>NC_080566.1:30462500-31106250 GCF_030253575.1 Rhododendron vialii | reverse complement strand
TGTTTCTCTTACGCGACTCATCGTAGACCGCGTTCCCATTTTTCACTTTTCTTTTTCCAAATCAACGTTTCCAAAATTTGTGTTTAACACACCCAACCTCGGTTCCGCCACTCCGGGTTCCCGAGTATCCGCACCATGGTTCCGGCGCTCCGGGTTCCCATTGGCACACAATTGCATTGGCACCTCTCCGCGGTAATCAAGCCACACACCCTACCTCGGTTCCGCCGCTCCGGGTTTCCGGGTATCCGCACAATGGTTCTGCTGCTCCGGGTTCCCATTGGCACACACACCCCCAACTCACATAATGCCACCAAAATTGGTCATTATGTAGTTTCAAAATATTTCCTTCTTCGAACACTTTTTTCCTTGTTAACCACACCCTAGGTGCCATGTTTCTATCTTCCTTGATTTCGGTGTCTCGTTTTCATGCATAGACTCTGCGGTAGGACTTTTCGCATACGACATCATTCATTGTAATCTTTAATCTAACAAGATCATCCAATTCTAGGTTATTTTAGCATGCTTATACATCCATTAGCGAAATAAGTTTACTAATCATCATGCATTTCAAACATTCCAAACATAGATAACCTTATTTATTATGGAAATAACGATCAAAGTTACTCCTACTTGAACTAACGACGTCCTATTCTCCATCATACGATTCTATACTATACATAGAGTGAATGGGCTAGGATTCCTACCTTACTTCTTGGTGGTGGTCGGCTACGGTGAATTGGTTGTTGGTTTTGTGATTCGGCAGCGTAACGGCTCCGGTTTGCTTCGAAAGGAAGAGAGATGAACTTTCCTCTTCTTTGAAACAACTTGCTAACTAAACTAAGTTACTTTAAAGATCTATAGGTGGTTTTGGAAGTGATTTGGTGGTTTCTCTCAAAAACTCTAAAGAAACTCAAGAAACTTTGAACTTTTGAACCAAGAACACTTAGAATTTCAAGAGAGAAGTGAGAGCAAGAAGTGAAGGTGTGAGTTCAAGCTTGGAATGAGCTTCTATTTATAGGCAAGGCTCACCCTCTCCCTCCTCTTGGCTGGCCCCTCTCTCTCTCTCCATATCCCATTTTTTAATTCAAGAAATCAAGCTTTCAAGGAAGATCAAGGTCTAGTTTCTAGGTTTGCATGGCTAGGTTTAGTCCTTGGATTTGATTCTTGGAAGATTTGTGGAAGAAAGGAGAGTTTGTACAAGATTTTGTGTTAAACAATTGATAATTGTACAAAGTAGGACAATGGAGGTTAGATTTGTCAAAGATTGGAAGGATGAAGAAGATCATGGTGGTTAAGGCATGGTACAACCCAAATCTTTCATCTCTCTCTCTCTCTCTCTCTTGCAAAAGTACACGCACACACACACACACACACACTTATGTACAAATAAACATAGAATAATAGGTACTTTGATACTTGAGTCAAGCAAACTTAAAGGCTAAGATTCCTATTAAACTAGTTAATAAGCACATGTGTACTAAGTCAATTTATTAGTCATCCAAGTACATATATAATATATAACAAAGGTACTATGTACTCTAGGTAGTTCAACTCCCCATTAAATTAATCTAATTGGGTACAAAACCCCAATATAAAACAATATAAGAGTACTTAGGAAATCTTAGGTCTTTTAAATCCAAGGTACATACATAATATAATATAGGTACAAACACCACATGGGGATTTAGAAAATGACTAGTTTATGAAAACCCTAGTACTAGTTGGAAAGACTAACCTTATTACCCAATGGATAATAAAATCCCTAGTATTTATTGTCCAATGGACAAAAGTAATAAGGAAGCTTTTATACTAAAATAATCAAAATGTCATTTTAAACAATTATAAAATTCTATTTTTTATAAATATTAGTACTTGAACAAATCCATCAAGGAACACTTTTAATATAAAGAATGGGGTTTCTATTATCCAATGGATAAAAGTTCTCCTAACTTTTATTGTCCAATGGATAAAGAAGAAAACCAAAATAATAAAAGAAAATAATTAATAAATTTTCAAGTCTAGGGTTTAAAAGGTTCACAATGTTCAAAGATGGGCAAAAAGGTCCATCTATGGTTAGGGAAATGTAACTAAGTGACTTCCTAGTTTGGTTTCTCCAACAAGTTGATTAGAAGCTAACTAGACTTGCTAAGTATGGCTTAAAAGTCAAGAAACAATCTTTGAAGGGCTAAAGTGTAATTATAACAAATTATGGAAATTTAAAAGGAAATATTAAAAGCAATCTAAGTAATTAAAAGAAAAATTCAAATATTTAACGAAATTTTTATTGACTGAAAATCAAGGCTGTTACAAGTTTCTTGTGAAATTCCTCATTTAGATTGAACATTTTGGTGAGAAATGAAAAATAAGTACAAAAAAGAAATATTTTAATTGGTCGTTCCCTTTTTCCACCCAAAATGACAAGATTTGGTGAGAAAGAGTTCATCTTTCTTATATCTCCCTTTCTCACCATCCAAACGAGCTGTTACCAAACTGTGTAAGAAAGATGCTAATGGGGTAGAATACCCTAGAACTATGTCCGTTTTATCTTGATTTATCGTACCCTTTTTAAACCCAAAAAAAAACCATTTGGTGCCAAGATAACTCCATCAAATCTATGGTTTCGTGGCACCAAACGAAAAATAGAAACCAATGGGATTATAACCCACTCAGTGTCGGCCCCGACGTTTGGGTTGCCCAAGTCCAACCTCAAGCTTGGTTGCCCGCTTATTATTAAGTCATAAAAAATTAATAAAAAAATACAAGGCAAAAAAATCAATGTCATAATGTGCTTTTAGTTTGAATTCTATAAAAAATTAAAATTAAAAATTTTGGGTTTTAGTGCTTTATGATTTAGCATGATTCGATTCAAAAAAAAAAATTGATGGGTTTCTATTTATTTTATTGTTCGTTTTTTATTTTTTTTATTTTGATCATTGTTCTATATTTAATGATAAATTGAAAAAAGAAATATTATGGACCAACTTGAAAAAATACAAACCCGACTTAAAAAATGGTTAATTTTTTGTATTGAAGTTTTTTTTAAATTGGTGAGTTCTGTGTATACATTATATATATATATATATATATATATATATATATGCATGTATATTTTTCATATTTGCATACATCACTATGTAAATGCGAATCTGAGTAGTTGTGTAGGCTCAAGGGGGCTTTTTCTCCACAACCATAATACGCATCAACCCAATTGGAGTTGTAGCTGTTACTACGGCTGTTGTTGCTGAGGCTATGGTGGCTGCTCTTGCTGTTCTTGCCAGCTTCCATGACTACTTGAGAGAGAGAGAGAGAGAGAGAGAGAGAGAGAGAGAGAGAGAGAGAGAGAGAGAGAGAGAGAACGACTGATGTAGAGAGAGAATTAGAGAATGAGGTTTGAAAGGGGAAGAAGCAGGTATATATTGGTGTTAAAGGGTATTTTCGTCTAAAAAAGCTTAAAATTGGTGACACGTGTTCTTGCAAGGAACAGAAGGGGGCCAACTGGGTAACGGTAATATATGAGGGGATAAGTATGGGCATTTTTAAACGTTAGAGGGTGTTCGTGTTCAAAATATATAGATGAAAGGGCCTCCATATAATTTCACCTATAATTTTATCTCGTACAACAATGATTGTCTTTAAACTTTCTCATCGTCACTTTTCAAAATGTCCATGTACAAAGTTGAATACTTTTTGTCCATCATAAAGCATGCATGACAATCTAGTGATTCATGACAATTGACAATCAGTATTAAATATTAGAGATCACAAATGGTGTATGTTCAATTGAAGTTACCTCATCACTCATTAGTCATTACGATGCCATTGAAGCAATCTATTTGTGTTAATCCTCCTCAACTCCATTGTATTTTCAAACCAATCATGTAGAAGTAGACACAAACAGTAAATCATTTGAAAAGTTACCTACTAAAATACATAAACTATCTTAAACGACATACCCTCAACAGAAGTAGTGATTGTGCTACCACATAATTTATAACAAAACTTCGTGATAACCAATGTTTGTTGTGGAATCCAATTCATCCTTGAAAAGGACTTTAATACAATCAAAAGATGTGCATTTGGATACGGGTGTTAAAATTACAGTTGACACACATATTGGGATACGGGTGTTAAAAGAGATGCAATGGTTCAATGAATCAATATCTTACACATTTTTACGCCATCTTGGGTTCAATATCCAGGTATTATGCTCATTCACTTTTCAATCATTTCAAGAACTCTGTTAAAACATCTTCCTTTGAAAAAAAACAGAAATGCTACACACACATACAATCTGTGCACAGATTGTGCACAGATTTTGTTATGGGGCCCACCACGGGTCCCACACAAATCATCCGAGCCGTTCATTAAATGTAAAATATTTTTTCAAGGGTCCCCGTAAAAAATAATCTCAATCCGATACCTATAGATGCTCGATCCAATCGTATAACTTTTCATTATCCGAAAATCTGAATGAAAAGTTAGATGGTTGGATGAAGCACCTATAGGTATTGGATTGAGCTTATTTTTTACGGAGACCCTTGAAAAAATGTTTTACATTTAATGAACGGCTTGGATGATTTGTGTGGGACCCGTGGTGGGCCCCACAACTAAATCTGTGCACAAAAATCTGTACCGGTAGCAGGACTCGAAAAAAAATAACCTAACCACCAACTTCCACTGTACCATTTTACATGCATACGGAGATGAAAAAACCAACCTAAGGACCAACTTCCACTGTACCGTTTTACATATATATTCAGATATATGCTTATATGTGACAGATACATCTATATATCTGAGTGCACAGAGCCAGAGGGAGGGATGCATACATCATTTTTCTTTTCTGTGTCTGGTGTTGGAGGAAGGATTACTTGAGGGGGGATCCAAGCCCAAACACTTGAGAAAAGCTTGTCTAGCCCACCCTAGATAATGGCACGGGTGGTAATATCGATCCAAAGCTGGGGCATCGGTTGCATCCTTTGCTGAAGAGCTTCCTTCCCTCTCTTGGATTTCTTCTCTCCTTACTCTTCTTCTGCTTGTGCTTGTTCCCGCATCACCTCTAATACTATGGCTCTCACCCGCCTGCAATTATTATATGAACTACCACATTATGGTTCACGTACTAATCAATATAGAGATTAGTTGAAATGAAAATTAAACAGTCTATTGAACCTAGGGAAATCAGAAAAAGAATGGAAAGGCCATTCTTAGAATGTCATATTCTGGTCCCAGTTGGCATTGCAGAGTTCTAATTGAAAAGATCAGTTGATTCAGTTCACATTCACCTCTTGATCTTCTATTTTTACTAGATTCCTTTTCAAATAAACTCACTCTAGTCTAGCATCTCACAAGAGCATCACACTCCAAATTTTACCATTTCGTAACCTAACTTATTTATCCACGAATTTTTCCCGGGGAGTTGACCATAAAAATTGTTGCATTCCAACCCAATAGTGATAAATAACTATGAGAACTGGTACTAAAACATCATCACTAGGCCAAAAAAAATTTATTGAGACCGTAAAACCATTTTCGTTGGCCAATTGGACCTACAATATCAGATTAAAAAAAAAAATGAACCTACAAGGGTGGGTGTCAGTTGCAATAAATTTGATCCCAAGTTATCGTATTCAATTTCAGGCTCCTATCTTCGCTTTTCGAATTATAATCATGCCATGATGTTGAATTTATCGTCTGTTTTCTTGTTCCAGCTTCACTCCAATTCTCCTTGGTCATTCATCGAATTTGACTCCAAGAAATAAGAGAGAAATTTTGGAACTTATATAAGTAAAATAGTGTACCGAAACGGTAGTCAACAATAAAGATATAAACCTAAGACAAGGATCAAAAAGCAAAATGTCCAGTCTCGAGGAATAAATATTAAATATACCTTAAAACGACTGAGGTTTTCCTTTTGTCCTTGAATAGAGGACAAAATTCCCCTCGATATTATCTCATCTAAATTCTAATACATCCAGGGACAACTCCAGAAACTTTGATTTCTCCAAGTCCAAACAAAAGGTTCTCTTTTTTACCCATTTTCTAAAGTATTTACTTGAATTGAAAAATTACTGCTGACCACAACAGAACAAATACTGGTACGACCAGATTAAAAAATTCATGGGCATTAAGGTAATGTCACCATAAACACAAACACTAAGTTAACTGGTCAGAATGATAGTCGATTGACACCATGCCCTTTTTCTATTTGCAATCAATTGACGAGTGGAATTCAGGGTCCATTGAGTGGTGTATACTATTCTTCTATCATTGACACCCCCTAGTTCCTTTTATTCCTGGATCAGCTGGTGCCACAGTGAAAGTAGGATTTCTCTCTACGCCACGTAGCCAAGTCTTGTCAAAGCCCAAGAGTTGTGTGAAGCCTAAGGATGAATTAGGATTGTGTTGGTTGCGTGTTGACCTGATGGTCACATATGACATAACAAAATTTAGGTCCCTGACAGTTAATTTAATCAATAATCTTCAGTTGACAAGAGAAAGATTACCAGTTTACCACTCAGTTGGTAAATCAGGGTACACCTGTCAATATGAAAAAAGATTACCGTAAATAGAATTCACTATGTGACTGTCAAGGCATCAACGAGGTATATTCTACGTAGCACTGACACAGAAAAGCGACACGACGCTGACACTCACAAAAAATTTTAAAAAAAATGGAGAACACGACAAGTTGGAGGGCACATTTTAAAAAATATAAACACATTAAAAAAAATCAAAATAACGTTGTAGATGTAACACCATATATACCCTAAATCATATTTATCATTGCACATTCACAACAATATTTCAACCAAAAATATTTCATCATTTACGCATCTTCATAGTTCATAAAACATTATAAGTCATACAATTAAAAACTAAAACTTCAAAAAGTTTTAATTAGAGTCTACTCTTACAGTTAAAACCCCCAAGTCATTTTGCGAGTGTCAGCATCATTTTTTAGAGTGTCCCCACAGTGTTCAAACAAAAAATGTTAATAAGAACTAGGACACTTCGGAATTGAGTGTCACACACATGTCCAGAGAGTGTCAGTGTCTAATAAGTGTCTGACACTGTTATGTGACCTCCAACGAAGTACCCATGCTACAAAGGGTATACCTGATCGGAAGATGTTTTCCCACCTAATTAAATGCCCGGCTTCAAGTAATCCTTTAGAAATTTTCGAAGTCATTTAGTATTCACCTTATCTAATAAGTTCCGCAGTGGTATGACACAAATATGTTGGATTAATTTCCATGCTACAAATATGTTAGTTAATTTCCAACCTAGATCAAAACAACTTGTTGGAGTTTGTCCCACATCTCCAAAACTAGTATATGAGCCTGAGCCGCCTCTCCACTCTTTGCCAATTGGTTTGAAGTTGGATGTTTTAACACAACTGGCCCACCCACCCACTCACTCCAAAAAAAAAAAACCAACTGCCCCACTCTCAACAAGGAAAAAAAATGGAGCAAAGAGAGAGTACAAACCTAATTATAATGAGTGAGTAATATGTGGTTGGTCTTTCAACTTTGTTGTTATTACCATTAAAACTGCCCATAATATAGATATAAAATCTGAGCTTCTATATAAAATGTTTTTGATAAGAAATTCCATATAAAATGCTCAATCAAACGATTTTCTAACCTATCAAATGCTCAATAAAATGATTATCACTTCATTTGCATCTTTCAAACTGAAAATGAAGGCTTTTTTTGATGTCAGCCTTTATCTCTATTCAAAGTGACAATGAAAGCTAAATTATTTTTCCAATGAGTGGTTAACAAGGGATGTCAGCCTTTATCTCTACACAATTGAAGGACTCCCCAGATTCAACATAGGATAATATATATCCAGACATAAACAAGGTTGAGGATAAATGTTGGGGAGATTCAAAGTAATGGCACCAACTGTCCTAAACGAGTAAACTTCAACATACTGAAAACCAGTGAAACTTAACATGCAAAGCATCAACATATGGGCCTCATAGATATCGGACGGTTCCGGAAACTAGTGTCCAAATCTGTGCTCGTAGCATTTTTGTTAACGTATATACTTTTCTATACTACAAGTTTGCAAATCATCCCAATAAATACGGCCTGTGCCAAGGATGCAGAAAGAAAGGGGAAAAAAATGGACAAAATAACAGCTCATATTTAACCCATAAAGTTCTTGACATTGCTACCAAACATACCTTTACCCGTGGCACTACCAAAAACAAGTACTACTAAATAAATGTCAGATATTCTCAACTTTCTCTTCTCCTACGCGTTTTGAACTTTTCCATGGCAAAAATGAAACAGAATCCATCAATGCCACATAATAACCAAAAATACATAAAAACCACTGTGCAGCCTAGGAGTAATTATTCCATGCCCTTGGAGCTCCATGTGACGGTGCCCCAAACTTTTCTTTCGGGAGTTGACCAACACTATACCAGTTTGAAACTTAATCATCCATTAATTATGTGCACATTCTTTTCTTGTAATTATGCGTTAACATGGTAGAAACATTTTCTTGATAACCAGGTGTCCAACCAACTTATGCGCACCTCGACTAATCCTGAGAGATCATAAAATACATCGTCCACTAACGGTGCCCCATTTGAGGCCGGAGGAAACACCGTCCAATGGTAGAATCATGATCAGATGACGTGGCCATCAATATCCGATTAGTCTTATTTTTCACGAATTATTTTTCCACCCAGCGCTGCTAAATCAACGATTTGCTCAAATTAAAAATAAAAAAAAAACGATTAGCTCCAAATACACCAACAACATCAAACATAACAATAGCCAAGCCCGTTAGAAGATTTCTAAGTATTTCTAGAAAAACTCTTTAACCAATCCCAAAGGACCTAAACCTAGAGAGAGAAACCAAGACAAGAGAGAGGCACGCCTCAGGCAGCTGATTGATAACGCACCTTGGCAGTGTTTAATCGGCTGGAAGCGGCGGTGGCGGCAGAAACAGCGGTGGCGATCGGCAGCGGTCGGTGTCTGGAGGTTTCGCTGCGGCGGAGGACGGCGGAAGACGAAGCGGCGCCTGCGGCG
The DNA here is from genome assembly GCF_030253575.1 of Rhododendron vialii. Lineage (NCBI taxonomy): Eukaryota > Viridiplantae > Streptophyta > Magnoliopsida > Ericales > Ericaceae > Rhododendron > Rhododendron vialii. The sequence goes on along the minus strand of NC_080566.1, from coordinate 31,097,200 downwards.
GGGGAGGGATCTAGTCCCAAAGCGAAGGCGATGAAATAGTAAAGGAGTATTACGAGGAGAAGCATGACTATTAGCTGGATCCATACCAGCCATGGTATTCTGTGACTACCGATGAAGAGGTCGTCCCCAAAATCAAACATAGCAAACTTGGGAGTTTTTAAATTCTGGAGAAGAGGAATGGTAGGTGTGAGATTAGAGAGAGGGAGAAGGGAAGAAGAGGAATGCCGTGGAATTTTTGTATTGGGACTTGGGAGGTAAAAATATACTCCTAAATGTTTGATTTAGAGGGAAATTTCATTTTACTCCCTCGAACTTTTACACTTTTGTCTATTTTACCCTCTGAATTACCAGATCAATTTGGTTGGAACTGGAAGGTCATGAGGTGGAAAGCGGCTATGCGGTGTGGCGGCAACCGCCCCAATAATGCAAGTGGGAGTACCAACCTTTTTGAACAGGAACAACCAAAAAAGAGATGGATTCGGCTTTTTTGCGATTGGACCGGACACAAACTGCTTCACGTAAAAAAGATGAATTATTAAGGGCGGACAGAGAAAGAATTCGGTTTTCTAAATTCAGTCTCATCTCGTCCATTCATCTCAGGAATCAATAATTTAGATTTTAAAAAGACTCTTTGTGAAAAAATAGTTTCCTCCTGCGAAAAGTCTTTCAACACAATCTAATCATTAAAAACACTTTCCGCGATTAAGATTACACAAATTGCTCTATGGAGTTCGAACACAGAAGGTAAAGAAGTCATCCCCATTGGACCAGGCTACTCAAAATAGACCAACTGTTGGTGGATATTATTATGATTGGTATACCAGCAGGGGCGGATCTAGTGTAGGCCCAGATGGGTCACGTGACCCACCTGAAAATTGGGTCTCAAAGAAGAGCCCCCAAATCTAAGTAAGTAAGTAATATATATATATATATATATATATATATATATATATATATATAATATCTCGTAAATTTTTGAGGCCCCGTTCCGGAACGTGAAATAAGTTCTTATTTTTTAAGAAGGCAATTTCAAGCTAAAAAATAATAGACTTATTAAAATCTAAAAATATGCAATATGGATCTTGTTTGAAAGATTTCGATGAGATCTTTTATACGGTGCAAAAAAAATTTAAAAATATGAAATAAATACTTATTTTTAAGAAGGTATTCTGGAACGGGGCCTAAATCTGCTTGATGGTTCCAGTGGTAAGATGCCTCGCTTCCCTGCGTGAGATATGAGTTTGAATCCTTGAGCTTACTTTTTCTTTTCTTTTTTGTGTTTCAATAGTTAAAAAAAACACCCTCCTTAAATTTTTAAATAAGATGAGACTCGAACCCACGCATAAACTAACTCATGTAGTATTGGTACTACAAAGTCATTTAAAATTATGTCATTTGCCACACAAATCAAGTCCTATAACTATAAGTTCCACGTAAATTTTTTAAAAAATACTTAGTTTCTTTAACATTTTTTATTTTTTCTATGAGCTCAAAATTAACTAACACTAACAAGAAAAATATTTGATGTATATATAAACTCATTTTTGAATTAAATAATAAAAATTGATGTGAGTTTGCCTACGACTTTCAAATAAATAAAGCCGGTCCTAAAGGGGTGACCCATTTGTAGACAACTTCTGGATCCGCCACTGGGGTCACCCCTCTGTAGACAACTTCTGGATCCGCCACTGGGTATATGATCGTTACTGAAGCTAGTTTATACCAATGGAAGAAAACAAATTAGACAATTAAAATTAGAGACTAAATTCTATACGCGTGCAACGTAAACCTCTATGTTTAAGCATGTTGAATCAATAATTGACACATCATTGATTTATTAAAAACATTAAGAAATCGGCTTCGATACCATTTTAAGCCAATCCTAGCTTAAAAACGAATGGGTCCACTTTAATTCTATTTATGTAACGCCCCTAATTTTGGGTACATTAAATAAACAATTTTATTGAAATTTCAAAATAAAGTCTAGCTCATTATTATATCACAACCTCCATAAGAGTACTTTCATTACAAAAGGGAGGAAAACTAGAGTTCCTAACTACAGCTCCGCATGCTCCTCCATCCAAGCCAGTTCTTCAACTCTAAAAACCTCCAAGGTGTACAGCTCACCTTGCTCATCTACAAAATCTAACACATTATACCAACGTCGCCACCAATATAATATGTCAGGGTCACCAAAGGTAACACCATGAGCTACGAGAGCTCAATAGAATAATTCATACCCACTAACCCTTTAACTTACACACATTAGATCATAATATTAACGATTTCCACGAAGTACATGCATATCTAACAAAAATATTTAACAATGACACATCCACATTCGTTAATTAACTATCGTTGGTGTCCATGATTTCTGAGTTTCTCCTACGCAACATTTCGTAGACCGTATCACTGGTTTCACCTTTCATGTACCAAATCAATACTTCCAAAATCGTTTTAACACACCCAACCTCGGTTTCGCCATTCCGGTCTCCTGAGTATATTCACAATGGTTCCGCTGCACCGGGTTTCCATTGGCACACAAAATCTACATTGGCTCCTCTCTACGGATAACCAAGCCATATTACCACTGAGGCTACCACGTCCGGCCACATTGGCAATCTTCACAATGGGCTACCAAGTCCGGCCACATTATGATTTTCACAATCCACGCAATGGGCTACCAAGTCCTGCCACATTGCGAGTTTTCACTCACACAACGGACTACCAAGTCCGGCCACGTTGTGGTTTCCGCAAATCCACACAATGGGCTACCAAATCCAGCCACATTGCGGGTTTTCTTACACACAATGGGCTACCACGTCCGGCCACATTGCGGTTTCAAAACATACATTGCCATTAACACACCCTAAGTGTTATGTCTCTAACTTTCTCAATTTCTGTGTCTCGTTTTCATGCATAGACTCAGCGGTAGGACTTTTCACATACGTAATCATAAATTATTCATTATAATCTTGAAACTAAACTAGCAAGATCATCCAACTTTATATGATCAATCAAGTTCAAATTTACCACTTAAAGCATAACGCCACATGTACAGACGCCTTTGGAGTGAAAATCACTTATGTTTTACAACAAGAAAAGTAATACCAGCAATTCAAGTATACATACTCATAACCATCCTAAAGATCAAAATACGAATACTTCCAATCAAACGATAAATTTCTATCTTTCAAAATTCGTTCTTTCCTCATTTTAGGGAAGTTCAAAACAACATGTGTTTTTCCGAAAAATAAGGTCAAGTTATTCACATACCCCCTTCCTTTTCAAAACTTTAGTAAAATATCTTTCAAGTTCTTATGCATTACAACATACAAGCATCATAATAAACCTAGAGTTTAATGGACAAGGAAAATACTACGTATACTTAGAGATAATGAGGACGGAAAAATCTACCGTTCTTCTTGACAGTAGGTACGGCTATGGAAAAAATAAGTATGTCGGACGGAGTAACTTCCTACAGTGAGCTTTCGGTAATTTTGAAAGAGAAAGGTTTCTCTCGAAACTAGATCTTGACTGAACTACTTAAACTTTATGGATCGAAAGGGTGGTCGAGTGGCGGTTTGGTGGCGGCCTAGGGTGAGTTTCTTGAAGAACTTAATGATAAGCACCCGAGAATGTAATGTAGGGTGCGCTAGTGTTTAGTTTTAATTTAATTTAATTACTAATTAGTTATTGTTAACGTTGTTTGCTTGTAGAGTGTTTTTGTTCTGTTTTATAGGTAAATCGCCAAACAGGGGAGTTTTCGAGGCGTAAGGCATGTCATTGCTCGAGCAGAAGTTGGTTTGCCCAAGGCAGAAGCTGAATGGCCAAGGCAGAAGCTGATTTGCCCGAGCAGAACCAGATTTGCCCGAGTAAGAGGCAGGCAGCAAGGCAAAGGATGACGGCCAAGCATCGAGCTAACCAGCTCGGCATCGATGTCAAGGCAAAAATTCCATCGATGCCGAGACCCTTAGTAGTCCAGTCCCCTAACTAGTTCGGCACCGATGTCGAGCTACTTAAAAGCAGATTTTCTGAGCATCTTGGAAACATTCCAGGCGCAGATCTCCGAAGTATAAAAGCTTATGTCATTGTTTTGTAAAAACAAGTAGCATAGATTCAATAGTACCTTTTTCTAGATCTACTTTAGATTTCATTGCAATTCAAATTATTCTTGAGTGTTCTTCATTTTTCAGTTTTAAATACTTTAATTTCTGCCTTTAGTTGTTAGTTTTTGATATTGTTGCTTTAATTAAAGTTGTTTATTTTCTCCCGATCTATCTTAATCTCTAGTTTTCTTCTAGTGTTGTTTTTCAATTATGCTAAGTAGTTTTTCACTTGCTCTTATCTCTCTAAATATGGGTGAGTAGTTTCAAAGGTTAGGTCATGGGGTGATTAGCATCTCATGGCTCGGGCGAAAATTGCATTTTGCACCCAATAAAGCTTTAAACTTTGATTTGAAAATTGATGTGGGGTTCGGGTTTGTTTGTCAAATCACCGAGGTGTTAACCTCTTTGATCATGTGTAGGTGGGAGCATCGCCTACCCACCACACATGATGCTTAGAGCTCTGTCGCTCGAGGTATTTGTCAAATGAATTCTAGAGCTAGCTTGGTTTTCAAGTCATTTTATCTTCCGATTTGAGAAGTTTAACCAAGTATCTTAAATTGTGTAATTGGGTGAAGAGTGTAATTTAGCTCGAGTCTTGAGTGTTAATAATTCCTAGACCTAGCCTATCTTTTCTCTAGTTAATTTGTTTTTAATTTAGCCTTTTATTTCCACCGTTTAAAGTAAAACAAAGTTGGCTGTCTAAAAGCCGAAAGCCCTTACTTGCATCTACAAATCCGACCAAGCCATATAATTATTCCCTTGGGTACGATCCCGGATTTCCGGTTTATTATGCTTCAATCGACGTGTTAAACCCTACGCTTGGGGTATTATTCCACATTATCTTGGAGAACGAAGCACTTAAGAACAAAGAAGAACAAGCAAGAACAAGGCAAGAATACAAGACTTTCTAGAGAGAGAGTTGAAAGATTTCAAGGTGTGTGTTGAATGACAAGTGAGGGGTCCTATTTATAGCAAAACTAACTTCTATTACCCAATGAATAAAATTTTCCCTAACAATTATTGTCCAATGGTTAAAAGGGCAATTATGATAGGTATGGTATTGTCTTGTCCTAAGAAAGCTTTCTTGCAAGAAAGGATAAAATGATATCTAGGCTAGAGAGTAGTCTTCCCATGTCTAATCAATCTTAGGTCTAGGTTGGAAGCAAATCTAGGATTATTAAGGCTAGGATTGTGTGTTTGAAAAAGACTAGAAATGAGTTGTTACATTGTACTTAGGCTTGAGTGTGAAAAGGGCTAAAGAAGTAGCTTGTGTAAGTACCCAAAACACTAGCACACACTTCACTCCTCCCTCTCCCTCCCATTCGGCGCTCTCTCTCTCTCTCTCTCTCTCTCTCTCTCTCTCTCTCTCTCTCTCTCTTTCCATCTCTCTCTCTTTTTCTTTGTTCTATGTACTACTTATAATTATATATATAGATAACCATATATATATATATGCACACTTAGGTACCAAGTAGTCTAGGATGGGAGGTGATGAGTGACAAGACTTAGGTTGCTTCTTTTGGAAGCAAAATAATGATCGACTTCTTTTAGTATGACTTGTCTTGTCAAATATATATACACATTGGTAAGCCTAGTCTCCATTATCCATGGGGTAAAATTATCCCTAACAATTATTGTCCAATGGTCAAAGTCCAATGGTCAAATGTGTAATAATGGTAAGTAAGGGTGACAAGACTAGGCTTACTTCTTTTGGAAGTAAAGTAATGGCATGGTCCAAGATTCTTACATGACTTGTCAAATCAATGCTTCATTGGCAAATCAAATTTCTATTATCCAAGTGTTACAAATTTCCCTAGCAATTATTAACCAAAGGATAAAAGGGAAAAGATGCAAGGTATGGTATTGAAAAGACTAGTCATGAAGTAAAATGATTACTTCTAATGGTCTAATGGTTTAATATGGTTGGAGGGGTTTGTAAGGCTCAAAAATGATCGAAAAGGTCCATCTAGGGTTAGAAAATTGTAACTAGGTGAATTGGTAATTCGGTTCCTCCAACTAATCGGTTGGAAGCTAATTCTACTTGCCAAGTAAGATTTCTAGCCTAGAAATATAATTTAAAGATTTTATTTTACTCATTAGGAAAATATACAAGTGCTTCTGTAAGCATACTTGTCTTTAGAAAATGACTAGATTGTTTGGTGCGAAAAGATATAATTTTATGAGTCTCAAATCTAATTATGATAGATTATTATAAATTAAAAAGGAATTTCAAAAGCAATACAAGTAATTAAAATAAAATTCAAATATTTAACGAATTTTTTATTTACCAAAAATCAGGGTCGTTACAATTTAACTATAAGGGTTTTTTTTTAGGGTGGCGCTAATGTGATGATGCTTTTCTTTAGGGCCACGAAAGTTTTTGTTTTCTGACAATTATGCCCATTAATCCTTCTCGTTTGACTTACTTTTACTTCCCCCTCTCTATCTAAACTGCACGCTTAATACTGTATTTTTATAATCACAATTGATGGCTGGAGGAGGAGACTACTACAGAGGTGAAAGGTTCGAGGCACCGTTCTGGATTCGCTTGGTGATCATTGTTGTTGACCTTCACATCTCTACCCACACCTCAGTTTCTATCAATGAAAAAGGGACAATCTAAACTTTCGAACAAAGTGTGGAGAGAGAAGATCGATAATGGAACAATTGGGATTTCTGATATTTTCAATTTCTATTCTATTCATCATTTTTTAGGAACAGGTTCTCCATTTCTTTTCATAGAAAGATATGTTATCTGCAATTCTGTATAGATTTAAGATTGGAAGTACTGATTTACTTGAATGGGTTTTCCACAAGGGGGATGCATTGAATGGGGATTTGGTATGGGCGCTTGTGTCTGGTTTTGTAGTGAGAGTGGACAAAGGAGAAACAGAGGTGGGTTTTTTGTGGGGGCCGAAGAGGAGAGGGAAGGAGGGGACAGGAATCATTCGGGTGGTCGTCGTGGGATGGTATTAAATTATTAATGGTTGGAGCGGTGAGCCACCGGATGGGAGAAAGAGGGAGAGAGGCAAAGGGGTTGCAAAGTGGACAAGTGAGAGAGAGATGAGTTCTCAATTGCTTTGACTTGGGGGTAAAATTGTCAGGAAACAAAAACAGTCGTGGCCCTAAAGAAAAACATCATGGCATTAGCGTCCCCTTTTTTTATTTCAATATTGCATACATTAGTAGGGGTTAAGAGGGAATTAGTTAGTTAGCTCACGGGAAATTCAAATGCTGTCTCTAACCCTGAACTTCAAACATCTCTGCCAAGACTCGAACCCTGATCTCACTTGTGGAAAGACCATGAGATCACTGCTGGGCTAAAAAAACCCTTTCCCTTGGTTAACCATTAGCGTTAAATGATGGGGAAAAAAAAACAGAAGAAGAACTGGAATGGAATTAAGCAGCTTCACAAATAGAGAAAGAAAAATGAAATAGAGCCTTTGAACAAGAACCAAAAAACATTCCTCGCGGAAACAAAAACCAAAGCCTCAAACAACTATAACTCTATAGGCTCCATTTGTTTCGGTGTAAAATGTTTTCCGGTAAAATGTTTTATCTATTTTTCGGTGTTTAGTTTTGTAAAAAATGAGGAAAATATTTTATGTGTCAAACATTTTTCATTAATTTGATGAAAATGATTTATCCTTAAATCTTCCGTAAGTTTTTCTCTGAAATGAACCCGTTGCCCTCTACTGCAATTCTCATTACTTAGTTCCCTTGATCGTCAGTCCCGACATACGTTCAATCCAATATTCTCAGATCTCTCCACCGTTTAAGCCCCCCTCTATACTATTTTATCAATTTCTGAAAAGATTTTCAAATGTCAACCAAACACCAGAAAATATATATAAATATATGTATGTACAGTTGGGTTCCGGTAAGGGATCCCGCATTTTTTTAAAATGCGGGACTCCCCTTCCTGATTGAATTTCGATGATCCGAGCCGCTCAAAGTGATCAGAACGTGATTTTAAGGGTCCCCGCGAGAAATCAGCAAAAAAAATGACCGGGAAGGGCTTCATCCGAGCAGTTTTCATTGAACGGTTCAAAAAAAATTGCTCGGATGAAGCCCTTCCCGGTCATTTTTTTTGCTGATTTCTCGTGGGGACCCTTAAAATCACGTTCTACACACATTGAACGGTTCGGATTTTCAAAATTTGATCGGAAAATGAAAGTCCCGCATTTTAACAAAGTGAGGGATCCCTCACTTGATAATTTGTGTATGTATGTATGTATGTTTGAAGTTTATTTTTTGATAAAATATTTTACATCGAAACAAACGGAGCCCAAGATCTTATTAATTCGTAGTAATGGTTGTTTCTGTGTGGGTTGGGTAACAATTTTTTTTTTATAAGCATTAGGTAACATATGTTCCTTTTTAACTCCATTTATCTGATCTCCCTAACTCTCTTTCTCTTTTTCTTTTGATAACTTCAAAATTGGGTGGGTAAATATTAAATTCAATTGTTACATGTAAAGGCGCTATTAAGTTTGCCAATATAAATTCTAAAAATAATACCAAAAATATAACTTATACCTACTTATTTGTTTGTTTGATAAAACTATTCAATTATTAAGAGACCAGTATCTATAATAATAGGATGACATTTTGGAGGCGGAGGAGCAGTGGAGACATAGTGGCAGCGGTAAAGGAGAGGAGTTGCAGCAGCAGTGGTGATGTGGAGGAGGTGCGGCAGCATGGAGCGGAGGAGGAGTAGTAAAGGAGCAGAGGTGAAGATGCGTCGGCGACAATCAGTGGATCGGCAGCATGCGGTGGAGGTGTTAGGTTTAGGTGTGGGTTGTTCGTTTAAGGTTTGGGCCGGCCAGTTTGGGCTTGGCCCAGTTTGGTGGCATTTGGGCGTTTTTCTTGGGTTCGGGGCATTTGGGTTTGGGTTTCAAACAGTAGATAGATTGGGTCAGGCCCATTGGGTCCTGTTGGTGTCTTGCTAACAGGTTTTTTACGAAAATCGAGAGGTGAAAAGATAGGTTTAGATTTCGCGAGACGAAGGAGCTCAATGCATCTCTACTCCTGTTGTATTGTTACAGGTTTTCATACTCTTAATGAATAGAAAACTTTTTTTGCCGATCAAAAAAATAATAATAATAGGAAAAATTGCATACAGTCTTGTGTATCTGAATCTATTTTAAAACAAAACATAAGAAATTAATACAAGTATCTCTAAAAATAACTTCATTTTTTTTCCAAACTCGTGGGTGATCGAGCGTTGGATTGTTCAAAATGATGCATGGGCGGGTGAACTTATTATAATTTTAACGTTGTTGAGGTAAAAACTACTACTATATATTTCAGTTGAAATTTGATACGTGGATAGAGCGGTCGCTCGTGCTCATATGCACCTCGGTCTGTCCTTCGATTAGATGGGATAGAAATACACATTTTTTTTAGGAAGATCAATGAACTTTTTTTTCGGAAGAAAAATTACAATGTGTAATCGTCATTACAATAATTAAGACACGCCAGTAACAAGCAAATGCTAAACACGCTCACACTCCTGATAGGTGTAGGCTAGCTCTAATTTACCATTTGAAACGGCCCGCTACTTGATCCTGCTAATTAACATGTAGTCTAATCACGTGGCTCAAAAATTATAATTTAAATTAATTAATACTGTAGTAATTAATGAGCATTACCTTATATATTAGGCAACGTTCGTTTTGGGACTAGGGATGGATTTTATACTGTATTTGTTTTTACAAAGCATAGGAAATTAATTAGAGGCACTCCGCCACCACGGTAGTATTTTTTAGAACGGATAGAGTTGACTTATATATTTGAGCAAATGCTCTATGTGCCTTTTTTTTTGGCAAAAAAGATTTTATTAATCTTTGAAAGAAAGAAAAAAAAAGATTAAACGGATCTTGGGCATATCAGCAAAAACGCCACCCGATTACCAAAATCAAAGGAAGGCAATAAGACAACTGCACACCCTAAATTAATTAAACCTAAAAACTACAACCAAAAACCAAACCAAATCAAACCAACCCAATGCCAAAAAACAAGAACAACCCGAAGGAACAAAACAAATCAAAAAAACTGACAAAATCTCGAAGTTAAAATTTCAACAACAGAGAAAACCCCTTCCTCGAAATCATTAGCCTCCTCCATGAAATCATCTTCATTCAAGTCATCGACAACATTGATCTTGGTCTTCTGCTATTTCTTTTTCCTTCATTTCAATGAATTCTTTTAAATTGAAGTTTCTCCCCCCTCTAAAATTGACGTCCAATGTGGCACATAGATCCATCTTCCTGCGAGCATCCTTGTAAAGAATGGAGCTTTTGTTCCATATATCATCGGAAGATAAAGAAGTAGATGGGGCCCTCTTTTTTTTAAGATTCAAGTTATCAACCTTAACCCCAATTTCGACAAGAAGTTTCTTCTTATTAGTCTTCCTCTTCGTCCTTCTCACTCTCCTTTCCAATTTATGAATAACCACGATGGATGATCTATCACCAGGAAAGTTACTCCCTTCTCTCTATGTGCATTGCACTCCCATCAACTTTAAAAAAATATATATATATTTGTTTTATGCACTTGTACAAAAGTCAAATGTAACATCCTTTTTAATTGAGGTGCTTAAATGTTATATTTAATAACTTAAAGGACTAAAGTGCAATTTTTTTTAAAAAAATTGTGCATGAGTGCCGTGTGTGTGCTGATGTGTTGTGTGTGTGAGTGTTTCTTTAAAACAAAGAAAACAAAAAGAAAAAAAGAAAGAAACCCAAAGCAAGAGGACTCTTATACTACGTTAGAGAGAGAACTGACGGGAGAGAGAGAGAGTTATCAAGAAGAAGGGAAGGAAAAGGAAGAATTGGGTCTTGAATTCAAGCCTTAATCTAGGTAAAATTCGTGTTTGATATTGTGTTCCCAAGAATTCGTTTTAGGTATGATTGTGTTTTAAACCTCTAATTTCAATTGAGCAATCTGGGTTCTCAATTCTAAGATGGGGTTTTATGTGTTCCTTAAAATCTTGATAGGATGAGAGTAGGTTTCGATATTCGTGAACTATGCTTGCTGGAACATAATTCCTTAGTTGCTGAATCTGTTTTTGAATGCTAAACTGTAACTGGTTGCTGAAATCGTGATATTTAAGTGCTGAAAACTGCACTTTGGTGCAGTACGTTGATGGATAAATGCTGGAAGTTACTACTTTATGCTGGAAACTGAAGCTTAGTTGCTGGAAATGCAACTTTAGAGCTGAAAATGGTTATTTAGGTGCTGAAACTATTAATTGGTTGCTGAAAACTGCTATATAGATGTTAAAATCGCCTCTATATTTGCTGAAAATCACCACCAAGTGCAGAAGTGTAGGAGTTAGGTGTAGTATGCTGAAAACAGGTCGTATTTGACTGAGATTAATGATTTGTAATTAATTTGACTAACAGAGGAATTAAGAAAGGAAAACGTTTCCGAGCAGTGGCTTTATGCCGTTGCTTCCTGTTGCTGCCTATGGTTGTAATTGGCAACCATATTGAAAAATTATCCTATGTGGGAAGTGATGAATTCATCATGCACTTTAGTTGGGAACAAGCTTAATTGGATAATTTCTTTACTATGTAATGATCTTCTCTAATGTTTATTTTTCCATTGTACTGAAACGTGTTCCCGGGGCTAGGTGAATTTGGAAAGAGCAAATTGTTGCAATTCTTTCATTTTATGAATATCTCAATGAGCTTACTCATATGTATGGATTATATGCAAGGTTCGGAGGCAACAACGAGTACCTCAGCTCCACGTAGGGAGTGACTTTATTGGTTTTCTTTTTGTTGGAGACCGAGGTGAGTGTTCGATTCATAGATGTTCTTCAATTGGATTGAATTTGTGATATTGCACTGTGACTTCGTGTCGGTGGGCAACAACGGCCAACGGCCGGACTTTGTGTCGTGCCTTTGACTTTGTGTCGATTCAATGGCTTTATGCCAAAATTATGACTTTGTGTCGAGCTAGTGACTTTGTGTCGGATTAAAGACTTTGTGTCGATTATTTGCTTAATGCTTAATTAATGATGAACTTGGATTTATTGTCTATATTGAACAACATCCATGTCTCATTTACACTCCTGTAACTCGTTTTGGGTTCCAGTTTTGCAGGTATAGGTCGGTGTCCACTACAGGTCGCGTTTTGCATTTTGTGACTCGCTCGAGAAGTGCGTAGTTGAGGCCTGTGGGAGTCTTCGTCTCCTGGCCCGTAGATGATTTTTGCTTAGTTTAGTTCTGGATAATAGTTGGTTATGTAAAGTTTATTTATTGTCAGACTTCCGCTGTAGTTTGTAAAATGACAATCATTTTTGAGATGTAAATAAAATGTGGCTGTTAAACTTCAATATTTAGTTATTCTTGGAATTGCTAGTAGCTAGTTGTTGTTGGGCTGTTGTCGCGTGTCGTATCGGGACAGGCCAATGAGGTGCTATTCCGGAACGGGGCGTGACATCAAAGTTAATATTTTCTCAATACCAACCATAATTAACTAAATGGCCGAAAGTAAATATGTGCAAATTGCGTGTAGATTTCAAATATTTTAGATCCCTCTTAATAAATCCTAAATGAAAAAGAAATTTTTTGTACAATCCACTTATGCATATGCAGTTGTCTTATATTTTTCTAACTTCCTCATGAATTAAACAAGTTATGAGCACATTAAACTTAAAATTTATTATGATTTTTTTATAGCTTTTTTAGGAAGCTGTCATATTCTAAATACACAAGATTAATCCAGATAAATACATATGTTTTATTCTAACCTTCATTGTAACCCAATTTTTTTTTTGTTTAACTCAAAAAAAAGTCTGGTTACAAACTTTGCAATGAAGAAAGAAATGTTCAAATGACCAAAGACATGCAAGAAAGTGATTTTTGTTAGTTTGTTTTTCTTTTCTTCCACTTCACTTTCTATATATTTTTTTTCTTGTATCTCTTCCTTTATAATAAAACGTACTCATTGTATTGCTCAAGCTATGTAGGAATTTCTGAGCCCGAGTTAAAAAAACAAGTTCTTCATTATAGACTATAACCACTTGGAATCTTGAAACATTAGGAAAAAGTAAGATTTTTTTTTTTTTTTGTAAATCCATCTATAGAAAAGAAGAAGTCAAGAGTAGAAGAAAGTAGAATATATGCATCCGTAAACCAGCGACAAACAAGTCTGAATGCATTTGAAGGAACAAACAACAATTATCGAAACACTATTCTCCCTCTCTTTCTCTCTTGCATGCCTCACCTATAAAATCCATATAATTTAAAATATACCTACAAACACTAATAAAAATTCAATAATTAAACCAAAACAAATTACCTTAATTGGAAAATAATAAAATCAAACCCTCACAAGGAAAATGCTCAATTCGGGTCCATTATTCCCATCAGGGCTCAACAGATACAAGGTCTCCGAATCCCTGGACCCCACCACGCGCTCGAAGTGGGCCCTCATGTACGCCAGCTCGCCGTCCGGCCCTTCCACGTCGGATTTCCCGGGCAAAACCCCGGCCCCCATCGAAACTGCCCTCAGCAATTCCATTATCTGCAAGTCCTCCTCCGTGGCCTCCCTCTTCACCCCGTACCCGGACTTCTTCCCGTTGCAGTACATGTTCCACAGGGGCTCCTGCAGCAACTCTGTCCTGTCCCGTTCCGGCCGCTTCTCGCACTCGAGCGCGATCCGGACCATCCCCACGCTCATTTCCCGTTGCAGAGCGTTGGTCTGCATCGCCAGCTCTACCACCAGCGTCGGCAGCGTCCGCGGGTTTTCCTGGACGGACAGGTTGACCCTTCCCTTTCGGTACCCGAAGAGGGTGCCGGTGACGCGTTTTCCGGCCGTGGAGGAGGTCCGGTGGTGGGTGTCGGGCAGGACGCCGCCGGGCAAGGAGGGGAACTTGCACATGGGGGAGATGATGGGGAAGGAGCGGAAGACGGATCGGAAGACGTGGAATGCCTTGACGGGTTTGTGCTTTTTCTTGTTGGAGGGTTGGACGAGGGAGGTTTGTTGGGAAGGCGGCGGCGGCGGCGGAGGTTTGGACGACGCGGTGGCGGAGAAGGAGGAGGAGGTGGGTTTTGGGTCCCCCATTTCCTGGAGGTTCAGGGCCAGCAATGGAAGATTGTCATGAGAGAGAGAGAGAGAGAGAGAGAGAGAGAGAGAGAGAGAGTTGGTTTGAGAAATTTTGCTACAGGACCTAAAATTGTGGTGGTTTAAGTTGGAGATTGGTATTTGTGAGGCTTTGGCTGGGTCTTCGGAACCTTAAAATGTGGGAACTCTAGCCTATTGCTTTACCAAAGGGAAGATTTTATGATTATTCCATATGTCAACCAAATTCTTTTTTTCAAAGATTTTAGAACCTCACACGTTACAACCCAAAACACTAACTCATAGATTTACATTGCGAGTGAGCCTCACATATACTATACTATGCTGAGACACATACACAAAAAACTTACAAACCGTCACGATGCATGTGGGTAAGCCAACCCATACATACATACAGCACTAGAGGTGGTAGCAAAATCGACTCTCTCTTTTTTTATACCGTTCCATGACATATTTTGGTCGTATGTTTTTAATTAGTTGGGAAATCGAATTTGAAGAAAACTATGAGTTCGTTTGGTTCTTATGCAAAGAAAAGGCAAGAAATTAAAATTAAAAAAAATTTCCCTCGACTTATTTGGTTTGGAACAGTACACGTTAATTCGTCTACATTTTTCACAAACTTTCTTTCTTAACAATTTTCTTTTCTTTTCGTTTTCCCTTTCTTTTTCGTTCCATAAGTTCCTACCATACTCTATGTAGAACGTAAGTGGAATCACATCTTCTCATGGATGAGCTTCTTGGTGGTTGGTATATTTTGAGTAGCTTATCCCAAAATCAAAATAAAGGGAAAAAAAACCATATTTTTGTGAATAGCTTTTGAATTTGCTTACGCCGTTCAAAAATTTTAATCGAGATCTTTCTAAAAACGGCATGAAATATTTGAAAAATTAATCACGAAAGCATAATATTACTTTATCCAAAGGTGATTACTACGACCCAAAATGGTACAACAACTGGAAACTAAAATAGTAAAATGAAAGGATAGGGCCTTCTCTTTGGGGCAGACCCCGAATAATTTCTTTGCTTTAATTTGAGTTTTGAGTTCGGGTCTGGGGAATGAAGGGCAAAAAAAGAAGGGGTTTGGACTCGTTCCGGGTTTGTATACATCTACCCTGATCCTAGGGATGACAATTCTCCCCAAACTCGATGGGTACCCATCCCGTCCCACTTATTCGGAGACGGGTATTCTCCAAAACTTTTATCCATAGGAGCGGGTATGGTGGACCTTTAAAAATCCTTGCTCAAATATGGGGCAGGTGATATCCACTCTCGAATACCCGTACCCACCCTATATGCCATAATATAGATTTTGTATATAGACCTATATATTGTGAATGGTAGTATTTTTTTTTGCGACCTTCTATTCTATGTTGCATTTAAATAAAAAAAATTTAAGTTGCTTTAGCACTCATAAATTATTTTTGGTTAAGTCTTATTGTTCTTTTTGTTGAAGTAATTGAATACAGGTTTACCTGAATATACCCAATACCCATTGGGTACGAGTGTGGTGGGTTGTCCACTATCCCTTCCGGGTATGGAGGTGAGGATGGAGAAGAGTTCACCAATTGGGGATATGTGGTGGAATAGGGTTTCCTGACCCATACCCCTACCCATTGCGGATCCCGACCTGATCCCTAATTCTACGGAAAGTCTACACACACATACAATCTATGCACAGATTGTGCACAGATTTTGTTGTGGGGCCTACCACGGGTCCCACACAAATCATCCGAGCCGTTCATTAAATGTAAAATATTTTTTCAAGAGTCCCCGTAAAAAATAATCTCAATCCGATACCTATAGATGCTCGATCCAATGGTATAACTTTTCATTATCCAAAAATCTGAATCAAAAGTTAGATGGTTGGATGAAGCACCTATAGGTATTGGATTGAGCTTATTTTTTACGGGGACCCTTGAAAAAATGTTTTACATTTAATGAACGGCTTGGATGATTTGTGTGGAACCCGTGGTGGGCCCCACAACGAAATTTGTGCACAATCTGTGCACAAAAATCTGTACCGGTAGCAGGACTCCTAATTCTAGGAGTGGAGTTTGGGTGTACAAAAAATTCTTAAATAGGGACCAGAATGTGTTTGGAGGTATAAAAAAGTTTTGAATTTTGGAACGAAGGAAGTGATATGCGGTCCCGTCCTCCACGTATCCTGTCCTATAAAAAGACGATCAAAGCTACCAATGCAATTTTTGTGATTTTGTCATCCAATTTCGCAGTATCTTGGTGACGATTGCTCGGGTGATTCTTTATGTGAGGCGAAGTATGTGGGACTCACAACAATGTTATATGCGGTCCTGTCCTCCGCGTATCCTGTCCTATAAAAAGATGATCAAAGCTACCAATGCAACTCTTGTGATTCTGACATCCAATTTCGGTATCTTGGTGACGATTGCTTGGGTGATTCTTTATGTGAGGTAAAGTATATGGGACTCACAACGTCATTCAATTATCAAAATCGTTTATTTTACTGATATCAATATGTAAATTAATTGTACGTTCTAGTGATTGGATACTAGGAAAAAAAGCCAATTCTAACCAATGCCCATGGGGCACAACTTTAAGCGTATTAAATGAAGACAAAATAGGGTCAAATCTGTATCAAATTTTATTAGCTCTGTATTACTTATTTAATTTGGTTATAAAATGTCATAACTATTAACTATGTTTTATGTTTACTTTATGTGGTTATATTAAAATAGTTTCTGACTGAAATTTTTTTGGGTACGCAAATTACTATTGGATGTATTGGTGGGCAATTATTTATAATGAACGAATTTTACAGGTTATAAAATCCGTTGTTAGTAAGGTTGAGGAGGATAACAATGGGTAGTACCCAACCCCAAGGCGTTTGGCCAAATAAGCGTGAGAAAGCAAATAAGTGATTCTCCTCTAGCTACAAGGTCGCATGTACGAATCTCACGCAGGTCATACACTTCAGGTCATACGCTTCAAACATTGGTGTCACTAGAGGGCTTGTTTAGTCGTTAACTTCAAGGCCTCGGAATTAGTCGAGTTACGGGTAAGCTAACATGTACATCCGGTTTCAAAAAACCAATATAATGAGTAGTACCCATCCCATTCTCTAAATATAGCTCCTTTCTATTTTTTTATTTTTGTAAAATTTATATTCGTCTAAATAATAGTATATTAAGGAATAAATTAGTGATGCATTATGTTTCTTATTCTTCCTATATATTAATGATAGTTGTTGGTTGCAGAACTATAGATGTAGAGACTATAGTAAATGTAAATAGATCTACTGTATTTATTATGGATAAACTCATCCCCAGGGGCAATTGTTAGCCGGACTTTTTGTTCAAATAGTTACAGATGTTCGATAAATCTGATTTTTTGGATGGATGATGTATGCTTTGAGAACTAAATTTTTTTGGTTCAACTCGTCAAATGTATCATAAAGAATTTCATGTTGCGTCACAAGAGGATTCACATGAGAAGATACTGGTTTTTTTCCGACAAATTATATATAGTTGTATGTTTTCGGTCTGAATTTTGAATTTGCAAAAAAATAATAGTGCATTGTAAGTCAAATAATAATATACTATCATGTAGTATGAGATACACCATTCGTAGTATATCTATTGGGACTAGAGGGACACCATGCACGCAATCGACACGCATCAATATCAGAGAAAAACTCATCCTTCCGTATATATATACACTCATACATACAATGGGTTGAAAAAACTCTCCAGGAACCACATTCTGACATCCCGCTCTCCCTCACCTCCGTTGGTGAACTCTCCGAGTGCTCTCTCTAGAAGAGCCACAATCGGCTCCCCCATCACGCACACATAGCACACGAGACAATGGGGAAATTATCCTATGCTTCACTCATATGGGGGAATATTTTGAGTAGCCTAATCCAAAATCAGATTATGTTTACACGGGTCAAAAGTTTTAATGTAAAGGCATCTTTAAACGGTATTGTTAGTATCAAAGTGCTTAATATCTCCTCAAAACCCATAGGTTTTAATGAAGGTGCAACTTTATTTACTTATTCCTATAACGCTCCTAAACACCAATGGGTCAATTGAGACTTGGCTTACCAGGCCTTTGCCCAAGAATCTCCCCTCTTGCACTTTTCTATAAGCAACATGCCATTCAAGACGCTTGAACCCTTGAGCTTTGGCTCTAATATTATTAGTTAGAATCAAGTACTTTCTATCTCACTAAAACTCGCACTATACGGGCACAACTACTCATAATGTATAGCAACTCTTGCGGGGGAGGGCAATTCAGTAAAGTGGGGCACCATTATTTCATTATTCATAAGAGGCATTTAACAATTCACAATTACCCAAAATTAGACTTAAATATTCATTATTCATAATAATCCATATGCTTCCAAAGTTCTTATAATGGATGTGGTATGTTGAGGAAAAATTTTGTAATATATCCTCTCTTTTCTTCACTCTTTATATTGATTAGAATAATTAGAATTTTAGATAAAGAAAAACTCAAACTAAAAAAAGAGACCTTAGATGAGGACAAGTCTTTGAATAGTTATATCTACACTCTTCTCTTCTCTATAGATACAGAGCATACCTGTCCATTATTCTTACAGTTTTTATTAATTAAAATTATTGGATTATTCTAGAAAGGTAATCTCAGATAAAAAAGAAGATGAACCTAGAATTAAGGCTTTTCTAGTTTCCAGAGAAGACAAGATGAGCCTAGAATTAAGGCCTTTCTAGTTTCTAGTTAAGGGATGGGCTATATCTATCTCGATGGCTAACAAATGTACGTTTAATTTCTTGGTTTTTGAGGTGTGTTGAATTATTATTGAGATGGTAGTCCAGTTAGTAGGGTTTACTATCCTCCTCGACAGAGACGTGGATTTGAGTCCCGGTCTTACGGCTGCGAATGAGTTTTCAGACCATTAAAGGGGAGCATATGCTAACAGTGCACCATTTGGTGTCATGGCGACGACTCGAACCTAATATTCCATGGACAAGCAAGTCACGCCCAAGGGGAGAGTTTCAACGTAGGTTGCATCTCACCCTTTTTGATTATGAAAGAAAAAAAAAGAAAAAAGGTGTGTTGAATTCAAGATTATGTTAGGTCTCTTTTTCCGCATAATCAATTAGGAGTAAAATACAGATATAGATTTCCAATTCCATGGCGAACTCACTCTCACTCCTCCCCTCCCCTCTCTCTCCGCTTCCCAAACTCTCCAACCCCTCCACCGCCACCACCGCTCTCCGCCTCTTCCCCTCCACTCGATCGAACACGCTCATAACTCGCTCCACCCAGTTCACGGTTTCTAACCTCTCCGCCGCCGTCGGGGAAGACTTGCCGGAAGACTACGCCGACTGGTTTCCGAAACCCGATCCATACGTCCAACGAAGAGCCGGCGTTCTCCTCCACCCGACATCGTTTCCCAGCTCCTACGGCATTGGAGATCTAGGCGAACAGGCCTTTCGGTTCATCGATTGGCTTCACGACGCTGGTTGCTCCCTCTGGCAGGTGAACTTTTTTTTTTGGAAATGCATGGTGTCCTGGCCCGCTTGCACGCACCTTGGAAATGTCTTCCCTCCCCCCGCCAGGGGTGTAAACGAGTTGGACCTCCCACAGCCAGGGGTGCCAGGGGTGTAAACGATGTTCGAGCTAGGCTTGTAAACTCAAGCTCTAGCTCGGCTCGTTTATATTGAAGCTGAGCCTTTAACGAGCTGAGACTTGCTAATTTACTTAATGAGTCTCTTTAAACGAGTCGAGCCTGTACAAACAAGCCGAGCTTTTGCGAGCTTGGCTCAGCTCATTTAGTAAACGAGCCTAAAAATCGAGCTCAAGGTTGAGTCGTTTACTAAACGAGCCGAGCCACGAGCTGCTGAGCCCTACCCACAGCTTCATAGGCTTACGCGTGGTTGAGGACCTGAGGTGGTCCAAGAGTTCCAATCTTTTCACCTATTTTGTATTGGATGCTAGCACCTAAAAGCGGATTTATCCCAACTTACTTAAAAATGGTTGATGGGGAGTGTTTGTTAGCAGTTCTGAATAATCAATTATTTTGCTTTTTTAGCTTATCTGAACTACATAAAGTGAGGCTAAAAAAAAGTAAGATTAGTAGCTTTGTTACTTATTTTGAGTTGACAAAGTTACCGCATCAAATTAGACATTGGTTTGGTAACAACTATTCTACAACTTATTTAACCAAACAGTTTACAGTTCTATCCATAGTTATAAATAGCCACACCAAGCATATTTGCAACTTATATTAAGTCTTTGAAGCGAATAATCAGAAAATATATAATAACAAACAAGGCCTAAGCACAATGGCTTTTTTGTTCGAAAAGCCTTTTTTAACTTAAGAATAGGATGCTCCACCACTCTAATCAGTGGCGAATCTAGTAATTCAACATGTGCACAGCTATGTAACAACCAACTTAAACATTCATCACCAAAAAAGAGTATTGAATGCCAATTTCCGAAAGTTTTTAAACTTAGCCATATGAAGATGTTCTAAACATGAAAGTCCTCCTTTTTAAGTTAGATTTGATGATTAAAGGAGGTGCTTTGTTGTTTTTTTCGGGAAGAAGTTAAATTAACTTAGAATGGGCACTTGTGCAATTATTTAAGAAGATAATTTAAAGGAACTATATGTAGGGGTATTGTTGCTGGGTTAAAAATCTAGGGGAGCATGTGACTCATCGTCCCTCATTATATCTGCCACTCAGCACAATCCTTACTTTTTAAAATCATTTCAGCTAAATCATATTGGAAAGTGCCCAACATCTCTCTTATCTCACATGCTTCTCAATGTTATAAAATTAACTAGAACATGAAAGAACTTTGTAAGAAAAAGTAAAGGATGCTTAACTTAATATAGGTATGGAAGATAGTTTTCCAAAATCAATCTTTTGGACCAATCGAATTCTAATTAACATTACCTTGTTTCTTTTTTCTCTGTCTTTTCTCTTCTTCTCACTAGTTGGAAGAAGGGGTGGACCTTAATTGGGGGAGGGGGGGAACGTGCTACCCCCAGTTTCCAAGAAAAGGAAAAATTCTCCATTCTTCCCAAATTGCTTGTCCTTTTTGGAGAACCGTGCATTGTGCATGCAAAAATCATGTGTTTATGTGATTTTATTTATCAAAAAAATGTAGACCAACTTTTTCTTCTCAATGAAATCTTTAAATTGGCGTAAAAAATTTTGGAAAAAAAAAATCATGCTAATACATTATTTTTTGCATGGAAAATGCACAATTCCCCAAAAAGGGCGGGCAATTTGGGATAGAGGGAGTACACCATTGGACTAGGCACTTACCAGCTTCAGAAAATTCACAATTATCATATGGTATCTTATGAAGTACATGATAATCACTTTGGCTTGTTCGTTTTGGATACTCAAAACCCCTACGCGCTGTCCCTAATAAATTTTCTCTATCTATCTCTTTCCACTCATTACACTTTAAAACCTCCCTCATAACCCAAACCGAACAGGGTTTGATTTCTCAAATGCACAGAGTAGGTTTTCGAACGAACCATGAACCGATGTCATTTTTGTTGAAAATGACACGTGACGTTAGACATAACGTTCACTTCACAAGATGAAGAATTAGGTTTTGATACCAATCAGAGTGTACTTCCGAATCAGTAGATTTGAAGGGACAAGCTGGTTTACTTGTAGTCTAATATTTTTAGATGTTGAGCTACTTTTACAACATAGTTCATCTAAAAATCGCACTCCATAATTTTAATATACTGCTTTCCGCTTGTACATACACATTCAAGAGATTTCCTTCTGAATACCTCTCTGATATTGTGTTGCTATTTTTGAAGGTTCTTATTTTCTACAGGTGCATCTACATTGTTTTCCAAATTGCATATTACCAATGTGTGTGTTCATTGATGTTTACTCTTATTTCAAAACTTTTTTTGCAGGTTCTTCCTCTGGTTCCTCCAGGGCGGAAAGGTAATGAAGATGGCTCCCCATACTCTGGACAGGTTACAACATTCGCTAAATATTTAGTTTGTCAATAGTGTTTTCTTTACCTAGAAAGCATTTAGTAAATTCAACACAAAACCAGGAAGATTAGATTATTGGAGGCAGCAGGTTATCTGCATTTGGTTGCAGCAGTTATTATTGGGCAACTCATGCTTGATATCTGTTGGCAGTCTGTACAGTGATGCTTTGTTTTACACTATTTGCGTTGCTAACATTTTGAAGGCTATTGGTGTGTATCTAAAAAGCACGGAAACGGACACGAGATACGTGACACCAAAACGACATGATACGAACACGCGAATACCCTATTTCTCAATAGTGTTGGACACGGAGATGTTGGGTTTACGGTCACTAATATATATCAACTATATTGTTATGTTTATATATACCATAAGCATACGTGCCAAATTATATAGTAGATGAGGTACAATAAGTTATCAGTCAGCAAATCCTTAAAAGTTTTGCTAATGAAATTTAAATCTTCCAATTGCATATCATAGTGAAATGTCAGATTCCGAAATCCTTGATAATCAACTGTTAATAAGTGTCTAAGAAGTGTCATTCACATTTATTTCTTAGTGATAGGCACCAAAGAAGTGTTGGACACATCACAAAAAGAGTATCAGGCACGTGTCTGAATTAAGATTTGGATTTTCTAATAATGGACGCGGAAAAAAGAGTATTGAACTCGTGTCAGACACAGACACGCGCCACCTTCTTTAAGTGTCGGTGCTTCTTAGGTGTGCATTGATTTGGAAGTAGTAAGCTGTCCAGCTTTCTGTAAGATGCATTGGTTGTTAAAGTGAACTTCCCTAGCATCACCTCGATACTTCTAATTCTGCTGACAAATAGAAATAAATGTGGATGGTTCTAGGCATCAAAACACACTTCTCTGATTTTCAGAATCTCTTATTTAAGATCCATTTGCTCACTAGATCCCTTTGGACAAGAACCCTTCACCTCCTGGAATGCATATAGTATGATCTTTCTAGGTATTGGAGAACAAGTTCTACTGAGTACTGACAGTAACCGGTCTTGGTGATTGCTTTCAGGATGCAAATTGTGGTAATACCCTTTTGATTTCTCTTGAGGAGCTCGTGAAGGATGGTCTGTTAATGAAGGAAGAGCTTCCAAAACCAATGTGAGTATCTTGATTTGAAAGGGCATGATCATATTTGCCTTATGTATCGGCCATATGGGGTGCGTTGTGCTCATTACGCCATCATAACAGTGATGGAGACTGTGTAAACTACTCAACCGTTGCTGACGTCAAAGATCCTCTGATAGCCAAGGTAAAGTACAAGAAATCATTATCAGTTTGGTCTGGTGTTTAACTTTTACATGGAACAAGCAATATTTCCCCGAGGTGCTTATTTATGGGGTATGAACTACCAGTAATTATTGCTATTTGCTACAAAGTTAGTAAACATCCTCTACACAAAGAAACATTATACGTTTTCTCCATTCCATGCGACCAATGCATGCTTAAAGAGTTGACTGTGCATGTTCTGCCCCAAGGCGGGCACACTTGTGCTTTTTCGACGCCTGCCCATATGCAAAAACTTCAAGACTACTTTTGGAGGGTATGGTAGAACCTATGTGTTAAGTCACGCAGGGTAAAAATTTGAACAGGTTCAACTGACACGTCGCCCTTGCTTTTTCGTGTTGAAACTTTGTTTCTTGTGTTATAATCCATTCCAAATCTAAGAGGATGCAAAGAGGTTGCTCGAGGGCTCATAATGAAATTTAATGTATTCCATACGTATTGGAAAAATTACAAAACTTGTCTTGACTCTACAAGGGTTCTGGGCCCCGGAGGGTCGACGGGGTATGGGAGCCGCAGCTTGGAGTTCCTTGATCAATTCATGGCGCACTATTACGCGCCCAATTGAGACTAAAACATAGAACTAGTAAGAGTCAAAAGGTACGCTTCGTAAAGACAGTATAGCCACCATTGTTGGTTTGAACCCACAACTGTTATTATGGTAATCACATGAAAGATTAAAAGTGGAGTGGCAAATTATAATGCCTTTCATAACTTTTGTTTAGTGGGAGATTCTACATGCGTTCTGTAATAATAGCCACCATAGGAATTACAAAACTTGTACTTACATAGGAACTGTTGTAATATATATAAAAAGTGAGCGAATTTGAAGGACTATGTTTACAAGCACCACTTTTCAATTCGGCTCTATAGAGTCCACCCACTAGCCCGAATCAACACTTTGTTGAAAAAGATGAGAGAGACCTATACATTATACACAGTCATACATGAGACTTGATGTGATACGATACAAACTTTTTGACATTTCTTGCTAGTTGCAAATCTTTATGTAATTAAGATGGTGTTTTCACTCTTCTACTATTTTCCAAGTGTTTGCACATATATATTTTTTTTAAATTTAACACTACTTCAAAATTTCCCTTCCTTTTTTAGTTGAGAAGTTTAATTGCATGGTATATTTTGAAAGTAAAAGGATTTATTTGTTTTACCTATCTTGTATAATGAGGTTTTGAATGACACCACCGCAAAAAATTCCTATAATCGCCACTGACAACAAAAGGCATTGAAATTACACAAATAAAGCCATTGTATGGATTACGATGTGAATAAAAAAGCATTGAACAAGAGTACAATGCATGCCAAGAACAAAAAAATTGATAGGCTGATTCAACTTACGGCAGTAAATAATTGATCAATGTTGAAATTCGTTGGAATAAAATAACTCCTAATCGATGGTGTTTCATATAGTTTGATGTACAAAAAAAAAGAAAAAAGAGAAGCTCCGCCGCTAAAGAGAGAGAGAACCTTAAAACTAGATCTGGGGGAGGGGGGCCTCCGCCTCCTTCACCCTCCTCCCCCCGTTCCCCCCCTTGATCTACCTGCCGTCGTTTTCCTCCCCGCTTCCCCCTCTCGTTCGTTCGATTCCGATCCTCTATGTCTTTTCTGGTGGTTCGACACTTGTGATGGGGTTCCATCCGTGTTGTTTGGAGAATCTTGTGCAGCTCAAAGCTGGGAAGGCGTGGTGCGTGGTGGTCTGGCAAGCAGCGGGCGTCGGTATGGCTAATAAAGGTGAGGTTGGAGTTAGGGCTTCGTTTTGTTGTTGCTTTTCTTTCCTTTTGCCGGCCGTTTGGCCTGATAGTTTTCGGCTGGTCTCCCAGTCCAACTTGTACTGGTCTAGTTTTCCTAGGTCCAGTGGGTGTTGGTGGTGGGTTAATAATTTTAGGTTTAGTTTTGGTTGCTTTGTCTGAAGTTTTCAGCTGTTGTGTTCCTTTTGTGCTTTCGGGTTGTGCCGGCAATTGTGGTTGTGCGTTGGGAGGTTGCTAGAAGCTTTGGTGCTCGGGTGTGATGTTCGGTGCTTCGTCGTGGTCATGTGGGTTTGCCTTGCCGGCGGTTGCGTTCCAGAGCCTGTAGTGTTAGCAAGGCTCGCATTGGTGTGTCCTACCCATACTTGTTAGGTTTGCTGTCGGTGGTTCACCGGCACCGTGCCTGATGATATGGGTGTGCCGGCGTTAAGCATTATGCTGGATACCCTACCCGCCAGATTACATCTTGTGCAGAGCGTGGGTTTGAGTTGTGGATCCCGAGGGATCCTATATTACCAGATCGGAGACGGGTTCTAAGCCCTGCATTTGTATGGTCTGCGTTCATAGTAGTGCCTTTGGAGCCTCTTAGTGGATGTGCTCCGTGTCTAGATTTTGGTAGTTTTGGTTCACTTCTGATTTTTGTGATGTAATTTGTATGCCTTCAGGCTTCTCCATTTGCAATGGATTGACGTTTTAAAAAATAAATAAAAATTTACTTATGGTTTTTGATTAGCAATAGCTAAACAACCTACAAGGTTATAAAAAGGTGTGGCTTAGATTTCTAATGTAGTATTTGATAAAGGTTCTTGCCGGGTTGGTGTGATGCTGGTAATGGTGCGGAGTTAGATGATACCAACTCCAACCGACACCAAAAGAAAATTACTATTTCTTCTCCAAACCCGAACGTAGGTAAAAAGTTGAGAAATACCCTAATTGGGGAGGCTTTGGGTTGGGTTGGGACAGGGCAGGGGATACTGTGATCCCCAACGTCAATATGGTAAAGTGACAATTTGTAAGGAATGATTTGATGGGTGTTATACACAGTTGACAATTAGGTTTTGATTTTCTCAATTTTAGTTCCCTAATGCTATAAAATGTTAGTTTGGGCTACATTTTTAGGGGTGTTAAGGACTAGGCTATATTATGGGTCTTAAAAGTCTTTGGTGGTTGTTTGGGCTAACTGAGGACTAGGCTACGAGGTTGACGAGGAGGAGTTTTGGGCCAATGTGGACGAGGAGGAGAAAATGTTATATGATGACGGTTTAGATACTCATGGAGATGGTGTGGTGATAAATGAGAGTGAACATATTTTGACATGCAGACACTTGTTGCCTGATAATTATATAGTAAAAGTGTTTCGACAAGGTCATATAGATGATTAGGTTAGGGTTGCTTCATATCGACGAACATAAAGATTTAGCTATTTTGAAAGTGAAAGGAAGCAGAAGATGTCGCTTTTCACTTCCGTGAATTTGGTGATAGCAAATTTATACGCATAGGTGAGAATGTATTTGCACTCAGCCATTCTGACCAATGGAATTACAGTTTTGTAGTGGATGAAGTTGCTCATGCTAGCAGAACAGTGCGCCATATTCCTAGTTACCATTTTGAGTATGGAATCCCCGACAACAAATTAAAGTATATTCAAATCAACAATATGCATGGTTTGAAATATGTTTCACATGGAGCTCCAATTTTTGACTTAAAATGGAAAAGTGGTCGTGTTGATATGTTACACAAAAAGCTTTGATTTCGTTATCTCGCTTGAGCCTCTAAAGATTGTGGTTGAGGTTTGCAAGGAAAAGATAGAGGAAGGCCGTTGAAGATATTTAAAATGTTGACAATAGTTTTACAAGCAGAATCATGATGTAGTGTTTTTATTTTCTTTTTATTCTTCTTTATTAAGAAAACGAAAAAAAAAAACACTACATCAAGATTCCAAGATATGAGTGTCAACATTTAAATATCTTAATTGTCTTCCTTTAGCTTTTCCTTGCAGAACTCAACAACATTCTTTAGAGGCTCAAGCGGGATAGCGAAATCAAAGCTTTTGGTGTAACATATCAACCCGACCACTTTTCCATTTGAGTCAAAAATTGGAGCTCCATGTGAACCATATTTCAAACCATGCATATTGTTGATTTGAATGTACTTTAATTTGTTGTCGGGGATTCCATGCTCGAAATGGTATCTAGGAATATGACGTATTATCCCGCTAGTTTGAACAACTTCACCCACTACAAAATCGAAATTGTAATTCCATTGGTTAAGATGAGTGTGCAAATACATTCCCACCCATGCGTATAGATTTGCCATCAACAAATTCACAGAAGTGAAAAGCGACATCTTCTGCTTCCTTCACTTTCAAAATTGCTAAATCTTTATCCCCGTCGATATGAAGCACATCTGCCTCCTAAACATTTATATCACCTGGTCGAAACACTTTTACTATATAACCATCGGGTAACAAGTGTATGCATGTGATAATATGTCCACTCTTGTTTATCACCACACCGGCCCCGTGAGTATCTAAATCGTTATCATATAACATTTTCTCCTCCTCCACATTGGCCCAAAATTCTTCCTCCTCATGGCCTAGTCCTTAGTTAGCCCAAACAACCACCAAGAACTTTTAATACCCATAATGTAGTCTAGTCCTTAATACCCTGATAATGTAGCCCAAACTAACATTTTATAGTATTATATCAATACGTTATCAGCAAATTCTCTTAACAAAATCAATATACGCCCTCCTTTTAGCTTTAAACCCTTGATTTTTCCAAATTGAAGTCTCTCAAAAATTCCCTTGAGCAATGTTTCAAAACCCGGACAGTCACACCTGTTAACCCGTCAACTGGCTTGTATACCGGGTTGATTTGACTAAGTAACCGTTAGTTTTGTAAAGAGGCTACTTTGTCAAAATCTCTCTCAAGGACCGGTTCAACTGTCAAACCGAAGTTGCTAATGGCTCGAACGTCGGCTTTGCGTATGCCGGGTTGATTTGACCAAGTAACTTTTAGTTTTGTAAAACCAGGCTACTTTATCAAAACCTCTCTCAAGGACCAGTTCAACTGTCAAACCGGCAAAGTTGCTAATGGCTCTAATGTCGAACAGGCAAAGCCGCTACTGGCCCAAAAGAAGCGCTCTCAAGGACCGATTGAACTGTCGGAGCCGTTACTGGCTCGAATGAACCACTCTCAAGAACTAGTTGAATTGTCAAAGCCACAAATGGCTCGAACGAACTGGCGTGTTAAAATTTCAACTCTAAACACTAGTTTGGTAGGTCTCTGTTAACCACTTCAGCCACGTTATAGATTCCCTAAGGCCTAGGAGCATATTTATAATGTAAATGATAACTTCTACTCTTTTTTGAAGCCGATGTGGGACTCAAACATACCATTCCAGTGACTAAGGCGTAAATTCCTTGCCCTCCGTCAAATTGTTCTCATCTCCAGATCCTCTCTCTCTCTCTCTCTCTCTCTCTCTCTCTCTCTCTCTCTCTCTCTCTCTCTCTCTCTCTCTCTCGTGAAGATTACTGAAATTCGAGACGATCGAATCATGATCTACCTGAATCTCATGTTTTGAGCTCAAAGAATTCTAAATCCAAATATTTCTGGTTGGTCGGTGATTTGCGCGGGATCTCTCTCGTTCATTCTGGTTCGTTTCTGGCTGGATTCAGATGAGGATGGATGTGCAACTAATTTTCCAGTTTTGGATGGTTTGCTGATGAAATAATCTGGTTTTGCTCGTGGTGCTTGGGTTTCGCTTGTCTCGAGTGATGGTCGTGTGGATTTGATTGTAATTCTGGCGAAGGTGACTACCCTGACCTATGATCATTTCTTGATTACGAACTCTGATGGCCCTGCAGCAATTCAAATTATGGAATTATCTGCTGAGGTTAATATGCTTTGAAAGGCGTTGATAGAGAAGGGGCTTTCTGTTAGCCCTAGGTCTGTTCTTCCTACTGCTGGGCCTCCGATTGCTACTGATGGTAAGATCCCTTCCCCTGTGTCTTGGAAGGATATGGTTGCTCCTGTCAATCCCTTAATTTCACGTATGAATTTACATTTCTGCCCTCCTATTGTTGATAATAAACTGTGTGAATATTCCTGAGGCGGTTGATAGTGCTGGGGTAGATAGGCGGAAGGATTGGGTTGTTGGATACTTTGTTGACAGGAAACTACCATTTACTGCTATTAAGAGCATTGTTCAGAAAATTTTGGACAAATTTGGCCTTATGGAGGTGCTTCCGAATGAGGATGGCTTTTTCTTTTACCAATTTGATAAGGCTGGGACTTCTAGACAGGTGATAGAATCTGGCACTTGGCATTTTGGGGGTAGGCTTATGGTGCCCAAACAATGGCACCCTCACTTGAATCTTGTCAATGAGCAACTTGCCAAGATTCCACTGTGGGCCCACTTTTACAATGTTCCTTTGGAACTCTGGACTGAGGAGGGTTGAGTCATGTTGCAAGTGCTATTGGGAAACCTCTTTATGCGATCACCTATCGGAATCTTGCAAGAGGATTTGCCAAGATTTGTTTGGAGGTCGATGCTTTCGCCCCTTTGCCTGAGAGTTTTGATTTGTCTTTACCTTCAGGGGCTTCTTTTTTCCCATTAGGGGTTGGTATCCATGGAAGTCTCTTAAGTGTGATTCCTGTCATGTTTTTGGTCACGAAAGTTGTGAAGCTGAGGAGGTTCCAATGGTCTCTAGACAACAAGTGTGGGTTGCAAAGCCTCCTGTACTTAGTGTTGTTGGTGCCCCTTCTACCAATATAGCTGCTGTTGTTTCTCCTAATAAAGTTAGTCCTCTGGCCGGTGGTTTTGTGGTGACTTCTCCAATCGTGTTGCCTCCTCCTATGAATCACCTGGATGATATTGCTGATGGTTGTCCTGATAATGGTGAAATGGAGATCTCTAAGGTTGGGGTGGCTCCTGTTATGGATTCGAAGAGGAAGGCTGCTATGGTAGGGTCTGATCATGGTCAAAAGCTTCTGTCCCAGTCACATGGCTCTTCTTCTGGTACAAAAGCTGGGGAGAATATGTTTTCTGTCTTGCAAAGCTTGCAAGGTGACGAGGGCCAGGTATCTCTGGAATATTCTGGTGGTGATCCTATTACTTTACCCACTGATGAGGAATTTGATGCTGGTATGACTCTTGATCTGACCTCTATGGTTTCTCCGCCTAAGAAGAAGGGAAGGGGTCGTAGTAAGGGTGTAAAGAAGCCTATGAAAGATGGGGATTCTGTTGCTCCTCTCCTTGGTGGTCCGGGTGGTAAGGTTCTATCTTCTTAACCATTCAAAATCGGTGCTTGGAACATAAGGGGCCTTAACAATCCCCCAAACAAAAAGAGGTTAATGTTAGATAGCTTGATTTAGATTGTTGGGCCCATGTTCTAACAGCATAAGCTTTTGGGATTATGCTTTTTGGGACTACTTGTAACTTAACATGGTATTGGGTTAATGTTAGATAGCTTGATATAGATTGTTAGGCCCATTTCCTAACAACTTAAGGTTTTGGACTACTGGTAACTTAACATGGTATCAGAGCTCTTTTGCGAGAGGTCTTGGGTTCAAGTCCCTCTATCTGCATTTGTCCCCCGTTTGCATTCTGCTTCTCCCCTTCGTATTTCGTTTCTCTCTTTCTATGAAAATTTGCATCTCCATGTGCAAGACGGGGTTGCACATGAGAGAGGGTTTTAGATAGCTTGATATACATTGTTGGGCCCATTTCCTAACTACTTAAGCTTTTGGGAGAGTTGGTAACTTAACATGGTATCAGAGCTCAGGTTGCAAGAGATCTTGGGTTCAAGTATCTCCTTTTGCATTTGTTTCCTAGTTGCATTTGCTTCTCCCCTTCGTATTCTATTTCGTTCCGTCTTTGAAAATTTGCATCTCCACGTGCAAGACGGGGTTTTATGTGAGAGAGGGTGTTAGATAGTTTGATATAAATTGTTGGGCTCATTTCCTAACAGCTTAAGCTTTTGGAAGAGTTGGTAACTTAACAGTTAATTCCCTTATTTTTTCTTATAAATTGTTTGTTGTGGGAGTGGTCGAGACTAAAGTTAGAGACAATAATATGAGAGTGGCTATTTTTCCTTTGTAAGTTTCAAGAACTTGGACATCTTGTAAGTTTGACTGTTTTGCCATGGATTGTTCCTGAAATTATGCTTCGGTCCCCTGCATGTTTCAGAAATTTACATTTCAGCCCTTGGAAGTTCCTAAATTTACAATTCGAGCTCCAAAACTTTCTGAATTTTAAGTTTGTGCACAAATGATTCTGCAATTGCAGTTATACAAAATAATAAGAAATGCATGGACGGGTGTGCTAATCAGTGTCCGACGAATGTCCATGTCCAACATGACACACCCTTCTTCAAAGTGTCCGTGTGTTTCAGGCCTGGACGTTTTTTCAGTGTAGGAGATTAGAGTCCCAACTCTTATTTTCTTTGCTGATACTAGACGCACCATATAAAATTGTATGTTGCCGCCTTGAACAATTCTATTAATGCTGGGCCGCTGGCAATTCACTTGAAGAGAAAAGGGGTTCATCATTCATTTCAAAATTGATATTTAGAAATTTTGCATCATTTAACAACGTTCTGCCCTCGTCTTGTTTTGGTTTTCCAAAGTTATAGTGAGTGTTTTCCAATGTTAAAGCTCAGTGTCGGAATATAACTTGTTCGTGTTCTTTGTGCCTTATGTCATGCTAAACCTGCACATCATGAATCCCATTGTTTAGGCTGTGGGATCGACTCTGTAATGCCACTTTCAGAGGGCATGCTAGATACAAATGCCTTTATTTCTGTTTTCCAATTTGTTTATTTCCTCTTTTGTTTGTAGTACTCGGGTTATACATTTTAAGTTTCTTTTTGTGCTGCGAGATATCTATATTACATTTTCTGGAATATTTGGAGCCTTAGTTGGCTCGATACATATATGGTGCCCAAGTTGTTCTCTTTTTAAATGTATCTGCCTGTTCGGGTTTCAAATTTTGAGTTTGGACCCCTGTTGAAAAAGGCTCTTCTATGAATCTCTTAGGCTGCAAAGAGACTGGTTCTGAGTGAAGGGGATCTCAAATGTCAGCTTGAAGAGTTCAAAAAAGACCCTGATGTTACAAGTAAATATTCTCCTCCTCCCCCTCCTCCTTTTATGACTTTCTGTGAACCAGAACTAAAAATAAAAAATAGTTGAAGAATTGCAGAATAAGACATTGAAATTATAATTGTAATTCTTAGGAGTTAAAATTTACTGGAGAAGTGGTACGTGCTTGTATGTCTCATTGTTTCATGCTGCTGCATTACTCATGCAAACAAGTCAGATGACATAACATGGTAGCAAGCAATCACTGAGATTGTTGATTATTGATCAACAAGGCAAGTCATTTATATTGAGGTATTGTCATGTTTAAGGGCTTTAGATAAATGTCGCTTTGTTACTTCTGATGGTAAGTTTTTTTTACCTTGCCTTTGATTTGCCTAGACTATTTTTGTGAATCGTTTGACAGGTTTCTCACATAAAATATCACAAATGGAGTTACTACGCTTTGCCTAGTCACAACCTACCAAAAATAAGAAGCTTATTTGCATCAATAGACTCCAAATAATTTATTCTTCATCGGAAGTTTATTTTCATGGCAACACTTGTTAAGTAATTTGATATCCTTCATTCTCTTTATCTAGTGACTCTTGTTTGAAGCTATGTTATACATACTCTTCTAAATGTATAAAGTATCCTCGTTGGACACTGGACTTTCAAATAAGCGTATGAGATCTTTGCATGGCGTGTTTAGTTTTACATTCATCTAGCATGCATACTTTGTCCACTTTCTTATATCATGCATGAAATGCCTAAGGTACCTTGTGAGTACTATTCAGCTTAGGGAATAAAAGATATATTGTTTAAAAAAATGATACCATTTTGGCATGTACCCGACTCCTTGTGTTCTTGTATAGAACCTAGAGGATTCTGGCACTTAAAAATATAGCCGAACACTCATCAAGGCCATGTGACATAGGTTTAGAGCCGAACACTCGTCAAGGCCATGTGACATAGGTTTAGAGTTTTTATACTTGCTGATATTTGTTTTGCTTTTCCTATCTATATATTCGTACACCAACAAGCACCCATTAAATAGAAATTATACTTGTGTATGCCAGCCCACACATTGGAGGATCAACTTGATGAAATTTGTCCTCAAGCATAAATTTATTTGACCTTGCCATGTCCCTTTTCGTTGTGCTTTCCAATGCTCTGGACTATGAAAGAAGGAAGCATGGTAATGTGCACAAAATTGATTTGGGTCTCTAGGCCTGCCCTCTCTAATGTCTTTCGGCTTTGATTTGGGGGCATGGTTCCGCAGCAAAACGTCCCTTTAGCTCATCGGTTCCTAGAGGTATAGGGGGCCACTATTTTAGTGGTATTCTGAGAGCAGCCACTTTGTGCATATATTGCCAAAGGTTAGGTCCGTCTCTAATTCTCCCTTCCCATGACCCCAATGATTGGGGACTAGATGGGTTCCGTTATTTTGCCATGTCCCTTTTCCATGGAATATTTCATATGGACCAGTAAAGGTCCTGCTATAGATGAATAAATTCACTGGAAAAGTTCTGGTGTGAAGAAACTCACAGAAAAGTCGAAGACCAAAAAATATGGCAAGATGGATTTAATTATTCAACAAGTTCAATGATTGACTTTGTTATCATTATTGATGGACTTAGTTTTCCAGCAAGTTTCGACTTCTATTTTCATATGCTCCCATTTTACATTCTGGAGAGACAGTCTCAACTTTTTTGCCCTATTTACTTTCGATTCAACCAAAATAAACTCAAATGCGATAGCTAAATCAATCTCTGTGAATTTTATGATAGTTGTCTGCAAAGGGCTTTGCCCAAAAAGTATTTTACATAACTTTTACGAATGTGCAGGTTGGCTTGAAGATGCAGCTTATTTTGCTGCCATTGACAACCATCTAGATACATTTAGTTGGTATAATTGGCCTGAACCATTGAAAAATCGCCATCTGGCAGCCTTGGAAGAAATTTATCAAAGCCAAAAGGATTTTGTAAGTCCCCTAAGCCTTTGATTGTGGGCTCGTACTTTTGCACTACAGCTTGGGTTAATTCTGGTGGCACTTACTGAATAGTGACGATCTAGTTTGTGATTTCACTTGTGCAGATAGAAATTTTCATTGCGCAACAGTTTCTATTCCAAAGGCAATGGAAAAAAGTCCGTGACTATGCACAGTTAAGGGGGATAAGCGTAATGGGAGACATGCCCATTTATGTTGGTTATCACAGTGCAGATGTTTGGGCACACAAGAAACAATTTTTGCTGGTGAGCTGTTACTAATTGGAAGTTTGGGCTGCTAATAGCTAAGCATGCCTATAAAATACTCATATCCTCATGCCAGTTGCTAACCATACAATTGCCAGACAGAATAGGAGCGGCTTCCCTCTTCTAGTGAGTGGGGTTCCCCCTGATGCCTTCAGTGAAACTGGTCAACTGTGGGGCAGGTCTCTTCTATACTGCGTTGCTGATGCGAATAAGCTTTTTCTTTCCCTCTTTTTATATGTGGTATTTTTCTCAAATGGTTCCATTTATAGATTCTTTGGATATACACTTATGGGCTCACTAAACCACATACTGAATTCTCCACCTTTTGCTACTGGTCTGCCTATTTGACGAACTTTGCTTGCGTGCATGGTGTCATATTACAAATTGGTCCCAAAAGCTTGAGGCATTAGGAAATAGGTCCAAAAATTTATACGAAGCCATCTGACTATAAAGTGAAGTCCCACGTTGCCATAGTACAAAAGTAAGGTGCATTACATAAGTGAGAGGGTGTTCTCACCTCAAAAACAAGCTTTACGATTGGATTCTACCCATGACTGTGTAACACTAGGACCCCCTCTCCCATCTTGTGTGCGAGACAGAAAACCTGAATTCGACTATGTGCAGTTGTGTACAAACACGCACACTAGAACAATTACCAGAATAGGTTTAAACCTTGCACCTTTTGGAGACTGAGCTCTATATGACACTAAATCACTAAATGTTCCAAAAGCTTAAGCCGGGGAAATGGCGCCAACAATATGTCAAGCTGTTAAAACTTGGACAGTATAATTAAGCATTATTAACTTTTACACAATTATATGAGATATCGATGTATCAGAAGTTGCACGTCTGGGTCAAAGCTAAAGGTATATCATTCTCCCAACAATCGATTACCAGTGTTGAGTTTTCTTAGTCATGCTCAAAACATGGAACACAATAGTTTGCTCATTACTAGTGTTAATTATGCCAGGCGTATTTGGTGCTAGGCTTTCCAAAATAGCCTGCAATCTCCTCACCAAGGCCTGACAAAGTCTATTTTATAGTTTGGATGTAGCGCTTGAGTGAGTCACACATCATGACAGATGCCTGCAACCAGACGTTCTCCATGGGTGCATCATTGATCACACACTTTCTCCTAGCCTTTTTGCCTTTGCACTCTGCATAGATTATAGTTTACTGAACAAAAAGAAGAGATAAAAGCCAAGTTAAACGCTAATATATTTCTCCTTCTCTAACATTAAAGCACCTAAAGGCCTTAATTGTAATTGCTGATGGCTGGAACATGGGTAGTTCTAGTGCCTAGAACTGGAACAATCATGTGGTGTGTGAACAATACTTTAAATTTGGTCCAGTTGTACAAGCTCGCATGAGATACAGGGATAGTCAAGGAACTTGTGGTTGGCAGTGTGAAGCAAAGTCCCACATCGCCTGGGTACCAAAGTAATATGAAGCATATAAGCGTGAGGACACCCTCACTTCAAGAACTAGCTTTTGAGATTGAGTTCTACCCTAGACCGTGTAACAGGCAAATCCTCTTGGTATTCAAAGGAATTTTCCATGATGGGTACTTCTCAGGAGATAATCCAGCCACATTTTAACAAATTTTCCAGAAAGTTTCAGAATGTCTTTTTCTTCCCCTTTTTTGAACAGGTCAAAGAATATGAAATTTAGAGCATGCTTCCAGTGCCTGACTAGCTGGGGCAATTAAATATGTCTGATGCAAGGTTATCAAAATTTTGGGTGCAGTTCCAACAGAAAATGCCTCTCAATTCTCCCTCTTATGGTTACAACTTGAGTGATCATTTTTTCCCTCGCTTAAATGCGTTCAAGAATGTAGATACTAGTTTGTTTTATCATTTATGCCGATTTTGTACATTCTAGCCTTCACACCTTTTCTCGTTCTGCTCCCTGGTTACGGCAGCTCGATTTGCACAGATGCATTCTTGTTGACCATTAAGAACTCTGTTAAGATGTGAGGACAGGACAGATTTTAAGGATGTGAAATTCAGCCACCCAAAAAGATTACCAATAAATATCATGGAAAGTGGACAGTTGTGATAATTTGTCAGCGCGTTCTCATTGATTGGTCTGAATTGTTAGATCAATTGTTTTAGTTATCCTCATACCCGTAATTGTCGATTCACAAATTCTTTAGGCACTTTATCGACTCCAACTTTTTATGGCTGAATTACTGGTTACTGCAACCAGCAGCTGTCATAGGATGCAGAGTGGTAACATTCGATCTCAAATAGTTCCTTCCGTTATTTTTACCACCTTTGTCGTTTCTCCTATTTTAGTGTACGTATTTGATTTTTATTGTTCCTTATTTTTTTAATTTAGAGGATGCACATTTAACTGCCAGTCGAAGGATGTTCACAGTTTGGCGTTCCGACCTTCTTACTAAGCAACTTCGTCTTTGACTTTACAGCCCTCTATATGACTGGAAAGCGATGGAGAAATATGGATTTTCCTGGTGGATATGTCGATTACAGCGTGCACAGGATCTATTTGATGAATTCAGGATAGATCACTTCAGAGGATTTGCAGGCTTTTGGGCAGTTCCTTCTGGTGAGCTTGAGCTTGTGTGAACTTATAAAATTGGTGTGATTACTATTTTATATTTCACAATAATATGTCTTATGGACCTCCTACATCTGCAGAAGCAAAAATCGCAATGGTTGGACGATGGAAGGTCAATTCGTTAAATCCGAGATCTCGTGATATTTTTCTCTGGTTATCCCTCCATTTCACTCCATATGATCTTTTATTGACTGTAGGTGGGACCTGGAAAGTCTTTATTTGATGCCATCTACAGAGATCTCGGGAAGATTAATATAATAGCAGAGGACTTGGTATGTTCCAACTCCTTCAGAGTTGATCTAGAGCCTCAACTCTTCTGTCTTTTCTTTCGAAGTCCCAATCTGGTTGTTGTGTAATAGCCCTTGTGGAATTGTACAGTGTAAAATATTTCCTAAATATTAGAAAGTTGGATCTCCACAAATTAAATTCTGGTCCTCTGTTTCTTGCATTGATCCATACTGCTTCTGATAGTTCTACCAAATTTATTGTTTAATTTCTTCTAGATGTTTCATTATGATGCGAGGAGAGCAAACTTATGTTAATGAGGAGCAGATGACAATTATACTCGATGTTTTCCATGTTATTTTACATGAGGAGTATAGGGTGAATACTCCATTAAAAAGTATTGAGAGTTAAGACTGTTAAGTGAGATTTCACCACAATGTTCCTGCTTCCCATACTAATGGAAACTCGCTCTGTCGTTGTTCATTACCCAGGAAGAGCCACACCCATTTTTTGACATAACTGACTGTGACCTAGGCATTGAGGCTTTCGGGGGTAAGTGACTTGGTGGTTGCTATCCAGAATGGCTATTTTTGGGAGGGAGTCATAATTTTTAAATATGGTCTGGAAGCGGGGCACTGGATTTCCAAAGAGGTTGGTAACTCTTATGGAGTAGGTATTTGATTAAAAGGGATTTGTATTTAGGAAGGCATTGAACAGACACAGGAGATTTGCATTGGAGATAACAGAAGGATTAAGTCTTGGAAAGAAACATGGTTCAGGATGCCCTTCTTTTGAGGAGTTTCTAGAGTTATACTGCATTGTGGTGGACAAAAAAGCTTGGGTGTTAGACTACTTGAGGATTTCGGGGGTAGGATTGGTGGCTTTAAGCCGTTGATGAGTTCTTTGGCTTCGATCCCGTATGGATGTTGATTGGCAATAGGTCTTGGTGTTGAGAGATAGGAGTGGGAGTTTTTCATTTAAATCCTTCTATTATCTCCACATCAAGGGAGTTAAAAACATCATTCTTCCTCAAAGGTACCTCTTTTGTTTGGACTGCAGTTTTATGCTTCATCCTTAACATTAACAATCTAGGAAGGAGAGGCTATTTGCTTTCCAAAGCTGTTGTAAGTGCCACAATGATGGAGTGCTGGTTTGTCACTGTCAAACAGTGACAGAGCTTCGGGGTTTGTTATCCCTTTTTTTTTTTTGGTTTATTGGATAATGCTGGCCTCAGATTGCAGCTCTACATTCAGGGAAGAAAGGATATCCTTCCGAGAGAGTCCTAAAAGCATGGAAGGCAACACCTTGCGTCGTTTTGTGAAGTTCATGGAGTAAGGTGTTGTGAAATTTGTGGTTGAGATGAATTAGACTCAATTATGTGCACAGGTTCCGCCCCTTTTAGCATCTTATCAACTATTTATATACGTAGTATCAAATACAAATCTGTGACAAATGCAATAAAGCTTAGCTAGAGCGGCATTGACAGTAACTTAGAAGAGAGCTTTGCAAGAGGGGTATCATTGAGGAACTTATAAGAGAAGAGAGTTGCACATGTTCTTAGGTGGACAATCTAAGCCAAATCCTGGAAATGAAAGCACCTTATATCCTTGTTCAATTATCTAAATGGAGCATTTTATCACAACTGGCCTAATGTCTTTACAGCTTCACTCATGAGGACATAGTTTTCTGTTCTTTATATCAGTAAGTTTTTTAAGGCCTGCTACTTGGTCTGTGTGTCGCCAATGGTCCACAATCATGGGTACAATACAGGCCACATGACATCGGCGGTGCAAAGCAAACCAAACCAAACCAAACCGAGCCTTATGTCCCAATCACTTGGGGTCGGCTACATGAATCCTTTTCCTCCATTGAGCTCTGTCAAGGGCCACTTGTTCACACAAACCTACTATACTCATATCGTTGCGCACCACAGCATCTAATGTCAATTTAGGTCTACCCCTCCCCGTAGCATTGCTACCCAAAGCTATCCTATCCGCTCTCTTAACTACTGCATCTGTCTATGTAGTGCACATAGAGTGTCCTAGCATGCCCCAAGAGTGTTCTCGAGTGTTTCTGAAGTGTCCAACTTGACAAAATCTTGGAAAGAAAAAGAGGACCCTTTGCATTTGAGTGCTGGACACGTGTCTAACACCGGCATGTGACCTCTAGCAAGGTGTAATAGGTGCTTGCTTATTTGTCAGCATTTTTTTTCAGCATTAGTGAAACTTACAAAGCTTTAGATGATCTTGCGCTGGAATATATTTTGTTTTCTGCACTAACTTACTTAAGCTTGAATGCTTCTCTTCTTTCCTTGTTTCTGTCACATGACAGGGAGTAATCACAGAGGACGTGGTTGACCTTAGGAAATCCATTGGGGCACCTGGAATGGCTGTCCTCCAGTTTGGTACCTACTTTGTCCCTTCGTGTAAAATTGATTTTCTCACCATTGTTTTGTGGATATCTTTCCGAAGCAGGATTGAGTTCGTACATACATTGTGAATTGTTGTCCCACCTTTTCATTTTCTATACAGGGTTTGGAAGTGATTCTGGTAATCCCCATTTGCCTCATAATCATGAATACAATCAAGTTGTCTATACCGGGACTCATGATAATGACACGGTAAAATCCTCTTCGCCTTGTGTTTGTCTGTCATCGAAGATGATTATTTTTATAGGAGGCATAGTAAGAGTAGGGCCTGTACCAGGTGCTTTTGAAAACCTGGTTATTGTTCTTGAAAACAAAGAAATGAAAACAGTAAAGGAATTACCATTGGTAAATCTTCTCGAAACTTCTTTTAAGGAAATTTCCTCAAGAGCCCTTTTGGGAAATACTTAAATTATTTTCAAGTTGATTTGTACTTGTAATTGCTTTGCTTTCAATACATAACGATTTTTTTTTCATTCCAAAAAACCCTGCAATATCATATGGATCAACAGATGATGATCTTATTATCTTGACATTCTGAAAAGAGTTTCTGTTGTTGAATATATGGCTGCAAGTGGATGGATTCTTCAATTCCATTTCACAGTGCAGAAACCCAAAGTTGGCTTGAATTTCTAGTGAAGATCAACACCAGCCACTTTTTGTTGATTCCCTTGTCGCCACTTTAAATCAAACGCAAAACGTATTATGAAGCTTTTGTTTGCCTATATGTATTGATGGTTTGTGAAGCTCAAGTGTGGCAATTTGTTTGTTGACTGGTGAGGGAGAGATATGGCTTGAGTTTCAAATACTAGGACTTTGATGAGGGAAACCTTTGTAATATCTTCTCCATGTTTTGTAATACGCTGCGCGTGAAAGTAGGTACAGGCCGAACCACACAAAATTCATTTGTTTGTGTGCATTGTTGACCTTATGGCACACCACCTGTTTCCTTGGTGTTCTCTTCTGGCACCCTTTTAGTCCCTTTATCAGTAAATAATTCAGGAAAAGGTCCCCATTCTGATTTTACCCAGCAGAATAATGAATAGGAAACTGAATATTTGAGTTCACACATGGAATCTCAGATCAGATTAGTTTAGTCTACTTTTCACTTTGTAATCAGTCTGCTACTGGTTTCTTGTTATTTTAGATTCAAGGTTGGTGGGACAGCTTGCAGCAAGAAGAGAAGTCCAATGTGAGTTCCTTGTATCATTTTTCATATTTCTGTGGTAATTATTTGATAGCTCCCATTAACCCATGAATTCCTTTTAGCAAGTTAGAACAATATTTCATCACATGCTTTTGTTTTGATCAGTGTTCTAAAAGTCGTCCGCCTAGTCGGCGCCTAGGCACTAGGCGGTGGTCTGCCGCCTCGACTTGGAGCCTAGGCACTAAATTAGGCGGCAAGACGATTAGTTGGCACTAGGCGGGATTAGTTTGTGACTAATCGGCTAGGCGGGATTAGGCATTTAGGCGGGATTAATAGTGGGTTAAATATGTGATTTTGCAAATCTAAGGGGTAAACGTTGTGGTAATATACTAAGGGTTTAGTGCAGTTTAATATAATGTATACATCCACACTATACAATATAAATGATATATATATATATATATATATATATATATATATATCTAAACGTAAATCGATATAAATATAATGTATAACTCTACACTGTAGAAAATGTAGTGAAGTTACGTGTATATAGGCTTTGTTTCTTTGTGAAATTGTGTGTATGTAGGCTCTACTTTTTCTGTTTGGATGTTATAAAATGTTTTGTTCTACTTATGTTCATCATACTCAAAATTTGGGAAGGGGGGAGAAGAAGTTTTGGAAAAATTAAAAAAAAGGGGAAAAACCCAACTAATTTCTAGGCGCCGATTATCCTTGAATACTAGGCGCGAGCGCTAGGCGGTGCCCGGCCGCCCTACTAGCGCCTAGCAGCTTTTAGAATGTTGGTTTTTTGATGTTGCTTGTTTCAGGTACTGGAGTATCTTTCAATAAGTGGAGAGGATATTTCATGGGCACTAATACGGGCTGCACTCTCTTCTGTGGCCCGAACTGCAATAATACCCATGCAAGATATCCTTGGGCTGGGGAGTTTTGCTAGGATGAACATTCCTGCGACTCAGGTGAGACTTATATTTGTACTTGATGCTATGCCTCAAATGTTTTATGTCTAACTAGATCTTAGCCTTTTAGTCATAGCCTTTCTGAGTCATGATTCAAAGGTAGAGCGGTATCCCGTGGCGACTGATTCATCTAGGTTTTTTCCCTCTTTTTTGAAGTTTGTTCAGAATAAGGTTCAGCAGTGTCAGCCCAAAAGTAAATTATAGGTGAATTGCTGGCTGTTTGACAATATTTTTTGGGTTCTTCGTTGCTTGCAAAATGGTGAAGTGAAACATCATTAGCATCCCACTCGAAGCCAATTCGCAATGAGCGGAGAAGCTTCTCAAACTTATATACTAGTTGGAGAGGCGATAAGCAATAGAGTTAACAAACTCTTGTATTTCGTCACACATGTGACTCGTGACTTGCATGTGGAAAAGTAAATAAAAGAATAATAGTAACATAGTGATCACAACGGAAAAGAGTGCGCTTATGACACAAACTAAGGAGGAATGAGTAAATTAGCAACGAAGTGTTATGTATGTCTGTAAGCTTCGAAAAACCTCCGTTCTGATACTGTGTTAAAAAATTCAACTCAAAGTCCAAAGTGGAGAGGCTCTTGAGACTCATGCAAGTGGCAAGGCAATTTTCAGACCATGAATCGAAATTTCCTTTCTTTGGCTTGTGAATATCAATATATTATCGTGAATCCTAAGATTCGGAGAATGTTTTTGAAGTACGGAGTATAGTTTATGCTAGCTACTAAAGGTGAATTATGGAAAAAGAATTGGAAGGTTTTGGCAGAAACTAACTACTACTTTCTAATAGGTAAGATCCTTCATTATATGGCAAGAGATGCGGGTCGCTTTAGGGTTTTAGTATCCTTTATGGGATCGTTTTGCTACAATTTAGGAATTAGAGGAAACAAGAGTTTTAAGAGCTACTTTTGTAGAAATCATGTATTCATGGAGGATATCATACTTACCAAGATTCATAACTAATCGAGTTATCGTCTAATTGCTAAGAAAAAGTAAGCAAATTGTCTTGCAAAAGTTGAGTTCGTTTGATTTGACTTGCATCGTATCGAACTATTTTTTTACACGGTAAAAATAAGCCTAACTATCTTTAGAAGTTGCATTTTGACATCCTTGAATACAGATCAAAAAAAATACCATAAGGTTTAAGAATTAAGATCTTTGAATGATTCTTATTGATCGAATCCTTTAATGACCAAAGGATCTGAAAATTTTATGCGAGCATCGAATATTTTCGTTCTGAATGCTCAACTAGTTATCTTGTTGCATCTTTTAACAATAAAAGGTTTTGTGAATTATACTTCCAATGAATTTCCTGCATCTGCTTGTGTGTAATAGTATCTCTTACCTGTATACAGTTTGGGAACTGGAGTTGGAGGATACCTAGTTCCTCGAGTTTTGACAGTATGGGGACTGAAGCAAGGAAATTAAGGGCTATGCTTTCAATGTATGGCCGGCTTTAAATTACTACTGTGACTGGTGTGTGTTTTTTTTTGCAAGTTTTTACGTCTTCCTCGAGTTCCAATAAGGCCATGTGTGTGTGTGATCATACCACAGCACTAAAGCACCGAATCCTATCAAAAGAATGCCATGTGTTGCATGAATAAAACAATGGCCCAAAATTTTGAGTTAAATGAATGACTAGCTTCGCCTTTTAGTGCATTCTTCTTTAATTTTTTTTGTATGTATTTTTGTGATATTAATTTCACGCGTGCACGCAGAAAAACTCTTCTGTTATTCATTCTGGCCGTTTCTAGCAGGCTATTCCTGAAATATGCGGCTTTGTCTTGGCATTAGCACATTAATTCACTGGAGTAGTAAAGGGAAGGAGGAAGAGAAAGGAAAATTAAATGAAAAACAGAACTTAAATTACCAAATTTGGTAAGACCTGATGTATATTCTAATGTAGTACGCATGTGCGAGTGGGAGCTTGAAATTGTAGATTGGAAACATTTCAAACTATTAAAATTCGTGAGCGAGAAGGGTTTTTTTTTTTTTTTTTGAACTTCAAAAACTGCCTCAGAGGCTACAGAGCGAAATCAGAAAACAGAAGCGATACAATAGACTAAGGGGTGGCAGGCGGTGTTGAGGGCGGGGGTGGCAGGCGGTGTTGAGGGCGGCGGATCGGTCGGTGGTGGGTTTTGAAAACAATGCTACTCATTTGCCGTTAGGATTGCTTCGTGGAGGAGCTTTCTGCAGGTGATGCGTTTCTTCCCAAAGGCATGGTGCGGAGAAGGTGTTAGTGGTGGATCTAGCGGCTGAGGGCTCTGTAAACGGCGCTACTCGTTCGCCATTTGGGTTGCTTTGTGGAGGAGCTTTTTGCTGGTGGCGTCTCCCGTCGCTAGCGTTTCTTCCCAACGGCATGGTCTCGCACCTTCCTCTCTCGTCGTCTCCGCTTCCTATCGCTGCCTTCTCTCTTG
Organism: Rhododendron vialii; assembly: GCF_030253575.1. Taxonomy (NCBI): domain Eukaryota; kingdom Viridiplantae; phylum Streptophyta; class Magnoliopsida; order Ericales; family Ericaceae; genus Rhododendron; species Rhododendron vialii. The sequence goes on along the minus strand of NC_080566.1, from coordinate 31,052,803 downwards.
GACGATGTTTCTTTCCTCCGGTTTTCGACATGCCGGTTTACCTTCACCTAATGGCAAGGCTTGCATCGGCGGGCTGTGGAATGTTGCTCGCTCGGCTCCACTGTCTCTTCTCCTGAGTTGGTTCGGTTTTGCCTAACGGCAGTGAGACGAGCCGTGAGGTGGTCGGCGTTTTGCTGTTTTGCTTTGCTGTGGCGGTCGGCGGCAGTTTGGTGAGTTTTGGTCAGGTGCGGCGGCGGCTTGTTAGGGATTGTGCTGATTGGGTTTTGTTGGGCTTTATTTGACTGGGCTTTGTGCCTTGTATCTGGGCTTTTACGACCCTTTGTGTTTGAGCTTATTTGTTTGAGTTTGTCCTATGATATCCGGGCTTTTAAGTCTTTAAGTGTTTGTGCTGCGTTCCATATGGTGTATGAGCCTATCCATTTTGGTGTTTTCTTTGTTGACATCTTGCCAATTAAGAAATTAGGTCCCCGGATTGGGCACATGATTAAAAATATGATGCCGTCCTTTTAATCTTTGTAATAATTAAGATTAAAGGGGGAACGAGCTCAGTACTTTTTGTTTGCAAAATGGCATTGAAGCGCACCAAACCATAGGTGTTTTTTTTGAACTGCTGCCAAACCATAGCTTTGACGAAGTAATTTTGGCACCAAATAGGACTCGCTCGTCATTTGAAACCTTAAACTAGCCCATTAAAATATGCGTTAAAATATTTATCCATAGCTGCTGATTCTTTTCTTTTTTTTGAGGAGTGAGGGGAGGCAAGTTTTTTTGGGGAATAGAATCCTCTCATCCCTAAGATGTTTCGAGTGGGGGGCCTTTCTCCATCTCTTACCTAGGTGGTGGTGTGGTGACGGTCTGCCTTAACGGGTAGTTGTTATGGCTCGAACCAAATATTTCATAGCTGGTCTGCTTGGTCGAGAATTCTATGGTCACGCCCAGAAAGAGTTGCTACGTTAGTTGCTCCTTCTCACCTTTTTATGATCAAACAAAAAAACCTAACCTGGTCACTATCGATCTTTTTTGTTTTGCGCATTGATCAGAAGAAAATTGGTACGGTGCTGGAAAAAAATTAGGAAGGAGTATTACGTCTACGGTCTACTTGTTGGTGGAAAGCAAATTAGGTTGACATGTAAAATATTTTTCATCAATTGGATGAATGAAAATGACTTATCATTAAATCTTCCGTAAGTTATTTTCCGAAATGAACCTGCTGCCTTCTACTGCAATTCTCACTGCTCAATTTTCTCGATTGTCAGTCCTGACCCACGTTCAATTCTAATATTTCCAGATCTCTCCATCGTTTAAGTCCCCTTCCCTCTCCCTACACTATTCTGTTGATTTCTGAAAATATTTTCAAGTGCCAACCAAACACCGGAAAATAAAAGTTTGAAATTTGTTTTCTGAAAAAATATTTTACATGAAAAATATTTTATATTGTAAAACATTTTATATCGAAACAAACGGAGCCAGAGAAAAGAACACATATTTACAGGAGTATTCCTTACAAAGAACAAAAACCAAAATTAGGGTGGTTTTGGATAAAGAAGTTAACTTCTTCTTTTTTTTAATCTTTATTCAAAAACTTTTTGCAATTTTTATTTTGTCTCAAACTTTTGTGACTTATTGATTTGTCTCGCCGATAGGAATCAGAAAAGTAAAAAATCATTGTCGAAACTCATAATTTTTTTTGAATAAAAACAAAAATAAGTTAAAAAGACAGTCTTTTCGGATTAATTTTTGTCTATTTCAAAAAATTATGAGTTTCGATTCAATTTTTGTTTTTACTTTTTGATTCCTATCGACGAGACGATTCAATAAACTACAAAAGTTTGACGCAAAAGAAATAAATGCGAATTTTTTTTAAATAAATACAAAAATTAAATCATTTTGATTTGTTAAGCCAAAAGTAGTCGTCTTGACCCAAAATGGATGAGAAATATTTTTCAACTAATCATCATAATCGAGAGTCGAGACAAAGGGTTTGGGTTGGCCCCATGGTCGTGTCTTCCCTCAAACCCGGCCCCCACATTTTCCTACCAACCTTATAAGGCTCACGTGCAACCCATGCAAACCCTAGATTGCAGAAACCTCCACTCCTAGAAACCATGGCAAAGCCTGATATCCACACGGCAGAAACGAACGAAGAGAAACCAGCAACCCAAGCGGAAGAAGAAGAACAGAACACCCCAACCCCAAAAAAGCACAAGAAAACGGAGAAGAAGAACAGGGAGGAGGAAGAAATCCACGTGAAGATCGAAACCCTAGGCGAGAACCCTAACAAGGTCTCGCCTTTCGTCGGATACTTCCCCTCCGGCTACGTTCCTCTCAAGAACCAAGCCGATGGACCCACTGTTAGGGTTTTCAGGCACGAGAAGTGGACCAAACGGTTGCAGCTCGTTGTGAGCCCTAATAACGGGTCTCAAGTCGATTTCGTCGGTACTAACTATTCGGGTGAGGCCACTGCGCCACAGCTGTGTACTTATGCTCTTGGTGTTCTTGATAAGCAGTTGCAAACGCTCAAGATTGTTCCCATTGCTTCCAACAAGGTAATTTTCTAGCCCTTACTCGTATTTTCTTTTTCAAATGCAAGTAAAAAAAAATCGATTAAAATTTCGTTTGGTATCAGGATGGAATTCAATTCAAGCAAGAAGACGTTCTTAGCCAATGGCTTTCGTGAGTTAAGTCGAAAAGAAGATTCTCAACTCGGGGAATCTGAAGTAAATGAGACATGTCTTAACCTATACTTTCTCTCCCTTTCGAATAGTTCAAAACTTGAAAATTGACTTGCCACTTCCTTTTTAGACTTCTGCCGATCATCGCCAATCTATCCTAATGAGTCAAGCATCTCCCCTCAACCCATATATGGAGCACTCGAATGTGCAACCACGTATTATGAGCACAAATTTGAGTAAAAGCTTTGTTCATGGCCTGGTTGTAAATATGGTAGGGGGAATATATCCTTGCGAATTTGAGTGTATGACGTACTCCTACGGGTTAATCCAAATATAATTAGTCAAATGCGAGTGAAAATTCGATTAAAAGCTTCATTCGCGTGTATGGTATAAAAACTTGGTTCGTGGCATGATTGTAAATATGGAATATATCCTTACAAACTCTAGTGTATGAGGTACTCCAATGGACATGCCCAAATATAAGCACAAATTTAAGTGAAAGCTTCATTCATGGCATGAATGTAAATTTCGTAGCTTTTCTGCAAAATTTGAGTAAAATACTCCATGGGCGAACTCAAATCTAAGAACGAATTTGAGTAAAAGCTTTATTCATAGCATGACTGTAGATTTTGAAGGAAATAGTAATCCTTGCAAAATTTGAGTAAAAGCTTCATTTGGAAGGATGAAGCATTCGAATGGACAAACCCAAATCTAAGCATAAATTTGAGTAGAAGCTTCATTAATGGCATGATTGTGAATTTGGTAGGGAAAAATATCATACAAAATTTGAGTAAAAAGTAAAAATTGAGTTTACTCAATTTTATTTTTTATTTGTTATAGTTTTGAATGAAGGGTGCTCAAATATTTTGAGTTAAAAAAGAAAGGTGAGGGCTGGAGATGTTCTGTCCTGTTTTGTGACTGAAGTATCATCTGCTAGCAGGTAAGCTGAGATGAAGCTCCTTAATGTTCCAGTACAGTTGAGAGATGCTATTGGGTTTTCACATAAGAAAAACTAAAATGAGAGAAAAACACCATGAATGATTGCCAAGTTTTTTACCTGTAAATTGATGCTATGGAAACCTCGTGAAGGGTTATGCCAATTGATTTAGTTAGTGATTTCATTGCCGTGCAAGATGGTTGGGAGTGTTTTAGATGATTACTGTTGCCTAGAGGGTACAATTTCAGAGGAAATCAAACTACCAAAAGAAGGGAACTGTGAAACTTCAGATATTCATGTTATTGTCCTTTCTAGGGACTGTTTTGACATAAGGGCCTAGCTCCCTGTACTTTCCCGCGTATGTATAAATGATCTATGTGGTTTACGCAGAACTAATATTAAGAGAATTGGCTTTGCTGGGCTTGTTTCTGCAGATTTTTAGATTGGAACCAAGGGTCAGAGGACTCGATTTATCTGTCAAGGAACCTTCCCAGGAAGAACTCACTCCAGAGAAGAAGCACGTGAAAATGAGAGATACCACACTCATTTTTGGAACGAAGAAGGATAGAAAACGGGTATTAACCCTGTCATTTACGTTATTGAGAGGTGTATATTTATCTGCAGAAGTGCAGGTCATCTCAATCTGCAATTAGAATCATGGTAGTTGTTTATTTGGAAAGCAGTGTAATAAGATTGTCAATTTTACGGCCATGCGAAGCTTTTACTGCCTGAAATCAACTGCAAAGGTCCATCAGATGGTGGACAGCATAGTCTATTGAACCTATGAGAAAGGAGGATGTCTTTTGTGGCTTCTATTCTTTTTAGCAGTTGAAGTTTTTTCAGCAGTTTCTGTCAATTTAACTAAATATGTGATTCACGTTGCAGATGATGAAATTTGAGGCTTTACATCCAAAAGAAGATCCGGAAGCTTTGGGCAGAAAATTTGAGGGAGTCAAGATAAACAAAGAGGCCCTTGAAAGTGCTGTCATGCACAGTTCTCGTAATGCTCCACCTCATGATTCTTGTGCTACCACACCACAGATGGCTTATCCGTTGGACAAGATTATTTTCAAGGGAGAGTGGGATTACCTCGTTGACATTCTCGAGCTTTTGCAAGATGGAGCAGAGGTAGCACCTGATGGTTACCCAAGCTTTATTTGCAACAGACTTCATAGGTTGGAATCTATAAAGGTAAGCAAGAGGTTTAAAATTTTGCTGCTCTCTGCTCTCTGATTTATGATTAGGTTGGAGGTTCTGGTATAATTCCTTTGGTCTGTTGGTAAAATTTGTGATACTGAACTAGGTTTCTGCGATTGGTTACGAGTTCATTCGAACAGTAAATCTAAGTTAACACAGGCAGATTGTGGCATATATACGCTAACATTTCTGGCATCCAACCACTGTTTTCCTACAGATAATAGACTTGAGTTCTGGTTTTGTATGCCATGCTTAAAATTTTCCCTTATAAGAAGGTAGTATCATTTATCAACCGTGCACTGGTGCCTTCATATTTCTTTGAGCTCTCCATGGTTGTGAAATAGAAGTGCTAGATGATCTTGTATTTCATACTTGCAACTTTCTATTGAGTGGCATCTTAGATTCCCATTCATTCTCATTTGCGTTTGAGACTGTCTCTATAACCTATTGATGTGTGTCATCGATTTTAGGATGGGGTGGAAAAGAAGAGGCTTGCCTGTGTGTTCTCATACATCAACCATCTCATAAAGTTCAAGGATAAACATTCACGGGAAGGTTTCTCCTCCGCGAAGCATCATAAAATCCCAAGCATCTTATCTCAAAAGTTTTCAACCATGTTTGGCGGTTTAGATAGGGAATGGCTTGCGGATGAGGAGATGGATCTTCTGATCAGATATGTCTTGGTTCTTACTCTGATTGCTGATGGCTTCACGACGGCCGTGTCAGATATTGCCAAGGACTTGAGAATGCACAAGAATACAGTGAGAGAACATTTTGAACAACTTGGTTGCAAGCTTATGAGCGAGAACAAGGTGTGGTTGGCTACACTTTCCCTCCCACTTGAGTTTCCAAAGCCCAAGTATAAGCGGAAAAAAAAGTAGATTGATGCGTTATTGGACTTCTGTTGCTAAATGATTTATAGTTTAGAAATCTGGTTGGTATTTTTCCTTTACAGTTTGTGAAACCTGTGTATTTGGGGAGAAATTTTGCCCTTTCTGACATTTGATAAGGTGCTGGTTTCTTATGTTTCCGAAATTTCTGTTGAACCCTCTATATGGTAATCGTTGAGCTCTAAAGATCATAGAATGTTGCATGAGTTGGATAGTGAAGTATTCAACAAAAAAACAGCAGCTTTAGTCACGTATACTCTGATTTTGTGGTTGAGTTATTCAAGTTAGGGAAGTGATTTTTACATTCCCCTTTAATAAATCGGCACTCTTTTTTTTTTCCTCGGCCATTGGCACTCTTCTTCTTTTTTGTTTTTGTCTTTTATTTATGTACAATTACTAAATGAACCTGACCTCTTGAGTCACTTTTTTTCCATATGAAGAGCAATTTAATACTTTCAAGTGAATAAAGACAAATTTCCTGGTATATATATCAGCCGCTCTATTCACACAGACAAAAAAAATCTGTGCCCACATGCAGAGATCGTTTTTGGACCCGTTTCGGATCCCAAAAGAATGATCGGAGGATTCGGAGCCACTCATTTTGTTTAAAATACATTGTTTATTGTTCCTTGAAAAAATCAACTTAATAGGATATCGGTAAAGGCGTTTACGAAATATCAAATTTTACCGATAATCCAAAGTATAAGCTCAAACATACTCAACGGGTCAAGGAGCGAGAGAGAATTCACTATAAACGATGAGAGATTAAAAAGAGTCGGCTATATCCGTCAATGCTTCCGGGCAATTATCTTATATCTTGATTGCTACCTCTTCCAGGTGAAGTACTTAAGCTGAATACAACCGGTTGCTTCTATGACCAACAACAAATCCTCTAGCAACTGCAGTTTGGATGCAGAAATTCGGGGGATCTATCGGGGTCTCACAATCATTCTTAAGCAAGGCATGAATAATGTTGAAGTCGAGTCAGACTCAAGCGTGGCGGTCAAATTTTGCTATGAAGGGTCACCTCCTGATCATCCCCAGCGCTATATTGTTGAAGAGACACGAAGAATTGCAACTCGAACCAGTTCTACCATTGCCCACATCTTTCATCAAGCAAATCAATCTGCTGATTGCCTGGCACGACTTGGTGGAGCACTTATATATTGCTTTCTCATAACCACTTATCCAAATCCCCTGAAGTTGCCTATTAACGTACGTATTTATCATCCATAGCTTTCTTTTGAACTACCACCGAACCAGAGATTCGAGGGAGTAATTTTGGCACCAAATGGATTCTTTATTTTTTATTTTTTGATTTATAAGAGCAAGTACACCAGAACATCTAATACCTGTAGGGGGCCGAAATATCCGAAGGTTCACAAGGTCCAAAAGGGGAGATGAGGGTTCATATGCTGTTTGACCCATCATCAAAGCTATCACAGTTCACCTGTAAATGAGTTTGGACATCGGCTGGACCGAAGGATAGACAGGACCACGAGTACTTCACCGAACAATTATAGGCTATATCCGAACGTACGACACATAAAGTCGCTCGGGGTCTTATCGGGCGCACGGGTACGAACTTCCGTTTGTTCGGCTAGGGTGTGCTTCGGCCGGGATATCCTACGCTCGGATAATTCGCATGCCGGACGTGGGTCCCGCCGAACCTAGACGATTGTGGAACCTTCCATAAATATCTACTGATAAGAAAGCTGTCCTCTCAGACATTCGAAGTGACATCTCAGAACGATGTGACCATTCTGACATCAACCCATGTGGTTCTGAAAGACTAGGGAAGTGGTGTTCATTAACTGGCCCTGCTAGAAGGCGCCAACCGAGCAGAACGTGACACGTGGAAAGTATGGCCAACTTGCTCAGCACTTCACCTCTTTGCCTATAAATAGAGAAGCATGACCATTGAGAGAGGGATCCAGAAAATCTAATCTAAAAGAACACTTCTTTCTCTCCAACATATTGTTCTTACTAAACTTCTTCTCTCCACCTACTGACTTAATCATCGGAGCTTCTTCCCGGAGGAACAGCCCCCTCCGGTTCTGCAGGTACATCAAGACCGGCGTTAGCATTCACGGTCCCACATTCGGAGGCGGCCGCACCAGAAGGAGCACGAAGAAATCACGCCCCCACAATACCTATTTTGCTATTTTACCTAAGAAAAGTATAAAAAAACCCACCTGCAACTGCTTCGGGGAAAGGGCATGTATTTCCCATTTGTGAACAGTGGTGAGCTATTTCTACCGAAGATCTGTTCATCTGCTACCCATTAAAAAATTAGTTTATTTCTCCTCTTTTTTCACTCAGAACACTGTTTATGGTCTCTCACTCACTTCCTTTCTCTAAAAGTAATAGTATTTTAATAGAAAATAGGTTAAATAAATAGTGTTGGTGTAGTGTTAAAAAAAATATGAGTATGTAAAATGAAAAATGTGTACTGTTCAAGAGTTTTTTTAGCAAAGTAAACTTGCTCTAAGAATACTAGCAGATTATAAAAAAAGAAAAGAAAAGAAAAAAGGGTACTAGCATAAATTAAGATAAAACAGACATATATAGTTCTAAGGTATTCAACCCCGTTATCAACGATATTAGATTTAGCAATAGCATCCGCACTACGATTTGCCTATCTAAACACGTGCTTGATCTCCGCTTGCAATTTTCTGGAGCCGCAACCTGCAATAAAAACATTGATGTTCTTGAGATAGTGGACTTGCCATTTGAGACCATAAACCAGCCCATTAAAGTATCTATGTACACATTACACAACAGGCTAGCAGACTGTAGCACAAATGTGGAACCACCTTTTAACCGTTTGAACGCTTTTGAAACATTTTAACATACGAAGTTGGAGATAGTAATCGTTTAGTTGTACCCAAGGACTTGAGTATTGTACCGGCCGACACGTACCGGTATTGATCAAATTTGGTACTCCACACCTCTTTCAGCATAAATACCGGTCAATACTGGTTAATACCGGATAGTACCAAATTACTTTCAAATTTATTTTTCTTTTCTGGTACCGGTCAATACCGTAGTTTTTTGAGTTTATTTTTCCCTTTAATAGATGTAAATGTTGTGTTAAATTCTTCGACGTGGGAAAATAACACTAATATCTATAACAACTCTTCTACAACCACACACACTCACACAAACACAAACACACACACTCCTCTCACAGTCCCGAATTTAGTGTGGGTGCGCGCAAGTTGACCTGAATATCCGGTTATGAAAAAAAACCATCAGCGCCTAATTAGGGCAGCTACATCAACAACTTCCAGCCACATTAACAATGGTTAAAGGGGACATGAAGCAGCTATATCGTTTAATTTTAATAAGTTTTCCGTGATCAAGAACTGGGAAGTGATTCATTTTTGCAAATCCCTCAAATAGAAATCGGGACCTTGTTGTACAAGGGTGCACAACTAATCTATGTAGTACCGACACTCCAAAAGAGCGTCGTGTCCACGTATTGGACACGGGGACACATATTGTGGCGTGTCCAATAATTTTTATTAGTTTTTGATAGGGGACACAACGGGGACACGGCAGGGACACGGCTGGAGACACGCTGGGGACACGGCTAGGGGTCAAAATGTTATATTTTTAAAATTTTTGGGGGTTAATATGAAATTATTCAAAACATTTTGGTTAAACTGTAATTTTTCCTTTGAAATTTTTTTATACAATTTGTGAAATTATTCATATACAATGGTTCATAATTTTTTTTATATATATGTACATATATTTATTTATACACGTGGCGTGTCCCCCGCCGTGTTCGTATCCCCATTTTTTTAGAATTGCCGTGTCCCGTGTCCGTGTCCGTATCCGTATTCGTGTCCGTGCTACATAGCAACTAATAGATCGCTGCATGCTCTGTCCAGTTTTGTGTGGAGTTTTACAACCATCTCTTTCTTGAATGTCGGGTTTCGTCTTTGCTTTGGACATTGGAAGCATTTTCTGGTCTCGTGTGGAGTATTTTCCAAAACTACATAACAGTATGGGGGAATGGAAAACCATTAGCAGACTCTTTCAGAAGGAAAGCCTTGACTATCCTATTGTTACGTTGATTATCGCGAGCGTTGTTAGATCCTTTACGGAATTCTGGAATAAGGTTGGGTAAAATAGGACTATTGGGGAGGCTTGGGGAATGTCTCGAAAATTCCTGCTGTAACTGTGGTCGTTTATGTATTTTCCTCAGGATATTTTTGTCACAATGGGTTGGTTTTTGTTTTGGTTGTTTCTTGGTTTTGAGGGTTATTCCATGTTGTTTGGAGCTCCAAGTTTCAAAACAAAATTTCCATGTTGATGTGGTCCCCACCAAACCAAAAAAGAAGCAGCAACAAATCTTCATACAGCTTTTAAGGAACATCTAGGAAGAAAATTGCAACCCTGATCAGTTAAATTAATAATCTGCATCAAACTTAAGTCTATGTTATAGTTTAAGTTTATAATAGGACCAGCATCTATGCAATTGGGTGGTCTCGTCCACTCAACAACCTCACTCCATTCGTCACGTATTCACGTGGCCTCCAAACAACCAAATAAAGGACATTGTGACTCCTTCCTATGCCTTTGCATCCTCACCTTAAGTTAAATGATGTTCCCCCATTGCTAACCACGAGCTGAAATTTGACCCCAAAACTAAGTGGGATGGGTGACTTACCCTTGACCCTTCACGAGCAAACGTATTAGAAGTTCACAGTAAGCAAGATCAATTGCTCTCCGGTAAAGAAAGTGAGATCAGTGACGACTGAGACTATTCATATCTAACCAGTGCCGGATACTTCCAGAAATTCCAACCACATTAACCATGAATAAAAAGAAGGGTCAAAAAAAGCAACTTGGGAGTTTAATTTCTTAAGTTTTTTGTGATCTGAAGTGATTCTTTTTGCAACTCCCTCAAAATGGGAAGTCACAACTGATTGTCACAGCATCTCTTTCTTGAATGTCAGCGCTCATCTTTTTGGTTCGGAATTTGGAAGCATTTGTTTTGAAAGTATGCAACGTAAAGAGATATGCTTAGCCATTCAGTTTGGCATTGGCAGATCTGTTATAGCTAGTACAAAGAGATATTCTCAGTGTTTCAAAGAAATAATTCCAATCATGAACTCATTTCCACAAAACCAAACCAAACAAAGCAACTCATATATCACTTCCAAGCATAGTTATTGCTACCGTTCCGTACCGGCCGGTACGTACCGTTTTGACGAAGAACCAGTACCCTAACCCCCCAATTTCGTTCCAGTCCGAATACCGGTCCTTACCGGTCGATACCGGACTTTTCGGGAAATACCGGCCGGTATCGGGATACCGGAAATTCCGGTCGAAATTTTGCAAAGTTTTTTTTTTTTTTTTTACGCTACATAACGTTTCAGGATTTTTTTCCCAAAAAAATAAAAAAAACGTTTATAAAATTCTTAGCAAAACATGGGCTTAACCATAGTACGTGTGCGAGGCTTAGATCCCGGATTTGCACCCCCCCTGCGCACAAATAACCCGTGACGCGCACCCAGTTAATTGGTTTCCAAATCAATTTTTCCAAATTGCCTTCAGCCACGGCACATTTTTCCGAGCGCGCGAGACCTCTTATTGGGTTCTCATTCACAAGTTCACTAGTGTGCAAAGTCATTTAAAGTGGAAAAGAGTTTTGTAATTAAGCAATGTGGGATTAGAGATATTTTATGATGAATTGTATGATATGGAGGATTTTTTTGAATTATAATTATATATAATTATTATATATATTGTAGTTGCGGTAAATCCGAAACGATACCCGGTACCTGACCGGTACCGGTACGTACCGTACCAGTAGAAAAATCGGTACCCTGTCCGAAACGGTATTCAGAACTATGCTTCCAAGGAGCATTTGGTAAGAAAATTGCAGCCCTTCAAATTGAATACTTTCTTTTCAGTTAATATGGAACCAGCATGTATGCATACTTTTTTTTTCGCCCGTCCAACTCCCTTGCTCGATTCATCACATCGCCACTAAATATAATTTTACTTGCGACATATATGACAAAATCATGTTGGCATAAACTACCCTAAGAGAAATAAATGACAGAGTGACTCCTTCCTATCCAACGCAGCTACATATCATACATAAAAAGCAAACCAATAGGTAAATAGAAGAAGCAAACCATTAGAAAAATAGAAGAAGCTCAACATTTGAAAGCACCAGAAAAATCGTATAACTGATAAACTAAAATATTTGCAGTCAAATGAAATTTTGATTACTAGCAAATGAAGGATGAATGGGCTAAATGAACAACTAATGAATGAAGTCTATAGATCCAAATTCCTTTGTATCTCATTCCCCCTCCTGTGACACACACAACAACAAACATACCATCTTAAACAATGTTTAATCTCTTGCTCTTGATGTTGCTAGCTCTATTCCTTGTTCTGCGGCAGATCTATCTCACCCCCATACCAGTGTTGAGGGAAGCAGTTGTTTGGCCACGGCATGTTTTTGAGCGCCGATATGATTTCAGGGTCCAACTGAATATGCATATTATTGGAAACAAAACATATTGGTGAAGGTTCTATTGTGGCATCAAACCTAGAGTTTGGAGGCAAGAACCTATTACACTCTTGATACCTAGGTAGAAGCTCAGCACTCAAAAAGATTTCGGTATTTGAAAGATGTTAAGCTCAGGACTCAAGTACTGCATCCAATTGTCAACGCAACTCTTTGGTGGCAATACAATTTCTAGAACTAAAGCAAGGCCTGAGGGAACAACTTGGGTAGTCAAAGAGATATTTCCAAACAGTTCACGATCAAGAGGAAACCCTTGTTGCTGCTCCACTACAGGTTCTGGTTCTTCAAAATACTTAGCAGCGAGGTTAAAGTTGGTATTTAATATTACGGTAGTATGGTCTGATCGAACAGGTGCAGCACTGTCACAATGCCTCGGTGAATAACTTTCTTGCTCTCCTCTTCCAAATGAGCTTCGAATTCTTCAAGATCAAACATTAGATCATTAGGATCACCACTCATCATAAAACCCGGTTCTTGCACAAAGTCTTTTTAAAGCTTTAATTAAGGGAAAGAATTCTGCATTTCTAGTGCCTAGATAAGTCTTTTTATTGCTGAAATTTTCTGCTCTGTTTTATGGCCGAAAAATTGCATGTTTGTAGCTTGATAGTGTGCTGAAAATCTGACCTGTTACTGCTGCGTTTCTGCTGCGTTTCTACTCAGTTTGTGACTGTTTTTTGGTGATATTTGTGTGTGCATTTGGGCCCTTATTCTCCCCAACAAATCTGGTATCAGAGCTTAGGGTTTGTTGCTTGAAATTAAGGCTTTTATTGGTGTATTTGTGCTTTGATCTGTGATGGCTGCCATGAATAATTTCCTCCAGCCCCAAATTCCTAGATTGAGGAAAGATAATTATGAAAATTGGAGTATACAAATGAAAGTGTTGTTGGGTTATCAAGATTTGTGGGATCTTGTTGAAAGTGGGTTTGAACAACCGGCTTCAAAGGATGATGAAGAGAGATTGACGGAAGGTCAAAAGGTTTTACTCAAGCAAATGAGAAATAAAGACAAGAAAGCCTTGTTTCAAATCTATCAAGCTATTGATGAGTCTAGCTTTGAGAAAATCTCCTCCGCCACCACGTCCAAAGAGTCTTGGGATATCCTCCTGAATGCAAATAGAGGTATTGACAAAACCATAAGGATGGGACTTCAAGTTTTGAGGGGTGAATTTGAATCTTTGGAAATGAAGTGAAGAAAGAAGGCTTTGTAAAGCTTTAATTAAGGGAAAGAATTCTGCATATCTAGTGCCTAGATAAGTCTTTTTATTGCTGAAATTTTCTGCTCTGTTTTATGGCCGAAAAATTGCATGTTTGTAGCTTGATAGTGTGCTGAAAATCTGATCTGTTACTGCTGCGTTTCTACTGCGATTCTACTCAGTTTGTGACTATTTTTTGGTGATATTTGTGTGTGCATTTGGGCCCTTATTCCCCCCAACAAATCTGGTATCAGAGCTTAGGGCTTGTTGCTTGAAATTAAGGCTTTTATTGGTGTATTTGTGCTTTGATCTGTGATGGCTGCCATGAATAATTTCCTCCAACCCCAAATTCCTAGATTGGGGAAAGATAATTATGAAAATTGGAGTATACAAATGAAAGTGTTGTTGGGTTATCAAGATTTGTGGGATCTTGTTGAAAATGGGTTTGAACAACCGGCTTCAAAGGAGGATGAAGAGAGATTGACGGAAGGTCAAAAGGTTTTACTCAAGCAAATGAGAAATAAAGATAAGAAAGCCTTGTTTCAAATCTATCAAGCTATTGATGAGTCTAGCTTTGAGAAAATCTCCTCCGCCACCACGTCCAAAGAAGCTTGGGATATCCTCCGGAATGCAAATAGAGGTATTGACAAAACCATAAGGATGAGACTTCAAGTTTTGAGGGGTGAATTTGAATCTTTGGAAATGAAGGATAATGAGACCATTGCGGAGTATTTTACTAGAACCATGGTGATTGTGAATCAAATTAGAAGGTATGGTGGTGGCAACCTTGATAATGTATGTGTGGTGGAGAAAATCTTACGATCTCTAAATGGTAAATTTGAGTATGTGGTTTCCGCCATTGAAGAGTCAAAGGATACTTCCACCATGACGATTGATCAATTGATGGCAACACTTAAAGTTCATGAGCAAAGGTTGAACAAGAAGGCTTCAAGCTCTTTTGAGCAAACACTCCAATCCAAACTTTCTTTCAAGGATGCAAAGGAGGATCAAGGGGGAACCTCTTATAGTGCAAGAGGAAGAGGTAGAGGCTATGATGGTCGTGGTAGAGGCTATGATGGCCGTGGTAGAGGCAATGGAAATCGTGGAAGAGGCTTTGAAAGCCATGGAAGAGGTTATGCGAATAGAGGTGGAGGTGGAAGGAACACTAGTGGAGGTGGAAGAGGCCAAAACTCATATGCTCCAAGAGGAAGAGGAAGAGTTAGAGGAGGTGGCGACTACAACCGCTCTTATAATCGGAGTGGTTATGACAAGAGGAATGTTGAATACTATAATTGTCACAAATTTGGGCACTATAGTAATGAGTGTAGAGCAACATCAAGCAATGAAGTTGGTGAGCAAGCCAACTATGTGGAGAAAGAGTGCAAAGAAGTTGGGCCTACTTTGTTGCTAGCTTACAATGGTTCCAATGGAGATCAAAGCGATGTATGGTTTCTTGATACCGGGGCAAGCAATCATATGTGTGGCAAGAAGAGCATGTTTATTGAACTCGATGAGGCGGTGCAAGGCCATGTGACATTTGGCGACCACTCCAAAGTTTCGGTGAAAGGCAAAGGTAAGATTCTAATCAAACTCAAGAATGGTAATCATGATTTTATTTCTGATGTTTATTATGTTCCGGATATGAAAAATAATATCTTGAGTTTGGGCCAACTTTTGGAAAAAGGATATGATATTTGCATGAAGAATCTTTATCTTACTATCAAAGATGCTTGTGGAAATTTGATTGCTCATGTGAAAATGTCTAAGAATAGAATGTTTTCTTTAAATATTCAACATGATGCTATGAAATGCTTTAATGCTATTGTCAAGTATAAGGCTTGGTTGTGGCACTTGAGGTTTGGGCATCTTAATTTTGGTGGTTTCAAGTTTTTATCAACTAAAGATATGGTGAGAGGCTTGCCTTTTATTGATCATCCCAACGAAGTTTGTGAAGGGTGCATTCTTGGCAAACACCATCGATTGAGTTTTCCTAAAGAAGCAAGATGGTGAGCATCAAAACCATTGGAGCTTGTGCACACCGATGTATGTGGTCCTTTGAAGCCTATGACAAATGGCAAGAATAGGTACTTCCTCACTTTCATTGATGACTATAGTCGGAAGACTTGGGTATATTTTTTGAAGAGGAAGTCGGAGGTGTTTGATAAATTCAAAGAGTTTAAGACTTTTGTTGAGAAGCAAAGTGGCAACTACATCAAGATTTTAAGATCCGATCATGGTGGTGAATATACTTCCAATGCTTTTGAGAATTTTTGTAAAGAGCATGGTATTGTACACCAAGTGACTCCATCCTACACGCCACAATTGAATGGAGTTTGCCGAAAGGAAGAATAGAACAATCTTGGATATGGCTAGAAGCATGTTGAAAGGAAAGCGCTTGCCTAGAGAATTTTGGGCCGAAGCCATTGCATGTGCCATTTATCTCTTGAACCGTTGTCCAACTAAAAGTGTTCGCTTCAAGACACCGGAAGAGGCATGGAGCTCATTCAAGCCAAGTGTTTCTCATCTTAGAGTTTTGTGGTGCATTGCATATGTAAAGATTCCGGAAGCTAGAAGAACAAAGCTTGACGACAAAGGTGAAAAATGCATTTTTCTTGGCTATGGTGATAGAACAATGGGTTACAAATTATACAACCCTCTTACCAAGAATGTGATCATGAGTAGAGATGTGATATTTGAAGAAGAAGAAATGTGGGATTGAAAGGAAAAAGAAGCCACCAATGATATTGAACTTGTTCCTGAAGAAGAAGAGATGGAAATGCCAAATGAAGTTGAAAGAGAGCCACAATCTCCTCCACATGGATCCCCCTCATCTTATAGAAGTGATTCTTCCTCACCATCATCATCATCATCATCGGAGGCTAGTTCAAGTGAAAGGCCAAGAAAAACAAGAAACTTGCAAGAAATTTATGAAGAAATCGAAATGAAGGAAGACAACTTGAATTTGTTTTGTTTCTTTATGGATATGGATTGTGATCCTATTGGCTATGAAGAAGCCATTCAAGAGAAGAAATGGAAGAAAGCCATGGATGAAGAAATCAATGCAATTGAGAAGAATGGTACATGGGTGCTCACAAGTCTACCACAAGGCCACAAAGCAATTGGTGTGAAATGGGTGTATAAGACAAAGAGAAATGCAAGTGGTCAAGTTCAAAGATACAAGGCAATATTAGTTGCAAAAGGCTATAAGCAAAGAGCCGGAATTGACTGTGGTGAAGTGTTTGCTCCCGTTGCCCGCATGGAGACTATTAGATTGATGATTTCTTTGGCCACCCAACATAAATGGAAGATTTATCAACTTGATGTTAAATCAGCGTTTTTAAATGGCTTTCTTGAAGAAGAGATTTATGTGGAACAACCCTTGGGGTATGTCAAAATTGGGCAAGAAGATAAAGTGTATAAGTTGAAAAAGCTCTTTATGGACTAAAACAAGCACCACGTGCTTGGAATGCTAGAATTGATAAATACTTTGTGGAGAATGGCTTTGAAAAGTGTCCTTATGAGCACGCATTGTACATGAAGATGGATGCCAATGGAAATTTTTTGCTTGTGTGCCTATATGTTGATGACTTGATCTTTACCGGGAATGCTCCTACCATGTTCAAGGAGTTCAAGAAGAGTATGATTCGGGAGTTTGAGATGACCGATATTGGCTTGATGTCTCACTTTCTTGGCTTTGAAGTTGAGCAAAAGGAAGATGAAATTTTTATTTCGCAAAGTGGCTATGCAAAGGAAGTGCTAAAAAGATTTGGAATGGAATCTTGTAATCCGGTGAACACTCCCGTTGAAAGTGGAGTAGAGCTTCGAAAGAGCACTAATGGGGGCAATGTTGATCCAACTTACTTCAAAAGTTTAGTTGGAAGTCTCCGGTATCTCACTTGCACTAGGCCGGACATACTTTATAGTGTTGGGTTGATTAGTAGATACATGGAATCACCGGACCAATCACATCTCAATACGGCAAAGAGAATCCTTCGTTATATCAAAGGTACACTCAATGACGGCTTGTTTTATTCTTGTGTTGATGATTTAAACTTGTTGGATATTCCGATAGTGATTGGGGAAGAGATTTAGATGAAAGGAAAAGCACTTCGGGCTTTGCTTTCTTTATGGGAAATGTCGTTTTTACTTGGTCTTCTAAGAAGCAACCCATTGTTACTTTGTCTACTTGTGAAGCGAAGTATGTGGCCGTCAACTCCGCCGTTTGCCATGCAATTTGGTTGAGAAATTTGTTGGAGAACTTGGGATTTCCACAAGAAAGTCCCACGGAGGTACATGTTGATAACCGATCGGCAATCACCATGGCAAAGAATCCGGTATTTCATGAAAGGATCAAGCATATTGATACTCGTTTTCACTTTATCCGGGAGCATGTGAAGCAAAAGGAAGTGGAGCTAGTTTATTGCAAGTCCTATGATCAAGTTGCCGATATTTTTACAAAGCCTTTGAAGCATGACGTGTTTGGAAGATTGAAGTTGATGCTTGGCATGAAGACTTTTGGAAATTGGGTTTAAAGGGGGATGTTAGAAATATGTAAACCCAATTTGGGTATTTCCTCGTTTACTTTTTGGGGGCTTTCATGTAATATTTTTATACTTTTGTATCTAGTATGTAATATGTTAAAAGGTGGGTCTAGAACCTAGTACTAGAAATATCTAGTGGTGTGTGTCTCTGTCTTTATAAGGAAAAGAAAAAAAAAATGTGAGAGACAGAGAGGAAAAGAGTGAAAAGAGAAAAAAGAGTGCTCGTGTGTGCTGTGTTTGAAAGTGAAGAAAGAAGGCATTGTAAAGCTTTAATTAAGGGAACGAATTCTGCATTTCTAGTGCCTAGATAAGTCTTTTTATTGCTGAAATTTTCTGCTCTGTTTTATGGCCGAAAAATTGCATGTTTGTAGCTTGATAGTATGCTGAAAATCTGATCTGTTACTGTTGCGTTTCTGCTGCGATTCTACTCAGTTTGTGACTGTTTTTTGGTGATATTTGTGTGTGCATTTGGGCCCTTATTCCCCCCAACAATTACAAGGTAGGGATAGATGCTTACACTTCCTCTCGAGATAGTAGATCAAAAGTTCTTCATCCGTCGGCCTGGAGACATATCCCTTGGGTATGATCATGTCTTCCTTAGTAGTACTGCTCTCAACTCTCTGGCTATCATCTCTTATCCTAATGTTAGTCTGACGTTGTTACTTGGGAAATTGCATTAGTTCAGAGCTTGTTATGGGGTATATATACACACAATAATCAAGGGTGGAAGGATGTGTATGGAGGTTACTTGTAGGGAGAAATAAGAGAACAAGTCTAGGAACTCAACGTTAAAATGCAACTTCGGTCACAACCACCGCATTGAAGCCGTCCGATATATATGGGGCCTGACCGCGTCGTTCCGTGTCAAAAATAAATTTATAAAAACCAAGAATTAACTACTACTCCGTAGAATAATGGTTAAGACCGAGTATCGTTTCAATGGAGACAGTATGACTGAGTTACGACAAATTCAATTAATTTTAGATTAATTCGGGCAAAGGAAGTTTGGCTGTTTGAATTTGGAGAATTTATTAAATCTAAGAGAATAAATTAAATGGAAAGTTTGTAACGATTGGAGAGAGAATCTAGGGTTCGAATCCACTTTGAACCGCGTAACTCCAACATGCATAGGCGAGATTAATTATTCGAATCAGAAGGAATTATTATTAGGGCTTGCAAACCCTAGAAATAATCTTCAAGAAAATAATTGAGTTGTTAAAAGGTATAGATTATCCCATAGCACGGACCGTCTCGGAAGTACGGTCTAGCCGCCTAACGGCACAGCCCGTCTTACGAGTATAATCTATCTCAGAACTCCAACCACAATCAATGAAAACTATTGTATAACTTGTATTTGAAAGCATGCATACAAATACTCAATAGATTAAAACCATCAAAATCATTCCATTCAATTGAAACGGAAAGGGTTCTTAGTTATACAATCGATCCGAATAATAAACCTAAAAATCCATACATAAAATAGAGTTACTTGGTGCGAAGTTTCATCTTCCCCCTAGACAATGGAGTTAGCCGGCCATGGAAGCAGGAGAATCGATTGATATTGGATTGATCTCCATGTTGTCTTTTTTCTGCCGCTGCCACGATGCCCACGGCCCATGATAGGCCGGTTACTATACATGGATTGTGCTTGGGGCCTAGTCTTGCAAACCAGCCCATGAAGTGCTCACTGGACCAGCAGTAGTCAGCCCAACAATTTAAGAAAATCCAGCCCAGAAGCAGTTACTTAGTTAATTAAATTATTTTCAGTTAATTTCATTAGTTAATTAGTGTTTGGATTAGCTTGTTGGATTAGTGGTAGTTTGTTACGCTGTGCTGGCAAGTATAAAGGGAATGAGAGAGAGAGAGAGAGAGAGAGAGAGAGAGAGAAGGGTATGCTTTGTAATCAAGTAAAAGGATTGGGACGAAAGTTCCCATTTTTGTAACCGCTTCTCTATCAATTCAATTCCCCAATTTTCCTCCGTTGTTTTTGTTTCTAGGCCAAATTCGATCCAATTACTTTATCATTGGTATCAGAGCAGCAGTTCCTTGGATCACCCATGGCTAAGACTCGCGCGCAGGAGCAGAAAAGGATCGAGGATGCACTTCGTCAGCTCCAAGAAACCACTGAGCTGTTGTTGGCGAAGGATGACAAACGATCGAGTTCCGTAGACCAGCTCAAAGAGATGGTGGTAGCCCTCACCGTCAGAATGGACCAGAATTCAGAGAAGGATAAACTCACCCCCGCTGCGGAATTGATCGAGTCCTCGAAAACTCCACCCAAAACCCCAATCAGTTCCTCCAATTCTGTGCAAACACGATATGCGAGGATCGATTTTCCCCATTTCTCAGGTGACGACCCGACTGGTTGGCTTTACAAATGTGAACGTTTCTTTGAATTTAATCACATAGATGAGGATAGTAAAGTTAAACTAGCTGTGATGCATCTAGATGATAAGGCTATCTCATGGTTCCAATGGTTTGAGAAAAACCAGAGTACTTTGTCTTGGTCAGAGTTTACTTATGGAATTCAAATGCGTTTTGGTATAAATGCTTTTGAGGATCCTATGGGTGAACTGTCTAAATTGAAGCAAATGACCTCTGTTAAGGCGTACCAGGAAAAATTTGAAGAGCTGGCCAATAAAACTAAGGGCCTTACTATGGAGTTCTTTATTAGCTGTTTTTTAAGTGGTCTCAAGGATGAGATTAAAGCTGGAGTGCAGATGTTTCAACCCACCACCATCACCCAAGCTATTGGGTTGGCTAGACTGCAAGAAGAAAGTATTGAAGCTATGGCTCGTCGCTCTAAAATTTTTCCTTCCCCTAAACCAGCCATTAGTGGATGGCCCCATTCCCCAGCCCCCTCCAGTTCTACACTACCTAAACCTACTTTCCTTGGTGGAACCAAACTTGAGACCAAACCACAGATAACCCCCACCACCAACCTAAATTCTCAACCAAACAACCATACTAATTCAGCTTCTCATAACCCTACCTTTCCCATTAAGCGACTGACCCCAAGGGAAATGGAATTGAGGAGAGAAAAAGGTCTGTGCTACAATTGTGATGAAAAGTATGTTAGGGGTCACCGAGGCAGCTCTACCTTATGGTGGGAGAGGAAGAGGAACCACCTGATATTGAACTAGGGAAAGAAGGGGAGGAGGATCCACCCCTATGGAATGACATGCAAATTTCCATGCATGCTCTCTCTGGTAACACCTCTTTCAGAACAATGAGGGTAGCTGGCAAGGTAAAGGGAAGGGCTATCACTATCCTAATTGATTCTGGCAGCACCCATAATTTTGTGGAGCCTGGGATAGCCAAGAGTTCAGGACAGCTGGTGGAGGCAACCTCAGAGTTACCGGTCACTGTGGCAGATGGCACCAAGCTGTGTAGCAAAGGATTGTGTCCAACTTTTACTTGGGAAATGCAAGGAGAGACATTTTCTGCTGAAGTACGGATACTGGCCATAGGAGGTTGTGACATGGTGCTAGGGGTGCAGTGGCTCTCTACTTTGGGCCCTATCCTTTGGGATTTCAAAAACTTACAAATGCAGTTCTAGGTTAATGCTCAACCTTTCTTGCTCAAAGGCAATACCAACTGCAAAGTGGAGCAGGTTTCCACGAAACAAATGAACAAGACTCTCCAGCAAACAACCCAAGGGTATGTATTCCAATTGTATAGTCTTACAGCAGCAGTGGAGGAACTTGAGGTACACCCTGACATAGCTGCTATCTTACATGATTTTGATGATGTGTTCATGGAACCTAAGTCCTTACCACCCCAAAGGAATATTGACCATAGAATTCCACTACAGCAGGGTAGTGAACCTATGCATGTCAGACCCTATAGATACCCTTACATACAGAAAAATGGGATTGAGAAAATAGTTACGGAGATGCTTGAAACTGGTATTGTGAGACCAAGTGTTAGTCCATTTTCCTCATCTGTCCTTTTGGTTAAAAAGAACGGCAACACCTGGAGAATGTGTGTTGACTACAGGGAGCTAAACAAACTAACCATCAAAGATAAGTTTCCTATACCAATCATTGATGAACTGTTAGATGAGTTACATGGAGCCAAGGTGTTCACCAAATTAGATCTTAAGGCTGGCTATCACCAGATCAGAGTGCACCCAGAAGATGTGGCCAAAACTGCTTTTAGGACTCATGACGGCCATTATGAGTTTTTGGTTATGCCATTTGGCCTTACCAATGCCCCCTCTACCTTTCAAAGCCTGATGAATTCTGTTTTTAAGCCCTATCTCAAACAATTTATCCTAGTTTTCTTTGATGACATCTTGATTTACAGCAAGACTTGGGTGGACCATCTCACTCACTTACATTCTGCCCTACAGTTACTAAGAACCAACCAACTATATGTTAAAATATCCAAATGTGCTTTTGGACAGCAATCCATGGAGTATTTGGGTCATATCATCTCTGGTGAAGGTGTTGCTGCAGATCCAGTCAAGGTGAGGGCCATGCAAGACTGACCTACCCCTACAACCGTCAAGTCCTTAAGGGGTTTTCTGGGCTTAACAGGTTACTACAGGAGATTTGTGCAAAGCTATGGCAAAATTTGTGCTCCACTCACCCAACTACTGAAGAAAGACGCATTTGGATGGAACGAGGAAGCTAACAGGGCATTCAACCAGCTAAAACAAGCTATGATCACCACACCAGTCTTGGCCTTACCAGACTACAACATGGACTCCATTTTGGAGTGTGATGCCTCTGAAAAAGGGATTGGGGCAGTATTGATGCAAGAAGGGCACCCTATTGCATTTATCAGTAAAGCCCTAGCACCCAAGCACCTAGGGTTGTCCACCTATGAGAAGGAGTTAATGGCAGTTGTTTATGCTGTGAGAAAATGGGGGCACTATCTCTTAGGAAGGCATTTCATCATCAAAACTGACCATTTCAGCCTTAAGTACCTGCTGGAACAAAAGATTTAGACCACAATGCAGCAAAAATGGTTGACCAAACTGTTGGGGTATGACTATGATATTGTGTTCAAAACTGGCCAAGAAAACAAAGTAGCAGATGCTCTGTCAAGATATGGAATTAGTCAAGGGGGAAATCTTTCAGCTCTTTCTGTGGTTCAAATTGACTGGCTTAACACTCTTAAACAAGGTTGGCAGTCTGACCCAGCACTGCAACTCATCATTGATGAACTGGTTCTGGATCCTAACTCTCATGCAGGGTACTCTTGGGCTCAGGGGGTGCTTACCTACAAAGGAAGGTTGGTAGTTAGCTCTGATTTTCAGCTTAGAACCTTGATCATGCAAGAGATTCAAGCAACACCTTTGGGGGGCCATTCTGGGACTGAGAGGACCTATAAGAGAGCAAAAAGATCTTTCTATTGGCAGGGAATGAGGAGTGAAATATTTACATTTGTGGCTAATTGTGACACTTGCCAAAGGAACAAAACTGAAACAGTGGCAATACCTGAGTTGTTACAACCCTTACCTATACCTGGAAGAGCTTAGGATGACATATCCATGGATTTTGTGGAGGGTCTTCCAAATTCCCAAGGTAAGACAGTTATTTTTGTGGTGGTGGACAGGCTGTCCAAATATGCACACTTTATGGACTTGTCTCACCCTTATACAGCATTGAAGGTGGCACAAGCTTTTATGGACACGATTTTCAAACTACATGGAATGCCCAAGTCGATTGTGTCAGATAGGGATCCAGTGTTCACCAGTGGCTTTTGGCAGGAGCTTTTCAGGTTGCAAGGCACACGATTGAATCTCAGCACCTCCTACCATCCATAGACTGATGGCCAAACTGAGGTAGTGAACAAGTGTCTTGAAGTATACTTAAGACGCATGACAGGGGAGAAACCTAGAGCTTGGGCACAATGGCTCCCTTTAGCTGAATGGTGGTTCAATACCAACTACCACTCTGCTACAAAGTTAACCCCATATCAGGTTGTGTATGGCCAGCTACCACCATCCCACATCCATTACATTCTAGGGGCTTCAAATGTGGCAGCAGTGGAGCAGTGGGGAAGGGACAGAGAAGCTACCCTTAGACTGTTAAAGGACCACTTGGTGTAAGCTCAGAATCGCATGAAGCAGCAAGCTGATCAACACAGGTCAGAAAGGCAATTTGAGGTGGGAGATTGGGTTTTCTTAAGGCTCCAATCCTATAAGCAAAGCTCATTACCTTGCAGGTCTAACATGAAGTTGTCCCCAAGGTTTTATGGGCCTTTTCAAGTGCTTAAGAGGATTGGACAAGTGACATACCAGCTGGATCTTCCTGCTGTCTCACGGTTACATCCAGTGTTCCACGTCTCTCTTCTAAAGAAGAAGTTGGGTTCTCATGTGGTGCCCCACACAACTCTACCTCCTGTGGACAAGGATGGGATCATTGAACCTCAACCAGTGGCCATTCTGGACAGACGTTTAGTGAAGTATAAGGGGCAACCTGCTACTCAGCTATTGATACAATGGTCCAACTCTTATCCGGAAGATGCGACATGGGAATGGTATTAGCAGTTTCAAGCTAAATTTCCTGAGTTTGGACCTTGTGGACAAGGTCCAAACCAAGGGGGAGGGAATGATAGGCCGGTTACTATACATGGATTGTGCTTGGGGCCTAGTCTTGCAAACCAGCCCATGAAGTGCTCACTGGACCAGCAGTAGTCAGCCCAACAATTTGAGAAGATACAGCCCAGAAGTAATTACTTAGTTAATTAAATTATTTTCAGTTAATTTCATTAGTTAATTAGTGTTTGGATTAGCTTGTTGGATTAGTGGTAGTTTGTTACACTGTGCTGGCAAGTATAAAGGGAATGAGAGAGAGAAAGAGAGAGAGAAAAGGGTATGCTTTGTAATCAAGTAAAAGGATTGGGACGAGAGTTCCCATTTCTGTAACCGCTTCTCTATCAATTCAATTCCCTAATTTTCCTCCGTTGTTTTTGTTTCTAGGCCAAATTCGATCCAATTACTTTATCAGCCCATCTTTAATTCCCCGTTCAAGTTCCAACCAAAAAGCTGCTGTTGAAGTCCGTGGTTTTCATTGTAGAAATAGGGTTTTTAAGAATTAATTACATAAGAGCCCTCTGGACTTTGTGTAATTGTAGATCAACCATGCAACTTTAAGACAATCTACACTTAGAACCCAAACTTCTTTTAGATCTTTTTTTTATCCAATATTTTGGGCAATGAGCTCGATCAACCTATAAACAAAATAAAAGTAAAATAAACATCCAATAACAAATATAAATGACTAACAAGTGTAGTTTGGAGGGCCAAAATATCGACATTTCGGCACTTATCACACACATCCATCGAACAGCTCTAGATGCAGTTGTGTCCGTACCTGTGTTTTAACGTTGTGTTCCTAGCGTTGCTCGTAAATATATCTGTAACTAAGTAAATAAATCATAGATCGTTAGGAATCTTAAAGGCAGGAAAACTCAAACTAAATACAAACACGTATTATCACTAAGGTATTTGGTTCCTAATGGGAGTTGTACTTAAGAAGGATTAAATAGATGGTTGCCCAACAACAACAACAACAACACGTAGTCTCCAATCATTGGGAATATGGGCGGGGAAGATTGGAGACAGATCTAACCTTTGGCAATATACACAAAGTGGTTGCTCTCAGAATACCGCTGAAATAGTGCTCCTCCTATACCTGTTTTGGTGCGAAACCATGCCCTCAAATCAAAGCCAAATGGCATCAGAGAGGGCAGGCCTAGATGGTTGCCCATTTTTTGAAAGAAAATAAAAAGGAAATATACTGAAATATCGATTTATGCTTGTTTATATTTCCAAGGTCCGTTTGATTAGCGGATAATGGTAGAAATTGCCAGAAAGAGGGGAAAAAACCCGTACTTTTTCGTGTTCACTTAGCAAGAAAGTGATGGAAAATAACCTTTCTCGTACAACCGTAAGCCAATAAACTTGCGTTTTTTTTTTCTCACAAATATGCAAGAAATAAAATCAACAATTAGCATTACTTTCTTTTTTATCCTTTCGCGTCCACCTTTTTCTCTTCTTATTTTGTACACTTCTTTTGCAACTCTCCTCCTCCTCCTCAAACATTGATAGAAGTCATTTCTGTTGCACCGAAAAAAGAAAAAAAAAACGATGATAGAATATTTTCTTATTATTTTCTTGCAAAACTTTCATCTTTATCAAATGGATACTAGGAAAATAATACATTTTCCCTTTTTTATACCACTTTCTATCATTTTTTTCTCTTTTTCTTGCTAACCAAACAGAGACTTTTTTCCTTCCGTCTGGATGGAAATCGCAAGTTATCTATCATATAATCGAAATATCAATATATTTTATGACTTGTGAGTAAAATTAGAATCCAAATTTATATCACCAACTTAAAAAGTGGATCAACATTGCCCATATACTTAAATAGTTATAAAATAAATACAAAAACACTAATTTATTGGGATGAGGAGTTTCAAGCCTTACAATTTGTTTTCGTTTTTTTTTTTTGAAAGGCAGTTTTTTTTTTTATTAATCTCTGAAATTGTTACAAAGATTACTAGGACAATGAATGATGACATCATATTCCTAACTCGAGACCTATACAAGAGCTACAAAGCTAAGGATAATCCTATGTTCATCCGAGATCCAAATCCAATTTTGGCAAGAATTTCCCAAACCAAAATGGAAATCCAATTGGGACAAAGCCTCTGCACCCTAAAAACCCATATAAAGAAAATTAAGCTCAAGCACCTAAGGGCGTATAAGCCCAAATAAATGGGTCAAGCCTTGCAATTTGTATACCCCCTGAAAGGAGAAGTCTTACATATTACTCCCACCGTCTTAAAATGTTTGTCCAATCCGCAAAATGAGGATTAAAAAATAATGCATTTTTTTCAAGAAAAAATTCAATTTTTTTTCATAATTTTAAAGAACTCGTGGATATCTAGTGAATTGTTAAAAAATATTGAAGTTTTTCTTGCAAAAATTGTATTATTTTTACATCCTCATTTTGCGGACTGGATAAACATTATGAAA
This sequence comes from Rhododendron vialii, assembly GCF_030253575.1. Taxonomy (NCBI): domain Eukaryota; kingdom Viridiplantae; phylum Streptophyta; class Magnoliopsida; order Ericales; family Ericaceae; genus Rhododendron; species Rhododendron vialii. Next base: position 31,025,817 of record NC_080566.1, on the reverse strand, counting down.
TAGAGGGAGTATCTAACTAGCGTTATGTCCGTTCGATGCAAAAGACAAACAATAAATCATAGTGGTGTTTTTTATGACCCCGTATATCGAACAGGCTCAACGCTAATTGATAAAAGAAATAGTAGTAATATTTTTTCCGGCTCTGCCGCAGTAGCGCTTTTTCATTTTATGCATGGAAACATATATATATTGTTATGAATTAAAAAATTAAAGTGCAAATAAGATAAATTAAAAAATTAAAAAGCATAATATTTATGTGTCTTTGCCATCTAATAAAACTTACCTTCGCATTTCCCCTTAAATCTCTCTCTCAAAAAAAAAATTCAAAAGAAGAGAAAATTCGGACTAGGTTTGGAGGCTTGGAAGACACCGCACACTACACAAACATAGTGGGTGTGGGCCCCACTCCTTATGAGAGAGGAGTTTGTGTGTGTGGTTATAAATTAAGGGTAAATTGAGTAGGAGGACATACTATAAGGGTTTTTGCCATGATAAGGATATAAATATTTTCCTCTAAAGTTTAAAGGACATTCTGTCCAAAATTTACAAATAACCCCTTCCAAAGTTGACCGGCGTTGACTGATATTGACCGGCGTTGACCAATGTTAACCGGTGTTGAAAGTGCCTAAAACTCTAGGGTACCTTATGAAATTGCCTAAAATCTTAGGGTACCATATATATGAAAGTGCCTAAAACCCTAAGGTACCCTATGAAAGTGCCTAAACCGCTAAAACCCTATAATAGGAAAATGAACCCTAAAACCCTAGGGTACCATATGAAAGTGCCTAAAATTTTAGGATACCCTATATATGAAAGTGCCTAAAACCCTAGGGTACCCTATGAAAGTGCCTAAACCGCTAAAACCCTATAATAGGAAAATGAACCCTAAAACCCTATAAAAGTGCCTAAAACCTTAGGGTACCCTATGAAAGTGCCTAAAATCCTAGGGTACCCTATGAAAGTGCAACAAGATCGAAAAACACGAAAAATATATATTTTGTGTTAGCCAAACAAGGTCATTGTCTCATTTAAGATCATTTAAATTAAAAAAGACATTTTTTGTGTTAGCCAAACAAGGCCCTTGTCTCATTAAAGGCAATTTGGTCTTTTCACGGACCTTAAACTCTAAAATATTTTTATTAATGGACTTTACACATCACTGAAACTTAAGCTGTACTAAATCTAGTTTGGGACCTCTTCTTTTGGACTTTAGACCAATTTGCTGATAAATTAATTGTATCAATAAAATTCGAAACGATACATGGTATGTCACCGGTACTAGTACATACCAATAGGAAAACCCAAAATTGGAAAAGAAAAATACTGTCCAAACCACAAGCGCGAGAGAGAGAGAGAGAGTGTAACTTTAGTTCATGGAAACAAAATGAGGAGAAATGAGGTTTTCCATAGAACATTTTTAGAAATCCGCAAACCAAAAAGCAAGACAGAAAAATATTTGTTGAGAGTGGGATTTGAACCCACGCCCTTTCGGACCAGAACCTTAATCTGGCGCCTTAGACCAACTCGGCCATCTCAACATTTGATTTCAAAAGGTCGCTCAAAGGAAATTTAGTTGTTATTTCAGGTGGGATTCCACCGAGGACTTAAGACTCTTTTTTTTGGGCTGTCTTTATTTGAATTGTTTACACATTTTTAGATTTGCGCCTCACTTTTTTGATTTTCCGATTCATCTCGTCAAGGCGAATCGGAAAAGTGATATTTTTTTATACTTTTATCCAAATATATTGGAAAATACCACTTTTCAGCAAAAAAATTAATCGACTCTTTGAATTCTTTTTTTTTGCTGAAAAGTGGTTATTTTCCAAAATATTTGGATAAAAGACAAAAATATTTACTTTAACCCACAAAAAATTGGCGCAAAACTAACACACGCAAAAAAAAAATCATTTAAAGATAAAAGTGCTAAGAACGGGATCTTAATTGTGAAATAGGACTTTCAATTTTTCATATTTGGTTTAAACCCTAAAAAACCCTGGCGCAAAATTCAAATCGCCTAAATAGCATTTTGCTCTTTATCATAGAGTTGAAGGAGAGATAGCAAGGTTAGTGTCCACAGTGGAATAACTAAAACCATAGGATTACTAAAGTTAACAATATTTTTTTAAAAAAGTGCTCGATCACAGTAGCATAATCAAACTTAATAACATTTAAGTAATTCATCAAATTTTAGTCCTTAGAGTATCCACAGTGGAATAAGCAAAACAAAAAATTGTTAAAGTTAGCTGTAATAACTCTGAATTTTAATAAAAAAAAAAGATTTGTTTTATATTCGAGTTATTATTTAAATTACTTGGATTGATTTAATTTTCTTTTATTTCCTTGTAGTTTGTCATAATTATACTTTAGCCCTTCAAAGTTCGTTTCTTGACTTGAAGCCCTACTTGGCAAGTCTAGTTAGCTTCTAACCGACTTATTGGAGAAACCGAACTAGGAAGTCACCTAGTTACATTTTCCTAACCATAGATGGACCTTTTTGCCATCTTTGAACCTTGTGAACCTTTTTAACCCTAGACTTGAAATTGTTTATTTATTTTCTTTTATTATTTTGGTTTTATTCTTTATCCATTGGACGGTAGAAGTTAGGGGAACTTTTATCCATTGGGTAATAGAAACCCTATTCTTTATATTAAAAGTATTCATTGAAAGATTTGATTAAGTACTAATATCTATAAAAGAATAGAATTTTATAATTGTTTAAAAGGACATTTTTTATTATTTAACTATAAAAATTTTCTTATTTCTTTTGTCCATTGGACAATAAATATTAAGGGATTTATTATCCATTGGGTAATAAGGTGAATCTTCCAACTAAGTACTAGTATTTAATAAACAATTATTTTCTAAATTCCCATGTGATGTTATATATATATATATATATATATATATATATATATATATGTACTTATTGGATTTAAGACTTAAGATTTCCTAAGTACTCCTATATTAATTTATATTGGAATTTTTGTACCCAATTGGATTAATTTAATAGGAAGATGATCTTCCTAGATCTCAAAAGTACCTATGTATATATTATATATGTACTTGTCTGAATATTTATATTGACTTAGTACACATGTGCTTATTAACTAGTTTAATAGGAAAAACTTAGCCTTTAAGTTTTCTTGACTCAAGTACCAAAAGTACTTTTTATTTATTTGTTCTCTTGTACATATATGGTATATATATATGTGTGTACTAATGCAAGAGAGATGGAGAGAGAGAGGAGGCCGAGAGAGGGAGAGGGAGAGGGAGAGGGAGAGGGGAGAGAGAGAGGGAGTGGGCCGAGAGAGAGAGAGAGAAAGAGGAGAGATTTGGTTGTACCTTGACTTGATCACCATGATCTTCTTACATCCTTTCAAATCCATGGTTGTATATTCTTCCAAGCAAAATCTAACCTTCATTGTCCTATTTTGTACACCTTTCAATTTTAAACTATGTACAAACTCTCCTTTCTTACACAAATCTTCCAAGATCAAATCCAAAGGACTAAACCTAACCATGCAAGCCTAGAACTAGCCTTTGATCTTCCAAGAAAGCTTGATTTTTGGAATTAAAAAATGAGATATGGAGAGAGAGGGGGCCGACCATCAGGAGGGAGAGGGAGAGCATTGCCTATAAATAGAAGCTCACTCCAAGCTTAAACTCACACATTCACTCATTGCTCTAACTTCTCTCTAGAAAGTCTAAGTGTTATTAGTTCAAAAAGTTCTAGTTTTCTTGAGTTTCTTGAGAGTTCTTGAGAGAAACCACCAAACCACTTCCAAAACCACCACTAGATTTTTAAAGTAGCTTAGTTTAGTTAGTAAGTTGTTTCTAGGAAGAGAAAAGTCCATCTCTCTTCCTTTCAAAGCAATCCGGAGCCGTTACGCCGCCGAACCACAAAACTGACGACCAAATTCTTCGTAGCCGACCACCGCCAAGAAATAAGGTAGGAATCTTAGTCCACCAACTCTATGCATTGTATAAGATCGTATGTTGGAGAATAGAATGTCATTAAGAAGTAAACTTTGATCATTCTTTGTAAAGTAGATAGGGTTATCTTAAAATGTTGAAAATGCATGATTTATGTTCGCTCATGATGATTTAAGCATGCTAAGTAGTTTGGAGTTGGATGATCTTGTTAGAATAGTTTTGAATTTTTGATGAATGCTTATTTATGTGGAAAGTCCTACCGCGGAAGTCTATGCATGAAAACGAGACACCTAAACCAAGAAAGTTAGAGACATGACGCTTAGGGTGAGGTTAACGAGAAAGAAAATGTGTTTTCCGAGGAAGGAAATATTTTTGAAACTACATAATGACCATTTCGAGGGCATTATGTGAGATGTGTGTGAGTGTGCCAATGGGAATCCGGCGCGGCGGAACCATTATGAGGATACTCGGGAGACCGGCGCGGCGGAACCGAGGTTGGGTGTGTGGCTTGGTTATCCGTGGAGAGGAGCCAATGCAATCGTGTGCCAATGGGAACCCGGTGCGGCGGAACCATTGTGAGGATACTCGGGAATCCGGAACGGCAGAACCGAGGTTGGGTGAGTTAAAAAGAAGTTTTGGAAGAAGAGAAAAGTGAAAATAACGACACGGTCTACGATGAGTCAGAAAAGTCAACACTAACGTTAGTTTGAATAAGGAATGTGAATTTGATTAACTGTTGTCATTACACATGATTTTATGTAGAATCGTTGTTATTATGATCTCTTGTTCATAAGTTAAGGGTTAGTAAGTAGGATTATACTATTGAGCCTTTGTAGTTCATGGTGTTACCTTCTGGTGACCCTGACATATTATATGGGTGGCGACGCCGGTATAATATGTCAGATCTGATAGATGAACAGGGCGAACTCTTCACTTTGGAGGCGTTCGGAGCTGAAGAACTCGCTAGGATGGAGGATCAAGCGGAGCTGCGGCCGGAGCAGTAGTTAGGAACTCTAGTTTCCTATTTTGTGTTTAAAATACTCTTACGAGAGTTATGTTGTAATAATGAGCAGTGACTCTCTTTAAGTTTTGTAATAAATTATCCTCTTAACGTACCTAAAATTAGAGACGTTACATTAACAATGTTGGATAAAAAAGTGCTCACATTAGAATAATCAAATCTACCAACCTCTTAACTACTCATCAAATTCTGGCTCTTCAATAATCAAAACTAGCTATATTTTGTCAATAACCAAATTTTATCTATCAATCAAATCCACCAACATTACACAAAAACCTTCTCTCTTTCTCTCTCTCTCTCTCTCTCTCAACAATACTTTCAAAAAATAATTTTAAGAAACTGTAACTTTCATATTTTTTTCCTTTTTTTTTACAAACTTTTTTTAAAAATTTCAAAAAATTGTTTTTTATATAAGTAAATAAAGTGTGTTTTTCAAAAATCTGTTTTTTAGAAATTTCAAAACTCTTTTATAGAAAACTGTTTTTTACACAAAATTTGTTTTTAAAAAATTGTATTTGTAGTTTTTAAAATTTCAAAACTATTTGTGTAAATATAATTCTTTCAAAATTTCTCAAAATCGTATTTACAGTTTTTAAGTGAACAAAGTGTGTTTTTTGATTTTTTTTTTTTTTAACTATTTCTAACATAAACAGTTTTTTTTTCCATCAAAAACCGTTTTTTCAAAAAATATGCGTAAAATGAAGGAAAAAAGTTTGGAGGACCCATTGATTTTGATTATGGGCAAAAAATAACCAATGTGGGATTTGACATTGTTAACTTTAACAACCTCTTAATGGATAATTAAAATCTTATGTGGCATGTTTTGATTATTCACATTTGCTTATTCCACTGCTGATGCTCTTAAAGCATCCACAGTGGTATAATCAAAATTAAAATGTTGTTAAGTTTAGCAACATTTGCTCAAAAAAGAGCTCACAGTGGAATAATCATATTAGCAACCTCTTAGTAACTTATTAAATTTTGACTATTGGATAATCAAAATTAACAACTTTTTGCCAATAATCAAATTTAGATGTCCCTACATTTTCTCAATCAAGTACACCATCATAACACAAAAATATTCTCTCTCTTCCATTTTCAACATATTTCTAAGAAAAATACTTTTCAAAGAAGTTTCTATCTTTTTGCAAAATCTGTTTTTTTTTATTAAAATTGTTTTTCCCAAAACTTTTTTTTTTTTTTGCAAAAACAGTTTTTTTATTGAATTTTTTTTCAAAAATTGTTCTTTTAAAAAAAATTCAAAAACTATTCTTTTATTCGAAAACTGTTTTTTTTAAAACTTTTTCACGAATTTTTTTTTTTAAATCAAAGTTTTCAAAAAACTATTTTCTCTTTTTCTAATAATCTATTTTTATTAGTTTGAAACCTATTTTAAAAAATTATTTTCTATGTTCACAATTTAGATGTTTATAAATTGAAAAAGTGATGTGACAAATTTTGGTTATTCAAATTTGATTGTACTATTGTGGATCTGTACATTGCTAACCTTAGGTCATCCACAGTGGCATAATTAAAAGCAAATTATTTTTAAAGTTAATAATATTGGGGTAAAAGATGGCTCACAATGGTATAATCATACTTAACAACATTCTTAGAAATAATCAAATTTTGGGTTTTGGATAACCAAAACTAGCAACCTTTTTCAATAATCAAAATTTTTGGATCTCACACCACATAAGTTAACTGGTTCTAAAATTTATGTACACGCGTGTTTCAAATGATATTTTCTTCTCATTTTCTTCGCCTGCTTTATATCTCATTTTCTTCAGCCATAAACTCTTTCTTTTTCTTTTCCTCCAAAAGTGAAACTCATATCTTTCACTCATTTAGAATTCAATTCATTGTCACCGGATCAAGGTATTTCACTTTTTTTTTCGGTTTTTATTTTATTCTTTTTCGTTCCTCTCCTTGTGGTTGAGTACATGAAGAACCTTGCATTCTTTTACAAATTCAAAAACACATCTGTTTTTTTTTTTTTTAGTACATGATTTTTTTTTCAAATTCATAATATGAGGGATGGAAGTCACCAATTTTTTCTCCAAAATTAAGAGAGAAAATTGATATATTTTTGCCAAAAAAAAACCGTAATGGAGGGAAGTGATCAATGTTGGAAAACATTTGTCGCCGCATTAAGGTATTTCACTTTTTTTTTTCGTTTTTATTTTATTCTTTTTTTGTTCCTCTCCCTGTGGTTGAGTACATAAAGAACCTTACATTTTTTTACAAATTCAAGAACACGACTGTTTTTTTTTTTTGAGTACATGATTTTTTTTTCAAATTCATAATATTAGGAAAGGAAGTCACCAATTTTTTTCCCAAAATTAAAGGAGAAAATCGATATATTTTTATCCAAAAAAAAAATGTAATGGAGGGAAGTGATCAATGGTGGAAAACACAAGGGGAGAGAGAGCGTAATTGTAGTGTATCCCTTATTTTAGTTATGGACTAGAAGTGACCATTGTGGACCTCAACATTGTTAAGCTTAACAACCTCTTAAATGGATAATCAAAAGTTGATGTGTCAACTTTTGGTTATCCATTTTTGATTATACCACTGTGGATGGCCTTAGCAACTCCTTAAATGCATAACCAAAAGATGATGTGGCAACTTTTGATTATTGACTTTTGGTTATTCCATTGTGGATACTCTTAGATAATTAAAACTAGCAACCCTTTGCCAATAACTAAATTTAGTGGTCTCCACATTTTTTCAATCAAATACACCCATCCTTACACAAAAACACACACACAGACACTCTCTCTCTCTCTCTCTCTCTCTCTCTCTCATACTTTTAAAAGATTTTTATTTTTTTTGCAAATACGGTAAAACTGTATTTCAGAAACTGTTACTCCTTTTTTTAAAAATGCCTTTTTTAAAAAACTATTTTTTAAAACTTTTTCTGAAATGTTTTTTTCAAAATAAAAGTTTTCAATATTTCTAATAACTTGTTTTATTAGTTTGAAAATTATTTTAAAAAAAATTGTTTTATATGGTGACAATTTTTAGATTTTTATAGGTTGAAAAGGTGATGTGACAAGTTTTGATTATTCAATTTTGATTATGCCATTATGGACATCTACATTACTAACCTTAGCAATCTCTTAAATGGATAACCAAAAGATGATGTGACAACTTTTGACTATCCACTTTTAATTATTCCGATGTGGATGCTCTAATGGCCAAAATTTGGTTAGTTGTTAAGAGGTTTTTAAGTTTGGTTATTCCAATGTAAGCATTTTTTTTAATAAACATCGATAACCTTAGCAACCTTTTGGTTTTGATTATTCTACTACGAATGCTCTAAAGTGTCGTTTAGATGAACTTTTTTCGACATCGGTCTACATTTGAATACTATTCTGATTCCTCTTGTCGAGACCAATTATTAATCTTAAAGCTAAAAAAAACGTTGCAAAATTTTACAACTTTTTTTTTTTTTTTGTCTTCGTTGGCTATTTTAAATTTTTCCAAAAAAATAATGTCATAATTTAACTCATCTTAGCAGGAAATAGAAAAATGGAAAAATAATTGGAAAGGACACAAAATATTTTCCGTCATTAGTAAAACATTTTCTAAGCTGTGGTTCAAATTACTTTTTGTATTTCTCTCGTACACAAAATTCAATTTTATTAGAAGATAAAAAAAGTATTGTGATTTTGGCACTCCAAAAATTGATGGAGGGGCTCCAAAATTGAATTGTGTTGATACACAAAACGACGTCGTTTTTGAGCCCCTCCATCAATTTTTGGGGTTCTAAAATCAATTTCCTAAAAAAAAAGTCTGAACATATTAATTATAACATGGTGAAGAAAAGACAAAAGAAAAAGTAGACCGAATAGCAAAGAGAGGAGCCATGGAAACCCAAATTCGACCTGGTCAATATAAAGCCCAAATTTAAGTTTAAAAAGCCCAACCCAAATTTTTGAAGGAGAATATTGCCCATTTTCATGTTTTTTGTTTTTTAGGGAAAATGACTGCCAATGACGTGTTTTGATAATTAATACCCGCCAAGTACATGTTGAGAACATTTGTTAATGCTGAAAATGTCCTTAACGGATTATCAAAACACGTCATTGACTATCATTTTCCCTTTTTTTTTTTATTGGAGCCTTTCTGATTCTGATATGCTAGTAATTTGGGTCTTTGGGGCTCAAATAATTGGTAGATCAGAATTAGAAAGCCTGAATTTAGTTAACTAATCGTGGATTCTTTGTTCGAATTTTCTTTCTATGTTACTGATGAAATTTCACGATCAAATTAAATCGTGGAGTCTTTGTTCGTATTCCTAACTCTCGTGAATATTTGGCATGATTCCAAGCTTCGCATATGGACACACGGTGCATATTAACAACAAAAAACTAGTAATAAAATTAAACTAGGATTATTTTTCGTGAACATTTACGAGGTTTTAAACTTCGCATATTGAGGTCAAGCTGTACATATCGACGACAACAAACTACTAGTGAATTAAACTAGGAGGATTTTCGTAAATGTTCAAGATCGAGATTGTTATTGAAATCTCGATCTTGAGCATTCACGGGCACTGATTGTTAGCATAACCTTCGTATTTTGATAATCTTGAAAAGCTTTCACAGAAAAATTGTCGACCGTTGTAATAATAAGAATGTCTCTAGCCGCCGGTGTCCCTCTTCCTGGAAGCGGCACGGCTTCTGGTGGTTTCTCTTTTCCAGTGTTTATCAAACGATTTCCGGCAATTATATTGAAAATTTTGAAGGTAAAGATCAGTTTGTGATTCAAAAAAAATTTGGGATTAATACCGGAGTAGGATCCTTTCCGGCCAATGAAAATGGATTGAACTGTCCAATTTTCGTTCATATTCTAGAGCTTGTCGGGAACATTTGTCACGGCAAAATTCGAGTTGATCGAATGTTGGTTGATATTTTTCGTAATGCTGTCTTCATATAAATGGGTTCATATTCAGTATTGTAATCTTATTATGTCATTCTAAGACAAATATATTCCAAAATCATATCAATGATATTCTATCAACACTATGGTTGATGTTCTCGACGAGCTCTAAAATACCAACGATCTGAATCATAAAAGTGGGCCCGAAAAAAACCCCGACAAATTGACAAACCGGGGAGGAGTTCATCCCTTAGTATAACCATTCTCTCTCTCATTAACCAGTTGGTCTTCTTTTTTTTGAACATGGTAGAAACTTTCACAAATAACAAAAGCATAAGAATACATCAAAGAGGATGATTATCGTTCTTCAGAGGATTCAATAACCAATCAGGAAGTCTAGCTTCCCAAATACGAATATCAGAATCTCGCAAACACAAAATTCCTAAAGTATATGAGCAACTACATTTGCCAATATATACGAATAAAAAGAAACTCACAAATCCTAACCAACTGTCATTTGATAAAGAATAATTTCGGTCACATTCGTCTTAATTTAGTATTTACATATGCACATATAAACCTAGTAAAGGAAAAGCACATTCTCTTGTTCCAATGCATCTAACCAATGAAACAAGCAATGAATGCATCCAGATCGTCCATTTCAATTTTGAACGGTTTAAATTTGGAGAGAGAAAAAGAAAAGAAAGTGGTGGAGTAAGAGCATCCGCAATGGGAATAATCAAAATCGATAACCAAAATGTGCCACGTCAACATTTGATTATCCATTTAGTTCATAATCAAACCTAACAAACTTGGTCTCCACATTGGTTATTTTTGTATCCCTATAAAAAAAACTCCTACAATACGCAATGCATCTATGTCCAATTGCAAACGAGTTCCAATCACGCACCCGACCACACCAAATTATTCGTCTCGATGAGACGATTCTAATGTGAGGTGTTTTTTAATTTTTTAGTTTTGAATTTGGTTATTGGGTTTGGTTATTGAGTTTTGGTTATTGGTAAAAGTTGTTAAGTTTGGTTATTCAAAGGTCAAAATTTGATGAGTTGCTAAGAGTTTGCTAAGTTTGGTTATTATAATGTGAGCACTTTTTTGAGCAAACATTGCTAACTTTAGCAACCTTTTGGTTTTGATTATTACATTGTGGATGCTCTAAGAGGAGAAAAAGAGTTTGAATTTGAGCCGTTCAATACACTTTTGAACGATCCGGATAGACTGCTCGGGCACTACGTGGGCACGGTCACATGGTACCCACCCAGCACCCGAAAATTTCTCGAAAATCCCATATCTGGTTGCCTGGTTGGTCAGCCTACCAAATCTACGGTTTCCTAGGACCTAAAAAAATCAGAATACAGAAAAGTCAGAATATTGTATTTTTAGCGAATTAAGTTGATCTAGTTTATAGTATTTTATAAAAAATAAAAAGAGTCCAGAATATTGATTTAAATTGAACCAGTCGGTGCCCATGAATCTACATTGGGGTTGGAGTAAAAAATGCAAGAAATTTCTGGCACCGATCTTCAGAAAACGTGTGCGGCCCACAGCAAAAAAAACAAGAAGATATATGTTCTATGAGTATTTATTTTAGGCTGTTAATTTTGTCACTTTATTTTTTGTTAACGCCACTTCTCTGTAAGTGTGTTTTTGTCCTACAAGTGTATTTTTGTTACAAAAATGCACTTGCGGGGAGTAGCGTTAACAAAAATGGGAGTGGCAAAATCATTTCTCATTTATTATTGTTGGTCAAAAATTGAAAGAAATAACAAAAAAAACAAAAGATTAGACTATGGGGTGTTGGGACAAATACGTTTTAAATTCTTGATGGTAGAAAAAAAAAATCGGATTATAGAGAGGGTTCGTAAAAGTATTTAATGGATATGCGCTAATAAAAAAAATTAGTTATTTTGTGAGTGAAAGTATAATTTTTTTTTTTCCGTTCTTGAGTTTATTTATGATAATACGTTTTGAAATTATGCATTGCATAATTCGACTTCCGAACATTCAAAGTTTGAATACCGAAGTTTGTTACACCTCATTGAGATTCAGTTTCGTTATCGTTGTTGTTTAGTACTCCCTCCGTCCCTTTTTTTGTGTCCAATATTTCATTTTGGGCTGTCCCTTAATAAATGTCCATTTTGTAAAGTTATGGGAGTAAAAGTTGGTGTATTGTCTATTTTGTCCCTAAAAGTGGATTTTATTTTGAAAAGTTAGTGAGTAAAAGTGTAATGATGATGGGTAAGTAAGGAAAGTGGAGGAAAAAGTTGATGTGAAAGATGTAATGATGATGTCTTTTTAATAAGTTGGAGTTACGAAGCAGGACACTTAAAAAGGGACGGAAGGAGTACTTATTTTGTTGTCTGAGTTCAAATGCAAAATAAGGATAATAATGCCAAAACAGTTTTTGTTAATGCTAAAATTATACTCCGTAAGAGCTTTCTATCTTGCATATTTCCAAACGAGCACTCACAATGTTTATTAGATGCTTAGATGGACTTCGCTCATGGTAAACATTTTGACTCGTATACTTCTTTGTCTTCTTGAAATTAAAGCATCGTTTGATGTCCGTGACTCCGTGTTACTTAGACCGCACAACTAATTAAAATGAGCTGGAATTCTATTATAGATGCCAATTATGTTTGTGTGCTGAAAGTTCTGGTAGAGACCTTCTAATATTTATTTTTGCAGATAAATTTTCCAAAAATACGCTTGAAGTTGAATTGACTGTTAAATTTTAATCTCGGGAGAGAAGAACAAACTAGGAATATTACCGATTTTTTGAAAGAACCAGGTTTGTTTGCAGTCCATTTTTGGACTGCAGAAGTGCGGTTAGAGTGTTCGCAACCGTTAGATGGTATTTTTAACGGTCGAGATTTTTTAAAAAAAACTTTTCCGGGGAAGAGTTAAACTTATCCCCGGAAAAGTTTTTTAAAGTTTGGACTGTCGGATGCAAAGATAAACGACTGTAATTGAACTGCAGGGACTCTCTGCAGCTGCAGTTGGACCGTAGAGAATCCGCCTCCGATTTTTGAAATAAATAAATGTAATTAAACATTACAATGAAATAATCAACTAAAATTGAAAGACAGGGAGTACTTGTGACTGTTATTTCATTCTTTGTCAAATCTCCCAATTTTCAATTCTAAATTTTGCAGCTTTTTATTTTGTTGTTTTTATTTTTGTTTTCTTTGTTTTTTTTCGGGGACCTTTTGATTCGTTTGTTTTGCATGTTTTTGTCTTATTTTACCAATATATAAGTTGCATTAAAAAAAAAAAAAAAAAACTTCGATGAATTGGGACAAGAACATCATGGTGAGACAATGAAGAAATGGACATAAATTTCTGTCTGGTAATTCAAATGAATAGACAAAGACAATTATTTAAAACAAGAACCTTATGTCCACATTTGAATAACCTTCATCTAAGTCATATAATTCGCGTGTGCGAGAATAAAAACGTCGTTGAAACATATCTCGAACTAGTAAAACTTGTGAGAACGCACGAGCACGGTGCCAAGATTGACACGCGCAAGCGCATAACATTTTGAAGGATCACGTGAAGCCCTTCACTTTATCCCGAGTAATGTTATGTACAAGGAAAATTTACCTCAAAATTGCCCCGAAAAAAGCAATCAAGAGTTGAGATTCGCTTTGATGATTGAATCTCACACATGAAAGCAAATTTCAACCACTAATTGCTCTTTTCAAAATACTTTTCAGGATATATAAGTTTTTTTTGTCCCTAACATTTTTTCTTTATCCATGGTCCCTTTCAGACTTCACACGGCCCAAAAGAGAAGAGGAAACAGCAGAAGAAAACGTGTATTTCTTGGCATTTATTCTCTCCTCGTTGTTGGTATCCGTGACAATAGTTGTACCTTCTTGTCCCCCACCATCTGACCACATTAATTGGATGATTTAATATATATATGCATATAGTTTTTGACTACACATTATACAAACGGACGGCTAGGGCTTGCTCTGCGGTGATACCGGCTGGTGTACGTGCGGGCCGGCTAGTATATAGTATTAAAAGACTAGACTTTGACCGTGTCTACGCATTATCCATGTCGACATGTCTAATCACTTGGAAAAAAAATTTGATAGCATTTTTGTAACAAATTTTAAAAAGTGTGGGTACATTCTTAAGAGTAGGAGAACACACATCAGCCATTTGATCAATTCAATCTTAGCCATTGCAACAACTTATCTTTTGAGAGCTCTATACCTTTCTGTTTTGTATAATAGATTAGTGTTTGTCCGTGCCTACGGCACTACACACCTCGATTGGAATTTTACGTCAAACATAGGTAGAGACACCATCATATCACAAAGAAGCAGAAATGTAAAGAAATATTTTGAAATGGCGACGGAGACGAACGTCTAGTTCTTGGTCGGGGGAGCGACGTCTTTGGATGAGAGAGAGAGAGAGAGATGAAGAAATGGCGCAGTGGGTTTTGAAATACAGAAATGTTTTGGATTGTGTAAACTGGTGGCTGCTAGAGCAAAAATGATTTGATGACAGTTTTGTAATATACGTAAAAAAATATGGGCACTTTAATTTCTTGGGGAGAATGCATTATCAGCACTTGGATCAAATGAATCTCAGGCCTTGAATCAACTTGTGTTTGTGTGATCCTCACACCCTTGTGTTTTATTAGGTAGATGGCCACAGGGAGAAAAGAAACATTAAAAACAAGAAATATTCTACTACCACACAAATATGCAATACATACACACTCGTTGAACAAGAGTACAAACGAAGATGTGGACCGACAGTGTCCATACCGACGATGGATCGACGGCTGCGCGGGGCCCACTACAGGTGAAAAAGTATGAGAAGATTGGTTCTCATCCTTATGTTCTCATCCTCAAATTATCATTTTATCCTATTATACCCTTCTCCTTTCTCTCTCTCTCTAAAGAGAGAGATATACTACAGGGTCGTGATTTTCAATTCCCCCACAATACTAGGGATATACGTTATATATGGGATATACATGGACGTGGTTTCCAATTCCAAGATTAATAGGCATTATGCAAATCCCCCAAAAGAAATTTGTCTCTCAGTCCTCCTCTCTCTGGATCGAGAAACCCACGTTGTCACCGTCGCCGATCACTTCTACCGTCTCCACCCTATCGTTGCCGATCAACCCCACCATCGCCGTCAACGTACCCACCATCGCCGTCAATCCCATAGTCCACTTTCCCAATCCTTATCTCACTCAAAACAGGGAAAAAAAAGAGGGGGGAGTAGAACAGCGTCGATTGAGAGAAGATTTCAAATACATAAACTCTCTCTCTGTGGATCAACAAAAGCCACGTCAAAACAGTAGGGCAGTGTTGATCTACACCCAGCCTCCATGGCATATCGAACGACATCGATCTCGGCAGCGGCGGCGGCAATCTAAAGTTTACGTGGAAAAGATTTCAGTTTTGGGTGTCCCCATTGGTTTTGTGGAAATTCTCCTCTTCAAAATCCCTTTGCAGGAAGCTCAAAGGAATTTAAGCCCAAAGCCAAATTTTGGGTTACAATGGGTATAATTGTAGGTATGATGTTTTACGAATTTTGTCATTGTTACTGAAATTAATTTGTCATATTTGACCTCATTTGTATCATGTTTTACGAAATTTGTCATGTTCGTAAAAGTTGCCATCGTTTCCGTCCTCTTAATCGCTACCGTTACCGGATTCCATCGCCGAAATATCAGTTTTAAGTATTATGTTTTTTGATTTTTGTCATGTTTGTGAATTGATGATGTTTTGTTCATCTACTTCGATTGAAACCTACACTCAGTCTCTCTGAATTTTGTCATTATTTCGGTTTAGTGCAGATTCGTTAGCACAATTTTACGATATGTGTTCATGATATTTTATGTTTTATGGTGATTACACAAATTTTGTTATGATTTCGATATGTATTTTGATTTCTCTGAATTTTGTCATTATTTCGGTTTAGTGTAGTTTCGTCGGCATAATTTTACGATACGTGTTCATGATGTTTTCTGTTTCATGGTGCTTTCACAAATTTTGTCATCATTTCGGTATGTGTTTTGATTTCTCCAAATTTTGTCATAAATTTTGTTTAATGTAATTTTGTAGAGAGAATTTTATGATACATATTCATGACAAATTCATGGAGGATTTCAAGCTTGGTAGATATTAATTCTATTTTTAATGTTGTTTTTAGATATTAGGTGAGAGAAAATTAGAGAAAGAAGATTAGTATAGAAAAAGATAGAGGAGAGAATGAGATAAATTAGGAAAGATAATGAGAGAGAAAGATTAGGAGAGAGAAAGGGTAGTTTAGGATTTATTTGAATTTGAGGATGGAAAGATAAGTTTTTAAACCTATTAGGACGAAGACTTAAGTATTTATATAGGAAGGGACTCCTATTTAAGTTCCCCTAGAACCAAATACAGTGAAAGCCTCTCTTTTATATATATATATGCATTCAATGCTAGAAATAAGAAAAGTGAGGGCATCCTTGAAAATTTGAAACTTCTTTAAAATAATTATTTTTTTGCCTTAATAAATTGGAGTTTCAAAAATCTATATCATAAAACAAAACGGTTTCTGTTTAAAATGTTTAGGCATATAAATGAGAACAACTTTTACAGCCGTGAGATTACTTCATGCTAATTTATTACCATCGGATTATTTTTTTTAAAAAGATACAGAGAACATTCTCCTAATAAATCTCTCTCTCTATCCTCGCTTTTATGTCAACGCATTTTTATGTAAAATAATATTATTTTATATGATCAAGTTGAAAAATATCTCAACTGAAAATGCTATGACCAACGCCGGTGGTCATACCAACCTTGCACCGAGTGTCACGCGGGCCCACTACGGTGACCGTCATTTTCCCTCCAAAAAAATCAAGTGGATGGGACGTGCTCCTGCTGCCGGAAAATCCGGCTGCGTCGGGGATGCGATTTCTGATTCTCTGCAGATGGTTCCATTCGTAGAAGCCGTCTCTGTCACATCACTTACGCCATTACTTCTCGGAGGAATGCTATCGTA
Source organism: Rhododendron vialii (assembly GCF_030253575.1). Taxonomy (NCBI): domain Eukaryota; kingdom Viridiplantae; phylum Streptophyta; class Magnoliopsida; order Ericales; family Ericaceae; genus Rhododendron; species Rhododendron vialii. The sequence continues at coordinate 31,008,932 of NC_080566.1, read as the reverse complement.
CAAAACTTTATGAAAATTGATATTTGCATTTCTTTTTTTTATTAAAAGTACAAAAAAATAAAAAAATGAGTGTGAATAACAAAAAATAAAGTGTTAATATCAATTCTCAACTTTATAGTATATAATTCCGAAAGAAAATTAATTTTCACACACCTTTTTTGTCCGTGCACTCCATTTTCTAATTTTTATTCATGTAGAATTGCGAAATTATGTTTCATTCATTTTTTTTTCACACATGAAAATGGTAACTCTACTTACAAACCATCAACATCTTATTTACTACCGGAAACACCAAACAACTTCTCAACCATAAATAAAAATTTACAAATTTCCGAAAACACCCCTAAGTTTCACTCATCCTTTTTCAGATGAAATTGTTCTTTCATTTTTACAAGTGAACTTTCAGAAAGATCATATAGATTATGCAAGTCATTACAATCATCTACCCAAGGATGGAGTTAGGGAGTAGCTAGCGGGCGCGGTCGCTCCTGCAAAGAAAAAAACCTCTATTGTTGTATTCAAAAAATAATAATCTCGTACCCAAAGAACCAGGTTTGTTTGCAGTCCATTTTTGGACTGCAGAAGTGCGGTTAGAGTGTTCGCAACCGTTAGATGGTATTTTTAACGGTCGAGATTTTTTTAAAAAAACTTTTCCGGGGAAGAGTTAAACTTATCCCCGGAAAAGTTTTTTAAAGTTTGGACTGTCGGATGCAAAGATAAACGGCTGTAATTGAACTGCAGGGACTCTCTGCAGCTGCAGTTGGACCGTAGAGAATCCGCCTCCGATTTTTGAAATAAATAAATGTAATTAAACATTACAATGAAATAATCAACTAAAATTGAAAGACAGGGAGTACTTGTGACTGTAATTTCATTCTTTGTCAAATCTCCCAATTTTCAATTCTAAATTTTGCAGCTTTTTATTTTGTTGTTTTTATTTTTGTTTTCTTTGTTTTTTTTCGGGGACCTTTTGATTCGTTTGTTTTGCATGTTTTTGTCTTATTTTACCAATATATAAGTTGCATTAAAAAAAAAAAAAAAAAAACTTCGATGAATTGGGACAAGAACATCATGGTGAGACAATGAAGAAATGGACATTAATTTCTGTCTGGTAATTCAAATGAATAGACAAAGACAATTATTTAAAACAAGAACCTTATGTCCACATTTGAATAACCTTCGTCTAAGTCATATAATTCGCGTGTGCGAGAATAAAAACGTCGTTGAAACATATCTCGAACTAGTAAAACTTGTGAGAACGCACGAGCACGGTGCCAAGATTGACACGTGCAAGCGCATAACATTTTGAAGGATCACGTGAAGCCCTTCACTTTATCCCGAGTAATGTTATGTACAAGGAAAATTTACCTCAAAATTGCCCCGAAAAAAGCAATCAAGAGTTGAGATTCGCTTTGATGATTGAATCTCACACATGAAAGCAAATTTCAACCATTAATTGCTCTTTTCAAAATACTTTTCAGAATATATAAGTTTTTTTTGTCCCTAACATTTTTTCTTTATCCATGGTCCCTTTCAGACTTCACACGGCCCAAAAGAGAAGAGGAAACAGCAGAAGAAAACGTGTATTTCTTGGCATTTATTCTCTCCTCGTTGTTGGTATCCGTGACAATAGTTGTACCTTCTTGTCCCCCACCATCTGACCACATTAATTGGATGATTTAATATATATATGCATATAGTTTTTGACTACACATTATACAAACGGACGGCTAGGGCTTGCTCTGCGGTGATACCGGCTGGTGTACGTGCGGGCCGGCTAGTATATCTCCATCCTCCTAAATAATAAGAACCGGTTTGAGGGATGCCAATTTTTGGCTCAATTTTTCAATCGTATCCCTCAATTGCAATCCATTCAGCTTTCTTTGGCTGCCCATAATTGTAATTTCGCCCTGAGGATCACATATGGACCACATGTTGCCACGTAACCAGATTAGTTTCCCCTCCCCCTCTCTCACACGACCCACGCGCACAAATATACGGCGGATTCGACAGAAAGAGAGAGAGACACAGAGAAAGAGAGGAGGAGGACCAATGCCGACCACCACCGACCCACCCATCGGAGCGACGACCACCACCACTAACAGTAGCGCGCACCACCGCCTCCAGCGATCACCGGCGCACCCCTTCCCTTTCGCCCAGTTTTTTGCCCCCACACAGCACAGACGAACAGAGGCAGCGAAAGACGAACAGGTTTGGAGACCGAAAAAGGGAGAGGTAGATGCAAGATCTTCGCGTCTTTCACGCTATATCTGGAGTTTTCTTCCATGTAATATTCTTACTCTCTCAGTCCTTCTTGCTGTCTTCTAGGGTTTCGTTGCGGAGGCGATCGAGATGGAGGTTCCAACGCCGCCGGTGAGTAGCTCTTCGTCTTTTGCAGAATGGTATTGTTGTTCGTATCTTATCTTAATTTTTTACTCCAGGGTTTTGTTAAATCGATTTAGGGTTTGTTGTTTCTCTTTTCCTTATCTCTTCTCTTCTCTCTCTCTTTTTTATCGGCTTATGTCTTCTCTTCTTACTAAAGATTTAGGAGGTCCTGAATCGGCCCACAGCCGCCTTGCCCCAGTCCGAGTTCTTGACCCGACAAGAGGTCCTAAAGCGCGCGCAAGCAACTGGCCAAGGTGTACGGAGACCATTACCGGTCCATGATGGAGAATGTCAAGATGAAGTTCAGGGAGTACTGCTGGGAGTACGGCTTCCAGGAGAAGTCTCTATTTTACATGCTCATATCGGCTCGACGGTGAAGAACAGAGGTTTTCCTTCTTTTCGTTTCTGCGTGCTTCTTTTCATCGATTATTATTTCCTTTTCCCTTGTAAGTTTGGTTCTGGAGTTGGGGTTTTTTTTTTCAAAAATATTTTGATTGTCATGGAGAGAAAATAAAGGAAATTGGGCCTAGATTACTGAGGAATGGTTTTAATTTCTTCAAAATTTTGAATCTCTAATTGGGTTTAATTTAGGCTCCTAAATTGGCATATTTTCCTTCTTTTCTTGATGTTTTTGGTTCAAGGATGTTTTATTTTTTATTAGGACCGGTAAAAGAATACAAATAAATAACGAATTATATAAATCAACTTAAGCCCACAAATACTAAACCTAACTGATAGCCCATTAGGGGACCAAACAACTGAACAAATAACCGCCGAGGAAAAAAAACCCTTATAAATGACCCCATTCAGGTGGTAATTTTTTAAGTCTTTGCTCTTGGCAAGGATTGACTCCTATGGGAGGACTATAAGGGTGGCTCGCTTAGCTTCCAGTTGGTTTGTTCAGGGGTGTTTTTAATAAACCTTTGATGAGTGATTCGTTTACTGAACCACATACACGTAGTTTTTGTATGGTTGTTGGGATAAGTATAAATTAGATCCCATTTTATGAAGGTTACGGTTTTGTGTTCATGAGTGTGACATGCATAACAAGTTTAGATTTTTCCCTTATGAGTTGGCTTTATTTACAAGATTCCAAATTAGTTTACACTTTTTTAAAAAAAATTTGGAAGCGATAAGAAAGACTGCAGGTTGAATTAAATTTTATGGAGGTTATGGATTCGTGTTCATGAGTGTGAGGTGCATAAACTGACAGATCAAATTAGTTACAATTTCAGGACATTGGTTTTGGTAGTTGTTGTGATGTTATTAGGATATTGGGTAGCTGTGAAATCTGGAGATAGTTTAAATGTATTTTGTTTTCTGTTTTCAAGGTTCACTTTTATGTTGTTTCGGCAATTGGAACTTTGAAGGAGCAACCAATACAGTGTAGGACTAGGATGTTGAATCAATACTGTAAGAATTTGCATGTCATCAACGATAGTTTGGAGGATGGGTGAGGTGAATTTTATGATGAAATAACACCGCTTATGGATCCTATTATGGATTGCCTAGGCTGAGGAGGGAAAGATTTTAACTTTGTTGCGCTTATGGATTGGGAGGGAAAGATTTATCCTGTAAAGGAAGTTAGGCCTCCACAAATCCCTGAGGATCCTAATCCTGTTATTAAGAGTGAAAAATTCCAAGCGCCAACTCATATTATTTCTACAATTTTCGATGTCAAAGGTATGATCTGAACCTTTATATTTGTTTCGTCTTCGCTACTTGAAGGAACCAGACCAGAATTTCACTTTTAACTGGAAATAAGTCTATTATATTTGTCATTTTCTCTCTATTTGCAGGTGAAGAGTCATGATACGCTGGTATCCCTATGCCTTCCATTGTTGAACAGGAGTATGGGGTGGGTGATGTTATTTTCCTGTTGTGGTTCAAACGCAGTCTCCCCCATTACTGCACAGAGTTTATTGAGGTCTGATTTTTCTCCTAATAACATGTGCTATAAAAAAATTCCTTCCAATTGCTTTTTTACTTTTTGAATTAGGTCGTGGGCTTGTAAAAGAGATTTTGTAGACTACTATTTCTCAGTCTCACATGTGACCTTGCCAGATTTGCATAATGTTATGTGCCAACCATGGTCCCTGTGTGTTTGGTGCTCATAACACCATAGTAACTACAAGGACAGGAAAAGATTTTCTGTGTAGAGGGCCGACCTAAGAGTTTTTAGTACCCAAAGCCTAATAAAAAAAACTATGCCCTTTAGAGTTAATACCTGACCATTTTTACTACAACAATCACAATACGAGAAGACCTAACCAATATAAAGTTATAGTAATTATTACATACGAATACAAAATACAAAGTTTCCAAATAGGCAAATACATATTATCTCAAGAACGCATGAGTATCACTAAAATTGTTAAAAAGAGTCCTACTCAAACCCAAGTAGTAAAAATATTGGAGTGCCCTTAAAATTTGGGATTTTTTTGGATGCCTAAGGCGCAGACCTTTTGGACCTTGTGCCAGGCCCGGCTCTGTGTCCAGCCTTGTTGTAGGTATGTAATGAAGATATGTTAGCCAAAAAAGTTTTTCCTGGGGGCTGTTTTCAAAACAGGCACAGCTGAAATGCCTTTTCGAAACAAGTTTGCTAGCAATTGGTCCCCAATTTGGTGGGGCTATTGATGATGATGCCCGATCCTTTAACGAAGCTTATGACAAGGTTAGTTCTTATGAGAATTTTACCACGCACAAGAGAAGAATGCACACGCCGTTTGATTTGCTAATGGTTTCTGAATCTATCAGCTTTAACAAAACCCTACAACATAAAAAATTGTCAAAGTTTGTGCTACCTAGCTAGCATCACACCAGGTAGAGACATTTTTTTGGTTAGAATAGCTGGAAGCCTGGAACTAATGAAACCGGCAAATTTTAACCGTAATATTCCAGAAAGTGATATAGTATGTTTGTTTAGATCATCAAGAAATCAGCAGCCTGTGAGTTCTCCGTCACTTGGGTAATCAATCCCATATAGTTGCCAAAAAGGCAAAAACTCAACCTTCAGGTCTGTGGTTCTTCAACACCAGAGATATTTTCCCATAGCTTGATAATTATCATTTATCTTCACTCATATCAAATTGATGTAACTTAGATCTCAAAATATGCATTGTGAACATGTCATAAGTGCAACATTATTGTAGGGTACTTTGTGATTGATGGATTTGCTTTGATTTTGTCTACATTAGATTTATTTTTATTCGTCAAAGTAGCCTTTTACAGAGGCATTGTTGCTTGATTGATATATTCATTGTTCTATTCATGCAGAGTATATTCTTCGTGAAGTTGTACTCATCTAAAACTCAAAACTTGGGGAGAGACTTATTAACTATGTTATTTACAAGGTAAAGCTTGTTAATTTGTCTCAAAGATATGAAATGCATTTCCGTATTTATACTTTCGGCTTCTCATTTGTGTCATTCAATGCTGTCGTGATGATACTTTATTGTTTGCCATTTGAGGTTATCTGTCCATTTTATCATTATTACCAAGTTGTGCTGTGGTAGTTGAGTTCCTTTCAGAATGTGGTATTTTTACCCTTTGATGCTTAAATAGATTTAATATTTTAGAAATCAAGGAGTGGTGTTTGGTGTGTATATTCTGTAATTTTTTTACGGCTACAAGCAATAATTCGGATAAGTTGTTTTTCATTCTTGTCAATCAAAAGTCGGTGTTGTTCTCTAATTGTTTGAAGACTGTTGAGCAGCAGGCATTTCTTCCATTGCTCATCCCACCAATGATATTTCAAGCCATCCGATGGTCCATATGGCTTATAGTCCTTCGTTCATTACACGTTCTTGGATTGCATTTCAAGTTGTAGGTTCGGTGTGTATGGAAGAACTTAACTAGCTTATATCTTAATCCACATTTGTTAATAATGTACAGATGTTCCAGGCTTTGGCAAGAGATTGACTTGAGAGCTCAAATGCATCTCCTTTTGCAACACCATGGACATATCTTTCTGTATATTCTGTATTATTGTTTGTTATAGCCAACGACTTGCTTTGGTACTACCGAACACTCCAAGCTCGATAAGTACCCTTGTCAAAAAATTTGGGACGTCAACTTCCTTTGATTGTCCAAAATTGTCTTTTCTAGGTTAGAATTTTGAACACGCAATTTTCATAAAATGATTTACAATATTGGGTGAAAGAATTGTAAATCGTTGCTTATGAATTACTGATTGGTTTTTATTTCAGTCAATTGTTCAACTGAGGCCACAAAGGCTTCCATGAACAATATTTTGTCATGAAAAGTTCCCTTTGCAAGTACTTTTGCACTGTTATCTATGATTATTGCAAGCTTTAGTGGTGTTAAGCTCCTTCAGCGTTTGTAAATAGACTACGCACTGTATCGTCCGTATGTAAATCAACTAATGCTTTTGCTATTTTGATCAATCTATCTTCCTACCTATTTCCATACTCTTCTATTACTTTCAGCTCTAAAATTACAAACAAGACATATCTAGCCTATATTAACAATTATTCCCTTCAATGGGCATGCATTCGTGCTGTGCACAAAGGTGCACCTAGTAGTATTAAAAGACTAGACTTTGACCGTGTCTACGCATTATCCATGTCGACATGTCTAATCACTTGGAAAAAAAAATTGATAGCATTTTTGTAACAAATTTTAAAAAGTGTGGGTACATTCTTAAGAGTAGGAGAACACACATCAGCCATTTGATCAATTCAATCTTAGCCATTGCAACAACTTATCTTTTGAGAGCTCTATACCTTTCTGTTTTGTATAATAGATTAGTGTTTGTCCGTGCCTACGGCACTACACACCTCGATTGGAATTTTACGTCAAACATAGGTAGAGACACCATCATATCACAAAGAAGCAGAAATGTAAAGAAATGTTTTGAAATGGCGACGGAGACGAACGTCTAGTTCTTGGTCGGGGGAGCGACGTCTTTGGATGAGAGAGAGAGAGAGAGATGAAGAAATGGCGCAGTGGGTTTTGAAATACAGAAATGTTTTGGATTGTGTAAACTGGTGGCTGCTAGAGCAAAAATGATTTGATGACAGTTTTGTAATATACGTAAAAAAATATGGGCACTTTAATTTCTTGGGGAGAATGCATTATCAGCACTTGGATCAAATGAATCTCAGGCCTTGAATCAACTTGTGTTTGTGTGATCCCTACACCCTTGTGTTTTATTAGGTAGATGGCCACGGGGAGAAAAGAAACATTAAAAACAAGAAATATTCTACTACCACACAAATATGCAATACATACACACTCGTTGAACAAGAGTACAAACGAAGATGCGGACCGACAGTGTCCATACCGACTATGGATCGACGGCTGCGCGGGGCCCACTACAGGTGAAAAGGGATGAGAAGATTGGATCTAGCACTACACATATCGGATTAAAACTGAATTTTCACAGGGCCGAACTAAGTTTTTTTTTTTAATTATTGAATGGCTCGAATTTTTCGTGCGAGACCCGTAGTAGACCCCCCGTGGGGCCGTCGGTCCCAATAGCAGGATTCTTTAACAAAATACAGCCATGCTAGTCCCTATGGCGGCCAATGCCCAGGGCAGTCCATGTTCGGTTTGAGACTTGAGGAAGTTTTTTTGGAATAATAAGTGGAGAAAGATAAATAGAAAAATGATCGAGAGTAATAGCTAGATAAAAAATTTATTAAGAACCCTGCACAGAGCAAAAAGATTGGATGAATTTAGAAATCCAAAACGAACATGATGGTAATTAATGGACGCACAGATGGTGGTGAATCCTCTTTAACCAACTCCTCCTCTTACCAAATTTAGCCAGATTGTCAACACTCTAATTCGCCTCGATCCCCATATAACAAATATTATCATGTTCGTCAGTTCATGTGCAAGTGTTTATTTGTGTGTGTGTGTGTGGTGGTACTGCATTACTCTAAAATTAAAAATGAATGAATACTTCTCAATCATTATTTCTAGCCCCTGAAACCTCTGTATGTGTTTTTTTTTTCATTCGATTTGTGTGTTTTCAATTATTGAATCACAAGATTGTCACCTGAATATTGCCGGTGGAGTGGTGGTCCAGTAATAAAACATCATGTACTCCTCTGCATTTAACCGAGGCTCAAATGCTACGAACAAGACAGGAGTGCATCACATATTTAAATATAAATGTATCCGAATCATTCGGTGTGCACGGACCGGCCTCTTTGTCTACCGTTTCGAATTACTAACATGCATTGGATGACGCAGAACACATCTATATATATCCTGATCTTGACATTTCCATCCGTATCTAATTAATACTCCTATTGCTCAAAAGCATAAATATTCTGTTTGGGCGGTGATAGATGAGGTGGTACGTAGGTTTCCTGCGTGGGTTATTGCATTACTGTTGGCAAAACAGGCCTTCCAAGAAAAAGTTTGTAGGCTAGTGTCAAAATTACTTGGAGTATATTGCTTGGATATCATTTGATAGTATGATTTAAAAGCACTATTATAGTATAAAAATGTTCAAATTTAGTGTCGCAACCTCTTTTTTTCAAGATAAATGTTTCCGAGATCATATATATCAGAGGATATTCGATCGAAATGATTTTTAGCCTCGTTTATGTTCACAACAGTAATGTTCACAGCAGTAATTGACAAGTTATAGAGTGCTATTATCAAATGTGAAGTGTCAAAATTGTTTTCTTTTTCACTTCTTCGTGTCTTATTTGACACTTCATGTTTGATAACAGCACTTTATAACTTGTCAATTACCGTTCAAAATACATATAACATAACTTTCAAAACAGAATATGGCTAACTTTCCTATTGTAACTCTCATTTTTCTTTAATCTTAAATTTTTTCCTTTAAATCCAAACCAAACAAAGCTAATCACTGTGTTTGGTTCACAATTTCATAGTGAATTTTTTATAGTTAAAATGTAAAAATATGTGATTGAATGCCTCATCTTAAAGATAAGTAGGTCTCCCTTGACTCTCAAACGGTGGTCCAACGTAATGTACCTTAGAAGAAAAAAGTAATCCGACAGTTAAATAGTTGGATCACGAGTTAATTATTGTTGTGTACTCTTTATGCACAATTTCCAGACAGTCATTTAAAAATGACCCACCACCTACTCTTTTCAAACTAGTTCCAATGCAAAAATAACACTCGGAAATAAAAGTTAAAAAAGTAGAACCAAATACAGTGAATGCCTCTCTTTTTTAAATATATATATATGCATTAGAAAATTTGCTCACTCATTCAATGCTAGAAATAAGAAAAGTGAGGGCATCCTTGAAAATTTGAAACTTTTTTAAAATAATCATTTTTTTGCCTTAATAAATTGGAGTTCCAAAAATCTATATCATAAAACAAAATGGTTTCTGTTGAAAATGTTTAGGAATATAAATGAGAACAACTTTTACAGCCGTGAGATTACTTCATGCTAATTTATTACCATCGAATTATTTTTTTAAAAAAGATCTCTCTCTCTATCCTCGCTTTTAAGTCAATGCATTTTTATATAAAATAGTATTATTTTATATGATCAAGTAAAAAAATATCTCAACCGAAAATGCTATGACGAACGCCGGTGGCCATACCAATATTGCACCGAGTGTCACGCGGGCCCATTTCGGTGACCGTCATTTTCCCTCCAGAAAAATCAAGTGGATGGGACGTACTTCTGCTGCCGGAAAATCCGGCTGCGTGGGGGATGCGATTTCTGATTCTCTGCAGACGGTTCCATTCGTAGAAGCCGTCTCTGTCACATCACTTACGCCATAACTTCTCGGAGGAATGCTATCGTACAAAACTTTATGAAAATTGATATTTACATTTCTTTCTTTTTTTATTAAAAGTACAAAAAAATAAAAAAATGAGTGCGAATAACAAAAAATAAAGTGTTAATATCAATTCTCAACTTTATAGTATATAATTCCGAAAGAAAATTAATTTTCACACACCTTTTTTTGTCCGTGCACTCTATTTTCTAATTTTTATTCATGTAGAATTACGAAATTATGTTTCATTCAATTTTTTTCACACATGAAAATGGTAATTCTACTTACAAACCATCAACATCTTATTTACTATCAAAAACACCAAACAACTTCTCAACCATAAATAAAAATTTACAAATTTCCGAAAACACCCCTGAGTTTCACTCATCCTTTTTCAGATGAAACTGTTCTTTCATTTTTAAAAGTGAACTTTCAGAAAGATCATATAGATTATGCAAGTCATTACAATCATCTACCCAAGGATGGAGTTAGGGAGTAGCTAGTGGGCGCGGTCGCTCCTGCAAAGAAAAAAACCTCTATTGTTATATTCAAAAAATAATAATCTCGTACGAAAGTATATAGCTAGGTTCGTCCCTGTTTAGTATTTTTTTTTTTTTTTTGGGGGGGAGAATAAAATAGTTGTAACATTTGAAATACAATGATATCAATATTAATTTCTAAAGACTACGGTCTACGGGTTAGAATATAACAAAACATAAAATTTGAGGGTTAACATTATGAGTACTTCATTAGTAATCTTTGGTGCCCCAGTGTACCTAGATTTAAGTTCCTTTAAATTTTTAGAAATTACTCCTGTAACGACCTGAATTTTCACGTCAATTTGTTTTAACATTTTATTATAATTTTTTTACTAAAAAATATTTTATCATTTATTAAAGTGATTTTACCCAACTCTTATAGAATCCTAACTTTCGGTTCGTGATCCTAACAATCTAGGAAGGATATAGAAGAATCTAGGAGAGATTTGATATAGATTTGTTAAGATTGTATTGGATCTTATAGACACGATTAGGATTAGATTTTATGGGATTTTATTAGATATGATAAGATTTTATTAGATTTGATTGAGATTTTATTAGATATGATTAGATTTGTTTGGATATTATTGGATATTATATAGATTTTGTTGGATATTATCGGATTTTGTTTAGATATTATACGATTTTGTAAGATTATGATATATCCTTTAGAATCCACCGGATTAAATATCCCTTGATTTTATTCTAAGAATATTCTTGGCATAAAATCCTAGATTTTATAACTATAAGAATATTTTCGGTATCAAACCCTTAGATTTTATTATTCAAGAAATATGCTTTGGCACAAAAGAATATCCTTGAAATTATTCCACTTGATATTAATTAAAAAAAGAATATGCTTGGTTTATACCCTAACCCAACTAGTATAAATAGCTAGCACCTCTTTTCCCCCCACACACCACACCACATCACACCTCACTTCTCCATTCTTTTCTTCCTTGTTCTTGCATTCATTTAAAGAGAGGGAAAGTGAGGGAGGGAAAGAGAGTCGGCCAAGAGAGAGAGAGAAGAGGAAAAAATTCCACCACAACTCAAAACCATTAGTCAATCTTTAAAATTCCAAATTCGTAGTTCAAAGAAATTATTTTTCTTTTCATCAAATTCCAATCGAGGCGACGTCACTCCGTTTCGACCCGACGAATCCGTAACCCGCTACCGCCAAGAAGAACGGTAGAAACCTCATATCTGCTCACCTATTTATAATGTTGATGTGCTATATGTTTAACTATTTATTTGTGATATTCTGTGATTAAATTGTTTGAGTTGAAAGGTTGATTTTATCGTCGTAGTGCTTAATTAATTGCATGATTGTTGATAAATTGTGATGTTATAATGTTGTTGGAAATAGAATTGCATGAAATTCGTGATTTTATTATTATCGCATGATTTTTAGCAAGCTTTGAAAGAATAATGCGAACGCGAGAAAATGATGCATGTTTACGAGACACGAGAAACGAGAAATGTGGAAAAGATTAATGATTGTGTGAGCATGAGAACCCGGTAGGTCCATTAAAGATGGTCAGCGGAATCATGACTCAAGTGTGCGTGCGTGAACATGAGAGCCCGATAGGTCCTGAAAGAATGGTTGGCGGAATTATGGCTCGGGTGTGCGTGTGTGGCCTAGGAGCCCGGTAAGTCCTGTAAGGATAGTCAGCGGAACTAGCGACGTGTATGTGTTATGGAATGATTAAAGACGGAGAGCCTGATAGGTCCTGAAAGAGACGGTCAGCGAAATCAGTGCTTTTGGGTGGCAAAATCTGAATTTAGCCTGGAAGCCCGATAGGTCCTGAAAGATGGTCAGCGAAACCAGTGCTCGAGGAGGTAAATTGGAAAGTAGAATTGATTCTTGAAAAATGATGACACGATTTACGATGTGCTGCGATAACTCTGAAAGACACTGACACCTTTGATTATATTTGTATGCTAATTTTTTTTAGAAATGATAAATTGTTATATGTTATTTTTGTTATGGTATGGGATATAGGGGTAGGAGTTAGCTATTGGGCTTAATTGCTCACGGTGTTACTTTTGTGACCCTGACATCTTATGCCAGAGTTTAGAGACGAACATGGAGGATTTTATAATTTGGAAGAGTTCGGTGCTGAGCAGAATGATGCAGAAGAAGACGGCTTAAGTTTATTTTGATGATGCAATTTATTTATAGAGAAAATAGGGCCCTAGAAGCATTTGAAAATACAATGTATTTTGGAATTTATTTATAGAAAATAGTGGGGCGTTACAACTCCCTCCGTCCCAATTTAATTGTTACTTTTGAGAGTTCGTGCCACTTTTCAATTGATTATATCTTATAATTTATAATGTTTTAGATGATTTTGAAAATATTGTATTATAGAACAAATCGATATCTATTAAACAAGATCCATATTGGAAATAAAATTCATTATCAATTTAAAGATATAACTAATTTTTTTATCCGATTAGAATATAACTGAGACTAGTAAATTGGGACGGAGGTAGTAAATTCTTAAGATCATCTTCTGTTTTTAAATGACGTACAAATAATTCTACTTCAAAGAGCATGGGTAAGAAACATTTACTATTAAAAAACTAGTTCTTTAATTATATTATTTTTAAGCTTAAAAATTATACGTAATTTCGTAAGGATCAATTTTATGAGACTATTGAGAATATTAAAATTAGGGGAGTCAACTTAAATTGTGTTTGGATCTATGACAACGGGATCAATTACCGGCTAAACAAAATATAAAAAGGGGGATCAATTGTGTTGTAGTAGTCATGTAATCGTGGAGAGCACACATGTATACTCTCCCCACTTCACGAAATAGACACTTTTCACTTTCGCAGTTATACTTTCTCACCAGAAATTATTCATGGAGAGCACACATATATGTGGTGAAAAGATGAGACGAGGCCCGTTTCGAAATGTAAAATAAATATTTATTTTTTAAAAAAGTAATTTCAAGCTCAAAAATAATGTGTGTACGCAAATAATTTTTCTACCAATATGAATCTTGTTTAATAGACTCATCAAGATCTTTAATATGTACAAAAAAAATTAAAAAAATATTTTTTATTTATATTATTTTTAAGTTTAAAAATGTGAAATAAACTGTTTATTTTTTAAAAAAATTTATGGAACGAAACCGAAGCACCACGTCCTGACCGAGTCATTGGGGCATTGAACTGTAAAAATTTTCCCTCTCTCACTATTTTGTAGCTAGGGCCGTACTTCACCTGATCAACATATGTAGGACCACAAAATGAACCTCGAAAAAAGCTGGAGATTGACTCGAGCGGAAATTTTTATGCATGGTTTGCTTTACAATTCAAAAAAAAAAAATTAGAATTTCTTTTAGAATTTCTTATTTTTAATATTTCTCTTTTTATCTCTATTCACTTATTATCTCTACTATTTTTTTAAAAAAATATCAAAAATTAATTCAAACAAAGCATTAAAAACTCGAATTAGTTATAACTCGGCTTAAAGCTTGTTTTAATCATTTATAGAAGCTCATTTGGGCTCCGTTCCGATAAAGAAAAAAAATATTTATTTTTTGAATTAAAGATAATGTATTTTGAGAGAATGGCTTTTTTTGTAAAACGAAAAATAAATATTTAAAAAATAAGAACCTTAACGAAACGGATCAATTTACCCATTTAAACTACCCATCTCACGTTTGAGAGGAAGAGGAAGAGGGAGAGAAGTAACTTGACGTTCTTTTGCAACTGAAGGTGAGATGCTAATGGTCTTTTAGACTTTTACCATTTGTTATTTTTCGATCAATTGATTAATTTTTTTTCCGAGAGCTGCTAGGGCTACCGACAGTGATGTAGGGAAATTGTACCGACGGTCGCGTCGGGCCGTCTCCGGCCACCGGACGGCCGATCCGAACTATCCAAAAAAATGAGACCTGTCGCGAGAATTAACGGCATCTGACGTGTATAGAGTGCTTGATCTAAATATTCTATTTTTGGATTCTAATCATTTATCATATTTATCTCCAATCATTATTTTTATTTTTTTTTTATCTCTTTTCAATTATTATCCATATTTTCAATTATTACTTTATTTTTTTTTACACTTATTATTTATAAATTTAAATTTAAAATCCCAAAACCAACGGGGCAGAGCATGTTTGTGTGGTATACTATTTTTCTTACCTCCACACCACACCATCCTTTTTTCCCTCTAGGGAACCACACCATCTCATTTTGACTTTCGGTTTGTGTTTTTAACGTTTTTGTTGAAGTAGTAAAAACTGAGCAAATGAGTTGTCTCTGCAAACAAACTGCCAAAGCCTGATAACACACTTTACAGCTAGCTATTCCCTATAGCTAGCTGATCACCACCTAAACAAAAACAAGCCACACCCTCTATCTATAACCAATGGGAGCCTTCCATGTACTACAACTTAGCTACTACTACTACAGTACTACTGTACTATTCTCTCTCTCCTCTCTCTCTCTGCATTAGATGTTTTTTGTTTGTATCATAGGTGGGGTAGAGATAGACGGAGGAGGAAGGAACGAGAGATGAACATGAACTCTTCGAGAGATTATTCCATTCCCCCGGGGCATAGCCACGTGGTGCCTCGGAGCTTTCTGCACCATACATTTCAATATGGGCCACTGAAATGTGGTGCAAAAAGCCTTGAGGGCACCACGTGACTATGCCCCTGGGGCATAGTATAATTTTTCGAACTCTTCATCTCTCTCATAAATTACCGAGTCTGGGGTTGCAGTACATAATTGCCATTTTCACGTGCTCATGTTCCTCTCTCTCTCTCTCTCGTAAATGCGCACGACACGGTGGGCAAAAGATTTGGGAAGAACGTCATTCAAGATACAGATACACACTGTTTTCCATGGGGACAAATTTTAAGGTGGTGGTGAATATCTTGGCAGAGTAGGGAGAGAGAAGAATCCAGATACGAATCGTACGGCCAGGATTCGAGGGGATAAAAGGTTGGGGTGAATCTCTTGTTGGTACGTTGCAGTAGAGAATCCCAGATACGAATCTGACGGCCATGATTTCCCTGTAGACTCTTGACCAAGAACACAGCTTTACTAGTGTAGGGGTACAAATACAGAGTCTCAATCAACATCTTTTTTGCAGACTAGGGTAGGGACACAGAATGGTGTAGGTGGTTTTTTTTGGGCGTAAAAGGGGACTAGGGTTGTTTTTTGCCATTTGAAGAAAGATAAGAATCCCTTCGGCACAAAATATTTATCCGGTCCACGAAACGAGAACTTCAAAATAATACATTTTTTTGAAGAAAAAAATTAATTTTTTTTCATAAATTAAAAGTACTCATCGATATCTTGTGAATCGTTGGAAAAAATTTGAATTTTTCTTGTAGAAATTGTATTATTTTTACTTTGTCGTTTTACAGATTGGACAAATATTATGGAACGAAGCGAGTATGTAATTTGACAGCGTCGACAGCGACAGATTCGGTTCAGTTCCGATGATTCGTTGGCTCTCAACGAGGTTCGTCTGGTTCCAACTCGTCAGAGGTAATTAACCCTAGTTCAAAACAAATTGAAATCCGCAAATATGGCCACACTCACAAAAAAAATGTACGAATTAGAGGTGTTTCCACCTAGAATTTAAAGTAGAAAATGTAGGCTTGTCAATAAGGGTATCAACAACAAGGCAAATGCTAAATGGCGCTTGATGGCACCGGATATGTGAGGAGCACGCGCGCTTTATAATATGATCTTTGCGTTTTCCAAGTTCAACGTCCCATCATCTCTGACATAGTTAATGTCTTGAATGAAATTACAAAATTAACCCTCCGGGCCTACATAGAGCACTACGCATGTTCTTTTCAACAGCAGTAAAAAGTAAAAACTCTTTAAACAAACTACACGTCGATTCTAAAAACAACTCTTCCGTAACCACATATACAAACAAACTCTTCTCATATGAGAAGTGGGATCCAAATACACTGCACGCACAGTGCGTATGGGCCTCACTTCTCGATGTGAGAGAATTTATGTGTTTATGTGTGTGGTTATAAATTAATTATTCTAAAAATTATTTACATGTTGTAATTTATTAAAAAAAATGCTCCTAACGATTTTTCGTTCATTTTCAACCCCCGAAACATATATTTCTACATACTTTTTTGTTTCTTTTTAAATGTTCCGCTTCATTACTTCAATTTATTAAAAAAATATCATTATTATACATTTCATATCAACTTTTACTTCCACTTTTCATATTTATCCTTTATGGAGATATCATCATTATACTTTTACTAACTAACTTTTCAAAATGGAATCTACTTTTAGGGGCAAAATAAAAAATGTACCAATTCTTACCCACTAACTTTACAAAATGGACATTTATTAAGGGACAGCTCAAAATGGAATACTGGACTTTAAAACGGGGACGGATGGAGTATTATTTTTAAAATTTTCTTACACCAAATTAAAGTAGTGTAACAAAATTTTAAAAATAATATGTAGCATATCTTTTTTTTTGAAATTTAAAAATGCACAAAAAACCATAAGGAGCATTTAAATTGGAACGGGAGAGTATAATCATAAGCGATATGAACATTCTTTTTGGGACGAAAGAAAATATCCAAAAATGGAAATATCATTTCTTTTGATTTTTTGTCCCTACTAAAATCGAATGAATTGATCAGCTCGGCCTCTTACTAATATTTAATTGAGTTGATTTTGTAATAAACTCATTAACATATTTAAACGAATTAAACGGCTCGAAGTATTTGTGTGAGACTTCAAAATCAATCACACACAATTTGGTG
The DNA here is from genome assembly GCF_030253575.1 of Rhododendron vialii. Taxonomy (NCBI): domain Eukaryota; kingdom Viridiplantae; phylum Streptophyta; class Magnoliopsida; order Ericales; family Ericaceae; genus Rhododendron; species Rhododendron vialii. The sequence continues at coordinate 30,991,483 of NC_080566.1, read as the reverse complement.
TATCCAAATTAGTTTTTAGGACATTCAACATCGCACTCATAAGTTTATTTTTAAAAAAGTTGCAGAGTTATATTGTATAACGAGACAAATAACTAATCATTCATGCAGAGTTATATTATTGTATAACGAAATCAATCACACACAATTGTATTATTTTAGGAAGAATTACCGAGTACAAAAAATGCTTACTGGAAAAATCTGAGCAAAAATTTAGGAAGAATAAAGTAGAGAGAGGAAAGAAGTTTTAAGAAAAAGAAGAAGGGATGTGTATTGGTTCATCCGTACGTTTGCTGGAAACCTATCATACTTTTGGGGAATAGTCTGGACATTTGGGGAGTAGGGAACAGTAATGACCACTGAAAAGGATTGAAAGGAGGCAGAGAACAGTCAGCGCATAAATGCAAGGGAACTTTTGCATGGAGTCAAAGAGTTTTTTTCCTTCTAATCGGGTGCAACCGTGCGGTGGTTAGACGGGCCCTTTTTTCGCGTTTATTAATTTTGCGTCAAAGTTTTGAGCATCATTGATACGTCTCGTTCTGCTATGGGTTTTATTACTCCCTCCGTCCAATTTTTATTATTCATTTTTGAATTGCGTGCAATTTTTTAATTACTTATATTTTTCAATCTATAATGTTTTTCATAAATTTAAAAATAACTAATTGTGATATACTATTGCATATTTTTCAAGATCCACACTAAAATATTTAAGCAAAAGACATAAAAGAGATAAACAAAATAATAGACAATGAAAATGGGACAAATGGAGTATTTAGTAAGGCTCCGTTTGATAACAGTGATAGATAGATGAGATTTCGTAAGAAGATGAGATTAGGATTATGATTGAGATTGGTAATGAGAATGAATTGTTAATGAAAAATGATTGATAATGAGTATGTTTGTTTGAGATGTGATTGGACGATGAAATTATTAATATCATGTTTGTTTGAGATGGAATTAGATAATGAGATTTGATTGATAGAAAAAATTGGTAATGAGAATGAATTTGGATTGAATTATGAATACTAAGTCCCAAGGGGTATTGCTAATACCCCATAAAAGCCAACTTCCTCATCCCATAGAATTCACAATCCGGAGCTATTTGTGTTACCAAATAAGGAATTAATAGTCCGAAGAGACTATTAGTCTAATCTCATGGCCGAATCAAGTTATCAAACGAGGCCTAAGTACTTAGGATGTGTTCCACTAACTCAAATAAATATTTATTTTTTAAATTAAAGATGATGTGTTGTAAGAAAATTATTTATCTCGTAAAACAAAAAGTACTTAAAAATAGAAACTTTAGTGCAACGGGACCTTATTTTCCGTGTTACGAGAGAGGCTATTCTCTCGCAATACATCACTTTTAATTCAAAAAATAAGTACTTACTTAAATTAGTAGAACACACACTTTATTCCTTCTTCTCTTTTTGGCTTTTTCTTTGATATTTCTACTTCCTCCATTCCATAAAGATAAGCCCTACGAAATTATGTGCAATTTTTAAACTAAAAAGTAAGATACTTATCTAAATAATTTTTTGTGCAATATAAATGTTATTTGATAGATCTTAATGAGATCTTTTGAACGGTTAAAAAAAATTAAAAAATTTATTTAATAAATATATTATTTTTAAGTTTGAAAATCGTACGTAGTTTTGAAAAGGACCAATTTTATGAGACGGAGTAAGTATTTTTTTTTTCTTGATATATTTCGAAATTGTTTTGGGTCAAAGTCATAATTTTATACTTTGTCATTCCTCTCGTCGAGACACAAAATAATTGCCAAAACCTTGACACAACACGAAATTTCTTTTTGAATAAGAACATAATTACAAAAAAATAGAAAACCTATAGGTACCGACCAAAACTATAGGGAAATCGTACTGACGGCCGTGCTGGCTCTCTGGCCCGGCACGACCATCGGTACGATTTCCCTACGAGAGCGTCGGTACTGATAGCAAGACTCAAAAACTCCAAAATTGATTTTCTTTTAGAATCACTACGAATTTCAAACTTCACACCCATACCACCACCTATGAGTCCGTCAAAGGAGAAAATGCAATGTACAGTCCAGCCATTCACGTGGCCATCGAATTTCGTTCGTTCGTTCGTTCAGTCAAGCATTGGAGCACCCAAAAGGAGGTGGTGCCCAAATTTTGACTTTGAAATGTTCTTTAGGCCATTTAAGGAGTTACATTGAAATGTTCTTTAGGCCATTTAAGGAGTTACATTGAATTTACTCCAAAGTAGGGCTGCAAACGAGCCGAACCGAGTTTTAGAGTTTCGAGCTCGGTTCGTCAAAAATTTCGTTGGCTCGAGCTCGGCTCGAGCTCGTGTTGAGCTGCAGAACTCGAGCTCGAGCTCGGCTCGAGAAGTATTTACAGAGCTCGAGCTCGGCTCGTTTATGAAACAAATATATATAAATATACATATATATAAATATATATATATATATAGTTAGGTTCCGGTGAGAGATCCCTCATTTTATTAAAATGCGAGACTCCCCTTCCCGATTGAATTTCGATGATCCGAGCCGCTCAAAGTGATTAGAATGTGATTTTAAGGGTTCCCGTGAGAAATCAGCAAAAAAAATGATCGGAAAGGGCTTCATCCGAGCAGTTTTCATTGAACGGTTCAAAAAAAACTGCTCGGATGATGCCATTCCCGGTTATTTTTTTGCTGATTTTTCGCGGGGACCCTTAAAATTACGTTCTGCACACATTGAACGGTTCGAATTTTTAAAATTTGATCGGGAAATGAAAGTCCCTCATTTTAACAAAATGAGGGATCTCTCACCTGAAAATTCCTCTATATATATATATATATATATATATATATATATATATATATATATATATATATATATATATATATATATATATATATATATATATTTATATTTAAATATAAATATATATAATATAATTGAGCTCGCGAGCCAATTCGAGCCGAGTTTCGACTAGCTCGAGCTCGGCTCGTTTACGAAACGAGCCCAGGACTCGAGCTCGAGCTCGTTCGTTTGTGTCTCGAACCAAGCCGAGTCGAGCCGTTGTCGAGCCGAGCTCCGAGCGGCTCGCGAGCGGCTCGGATCGTTTGCAGCCCTACTCCAAAGTATGTCAAATGACTCAAATTTATTTTGCTACTTATATACTCTCTCCGTCCCTTTTTAAGTGTTCTGCTTCGTAACTCCAACTTATTAAAAAGACATAATCATTACACCTTTCACATCAACTTTTTCCTCCACTTTCCCTACTTACCCATCATCATTACACTTTTACTCACTAACTTTTCAAAATAAAATCTACTTTTATGGACAAAATAGACAATACACCAACTTTTACCTCCCTAACTTTACAAAATGGACACTTATTAAGGGATAGCCCAAAATGGTATACTGGACACAAAAAAAGGGACGGAGGGAGTATAAAGTAACAAATCTACTTACACGTGATGTGTTTTACTCCCTCCGTCCCGATTTGTTTGTCTCTTTTCACTATTTGGGACCTCTTACAAAATTGTTTATATGTTTCAATTTATAATATTTTTTATATGCAATATGGATATTGTTTGATAGATCTCAATTAGATCTAAAATATGATATTTTTGAAATTATGTAAAACATTATAGATTGTGAGATATAGATAATTTTTAAAAAGGCACGTATGTCGAAATTAAACAAACAAACTGGGACGGAAGGAGTAATTTGTAAATGATAAATAAACATCAAATGTCAAATGTTTTATAGGTTTTGAATGAGTCACAAAACATGGCAAGTCAAAACTTTTAATTCCTCGTTTTAAGGATGCAGCAAGATAGGGATGCATAATGATGTTCCATTCCTCGTTTTGAAGATTCAGTTTGAAGGATGATTAGAGACGCTCTTTAAAATAGTCCAGCGTTGAAGGGTTCAAAAGCTCTCTTTGAGCTTTTTATTCATTATAAATCCCGTCAAATCATTTGACTTGAATTTTATAAATTAAGAAATACCCAAAACACCACCAAGCCAATTACTTTAGGTCCAAGGAAACAAAACCATTCAACCAATACTACTACAAACATATCAAGACCTAAACCTTAAAAGAAACCAACAAATTAGTTCTTAATTTCTTTAGTCAAAACAAGCAAACAAGCAAACAAACAAAACCCAAAAATAAGATAACATTCCTTAACCTAAGGATTGACCAAGTAGTCTTGACCTGAGACTTAGGTGTTACTCCATCTTAAGGTTTTAGGTTTGATATTCCTTGTCAACAACTCTTGAAGTGAAGTCACCTCACCCTCACGTACAGTCGTGTGAAAAAGCTATAGAGGAGCAATAGGGATTAGTCAGAGATGCGCGCAAGGTGGCCTGAGACACTCTGTATTATTAACACACTAAAAAAATTATCAATTCCTTGGAATGGCCACAGCAGACAAGGGTTCAATGGCTACCAAGTCACAGAACATTGCTTCATTATTCAATACTTTTGTATCATTTCTACTTAGCACGAGTATGTCATATGACATTATTCTAACTTTTTAATTAAAAAATCTCTACCTACTGTGAAATAGTCTACTTACGTAGCTTTCAATGTTTTTGAATAATTATCATGCTTATGTGTAAAAGAATTGAAAATTGGTTATAAAAATAACACCTTCCATTCTAGATGCATCGATTTTTTAATTATCATGCTTTGTTGCTCTGTGGGCACACGCTCCTGAAAATTTTATTTTATGTATAAAATCGGGTTGTAGTGGTGAAATACCCAAGGAACAGAACTTTGAAACGTTTGCTATGTTTTTTTATTTGAAAAAGGCTAGCAGATTGGACTGTCGTCACTTTCGATAGCTGAGGTTCGGAAGCTAGGTTACCAAAGATGAAGGATTTTATGGCACCCCTCTCGCCCAATCCGGAGATCGATTTCTACTCGGACATTTTATAAACATTTTGCATTTTTCTCTCATTAAATATTTTTTATCCAATTAGGACGGGGGAGCAGTTAAGAGGATTAAAACTGTAAAAGGTTTGCAGTGTGATAAAATGAGATGGATGATTTGCTTTATTGAAACAAGTAAAATAGATTGAGAACAAGTATCTGTGAGTGTTTTAAACAAACAAGAACACGCTGATCCAAAATGACTTACACAGGAGGAAACTTGCATGCACTTGCAATACCACTGCATGCAGAAAATGACCCGCGTACTCCATTCCGAGACTGGCGTGCGCCGGGAAATCCAAACTCACAGCTCTTATTTTCAACCATCTGAGCTCTGGAAAGGATTAGTGCACACCAGGACAAAATCATGCAGACGGTATAGCAGAATAAATACAGTTACAGGAAGCAAAGATGACTTTAGAGCCATAAAATGAACAGAACACCCCATGAACAATGTGGGGAAATAAAGAAAGGCCAAAGCTTAGCTGCTATACAAAGGTCAGCCACTAGACCTTGATATAACTGCTGTACGCTAGTAATCAAAGGTTGTACACCAGTTACATCGTTTGTCCAATGCTTAACTTTGCATCATCTAGGCTCTGGAGCATGACCAGAAAAATCCTAGAGGCGTTCTAAAATAGAAGAAATGAACAAACAACTACACAGTTTTAAAATACAGAAAGTAGTAAACTGGTTTTAACATGTAGTAAGGTGATGAAGTGGAAAGAAAGACAGGAAATAGCTGATCGATGATCCCCACGCAAGTAGTGCACATACAGCCATAATTGGCGTATGGCTCAACATCATTGGCGTGCGCCATTGATAGCTATACACGATCTTCGAAACCTTGCCAGCTTTAGAGCTAGGACTGGTATTGATTACCAGCCTTGATCCTACCAGCCCCCTCAGGGGTCAGAACAGAAAGTTACAAAAGTTGGTATACCTTTGGTTTTTGAGATTGATGGAATGTTGGAGCTTTGGACTTTGAAGTTTAAGGGATGGATGATGAATAAAGGTAGGTGAAGAGAGTGTAGAGGGGCTTCTTGCGTACTCTTTTCAAGTAATGGAAGGAGAGAAAGCAAGAAACTATAGAAAAAGAGGAGAGGGAGAGACTTAGAGTCTTAATGGTGGTTAGTATAAATGCAAGGTGGGTATATATAGGCTGAGTAATGAAGGAGTGGGGGATGGTAACCAGGTTGGTTTGGCTGGTTGGGTTAGGGAGGGAGCCTCTCATGCATTAAATGCATGAGACTAGTTAATGGAAGGTGTAGGAGAGAGAGGGGAACAACCCTGCACAATTATAATCATCAGGAGACTGTTCATCGTATTGGGATGCCCGCAAAAGTCTTGTGCACGAGGTTAAATTATGGCATTTGACTTGTTTTGACTGGCATACGCTATCCCTATACTTGCGTGCACCAGTGCCAACAGAGTCAACGGTCGATAACTGACACGTTGTAGTTTACCAGCGCACGCCAGCACAATACCAGCGTACGCCAGTAGGGTTTTTACTGAGGCCATTTGGTTCTGGCTTGAAGGATTTGAAAAGGGATTTCGAAAGGATTTGAATGAAGCTCGGAATGCTCAAGGCTCAAACACGGCAACAATCTCGGGATATTCTTAACCTTAATCATCATTGGGGAATCAAAGACCGAAAGTAAAATAATCTAGACAGTTCAAAATAGGGTGTCTTCATGCTAATGATTTTGTCAAAAAAGCATTGGCATCTAAAGGAACTTCGCAAATGTTCCTTTTGTATCTCTTTTGTGTACCAATTCTTTTTTTGTTTTGTTGTTGGGATGGCAACCACACGTTGTATAACTCACCAATCATCATCTTGTATAAATAAATAAATGTGCTCCTTGAGATTAAAAAATCGATGGATTCATAATTGTTTCAGATATTTTATGAATTTCCCAAGAAGTGTCATTTGCACTACTATTCCTTGTAATTAATCTTAGCAATAAATATATAATCACATAAATACAAAAACACTTGCACACATTTATGATAAAAGTGGATATGAGACACTACGTACACTACATCAAACCACTATATCATCTATTACATTTTTTGTGGAGTCCACTCAGGATTTCACAAAAATACAAAAAAAAATCCAAAATTTTTAAAATAATGTTTTATGAGGCCCTTTAAAAAAATCATCTCTAACAGATATCGGTAAATATTATTTTCTGGGTTCGTATGTGTAGGGAGGTATTCCCGAGCAGATACATTTAGTTACCAAACACGTGATGTTTGGGAACACGTGGTAAATACGACTGGACTTATCGCCGAGCAGTTCGGTGAACAGCGATATGGACCAGTGATATGAGAAGTCATGGCTATAAATAGACTGTTCGGTTATGATACAGCCGAACAGATGATGTAAAGAACCTAGCACGTGATACGAGTGATCACGGGTTGAAAGCAATGCAATCGATATCCGAATAAATGGTACGTGAGACCATAGTTTGAATATAGACAGGACAGTCATCATGCTAAACAAGTGTTCGGCAATATGGACCAGTGACATGAGAAGTCAATGGTCCAGGAAGGTTGTACGGGCTCAAGGACCAGTTACATGTGAGGTAACTGGTCCAAGCCGTCTGTTCGGCTATGAGACGGCCGAACAAAGATGGAACTCCAATCGAGAGTAGGAGCAGAGAGAATACTCTGGAAGATTCCAGAATAGTCATGTCTCATATAGGGATAAAGATCCCAAGAATATAGGATCTGAGAAAGATACCCAACGAGTATGGGATGTTCGGCTCTTAAGGGAAAAGAATCCTAAAAGGACTCTTTTCCATAAACTGATAAAGGAAACGAGACTCCTTGATATCCTGGGTTTCCTATACGAGTTAGGAATCCTATGGCAATAAGGATGCTTGAACAGCAAGCATCCATAAATCTATAAATATGAGGAAGACCTAGAGGTGAGAGGTACGCAATACGTTGCATTATTATTGCTTTCCTACTGATAATTAGGGTTGAGTTTTCTAGTACGTGATACTAACAAAGGCATCGGAGGGCCTTTGCCACGAGAGGCAAAGGTGCACTCACCCCCTGTCTATTTTGCAGATTAGGGTTTAGACGTCGAGCTAGGGTTCCGGTGAAGAGGCACGAATAAGCCGTTGCAATCCAGTTGATCCGAAGCGTCAATTGTTTTCATCCCCCTACAATTGGCGCCGTCTGTGGGAAACGAAAGAATTCCTTTTTGAAATACGACCATGGTGGAAGTAACTCCAGCAACGCCGCATGAACCAAAAGATGTGTTAGATAAGGGAAGGGACAAATCACCACCTGGGGCTCCGAGAAAGCCCTAGGGTGGGCACAGGAGGAACACGAGTAAGGACCGCCCCCTTACTGTGCATCATAACTCCAAAAATAGAGGAGATGGAGAGACGGCTTCAAGATCCACGAGAAGGAGTAAATCCCATCAAAGGGATGAATCGATCGCGCACTCCAGGAGTGTGCACCATAGCGACGACGTTCTTGATAGGAAGAGGCAAGAAGTCGAGGAGTATGCTCGTCTGATTAAAAAACGAGAGCATGAGATCAGAGAATTGGAAAGAATTAGGGAGCATCCGGAGGATTTTGGACTGTCTCGAAGAAATTCTAGAGGCAGTAGGTATGCTGTGGTACAATACAGAAAAGCTCCTTCACGAGGAAGAATGAGAAGAAGCAGGAGCAGAAGTCCTGTTATAGGGGGTCATGAAGCTTCTCCACGAAAAAGGGGAAGAAAAAGTAGAAGCCGAACACCGGAGAGAAGGACTTCTTCACGAAAAAGGAAGAGCAGAGACCGGAGTTCTACCCCCGAGGAAGAGGACACGAGAAAGCATCATCGAGACAGGTACGAGAGACCTGATGCTGATTGGGTCAAGACTTCGACCCACAAGTCAAAGGAGCAAGAGGATGGGACAGTGACTGCACGAGAAGCAGCACGCAAGGCCCTGAGTAATATTGCAGCCTCCCCCTTTACAAGGAGGCTACAAGAAGCAAGGTTGCCGAGCAGAGTGAAGCACGGTGCATTCGTACTTTACGAGACAAACACGGATCCCGTAGCTCACATACAACATTATCAACAGGCCATGTTTATGCATGAGGGGGATGATTCCATCTTGTGCAAGATGTTCCCCTCCAGTCTTGGCAAAGTGGCTTTATCCTGGTTTCATAAGTTGGCCCCACGATCCATACGAGGATGGAGGCAGTTGGCAGAGGAATTTACTGCTCGGTTTTTAACAAGCAGAAAGGCCCCAAAGACTTTTGAAAGTCTTTCCACCATGAAGCAGGAGGAGAACGAGCAGATCAGGGATTATGCAAAGAAGTACTGGGAAACTTTCAACGAGATTGAAAGTTGCAGTGAAGAGTATGCAATTGCTACGTTCAAAACTGGCTTGCCTGTTCGGGGAGAGCTACGCCGTTCGTTGAATAAACATCCAGTAGCCACCTTGGCTAAATTAATGGAACGGATAGAGCAACACGCCAGAATGGAGGATGACATACTCCGTGAGGATGGCAGGGCGGTTGCCGAACAGCCGAAAGCACCTGCCAAAAAAGTGGATAAGCCAGAACCCAAGTCTTACAAAGATAGAAGGGAGTACGGGCAGGCTAAGAAAGAGCCATACAAGGACAAGCAAGCTCCTGACCCCAAGTCCTTCTTCTCTATCACTACGGTTTGGAAGGAGCCAATATACAGGATTCTTTATCGAATAAAGAATCAACCATATTTTAAATGGCCCCCAAGTCTAGGCGGAGACAAAGATGCAAAGCGTGCGACGAATCAGCACTGCAGTTACCATAAGGATTGGGGCCATATGACCGAGGATTGTGAGGTATACAAAAGGCACCTTGATGATTTGGTCTCTCGGGGCTATCTCAAGGAGTTTATCCAGGAGGACCCAAAAGAGAAAGCTAAGGCCATGGAACTGGGTTACGAGCAACACCCTAAAGGCGTGATCCATATGATACATGGGTTGGCTGCACCTTATACGAGGAGTGAGGTGAGGCTGTTGCAGAGACAGATCAAGCATGATCAGCACGTGATGCGGTTGGGAAACAAGAGAGGGCGAGAGACTGATGTATGCGAAGAGAGCATGGCATTCAGTGATGATGATTTGGGGGAGGTCCAAATACCCCACAATGATGCATTGGTCGTAACCCTGCGAGTTGGGGAATACGACATCGAAAGAATTCTAGTGGACTCGGGCAGTTGTACAGAGGTATTGTACTATGATGCATTCAAAAAGATGGGGCTGGCCCAATCAGACTTAGAACAGTCTACAACACCTCTAATTGGGTTCGGTGCAGGAGCAGTCTGGCCCCTCGGAAAGGTAACGTTACCTGTTCGGGCCGGATCAGTGGTGTTAAGAACGGACTTTTTGGTGGTCGATGTCCCATCTTCCTATAACGCGATTATAGGGAGGACTTGGTTGCACAAAATGAGAGCAGTCTCCTCGACTTATCACCAGATGGTGAAGTTCCCAGGATCAAATGGGATTGAAGTCCTTAAAGGAAACCAGAATGTGGCACAGCAATGCTTGATTTCCATCATTAAAACAGCCCCGAAGGTCCACCATGTTCACACATTAGAAGTACCAGACCAACCAACCATCGAGGATGTTGGAAGAAGCCCGGCTGAAAAAGTGCTTGAGGGCCTGGAGAAGATTCAGATCAACGAGACTGATCCTGAAAGATATTTTTTGATTGGGGAATCATTACCAGCAAACGAAAAGGCTGAGTCGATACGATTTCTGAAAGAATATATTGATGTTTTTGCATGGGTACCTGAGGAAATGCCTGGGGTGGATGCAGATATGATCTGTCACCATTTAAACATTGATCCTCTGCATAAGCCGATCATTCAGAAGAAACGAAGGGCAGCCGTACAGCATGTAAATGCTGTGATCGAAGAGGTCGATCGTTTATTGGAGGCCAAGGCAATACGTGAAGTCTATTACCCAGAATGGTTATCCAACACTGTTGTGGTAAAGAAGAAGAATGGAAAGTGGCGTGTCTGTGTGGACTTCACCGACCTGAACAAAGCATGTCCTAAGGACAGTTTTCCTTTGCCTAGGATTGACCAATTGGTTGATGCAACCTCTGGTTATGAGCGAATGAGTTTTCTCGATGCATATCGAGGATATCATCAGATTGCAATGTTTGAACCTGATCAAGAAAAGACTTCGTTCATCACACCACGAGGGTTATACTGTTACAGTGTTATGCCCTTTGGACTAAGGAATGCTGGGGCTACATACCAGAGACTTGCAACCATTATGTTCAAGAAGCTCATCGGGAAGACTTTGGAAGTTTACATAGATGATATGGTGGTAAAGAGTCGAGAAAAAGGAGGGCATATTTCTGATCTGAAGGAAGTGTTCGAAATCCTGAGGAAGTATAAACTGAAACTCAACGCCTCGAAGTGTGCGTTTGGAGTTGGTTCAGGAAAATTCCTGGGTCATTTGGTAACTTTGAGAGGGATAGAGGCAAATCCCGATCAGATTGATGCCTTATAAAGACTACAGAGTCCCAAAACTACCAAGGAAGTCCAGAGGCTGAATGGGATGGCAGCAGCACTTAACAGATTCATCAGCAGGTCAAGCGACAAATGCAGACCCTTTTTTCAGTTATTGAAAAAAAGGGAGGGATTTGAATGGGGAGCAGAATGTGAACAAGCTTTCCAGGACCTGAAGAAGTACCTGGCCGAGCCCCCACTGTTGTCAACTCCACAGCCTGGTGAGTCTTTAATTCTGTACTTAGCCGTTTCCGAGCATGCAGTAAGTGCAGTCTTGTTGAGGGACTTGGGGATCGAACAAATCCCCATCTATTATGTTAGCAAGACATTGTTGAATGCGGAGACGAGATATCTGCCTTTAGAAAAACTTGTCTTGGCACTTAGGACAGCAACCAGGAAATTGCCACACTACTTCCAAAGCCATAAGGTTGTGGTTTATACTGAGTATCCATTAAAATCACTGCTTCGAAAGACAGATTTCTCGGGACGGATCTCGACATGGTCCGTAGAGTTAAGTCAGTATGATCTCGAGTATCAGCCACGTACAGCAATTAAAGGCCAGGTATTGGCTGATTTTGTGGCAGAGTTTTCCCCCACTGTTGCTCCCTTGCCTCCTACGAGAAAGGAACAGGCAGCTAAGACATCATCCTTGAAGGATCAACCCGTAGCCGAACAGGATCCCAAAGAATGGAAGTTATTCGTTGATGGATCAGCGTGCAATACTGGTTCTGGAATTGGAGTTGTCCTCTTTCCTCCTCAAGGAGTTCTCATTGAACTCTCTGTTCGGCTTGGATTCAGTGCATCGAATAATGTGGCTGAATATGAAGCACTCTTGGCTGGGTTAAGAAGTGCGAAGACCCTTAAAGCAGAACGGGTCAGGGTGTATTGTGATTCCCAGCTTGTTGTGAATCAACTGTCCGGCGAGTACGAGACTCGGAATGAAAAGATGGTAGCCTACGTGCAGGCAGCAAAAGACTTGCTTGATACCTTCGAGAGGGTATATATCGAGCAAATAAGTTCTGGACAGAATGCTCATGCAGATTCTTTAGCTTGGTTGGCTGCAGCAGTACCAACAGAGTTCAAAAGAAGGGTGGCAGTAGAATACCTAAATGAGCCTAGCATTGGGAAGAGTGTAGATTTGGTCTTGGACGTGAACCAAGGACCAAGTTGGATGGACCCAATCATGGAGTTCTTACGAGACGAGATACTCCCTTCTGATAAAAAGGAGGCCCACAAGATAAGGGTCAAATCTGCTAGGTTTTGGCTGTCCCCAGAGGGTAAGTTGTATAGAAAATCCTTTACGGGTCCCTATTTGCTATGCGTACATCCTGAGATGGTACAGAAGTTCCTTCATGAAATCCACGAGGGAACGTGTGGGAGCCATGCTGGAGGCAGATCTATTGCCCACCGAGCAATTACGCAAGGCTATTGGTGGCCACACATGCAAGAAGATGCAAAGGTGTATGTAAAGATTTGTGAGAAGTGTCAAAAGTTCTCACCAATGATTCGAACGCCCGCCGAAGATCTGGTGCCATTGACAAGTCCCTGGCCTTTTGCTCAATGGGGGATGGATATCGTGGGTCCATTGCACAAAGCAACTGGGAATCGAAAGTTCCTGCTTGTTGCAACTGACTATTTTACAAAGTGGATTGAGGCAGAACCACTGGCCAAAATCACCGAGCCTATGATAGAAAGGTTCGTGTGGAAAAACATCATCACCCGCTTTGGGGTTCCTTATTCATTGATTACAGACAATGGATCCCAATTTCAGAAGAAATTCAAGGCTTTTTGTGCCCAGTATGGAATACGAAATTATTACTCCACTCCGGCCTACCCTCAGAGTAATGGACAAGCAGAGGCATCCAATAAAACTATCCTAGATGGGATAAAGAAGAGGCTGGACAGAGCAAAGGGAAAATGGCCTGATGAGTTACCATTAGTTTTGTGGGCTCACCGAACAACGCCTAGGAGGTCTACGGGAGAGACCCCCTATTCGTTGGCATTTGGAACAGAGGCTGTCATACCTCTGGAAGTGGGTCTGCCGACCAACAGGACAGCTTTGGTTGAAAGTGGAGGCAATGACAGGGCCCTTGAAATCGAGCTTGATCTTGCCGAGGAGAAGAGAGAAAAGGCCTTGGTACATCTTGCTTCTTACCAAGAGCAGCTGATGAAAAGCTACAACAAACATGTTCATCCTAGAGAATTTGGCGTTGGGGACCTTGTGCTACGAAAAGTGCTCGGCAACACCAAGGTGGCAAACGAAGGCAAGCTGGGGGCCAACTGGGAGGGCCCATATAGAGTAACTGAGATTATAGGCATAGGAGCCTATCGATTGGCAGATTTGGATGGTGATCCAATTCCAAGGCCTTGGAATGTTCATAATTTACGAAAGTTCTTTGTTTAGAAGTATTAAATTCTGTTTTGGATTTACACTACGTGATTGTGTGGGAATTACGAATATAATTCCTTTGTTCTAGTTTTGATTATTTTCTAAAGGGTACGAGTAACGCCCTCTTGCGTTTTACAGATTATGAATAAAATCACTTCTTTCAACTAACTGTTGTGGTATTTAAATACGAACTACTAGTTTGGTTCTCCTTATTCGTATTGGGGAGCAGGGTATACCTTTTGAGTATGTGAAACTTAAAAGTTTTTATACATTTTTAAGTACGTGGCACTTAACGAATACAAGTACGAGACACTTGTGTATAGAATCTCAAGTATGTGAAACCTGGGTATACATTTGAATGCAAGTACGAAATACTTGTATGGACGTTCAAAGTACGAGATACTTATATGGTGTTATAAGTACGTGATACTTAGGAATCCAATACACTAGTAGTTCTAAGTACGTGATACTTAGAAGTTGTGGTGTGAGTACGTGAAACTCAACGAATGCAAGTACATGACTCTTGTAAACGTTTATTGGTAAGTACGAGAAACTTAAACAAACATTAAGTACGTGAAACTTAAAATTCAGAACAGGCGTGAAAGATTTGCTAAAAGTACGAAATACTTATGCAAACAAATGATACATAAACGGTACGAAATACTTAGACTGAAAATTGCATACGAACAGCTGCATCAAACATGGAAGCCGAGCAAAATATAAAAGTAGTGCCACGAAGGGCCGAATACCTGTATTATCCAGAGCATTACCAAACGAAAGTACTGGTACCACGCAGGGTTTAAAAGCTACGGTCACGCAGGACCAGCTCAACTGTTTCAAAGAAAGTCTTTTTTCAAAACTTACCAAAGGTTTAGTCCAGGCTTTGGACATCTGAGTTTGCCCTGACAGGTTCTTCAGTCATGACATCTCCTACAGTCACATTCTCCTCCAAGTTGATAGGTTCAGGATTTGAATCTCGAACAGGAGACTGGACAGTCTGAGCTCCAGAGGGAATATCTTCTTCTATTCCAATAAAGTCTTCAATTTGTTGTTCAACATCATCTTCCGGAGGAACTTCTTGCTCTTGGGAATCTGAAGCACGGCTGCTCGGTAGTTCATTATCAATCCAGAGAGGAGAATCCTCAGAAACGCCAACTTTTGTTAAACAAGTTTCCCAGCAAGCAATCCAAATCTGATCTTGGATAGCAGGAATCTGTTCAACATAATTAGCAGTTGTGGTGTCGAATCCCTTCTGGTACCCTTCTTCATATGCAGCTTTCTTGGCATTATCAATTTCTGATAGAGCCTGGTTGAGACTCTCTTCGGCAACCTCAAGTTTTTCTTTGGTTTGGTTGAAATCAGACTTGGCTTTGTCTCTTTCTCTTTCCAACCTGGCGATTGTTCTGAGCATTCGGGTGTTGTCATTCATCAGCCTGACTCTTTTAGCATCAGCTTCTTGGTATTTCTTACCCAGAGTAACCATCTTTTGAATAAACTGACAAAAGATTTAAATAGTCAGAAACAGTTGTAGCAATACAAGTTTGATAGCAAATACACGTATCGACCTTACAAGGAAAAACAAAAGTACCAAATACCTTGATGCCGCTGACAAGTCCAGTAGAAACGAGCCGATCAGGTACAGATGCATTTTCTTTTTGCATATCTACTGGGAGCAGCAATCCTTGAGCTAGGGCAAGTGCGGTTTCAGATGAACCAGCACTATCCCCGACGTGAACGGGACGGTCCCCCCTAGTGAAAGGAGGAGTCCACGTCTAAGGGAGGACTTGAGTGGTTGGTGAGATGGGATGATGGGTTTCGATATCTGCTTGAGAAGCAGTACCATCTTGATCATCTACCCTTGGGCGTTTGTCTCTGTGAAGGTCAGCAGCCTCTGTGGTGGTGTCCACTTCTCGAGGAGAATATGATGACCGTGCGGATCCTCCCCTATTACGACGAGATCGTGGGGGAGGGGCTCCAGTTGAGGCCACCCGCCCAGTCCCACGTCCCCGAGAAGAAACGGTGACGAGGGAGCTGAGATTTATGGGCTGGCGTGTCATAGTGCTCGAGATAGGAGGAGATAGAGAATAACCTGAGGATGAGGATTGGCTGGTAACACAGATGGGCGCTGGCTGTTCGGGTAATGGTAGAGAGGAGGCCTGACTCCGTGAGGATCTTCGAACTCTTATTCGTGGTAAAGGAATTCCTTCGGAAATTGGGACTTCACCCGGTTGGCCGGCTACTGTCACTCCAATGTTAGCTCTGGTACTCCTAAGCTGGGAAGCAGTGGAGGTGGAAGCGGTACTGGTGCTGGGATGAGCGAGCCTTCTGTCTATAACCCCTCTATATGAAGGGTCGTATCCCAGAAGAACTTCTGCGTTGCGACCCCGACCAGCTGTAGAAGTGCCAGGTTCACCTGTATATTTTAGAACCTTGTTGATGTCCTCTGTTCGGATGTTGCTCGGAACGCGTCTGGGACGATAGTTAGCGTTTTCAGCTGTCAGATCACAATTGTAACAGCAAGATTAGACACATGTAAAGGCTATGAGAAAGCGGTAAACGAAAATATTACAAACTTATTGAAAGAGGAGTATTACGTGGGTATCCCCATATGTGGGGGCAGTGGAGTCCCACCACTTGACCATCCTCTCCTAATGGCTCGAAAGCTCCAGTAACGTATAAGAAGTCAATCTCATGATCCCGAGCAGAATCCGGCAGGTTGAGCACGAGACGCTTTTCTGCCCTTCTTACTTTGAAATAAAAGGTGTTATATTCAGGGTTTAGTACAATACTGTACCACCACTGAATGTCCCAGATCCCTAGCTGGGTCCCTAGAATTCTATTTAAAGCAATTACTCCATTTATCAGCCTAAAAACATTTGTTGATACTTGCATGGGGGTGAGTCGATACCAGTTTAGGATCTGACGGAGTAGTGGGTGAAGAGGAAATCGGACCCCACCTTCGACGATGGCCACGATAGGGATGCACATTCTATCCCAGGAGCCACCATCCCTATCTGCTCCTAAAGGGGCGAGTTCGAGCCCCACATTATCAGGGATATTATACTCAGACCTAAACGTCGCCATTGCGGCGGGAGTATCACAGAATTTCCTAAACTTACTGGGTCTAGGAGGGGTGTCATGTTCATCCGCCATGGATATACTCGAAGAAAAAGTAAATGAAAGAATGGGCGTGATTGAAACCCTAGAAATGACCACAATCTGAAAATGAAATCTCAGATGAAAACCTAAGCAGAAGAAATGGAGTTAGAACGAGAGTCTTACAACGATACCGTGATGATTTCTTGGAGTACAATCGAATTTGCAGACGGCAGCAATGGCAGAAAGCTTAGGACTGAAAGTTCGAATGTTTTGGATAAAAAACCAAAAAGAGCCCTTTCAGCGGTTTAAAGGTGAGAGACGGAGACGAAACGTCTCCTCTCACACCGTTATAGGAAAAAGTAACGGAAAGCCGAAACCGTTCTGACGCCGTTTCATAGAACGTCAGTTCGAAATTAATGCTAAGCATACGAAAACGTGCCACGTGGAGTCGTTTACCCCGAAATGGTATAATGACATAGGCGCCAAAAGGCATCAATAAATTATTGAAATTATGACTGCACGGGATCAAAAGAGTTTGGTCTAGATAGAATTCTGTTTCTAAGCGTCATATATTACCCCCGAACAGTGGTAAATACATGAAGCTGGGGAGCAATTGTAGGGAGGTATTCCCGAGCAGATACATTTAGTTACCAAACACGTGATGTTTGGGAACACGTGGTAAATACGACTGGACTTATCGCCGAGCAGTTCGGTGAACAGCGATATGGACCAGTGATATGAGAAGTCATGGCTATAAATAGACTGTTCGGTTATGATACAGCCGAACAGATGATGTAAAGAACCTAGCACGTGATACGAGTGATCACGGGTTGAAAGCAATGCAATCGATATCCGAATAAATGGTACGTGAGACCATAGTTTGAATATAGACAGGACAGTCATCATGCTAAACAAGTGTTCGGCAATATGGACCAGTGACATGAGAAGTCAATGGTCCATGAAGGTTGTACGGGCTCAAGGACCAGTTACATGTGAGGTAACTGGTCCAAGCCGTCTGTTCGGCTATGAGACGGCCGAACAAAGATGGAACTCCAATCGAGAGTAGGAGCAGAGAGAATACTCTGGAAGATTCCAGAATAGTCATGTCTCATATAGGGATAAAGATCCCAAGAATATAGGATTTGAGAAAGATACCCAACGAGTATGGGATGTTCGGCTCTTAAGGGAAAAGAATCCTAAAAGGACTATTTTCCATAAACTGATAAAGGAAACGAGACTCCTTGATATCCTGGATTTCCTATACGAGTTAGGAATCCTATGGCAATAAGGATGCTTGAACAGCAAGCATCCATAAATCTATAAATATGAGGAAAACCTAGAGGTGAGAGGTACGCAATACGTTGCATTATTATTGCTTTCCTACTGATAATTAGGGCTGAGTTTTCTAGTACGTGATACTAACAAAGGCATCGGAGGGCCTTTGCCACGAGAGGCAAGGTGCACTCACCCCATGTCTATTTTGCAGATTAGGGTTCAGACGTCGAGCTAGGGTTCCGGTGAAGAGGCACGAATAAGCCGTTGCAATCCAGTTGATCCGAAGCGTCAATTGTTTTCATCCCCCTACAGTATGTCCGAAACTGCGCAGTTGAGCCTTTTTGCTCCTACAATCCTACAAATCTTGAAATAATATTTACCGATACCGGTTAGAGCTGATTTTTTACAGGGCCCTCCTAAAATACTATTTTAAAATTTACGAATATTTTTTTGCATTTTTTGTGGGACCCAAAATGAACCACATAAAAAATGTAGTAGATGATATAGTGATTTAGTGTAATCACTCGGATCAAGTGAGAGATTTCTCACTTTGTTAAAATGCGGGACTTTCATTTTTCGATCAAAATTTGAAAATCCGAACCGTTCAATGTGTTCAGAACGTGATTTTAAAGGTTCTCGCGAGAAATCACCAAAAAAAATGACCGGGACGGGCTTCAACCAAGCAGTTTTTTTGAACCGTTCAATGAAAACTGCTCGGATGAAGCCCTTCCTGGTCATTTTTTTTGTTGATTTCTCGCGGGGACCCTTAAAATCACGTTCTGATCACTTTAAGCGGCTCAGATCATCGAAATTCAATCGGGAAGAAAAGTCCCGCATTTTAATAAAATACGGGATCCCTCACCGGAACCTGACTGTTAGTGTAATATACCTAGACTTATTGATTTGTGTGTGGTTATAGCATTAATATTGTTAATCTCAGGTAAACCTGAGTAACAGGTCGGGTCGGATCGTGTTCGTGTCTTGTCAGTCGGGTTCGTGTTACAAACCACCCAACCCGAACCCGACCCATTTAGAATTTGTGTTTCTCGAGTCATGTCATTTTCGTGTCAGAAATGCTTAACCCTAACCAGTTAACTGCGTATACGATTCGTGTCGTGTTATTGTGTCTGTTGCTCAACTTTATATAGAATTACATATATACCATACATTATGTATATATGTTCGTGTTAATAGGTGACAGATTAATAACAGTGTTGGCCGTGTCAATTTCGTCTCGCGTGTTCAACCCGAATCCGACCCATTTAGAATTCGTGTTCTCGAGTCGTGTCATTTTCGTGTTAAAAATGTTAAACTATAACCCGTTAACTTCGTGTCCGATTCGTATCGTGTTATCGTATTTTATGTCCGTTGCCCAACTCTAATCTCAGATGCTGCATTTGCACTACAATATATTCTATCTTATGGAGGGAAAGCACCCTTTTGATATGGAATCAAAATTGAGGGTTGTGCATGGCATTAGATATTCTTTTCTACTACATTTATTGCATTTTGCATATTCATACCTATCCGTGCGGGTTGTGCATTGATTTGTTATTATCCTATATACCGGCTCGTTGTGCTGAGAGTTCGCGTATTGATTTGTTATTATCCTATCCCGGCAGGTTGTGCTAAGAGTTTTTAGCATTTTTTTTCTTTCTGTTCTTCTCTTTTGTTTTCCGGGGTACGCCCCCTTTAAAATTGTATATTACTTAACATTTTTTATATTTCAAACTGATTTACCAAAGTAAAAAACATTAAAGATTGACTCACTTAATTCCAACGCCAAAATTATCTCCACATCACTTTTCCCCCACAAGTCAAGCACTCCATTTTGTACATTACTGGCAGGGGTAAACATGAAAAAACCATGCTCCCCGCTCACGCATATCCTGTTTTTCGAACAACTTGTATTTCTTTAAAATCTTAAAACGCACTTGATGGGTGCACGAAAAAATAGCGTAAAATCGATCATATAAGTAGTGTGAGCAACCAAATTTACCATCCTAATACTTATCAAAAAAAAAAAATTTACCATCCTAATTATCGAGCTACTAGTATAATTCATTAAACCCCATCAAACCATTTGACTTGGTACTACTATTTAATTTACAAGCCAAAACACGTGCCAAGCCAATTTACTTCAGGTCCAAGAAAACCAAAACAATTCAACCAAATACTTAATACAAACATGTCAAATCCTAAACCTTAAAAAGAAAAACCAACAAGTAGCTTTTTCCCCTTGGTCAAACAAACAAAAACCCCCTAACACAAGACATTCCTTGCCACGGCCACAGCAGACAAGGGTTGCTTCATTTCGCAAGACAGCTTCAAAACCTCACCCAGGTCCACGGGGCTGGTCTCGTCCGGGACCCACTCGAAGTGGTGGACCAACTTGGCCACCCAGAGACCCACCGTCACCAGCCCAAGGTTCTTACCCGGGCAAACCCGACGTCCCGCCCCGAACGGGGCCAGCCTCAAGTCACCACCCCTGACGTCCACGTCGGCACCCTCCGAAAACCTCTCCGGCCTGAAAGCATGCGGGTCTGCCCACACGCACGGGTCGTGAGCGATGGCCCACATGTTGACCATGGCGGTCGTGTTGGCGGGAATGACCATGCCGTTGCTGAGCTGGACGTCCGACGTGGACAGCCGGGCCCACGAGAGAAGTGGGCCGGGTGGGTGGACCCTGAGGGTTTCCTTAATCACGGCCTGGAGGTAGGAGAGTTTGGCCACGTCTGCGTCGGTTAGAGTGTTCTTGGTCACAGCGGATTTTAGCTCTTCACGAAGCTTGGTTTGAATTTCCTGATGTAACACCAACTCGGCCATGACCCACTCGGTCAACAACGCTGTCGTATCGGTTCCTCGGAAAATCATTTCCTGCATCCCAAATCCCAATCAAGGTAGGTGAGTCAACTAAGTCAATAAAATCCGTAACAGATAAAACTGTGGATGCACTAGTTTTAGTTCATTAAAAAAAAAAACCACCTTCAGAGTTTACTTCAATTCCATCTTGACCCTCACACTTACAGATTATTTCATATGGCCCCTAAAACTACAAAAAAAAAAAATGTTTTGAATTGACCCACCACTTCACCCTCCGTCCGTTTGGAACACAAGGGAAATACTCCGTAAGAGAAAGGAAAGGAAAATGAATACTACAGTACTATTTTTCTATAGTCCTTCGTTTGGCTCATAGATGAAAAAGAAAAGCAAAGAAATTCAAGGAAAAACAATGAATGGTCAATTTCCTACTCTTTTCCTTCCCCTTGACTTCTAACATTCCAAATTATTTTCTTCACTTCTCTCTTCACCAACAAACACGAGAAAGTAAATTCTCTTTCTCCGTATAACCTAGCAAAGAATACCCTCATACTTCATAACCACTAGAGTTCTGATAACTAACGTAAAACATAATAGGGAATGTTCCACTACCAAATACATTATTCCCGATCGGCTTGGGTTGGGTTGGGTTGGATTTTAAGAGAGATTTTTAAGATATAGTAGAAAATTTGTAGGAGACCATGCCCAGAAGTTTTGTAACCCTAAAACATACAAAGCCAAAGGGGAATTTTACATTAATACTTCTTGGAAAATAAATAACATCCAAGGGGCAACATGTAATAATAATATAACTTCATAATAAGATAATAACCTTCATAAACATTTTTTTTATGATTAACTTTTTTTTTAAATAAAAATCATACCCATAAGACAGCGACCATGTCATCTTCGTGCAACTTCTCGTCACCCTCAAGAGAGAGCAAAACATCCACAAAATCATCATTATCAGAAACCTTCCTCGACCCACTGAGTCTGTGCTCCTCGATGATGACTCGGACGAGTTTCCTGACTCGAGGCACCAAAGCCTCGCACCGTTCCACCACGCGATACGGGTCGCAGAAATAGCGTAGCCACGGCACGTAATCCGACCAGTTAAACGCACCCAGCAGCTCGAACCCTTCCCTCACCATATCCCTCACCTCCTCGAGCTCGCCGCTATCATCCACCGGGTCGTAACGCTTGCCGAAGACGCTCCCCATGACGTTGTTCAGCGCCGCAAACTGCAAGTGCTTCCGTAAACTGACGGCGCCGTTGAGCGCTTGCTCGGTCGCTACGTTGCGCAGCATCACGGCGCAGTCTTGCTGGCGCCCGGGCTCGTGCGCTAAGATGCGCCGGGGCGAGAAGAGGTGGGAGGAAGCGATTCGCCGGAGGAGGCGCCAGTAGGTCCCGTTCGGGGCGAAGCCGATGGCTCGGCTGAACATGAGGCTCTTGGCCGACTGCTTGATGGGGCGGTCGGCGAAGGAAGGCGAGATCAGGATCTCGCGAGCCGTGCTGGGGTCGGAGGCGACGACGGCTGGGGTCGAGCCGAGGGAGAAAGCCATGAGCTGGGTGGCGTCACGGCTTCGAGCCATGGAAGCCAGAGAGCGGTGAGCCAAACCGCGGGAGAGAGTGAAGAGGCTGCCGAAGATGGGGAGGCCGCGGGGCCCGGGGATCGCGGTGGGGCCTTTTTTGTTGCGGCCGTTTTTCCAGGCTGTGCCCCCGGCGGCGAAGGCCCAGGTGAGGAGAGAGAGGCAGAGGAAGGATGTGAGGAGAGAGAGGATGGTGTAGGGGTCGAGTATGGTTTTGGAGCCGAGGAATGCTGGTAGTGTGAAAACCCACCAGTTTGTGTCCTTTGAGACGTAACCCAAATCCATTCTGGAGAGAGAGAGAGAGAGAGAGAGAGAGAGAGAGAGAGAGAGAGAGCTTTTTCTGAGAAAGAGCGAGGGAAGGGAGAGCGAGAGAGGGAAGGTAGGGAGTTTTGAGGGAGAGGGAGAGGTGAGGGGATGCAAAGAAGGTGCGGAGATTAAATAGGGAGCGAAAGAGTGATTAAGGCTAGTTTTTGGTGGTGGTGTGGTAGTAATTAGGGAGGAGATTAAATAGGGAGCGAAAGAGTGATTAAGGCTAGTTTTTGGTGGTGGTGTGGTAGTAATTAAGGAGTTTGGCTCCTTTCCAATCCTTCAATTTTAATCTAACGGCTAAGAATATAATATTGAACATAATTTATCTAAAGGATACGAGGATGAGCACACATAATTATTCTCCCCCCCCCCCCCCCCCCCCCCACACACACACACACACACACACACACACACTCTCTCTCTCCCTCCCCCATTCGCCGCCATTGACAATTTTGTTTTATACATAAGCTATTTCAACTACTGCTTCATCACTACTCCATCCGCTTTAAAATGTTTGTCCGGTCCGTAAAACTACAACTTAAAAATTATACATTTTATTCAAAAAAAATTTCAAACTTTTTAAACCAATCAAAAGATTTCATTGTACATAGTAAATTGTTTAAAAAAACCTGGAATTTTTCTTGAAAAAAATGTATTATTTTTAAGATCTCTTTTTACGAATCGGAAAAATATTTTGGGACGAGAGGAGTAGTTCACAATTTTGCCTTAGGAAAACATGGCCGCTAACTGATTTTTGTTGATCGGCTATGATGATTAAAGATTTGAGAGTTAGGGCTGGGGTATCGCAGGGAAGGGGTAGTGGGCATTAGTGATGGATTCATCAGAGGAGAGAAAAAGGAACGGAAGAGGCGAAAAACAATGGTGATGGCTAGTGGAGGGTTGGACGGAAATGGAGGAAAGGGGCAGTGATGGTGTTTGGAATAATGAAATGGAAGTGAAAATATTCGGTGTTTCGCTGGATGACAAGGATTATGTGTCCATTAATAATCTTGGCCATTAGATTTTATAATTGCCATGTGTCGCCTTATTAATAGGACTTGAGGATCCTCCAATCCATGAGGGATTGGAGAGGAGCCAAACACGTAATTAGGATTAGGTTTTCGTTAAGTGGGGCTATTTATTTGGAGGTTGTGGAAATTTGGAGAAAAGAAGAGAAAATGTTTAAAAAGGAGATGATCCGATTTCGTCCATTCATTTGAGCAAATTAATGGTTCAGATTTTAGAATGATTGTTCGTCGGAAGAATAGTCCGTTAGATTTTTTTGGTGGGTTTCGGCCAAAAATCAATTGTTAATAGAGAGATGCTACGTACACTATCATCTATCCACTACACTATCCATTACATTTTTTATGAGGCTCACCTCGGCTCCCAAAAAAATATAGAAAAATATTTATAAATTTTAGAATAATATTTTATGGGACCCTGTAAAAAATCAGCTCCAAAGAATATCGGTAAGTATTATTTCTTGATTTGTAGGGACGAAACTGTTTAACTATACAGTTTTGCTCCTACGAATCAAGAAATAATACTTACCGATATTTGTTAGAGCTGATTTTTTATAAGACCGCATAATATATTATTTTAAAATTTATGAATATTTTTCTGTATTTTTTTGGGGCCTAATGTGAGCCCTATAAAACATGTAGTGCATAGTGTAGTGCACCTAGACTTATTGTTGTTAGTAGGTGGAGTAGCCTTCTAAGATATTTATTAACCAAGATTGAGAGATTTAATATGAGAATGTAGGATAATGTCTAGCACTCTCCCTCGTGCCCGGATGCACGTGGAGGTACGAGTTGAATAGACAAGGACATTTGACTCGGGTAACGTACGTAGTCTCTATCACGTGAGGTTAGATCACCCAAAAAATAGCTCTGATATCATATTGGATTTTTTAGGAGGGTTTCAACTTAGCTAAAACTAATGGAGTAGCTCTGATTTTGTTGCACTTTCTTGGGTGACTTTAGATGAATTGACGAAAGATTGGGGATAAAGTCCAATACGGCGAATAGTATTTCAACAAAATCTATCTATTAAAAACACTTTTAAATGGCCAAAATTATATGTATTTCTCTCTATCTCCAAAAGGAAAAGATAGAGAGAGCTGGGAGAAAAATTCACTGTTCGTTCCTCTCTACTTTTTTCTTGTTTCTTCCTATTTTTACATTGCGAACCAACAAGGAAAGGAAATTTTTTTCACATTTCTCTTTCTTTCCACATATTCCAAACACACAGTTAAGATTGTGGGAAAGGATCAGATGTGAACAAAGACGTACCTAAAGGATGTAGAAGAGAGTAAGCTAGAAGATGGGAGTGAGTATTGAGGGGAATGGTGATATAAGAGCATCTCCACATTTCTTGCTCTTTCACTAAAAAAATGCATCTCCAGGAGACTCTCTCCAGCCCAATATTAGAGAAAAATGGCGAGAAAACCGGTGAAATCACATACCCAGGAGACTCGCTCCAGCCAAGCTAATTTGCTTGGGAGTTACAGTACCTCGCTGGAACCTGCGAGGTACGGATCACTCGCCCCAGAGTATTTTACTCTTTTCTACTTGCCGGACTGCTGGAGCTTTTGAAATCGACAGAACACTCGCTCCAGAGGTACGGATAATCTCCAGATCTGGTTTGTGGGATTTGAGAGAAGAGGATTTGTGGGTTTCGGTTTCAGTTAGAGAGAGAGATAGAGAGGTGGGTTTCACCTCCATCTAGAACACAGAAGTTTGAACGTCGGTGCCAGAGCCGGAGACGGAGAACTGTGGTGACGGTGAGATATGGGTTGTATGAATATGGAATAGATGCGTATATGTGTGTGCGGAGTAATATTAATGGGTTTGAAGAGACTAAAAAAGCTAGGCTGTTGGGTAGTGCAAAAATTTAAGAGTTAGCTAAACCAGAATAATGCACTTTTTCTAGCTAATTTACTTAAAATTTTGTTGAGTGTACTGGAGATATTCTAAGATGGAGTCATCCGTGTTAAAAATAGGAGGTGTAAATGTTAATTAGTACTCCAAATCTATGTAACAATGATATATTGAGATTGTTTAGATTTCAAGTGTGTTTAGTTTGACATCTTGTTTGCTTTATTTTTTTTCAAATTTCATTGGATCCTGGACACAAATTTAACTTCAAATTCTAGCATATATATTTGAATAATAAATAAAGAAATAAGACATCAAACCAAACAAATTCTTAGGCATCGTTTTAGTGGTAATGTTATGTGTTGGTCTTGTCTTTCGGAACGAAGAATGATTCATACACCAATAGCATACTGAATGTATCTTTCGAAATGATTCGGAATGAAGAATGCTACATACACCGATAGCATACTGAACGTACACATGACATTACCACTAAAACGATGCCAAAGGCGATTTTAGTCCATTAAAATTGATGCCTTTTATTCGTTGTCTATACACTTTTTCCTTTTTGAATAGGTCATGCCGCTCATAAAATACTGAAAAATGAAACTTGCAAAATACTCTAGGCTCTCGTTTTCATTTGTAAAAATTTGTCATAAATTTGTAGTCGTTACTTCCACTAATAAAACATTTAAAATCTTCGTGTTTGCTCAATTTTTTTTTCATAGGCAACAAAATTTTATTAAGAAATTCGACAAATAGTACATCGAGGAAAGACCAAATACGGACCATAGAGAAAGAAGTACCATACAAGCCTACAGAAAAAAAGAAGAAGAAGAAAGAAAATACATTCAATTCTATAGTACTATCACGCAATCTAGCTTGTAAAACCAACCAATTGTGATGAGTTGTTTCTTTCCATTACTATATATATTTTATTCTTCTCAAAAATACTTGCTAGTACTAATTTTAGAATCCATTTACTTTATCCGGAAAAACTTTTTAATGCCTTGTTTGCCTCACTATTCTACTTAAAAAATATTTCTCAACTCAATTATTACTCTTATTTCTCTCTCTAACTTATCAATTATTACTCTCATTTTTCACTCTATCTCTATCCACTTTTTATCTCTTTCTCAAATCGTTACTCTCATTTCTCTCTTCACTCATTATTCAAAAACACTATTTAAATCACAAACCAAACAAAACATTAAAAGATCGATTAGATCAGCTTTCTTTGAAATCATGATATCTTTTTTTGTCAAAAAAATCTGAGCTCACGGTAAGGACTTGTTTATTTGAAGCGTTAGAAGATGTAACTGGAAAAATGTGGTGCCCCCTAAAAATTGGTTTTGTCGCGGTCATTTTGGACAGGATGAGATTGGTGATATCTCACCACTGTAAAAGATATGAAATTCTATATGATGTGAGATATGTGATTACCAATATTTTTTTTTTTGATGTTCCTGTTTTGTTTTTTTTCAATTTTTTTGTGAGAATTTGAATCAAAATCAAATTTAAAAAAATTCACGCCATATTTTCAACCAAATAAACACCTATTAATTTATTTTTTCGCTTTTGTTGGTTCTGCGTCAAACTTTAATGTAATATAAGTTCGTCTTAATGGGAGGAATCAACAAAAGTAAAAAAATTACGACTTTTACACATTTATTCTTAAAATATCCAAGAAAGGCCCAAAAAGATTATATTTTTATTTTTCATGAATATTTCCAAAAAAAAAAATGTAAAATCATACTTTTTTATTTTGTTTTTTATTTTTTTCGTCAAGAAAAATCATTAGTACATTAAAATTTGATGCAAAATTAATAAAAACAAAAAAAATTAAATAAAAATAAAATCAAAAAATTCTGATATACAACTTTTTGATTAGCGAAAACTTCTGTAAGCGCACATGAACCAAGGGTCTAAGGGCGTTAGGCAATGAAAATTAACCTTGGACGGCGCAGGTTCAGAGTATTAATGAGACAAACCATAGATTCTCATTGTTAAAAAACGACGTGCTAAATCATGGAGAGAGAGAGAGAGAGAGGTGTCTCGTGAAAGGAAGCGTGATGTGGAAAGCTCAGGAAACGCTTGCTGTTCAAGTAATGCATTGAGAGCTGTGACGATCTGAATATGAGAGAGAGTGTGTGGAAGATTATCGGAAAGAGAAAAATGAAAAAATTAGTCCTAAGGCCATCCACAGTGGTATAATCAAAAAAGGATAACCAAAAGTTGACACATCAGCTTTTGATTATTCACTTAAGAGGTTGCTAAGTTTAACAATGTTAAGCTTCACTATGGTCACTTTTAGTTCATAATCAAAATATGGGGTTCACTACAATTTCACTCTCTCTCCTTCTCTGTTTCTTGTCATTCACTTCCCTCTATTTGCATTTTTTATGGGTTAAAATATATCGATTCCTTCTCTTAATTTTGAAAAAAAAATCGATGACTTTCTTCCCTCATATTATGATTTTTCCTTTTTTTTTTCTTTTTTTGGAGGGGGGGTTAGAAACAGGAAAGAAGAGTGAAACACCTTAATCCGGCGACGATGTGTTGAATTGTAGATGATCGAGAGATATGATTTTCACTTTTGAAGGAAAAAAAAGAGAAATAGTTTGTTGGCGAAGTGAAAAAGATATAAAGTAGGCGAAAAAGCTTGGCTACATAAAAATTTTATTCTTCAATTTTATTTTTTAATTAAAAAAAAGAGTATGCGAAGAAAAGAAGAAGAAAATATTAGTTGAAACACGTGTATACAAATTTTGGAACTAGTTAACATATGTGGTGTAGGATCCACAAATTTTGATTATTGAAAAAGGTTGCTAGTTTTGATTATCCAAAGCCCAAAGTTTGATTATTTCTAAGGATGTTGTTAAGTTTGATTATACCATTGTGAGCAATTTTTTGCACCAATATTGTTAACTTTAAAAACAATTGGCATTTGATTATACCACTGTGGATGGCCTAAGAGCATCCACAATGTAATAATCAAAATTAAAAGGTTGCTAAAGTTAGTAATGTTTGCTCAAAAAAGTATTTACATTGTAATAACCAAACTTAGCAACCTCTTAGCAACTTATTAAATTTTGACCTTTGAATAATCAAACTTAACAACTTTTACCAATAACCAAAACTCAATAATCAAACCCAATAACCAAATTCAAAACTAAAAAATTAAAAAACACCTCACATTACTCATCGAGACGAATAATTTGGTGTGGTCGGATGCGTGATTAGAACTCGTTTGCAATTGGACATAGATGCATTGCGTATTGTGGGGAATTTTTTTTATAGGGATACAAAAACAACCAATGTGAAGATCAAGTTTATTAGGTTTGATTATAAACTAAATGGATAATCAAATGCTGACGTGACACATTTTGGTTATCGATTTTGATTATTCCCATTGCGGATGCTCTAAGAGCTTGCTTGTATAGAGTCAAAAGAGGAGTGAAAATAAAGGAGGAGGTAAAAGGAGTGGGTCTGATCATAGTTCTGAATACTGTTTCGGACAGAGTACCGGTTTTTCTACTGGTACGGTACGTACCGTTTCGGATTTACCGCAACTACAATATATATAATAATTATATATAATTATAATTCAAAAAAATCCCCCATATCATACAATTCATCATAAAATATCTCTAGTCCCACATTGCTTAGTTACAAAACTCTTTTTCACTTTAAATGACTTTGCACATTAGTGAACTTGTGAATGAGAACCAAGAGGTCTCGCGCGCTCGGGAAAATGTGCTGTGGCCGAAGACAATTTGGAAAAACTGATTCGAAAACCAATTAACCGGGTGCGCGTCACGGGTTATTCGCGCGCAGGGGGGGTGCAAATCCTAGATTTGAGCCTCGCGCACGTAATATGGTTAAGCTCACGTTTTGCTAAAATTCTAAAAAAAATTTATTATTTTTTTTGGGAAAAAAAAATCTTAAACATTTTTTTTTCCTTTTTTTGACCAAAAATAATAACAAGACCGGAAAAAAAAAAATGCAAAATCTCGGCCAGAATTTTCGGTACGCTGGTACCGCCCGGTATTTTCCGAAATGACCGGTATCGGCCGGTATTGACCGGTATTTGGTCCGGAACGGTATTGGGGAGTTAGAGTACCGATTTCTCTTAAATTCGGTACGTACCGGTCGGTACGGTACGGGATTAATAACTATGGGTCTGATGGTTTTGCCGCTGCTTGGATGTACCATTTGTTCCCCTCATTTTTTTTCCTCCGTCCATCATTTTCACGCGTACGAGGGTTTTAGCCGTGAAACTTTTGGGCGGCCCTAGGGTTGCCCAAATTTTATCCAGCTGTAGAGGGGTGAAATTTGGACGAAATCACCCTGCTTATCTCCTTTTTCCAACTCGAAAACTCCTTATTTAGTGTTAGGGCTTTCTTAGGGTGCTAATTGAAAGGTTTTAGAGCCAAAAATTCATTATGACCATTTAAGATAAAATGATCAGAAAATAAGATCTTCGCACTGGTTCAAACGGATTGAAAATCGAAACACTTAATTTTTTAACTATATTTTTTAATATATATAAATGGTGTAAAAAAATAAGTGTTCTAATTTTCAATCCGTTTGAACTGGTGCGAAAATCTTATTTTTCTGATCATTTTATCTTAAATGGTCATAATGGATTTTTGACTCTAAGGCCTTTCAACGAGCACCCTAAGACTCCTTATTTAATTTCAGGGCTATCTTAGAGTGCTCATTGAAAGGCCTTAGAGCCAAAAATTCATTATGATCATTTAAGATAAAATGATCAAAAAAATAAGATTTTCGCACCAGTTCAAACGGATTGAAAATTAGAATACTTATTTTTTACACCATTTATATATTAAAAAATATAGTTAAATTTTTTTTTTAATATAAATTTTTTAGAATAGACATTTTTTAATTAATTTATTTTTGTATACTTCCAATTGTCCAAAATTTATTAAATATATTGATTTTGAAATTTATATACTTATTTTAATACATAATCAAATTTAACACTGAACATGAGCAAAATAGTCATTTGACAGATTTTTCCATCATCCACCCCTTCTTATCCCCCTATTTTATAAACCATCCAAACGAAGTCAAATTTTATCTCCCCTCTATAAACATCAAATCGACGCGGGCCAATCCATCAAAATTAATACCCCCAACTATCTTTTTTTTTTTTTTTTACATTTGTTAGTTTTGCGATAAAATTTTGAAAATTATTGATTCGTCTTAACGAGAGAAATCGAAAAAGTAAGAAAATGTATCAGACAAACAAAAGTCAAAAAGTGGACAAATAAAATGAGAGGGAGGTAGTACCATTTAGTGAAAACAACTTTAGGCCAATTTTGGCTTATTTTTGTTGTCTTTATTTATTTTTTTGCGATTTTAGTTTTGCATCAAACTTGTGTGGATTATTGATTCATTTCGACGAGAAGAATCGAAAAGTAAAAAATTATGATTGAAACTCATAATTTTTTGAATAAAGTAAAAATAAGAAAAAATAGTTTGACGCGAAAGAAACAAATGTGAACAAAAATTAAATAAAGAAAAAAATAAGCCACTGAATATGATTTTTTTTGCCAAAATAGACACATAATTTCATATTTAATATGTGTCTTATTTGATAGATCTCATCAAGTAGATTCTAAAAATATAAATTTTACAAGAAATGGTATATACTAAAATATATTGAATTTTAAAATTTGAAATGCAAAAAGTAACAAAGTATTCACATCAACATGTGTCAACATCAACCACATGCTTAATATGTTATCCACACGCAAAAGACCTATAAAAAGAATAGTAAAACAAAAGGGGTTGGAACAAGACAAGCCCCCAAAAGTGGGGGTCGTCAGTAATTTCTTGTAAATTCAAACATTTTGAGTTCAAAACTTGACAACTTCTTGGCAAATAGAGAGAAATATCTAGTAAATCCCTTAGTTCCGGCATGGATAACGTTCTTTGACCAGACCGAAGAGGTCAGGGAATCATCGAAATGCGTGTAAGCTGGTTCAGACACCCTTGGTGAGAACAAAAAAAAAACGTAAGTCTACCTGACCTTAAAATGTTGCTATCTGGTACGGATTTTGCCTTAGACAAATCACAGAAGAGATCAGCCTATTGGTTAGCGGACTATTGGTCCAAGTTTGAATTTCGAAGTCTCATTTTGCATATTTTCTCCTTTCTTCCATATCGTATGTTTGTTGAAATGTTGGGCAGTTTTTCATTCGTGTTATACGTGCTTCTTTGGTGTAGTTATGAAG
Source organism: Rhododendron vialii (assembly GCF_030253575.1). Taxonomy (NCBI): domain Eukaryota; kingdom Viridiplantae; phylum Streptophyta; class Magnoliopsida; order Ericales; family Ericaceae; genus Rhododendron; species Rhododendron vialii. The sequence continues at coordinate 30,959,430 of NC_080566.1, read as the reverse complement.
GAATGTATATGCACTTGCTAATTCATATGTTACACATTTTGTAAGGCTTGATGGTACGCAGGTCTCCACACTTGTTACGACTTCTTATATATGTACGTAAATGCCCTTGTACATATATACATACACCTAATATGTGCCAATATATAAACATTTATATAAATGCCCTTATATATACACACACAAAAAAAAACATTAAAAAAATTTGAGTTCGGAGAAAAATCGAACAGAACTGGTCTCCATCAGGTACGGCTATGGTTTACATGAGTGGAAATCAACTGAGTTTCGGTTCGGTTTCGGTTAAATTTTGGAGTTTGGTTTTGAATTTGACTGGAACCCGTGCCTCAACAAATATTGTCATCTGTTGCGCTAAGACTTTTTGCAGAAGTTTCTTTGCTCTATACATTTAATAATTCTGATTACTGATTTTCTATACTTAGTTCTCGAAGCAAGTGTAGTAGAAAAAATAAAAAGAAGAAGTAGGAGAGAATCGGGAACGCGGTAATCACAATTAGAGAAAATTGGTTTTGACACTCCACCTTCACCTTCAGCCATTGGCGCTTGATTTTTTATTTGAAATTACAACAATACTCTTTTATTTGCGAGAAAGTGGATGAACACTAACAGAATAGAAGGGTATTATTGTAATTTCAAATAGAAAAACAATAAAAAGTGGAGTGCCAATAAGTAAAGGTAGAGTGCCAAAATCATTTTCTTTAAATTAAAGAGAATTATGTACGTTAATTACAACAATGAACAAAGCTATGTAAAAATAATCTGTCCATTCATTGTATTATTACTGTATTACTCGCTCCTGGGACTTTTTCTCTTTTCTTTAAAAAAAAAAAAAAGGCCTTCAATTTTATGGGAATCAGATATTTTTGGGTTAATGTTTCCTCTTTATCAAGAGGAATACCAAAGCACAACAATATGAACGGAAATTAAGAAAATCTTTAGTGATAGAATAACGCTACAGACAATGAAGACAGCTGTTTAAACATTTTTTTTTTCCCCATTTCTAGTGAATTTTTTTTTTTTGGGCTTTTGGATGTAAATTTGTTACTTTTTATTTTTCTCATCAAGACAAATGATAAATTTTAAAAATTTGAAAAGACAAACAAAAGACCGCATGCAAAACTTATGCCAAAGGACCAACACCTAAAGCGCGTGAAAGTATTTCATGTAATAGGTATATATACCCAATTACCCATCATCTCACAATGCATCAAGAGAAGATATTCATATATACTTGTTACATGAAATACCCTCCTGAAATGTTGAGCCATCCATGCAGGCAGGGGCGGATCCACCATGGGGCACGTGTGGTCACGTGCCCCCACGCCATTTAAAATTTTTTTTTTTTGCTTTTCTACTTCTAACCTAGTTGTCTCTGTGTGTGTGTGTGTGTCTTTTTTTTTTTTTTTTTCCCCAATAGGCACTAGAAAATGGTAGGTTCCCCCCCCCCCCCCCCCCCCCCCCAAAAATGGACTAGAAAACGGTAGTGCCTACCTTGTTTTTAATATTATTTGTGGGTTCGAGTCTACCACCACATTTTATTTGTATGTTTTTTGTTCCCAAAACTGTAATAGTAGAGTTAGTAATAAAAAAATAGACGATGAACATGTGATAATGATGTTTTAATGCATTTAGTCAATGCACGCAAGTTTGCCCAAGTAACTAATTATTAAAATACATATATACTTTAAAATTGTTAATTTATCATGAATCCCAAAATTATTTTGGAATAAATGTGCTTAACTGTAACTCGTATATTATGGTTACAAAAAAATTAGTGCCCCCGCTATATCAAATTTCTGGGTCCGCCATTGCATGCAGGTACTTATCTTGTGTGTGTAGGATGCATGGGGAAAGATTGCATGTAAGAATTGGGTACTAGTCGAGGCAAAAGCTTTACATATGGTCTAGGGGCGGAGGTAAATGAGGGCCGCAGGGTGGCATGTGCCACCCCAGTTCCAGATATTTTTACTATTATTTATACTAGTGGTAGTCGATTTGGTATTTGTTGGTTCTCGAACAACGTGATATTCTATATAAATAATGAAAAAATAGCAAATGAAATAATGAACGGTTTGGATCATATAAATAATCACTATGTTTGGTTCACATTTTAGTTTAGTTTTTCAATCATTACCTTATTTCTTTCTCCAATCATTACCTGATTTCTCGAATTATTATTTTCTCATCTCTCTATCTCTATCCAATCATTATCCATCTATTTAATTATTACTCTATTTCTCTCTCCACCCACTACTAAAACTAAATTAAACTAAAATGCCAACCAAATAAAGCTAGTTGAACCAATTTTTTTTTCTCTCTCTATGGCTTTCATTAATTAAAGACTACGAGATAGTTGAACCAATTTTTTTTTTCCTTTTCAACAAAAAAATACAACTCTAAGACAAAGCTAATTTTACCATACAATTTCCCTTCGTACTTTTACGGAAAACATGTAACAATTATTAGTGAGTGTTCATCAAAAAGCGCCACCTCCTTAGCCAAATCCTAACTCCGCCACTAATATGGTCCTTATTAGAAAAATAGAACAACAAAGAAACATTTACAGCTTCTTTGAATCTTAAATCTGTGGAAAATCCATCCATGATCCATATACAGTGTACCTCCAGGCCCACTTCCTTCCAAAATCATCTCTAGGCCCATGAATCTATGGCCCGTTGTATGTTACAACATTGCATTTGGCTAGGGTAGTTTAATGGGCCGGCCCAAAATTCAATAAAAGCCCTTTACATATGGGCCACCTCAAACTACCACCACAAGAAAAACGGCCCTATTGGAAGGCTTTTGAATTGTTATTGACAGGGATTTCCTAACATGACCATATTCTTTTGGATAGGATGGTAAACGAATGGAGCAACTTGCGAGCTTAGCTCGACTCGTTTACGAAACAAGCCAAGCTTGAGTTTTCAGCTTTGTTTATTTTATGAGCTGAGTGGAGTTCGACTCATTCGACAAAAGCTCTGCTCATTAAGGGAGGCTCAGCTCAATTAAATTGGCTCGTTTAGTAAATGACTAAACTCGACTTGTTAAGGGTTTTGATCGTTAAGGCTCGGGCCAAGTTCAAACTCAAATTTTTGGCTCATTTAGTAAACGAGCTAAGCTTGAACTCGACAAAGCTCGGCTCGTTTAGTAAACGAGCCAAAAAGAGACTCGTTTAGTAAGCTCGGCTCTGCTCGGCTCAATTAAAGAGACTCGTTTAATAAATGATTAAGCTCGGCTCATTAAGGGCTCGACTCGTTAAGGCTAGAGCCGAGTTCGAGCCCAAGTTTTAACTCGTTTAGTAAACGAGCCGAGCTCAACTCGCTTGTTAACGGCCCTACTTTTGGACGTATCAGGTACTTTAAGTTTTGCAATGCCAATCTTCAAATTTAGTCCGGTGTCTGGTCCTTAAGGATATTGGTAGTTTTTTTTTTAAACTTATTTGTTGAGTAAGGCATGAAAAGACCAGAAATTTTTGACGTTGAATTTTTTCCTATTACAACTCAGCTCCCGGAACTCTTAATCCTAGCTCCGCCACTAGATAGAAGGAATTCGCAAAATAAACATAAAGAGACACAATCTCAAAAGTAGCTCCTAGGCGACACGAACCCGAGAATCAAATACCAAATTTACAGACACGAAGTGGGTACAAACACAAAGTAGGTTAGGATCAAAGAGAGAGAATACAAGACACAGGATATATTAGGAAGACACTGGTTTTCATTAACTTGAACTTTCTTTACAACGGGGAGAGTCCCCCTTTTATAGGCATAAAAGGGTCTTCTGCTTACATCATAGAACAGTATGTAAGTACAACCATTTTTACAAGTTACTATTACTAGTCCATCTACGTAGGACTTTTTCTACCTATTATCTGCAACGCTTAATACTCCTGACTACTTTTACATTTATTACTTTACAGACTTTCACCCTCTCCGGAAAGAGGACAATACTACCACACTTTATATTACAGTACACACCAATAATATGATACAACTGTGGGCATGCGTGCCCTTTTCGGAATTTCCGGATTCCGAGACGCGTGGGGCCCGGGTCGAGGGAGCGCGAGCGGGGAAGCAAGCGCTCGCAAAATACAGAGTCGCCACTAGGGTTTTGAAGGTCCGACACCCAAGGAACTGTATTTCGAGAAGCACTTGCCGCGCTTTTTGATTTAAAAAAGTTTAAGGAACAAGTCCGTCATAACCATATATGGGTTCGGGAGCCAGGTTACGAGAGGAAAAGGGTTTTATGGCACCCCTCTTGTCCAATCCGGAGATCGGTCTCTACTTAGGCATTTGCGAAAATGTTTGTTTGCGATTCTGTTTTGATTAATCAATTTTTAGCCAATTAGGGCGGGGGAACAGTTAATCGGGGATTAATACTGTAACATGTTTGCAGGATGTGATAAGATATGGCATGGATTAGTGAGATGACAAGTAATAAATGGAATGAAGTTCAAAACGTCGATCATACATCAAGGCAGCGCTGTGTATGATTTTGGCACGAACAAACAGCCAGCTTGCATGCGTGAGTTCATCTGCATGCAAGCAAACCGTCGCGCGACACAACCATATACTCGCATGAGTATTGACGCTTCACCAATGGTTTGAATTTCACCCCCTTCTGGGCTCTGGAAGGACCAGTGCTCACCCAGGTGCAAACCAAGCAGTTTATAAGTACTTGAAAGTAAACAATATTACAGCAAACAGATGGAAATATTATGAAAACACGACCCCTAAACAGTGGGGGTGTCTAAACAGAGGCCAAGGCCAAGCTGCTCATGCAAGGGCAGTCCCTGGAAGACAGAGAACCATCGCGCGACAGAGTGATACAGGCGCGCGATTGTTCAGACTGGACTTCCAGGAATTGCTTTGCATACTTAGGGCTCTGAGACATGTTCAGAAGCATCCCAAGAGCATTCCAAACCAAGAGGTGTTATAAACTAAGCTAAACAATGATTTTCGACGTGCAAAACAGCAAAGCAGCGAGCTAAAGCTCCTTAAAAGACTTTAAAAAGACTATGAACACAATAATAAACTTAAAGACCAGGGTCCCTTCCCCACGTGGTCCAATCTCACGCAGACAGAAGTGTCGCGCGAGTATATGGGACCATCGCGCGAGGGTGTCCCAGGTAACAGCTCTTGAAACCCTGCTAGCTTTAGGGCCAGAACTGGTATCGATTACCAGCCTTAACCCTGCCAGCCCCCCTCAGGGGTTCGAATAGTGAGCAGAAAGATATTATACCTTTGCTTGAGTGTCTTGGAGATGGCTTGAATGATGAGATGGTGAGATTTGGAGGGTAATTATGTGGGAGTGAGTGGGGTGTGAGATGTTTGTGCTTGAGTTTGCCTTCTTCTTTCTTGGAGAGAAATTGGTAACCTTTTGCAATGAAGGGGGCGGGGGGGGGGGGGGTGTATTTATAGAAAAAAGGGTTAGTTGGTGGCTAGCCAAGGCCTTGTAACCAGCCAACAAGGCTGGTTAGAATCACTTGGTGGAGAAGTGGGGTGGCAAAGGTGATGGGAGAATGGGGGGTGAGGTGGTGCAAGGGGAGCCCCCCAGAACGCTGTTCAGCCGACGAAAACGGGGTCACATAGGCTTGTAGCCCCCTGACCACCACGCAATCCGGATGAAAATGACAGGTGTTGACCATCGCGCGAGATAGTAAGAGCATCGCGCGAGGGTCCAGCCAACCCCGCGAGGGTCAATGGTCAAAGCTTTGACTTTGACCTCCACCTGGCAAATGGACCATCGCGCGAGGATCCCAGTGTGTCGCGCGACATTCAAACCCAAGGTCCAGGTTCTGATTCAAGGGTTTAAGGGCTAAGAATGGGTTCCTCACATGCCAAACTCAAGCCATTCCAAGTTCTCGAGACTGTTTTCGACCTGATTCATCATCGGGGAATCAAGAAACCGAAGAACGAAGTAAAACGATCGGGAAGTCAGATCGGGGTGTCTACAGTAGTCCCTCTTTGACGGCACGCAGAGCACCATTAGCTGGTACGGGTAACGTCAAAGATTTCTAGACACCCATCCAATCCACCCGAAAGCCGATTTAAACGAAAAGTGCAAACAAGTATATACAAATACCGTGCACCAATGGATCGGTGAGCAGATTGATTGCTGATCTGGATTTGGATGGATAGATCGTCGTTGATTGATAATCGGACGGATGGATCGTCGCTGATTGAAATTGGACGGATGGATCGTCGCTGATTGAAATTGGACGGATGGATCGTCGCTGATTGATAATCGGACGGATCGATCGTCGCTGATTGAAATTAGACGGATGGATCGTCGCTGATTGATAATCGGACGGATGGATCGTCGCTGATTGATAATCGGACGGATAGATCGTCGCTGATTGAAATTGGACGGATGGATCGTCGCTGATTTGATAATCGGACGGATAGATCGTCGTTGATTTGAATCGGACTTTACGCGGGCAAACCACTGCTGGGGATATAAATGCGCCTTGGATTTTAAAAGTCATCAACTCGCGATAAACCCCAAAATTGTTGCAGCGCCTAAGTGAGAACCTATGGGCTCTTAAGGGTGGATAAGCATGATTGGGCCTGTCCAGAAGCTGCACTGGGCCTGGAGGCTCAACCAAACCATCGCGCGACATAGTCACTTCGTCGCACGAGGGTTACCTGTTCAGGCCTGGGTCTGTTAAGAGCCCAGACCCGGCCCGGATCTGTTTTCTCCCATACAATCGACGGGGACGTTCGAAAACCGCTCACAGCAGTTTCGAACTGCCTCAAACACTATTCTCTCTCAAACTCTCCCTCTCTAACCCTTGATTTCGTCCAAAAACCAAGTAAACCCACGTGCGTATCATCATCCATGGCTGATCACGGCGTTACTCGGGGTAGCGGGGAAGTAGTTGATCGTCCGAAGGACGAGGGAAGACCAATGGTGGTCGAAACAGAGGATCGGCCAGCAATGGGGGTTGTTGTAGACACCAGTGCAGAGGTAGCGGGCGGCGGTGAACAGGGCCGCATGCTGGAAACTGGTAGCAAAGGCGATCATCGCGCGACGCAGTTAGACCATCGCGCGACGGAGGAGGTCGGGGCCGTGGGTCTTGTTGTTCAGCCGTTGGATCCGAGCATGGCAGTAGAAGGCTCGGTGGTGATTGGTGGTGGTTTTGGTAGAGATACCGGCGGTAGTGGTGATGGCACCGGGCCAAGTGAGACCCCGCCGAGGGACTCGGCGAAGGGCAAGGGCGTGGCGGTCGAGGAGGAGGAGGAGGCCACGGAGGTTCCTGAGGAGGAGGTACTGTTTCGGCCGGGGGCTACGTCATCGGACCACAGGCCGATCACGAGACAGGATCTTGCGGAGTTCCTGAGTGACGAGAGATTAGCCCGGCTTCTGGAAGAGGATCCCATGATTGGGGCTGCCATGTTAGAGGCTCGAGAGGAGCGAGAGCGGGTGATAGCCGCTTCAGAGGCCACGGCGAGGGCTGAGAGGGCGAGGGCCGCTGAGGAGGAGGTTTTGAGAGATGCGGAGGCCGAGGAGCGGGTTGGAGCGAGGGGGCAGGGACCCAGAGTCAGAGGCAGAGGGTTTGACTCGTGCTCCATTTTCAGCAGAGGGGTACAGGCCACCAGTTCCACATTTGTTCGTACCATCGGGTCTTGCGGCATACAGGCCACGGCAAGCGGAGTATGACCCCGAGCTTGTTCTACGAGACCCTGATACCCACATTTCGAGCAGCTGGGCTGAGGTAAATTTCTGAAATTCCTCCATTTCCTTTCGTGATTGCAAATTCAATATAATGCATGTGCTTAAGTGCCGAGGAACGTAGTGTAATCCTTTGAAGTAGATCCAAATAGTGACACTATAGTTCACGTTGAATGCCATGCATGAGACATAATAACTTGAACCAACCATCTACTGCCAAGTTGTATTGATTACCTAGAACTTGAGAATGAAAGCCTCACATGCTGATATATCCCCTGTTGCTTGTTTCCGTGTCTAATGCAGGAGAGAGCAAGACAGAGGGACATTCGGGGTTTCAGGGGCGGCTGTAGCTCTTTGGCGTTGTACCAGGGTTTGCCGGAGAGGGTGAGGCAGTTGGTGGACACGGCAGGTTTTGGGGAGTTCATACAGACCCTGACTCGGGCCAGGAATGACCACGCGGTCTTGGTTGCGCTTGCAGAGAGGTGGAGGGATACCACCAACACCTTCCACCTGCCGCTCGGGGAGATGACAGTGACGCCCACGGACTTTGCAGCGATCACTGGTTTGAGGGTTGGAGGCGACCCCATCCCGTTTGACTCCGGCATTCAGGAGGACGAGGCGGCCCTGGAGTGGTTCTTGGGAGAGGTGCCCAAGGTTGAGGAAGGGATGGCGAGATATGGACAGTTCACCCGATACCTTGCAAAGGAGGTGTCGACCGAGCAGGAGGCGGAGCAGATGGCTCGGGTGTACCTGTTGTACCTTTTTGGTGCCACCCTGTATCCGAACAGGTGCAGCAAGGTCCACCTATCGTACTTGCCTGCACTGAGGGATCTGAGGACGGCCTCACGTTTTGACTAGGTAGGAGCTGCGCTTGGTGCAGCTTATGGTTTCATGGGGGACTCGTCGAGGACTGAGATGAGCACTGCTGGCTACTGGCGGATTTGGGAGGTATGATCGTAATAGAGTAAAGTACATTTTCCATTATGTACTTATCTGTTTGAATACATAAACTGCTCAAAAATATTCCTGCATTGCACTAATGATTTGAACTTTCATAACTGTGCAGCTCTGGGCCTATGAAGTTCTGAACATGTGCCGTCCAGTGACAAAGAGCCTGGACTTGGGGATCCTCCCACGTGCTCATATCTGGAGCAAGAAGAATATGGGAGAGAAAAGAGGGCGAGGCGACCTGAACGGCTTCAGGATATACCTAGACGAGCTCCGCCCCTCACAGGTATGACACGACTTTATCAAATATAAATATGCGTCCCTTTTATTGCTTTAATGCTATCGCTGACCGATGTTTGCATTGCTTGCTTACGCAGGTAGTGTGGGATCCTTGGAAAGTGGCAGAGTCAGAGCCTGAGTACTTGGCCAGGAGCAGGGCCGTGACGGTGAGCAGAGTGCTGCTGGAGTCGGCTTTTGGTTGGCAGTGGTACTTGGGTGACCGAGTGACACGCCAATCACTTGGCCATGCAGGGTTCCAGGTGCCCGGACCGCTTCCACCACGGGCCTCACACACAGGGGAGTACACGTTGGCCGAACTAGAGGTCTTCACGCGGCCTGACACCGACTTGACATGCTATCTGCGTCCCGGCATGGACTATGCAGTCTACCAGAGGGAGCGTTTGGCGGGGCCATTGAGAGTACGAGAGTTCAGGGAGGTCCGGAGTCAGGCCCGCGGAGCTGCTGAGGAGAGGAGAGCCGTCACTGCGAGGCAGAGCAGTGGTGAGAGTCGCGCGAGGCGGGGTCCGAGTGGACCTGTGAGGGGTGGGCCACCAGAGTTGACATGGCATATAGCTGTGGTGGATTCTCAGGGTAATCCGGCCGAGCTACACTTAGTTCCTGCCAGAGTTGAGCCAGCGCCTGTCACCGTGCCGGTAAGACATTGTACCCTTCATTATTGTACTTCCATAAAGTCTTGAAATATTGCTCCATTACTTATGTTCAAGTTATCCTTGCAGGTGCCCAATGAATGGGCGAACGAAGCCGTTCGGCGTATGCTCGCATTGGAGAACGTGATAAGGCAGGCAGCAAGTGACCTGCCTTTGGACTTGCGCTACCCACCACCGGCAGCTCAGAGATCTCAGGTATATCCTTCAGAGAAACGATACATTCCTGCATTCGGTACTTGATAAATGCATGCTTTGCTCGATACATAGTATACTTTAATTGCCGTCAACTTTGAAATTGATTGTACCTGCCTGCAAACATACAATACATAGAACATATACTAAATGTGCAAAAGTTTACAGTGCAGACTCAGGGACGGGCGGCTCCTAGGAGGAAGAGCGCGAGAGAGCCTCCACAGAAGAAGCTAGCAAGCAGGACTCCTGCTCCTCCACCTACTACTAGACCACAGACGCGGGGCGTACAGCCACCCGTTGCGAGTGAGGAGGCAGCCCGAGAGGCCGTGGCGCGCGCAGAGGAGAGGTATCAATTGAAGATGCGCCAAAGGCCCTCGCAAGACGAGCCGGTCCGCAAGAAGCGGCTGATCCTGCCCGAGGATTCTGAGGAAGAAGAGGAAGAGGAGGGAGAAGAAGAAGAGGAGGACGAGGAGGCGCCTGACAGCAGCGACTCGGACGACTCAGCCGATGATCCTTGTTTTAGACAGGATCCTAGAGAGAGAGATGACGACGACGACGATGACGACGGAGATGGTGATTGGTTCGGAGAGGAGTGAGGGCTACTAAGAAGCCTCATTTGTCTTTCCACATCTTTGATTTTTGCTTTTGGGCTTGCGCGCCCGCGTAGATAGGTGGAAGGCCGGAGTGCCTTCGTTGATACATGATACATGTTTTTGGGGCCTGTGTGCCTTTTGGATTTGATGGGCGAGTGTGCCCGAGCTGACATGATGACTTCGAGCGGCCGAAGCACCGAACGCACAGTAGTCTTCCTTACTTTGACATGGATAGATATGGATTAGCTATAAAATTTGCATTTTCAGTTCATTTTACTCTTGCAATGAACTTAGAATAAATAAACGCTTGCCACTAATACCATGCTTGCATTGATAATGTACCGAGACTGTTCACAAACGCACACATACGTACAGACAGAACTAACTCAGAGAAAAACGAAAATGTACCCCAGGATACGGTCAGGATACGAGGATACGAGGGAATGGAATATTGGACATTTAAAAGCCAAAACCCAGAATATTCTAACTTGGATAAAAAGAACACTTTCGTGAGGTCATGTATATACAAAATGGCCTACGAAAGCCGACGGATTCGAGAAACACCTCCCGAAACGCAAAATTGCCCAAAAACCTTACGAAGGACACAAAAGGGACACGAGATGGGAAAACATGACTCTATTATGTCCCGGACTGAAACCGACACCTCTGTACAGTCATATTAGGTCATCATGACCTGTACGGCCTGAGAGAAAAGGACACGACCCTCCGGATCGAGTTTCAAACTCCCGAAATGCTCATTTGGCCTTGAAACGGGCCACTGAGGGCTCGAAAACCTCGTTAAACGCAATATCTTGAATCCGATGCTTGGATATGGTTGCATAAGCTCATAGTGACTTGCCGGAACCATAAAAGTTGCAAAAGAACCCTTGGAACAGGAAGCGACCAAAATTGAACAGTAGCTGGTGCAATCTGTCAAAATGCACGCTGAACCATCGCGCGATGGAGTGGATATTTCTCACTCGCGCGATGTAATGAGACCATCGCGCGATGGTTAGGCCGTGCCAGGCCACCTTTATTTGACCATCTCAGATTTTTGGACGTCCAAGCCTCGTCATCAACCTTTAACTGCTCAGAGTACTTCAGAGGGAGGGGGGGGGGGGGGGGGCAGGGCGGGGGTGCCCTCACTTTGAAGAAGAAAACGCCACATGGCATGGATGTTTGCACTGGAAAGGGACGACACTCTATGCATTATGCCTATAAAGAGGCCAATATTCTGCAAATGAAAGGCATTTCTCCCACAGTTTGAGAGTCCCACGAGAAGCAGAATGGCAAATAATCTTCCGGCCTTGATTAGCCCATGGCTCACGGCCTTTGTTGCTGGAGATTGGCTGTCATTCCGGTTTCACGGGCTGGCCGCATTCCGTTTTCTTGGCAATGTGAAGGTCCGTCCCGAGTTTCTGAGGGCAGCCCTACAATTCTGGGATCCAGAGGTTCACGTGTTCAGGTTTGGGATTAACGAGCTGTGCCCAACCGTGGAGGAATTCCAAGCATATCTCCAAGGAGTCGCCTCGAGCGCGATTGTCGTGCCGCCTTATAGGAAGAGCATGCCAAAGCTCTTACAATCAAGTCTTGATATTACTAGAGGAGCGGCCGAAAGTTTGCTAACTGGAGGGCAAATCAACATCATGCGCCTAATGGAGTGGTACGGGCCAGAAGGGGACGTAGAGAATATAGCCGTGCAGGCTCGACGTCGATTTGCCCTGGCAATCGGCGTGATGGCTGCTTATTTACTGGTATCTCCAAATGGGCAAGTCAACCCCATGCTGGTGAGCGTCGCCGCTCAAATGGGCGCCCGGAGAAATGTGGTACCACTGGTTCTGGTAGAGACACTCATAGGTTTGGATTTGGTTTCTTTCGGCCAAACAGACGTGTTCGGCGGTAGTCCACTACTACTGCAGGTTAGCTTAGTTCTCACTCAGCTCACCTTTTTTCGGCTTTCACACGTTCTGTTTTTACCTCATCTCTCAGCTAAGGCTATATCGAAGCTCCTTACTTGTCTTTTCTCTCAAGCTTTATGTAACTTCTCACTTGTTTTTCCACTCTTGCAGCTCTGGCTATCTGACAAATTGGGATTGCTCACAGCACCGGAAGCAAATTGGCGTCATCTGCCCGGTCGAATGCATCAGCGGGGTATGATCTATCCGGAAATGACTGTGCATCAATGGTGCACATTTATGAGAGAAATGCTACCGAACGAGATCACATGGCGGCATGAAGCTTTAAACATTCCAGACATGACTTTGAGTTCTGCAGGTTTCGAGAGAGTAGTGATAGCTGGGCTGACCGCCTTCACGTTCTACATCCCTGGACGTATCCTTCGTCAGCTAGGGATGAGCTAAGGACTCCACCGAGCTGGGATTGAAGATTTCCAAGTCACTGCTTTCACTGCCCAGAATCTGAGGGGGTATGAGCACGACTGGGGCCTGCGGCAACTCGGAGGAGCTGACCCAGACTTTAGTACGGAACTTACGCATCGATATCAAACATGGCTAAGAAGGGAAATCACAAGCAGACAAAACAACAACTGACTCCTGACGGACCTTGATGATCTAGAATGAACCGTGAGCCTGTTAAGGCCTCGAGCACTTTGTTCTGTTTTTATGCTTACTCTTTTTAAGACTGCTCAGCCTGTGTAATAGAAGCTATAATTTGAAGAAAGATGAAAGTTCGAGAATTTTCCCCTTTTGATCCAAGTGTTGAACCGCCGTGTCACCCAAGTATCGAGTCAACTTCTGGTAACGGGAAACCGTGGATCAAGTTGATGGATTGTGACCGAATCTCACAGAGAGATTGCCTACGTATCCCTTTTCAGAGAATCAGGTCAGCACGTAGTTCAGGCTAGGGTTCACTCGAGTATTTTAGCTCTCCTTTTACGCTCTAAATTTTGCCTAGTGCTGCCACTTCGGGTTTTCAGCCTAGCGAGCTTTGATTGATGCCTATTTATTTTTTCCTAAACCGCCTTCTCAGGTTTTCGGTCTAGCAGGCTTGCTCTAATTTTTGCTTGGAACCGCCCACCCTTGTGGTTTTCGGCCCAACGAGCTTCTCTCAGGGATAGTATCGTTTGAGTTGATCCAGGTTAACCAGAGAGCTGAATTTGTTGCCGTCGAGATCAATGAGCTGAGCCGCTCCCCCAGAAAGGATGGTCTTGATGATGTAAGGCCCGAAACGTTTGGGTTGAAATTTGCCGCGGGGGTCAAAAACTGGTGCCCGAATCTCTTTCGTGACCATGTCTCCTTCGACCAAGTCTCTAGACTTCACTTTTTTGTTGAACGCTCGGGCGATTCTCCGCTGATACCCCTGAACATGATACAGGGCCCGAAGCCTCCTTTCATCGAAAAGCATGAGTTCAACAAATCTCCCACTGAGCCATTCAGATCCTGAGAGTTCCGATTCCACCATGATCCTCAAAGACGGCACCTCAAGCTCTATAGGGAGAACTGCTTCCATCCCGTAGACCAAGGAATAGGGGGTTGCCCCCGTTGACGTTCGAATCGACGTTCGATAACCCCAAAGAGCTAAAGGCAGTTGCTCGTGCCAATCCCTGGCGGACTCCGCAGACTTCTTGATGATTGTCTCGACATTTTTGTTGGCCGCTTCAACCGCACCATTTGTTTGGGGACGATAGACCGTTGAGTGATGGACTTGGATCTTGAATTCTTCGAAGAGCTCCAGGACCCTGTCTTTGAAATGACTCCCATTGTCTGATACGAACGCTTGCGGAACCCCATATCGGTAGATGATGTTTTTCCTGATGAAGTGAGCGACTTGAACCGCCGTTAGGGTTTTATAAGATTCGGCCTCCACCCATTTAGTAAAATAATCTATGGCCACGAGAATGAACCTATGTCCATTTGATGCGGATGGTCTGACCATGCCGATGACATCGATACCCCATACGGAGAAAGGCCAAGGCGAAGCCATGCCAATAGGTTAGAGGGCGGAACATGCATTAGGTTAGCATGAATTTGGCATTTGTGACATCGCCGCACATAATCCACGCACTGAGATTCCATAGTAGACCAGAAATAGCCTTGACGCAAGATTTTCCTGGCCAGCATGACGCCGTTCATATGAGGGCCACAGACCCCCTCGTGGATCTCTTCCATGATTCTGACGGCCTCAGTCCCGTTGACACAGAGCTTGTGCATCCCACAATGAGATCTCCTGTATAACTTTCCCCCACAAATGACGTACTGGGCAGCTATTCTCCGCAATGCAGTCTGATCCTTTTTGGAGGCCTCGGCCGGATACGAACCACTCTCGACGAAGTTCCATATGTCATGGTACCAGGGTAGGCCATCATCAACATCATCGATGGCGTTGACGTATTGATAAGCGGGGCGGTCCCGCTGTTCGATTAAGACTGGGAGGAGTTTGACTCCCAAAGGTAATTCGACCATGGAAGCCAAGGTCGCGAGGGCATCGGCAAACCGGTTCTTCAAACGGGTGATGTTGGTGGAAGTCACTTTGTTAAAGCGAGGAATTAGCCCCTCCAAATCCTGATGATAAGGTTTCAACCCCTCTTCACGTACTTTCCAATCCCCATTGGCCTGAGATACAACAAGATTGGAGTCTCCGATAACTTCGAGCCGCTCAACGCCGAGTGTGAGTGCAGCCTCCATACCCACGATACAAGCCTCATATTCAGCTTGGTTGTTTGTAACGTCGAAGTTGAGTTTGAATGCAAGCGGAATATGAGAACCATCGGGGGCGACTAGCAAAACCCCGATCCCAAATCCTTTCTGATTGGCCGCCCCATCGAAGTAAAGAGTCCAAACGTCTTCGACAACTGTTAGCACTTCCTCATCTGGGAACACGAAATCTGCATCTTTCGGTCCATCCACAGGGTGATCAGCCAAAAACTCAGCAATGGCTCGCCCCTTTACCGACTTCCTCGTGACGTATTCGAGATCGAATTCTGCCAGAAGGAGCAACCAGCATGCTAACTTACCAGTGAGAGCCGGTTTCTCAAACAGATACTTGAGTGGATCCATTCGAGAAATCAATTTCACTGGGTAAGCCAGCATGTAGTGTCTCAACTTCTTAGAGGCCCAAACCAAAGCCCAACACGTTTTTTCCAAGGCGGTGTAGCGCTCTTCAGACCCAACCATTTTCTTCCTTAAGTAATAAACGGCCTTCTCAACTCCCTGGTCACCCTCTTGAGCTAGCAAGCATCCCATGGATGTAGAACTCACGGATAGGTATAGAATCAAGGGCTTTCCGGGCACTGGTGGCATTAAGACAGGCGGGTTTTGCAGATAGCTCTGAATGGACATAAAGGCCGCCTGACATCTGTCCGACCATACAAACGGGGTGTCCTTCTTGAGTAGACGAAACATCGGCTCGCAAGTTAAGGTTAACTTGGCGATGAATCTGCTGATGAACTGAATTTTCCCTAAAAAGCTTCGCACTCCCCTTTCAGTCTCTGGTGGCTTCATTTCAAGCACCGCTTTGATCTTGGATGGATCGACCTCGATCCCACGCGAAGTGATCATGAAACCGAGCATTTTACCTGCTGTGACCCCAAAGGTGCATTTCTGTGGATTGAGACGCATACGGAATTTTCGGAGCCTCTCGAAAAACTTCCTCAATACAGGAACATGCCCTTCCCGAGTTTTTGACTTAGCAATCATGTCGTCTACGTAGACCTCAACCTCTTTGTGCATCATGTCGTGCAGAATGGTCGTAGCGGCTCTCTGGTAGGTAGGACCAACATTTTTCAAACCAAACGGCATGACCAAGTAACAATAAGTCCCCCATTCAGTGATGAAAGTCGTCTTCTCACGGTCTTCTGGCGCCATAAGAATCTGGTTATATCCGGAGAAACCATCCATGAATGAAAGCAGGGCATGGCCCGCTGTATTGTCAACCAGTACATCGATATGTGGCAGGGGAAAATCGTCCTTGGGGCTTGCCTTGTTCAAATCCCTGAAGTCCACACACACTCGAATTTGTCCATTCTTTTTAGGAACTGGAACAATGTTGGCAACCCATGTGGGGTATCGAGAAACCATAAGAAAACCGGCGTCGATCTGCTTAGTGACCTCTTCCTTGATCTTCTGCACCCAATCCGGCCTCATTCGCCTCAGTTTTTGCTTCACGGGTTTGGCATTTGGAAGCAAGGGGATTCGATGCTCCACTATTTCTGGGTCGATACCGGGCATGTCTCGATGGGACCACGCAAAGACGTCACTGAACTCTGAGAGTAGTTCTTTGAAATCGTGATGCTCCTCTGGGGATAAAGTGGAGCCCACTTGAACCATTCGGGGATCATTCTCGTCTTTCAAGTTTATTAAGACTATTTCTTCTTTTAACGGCTGAGCATGCCTTTCGTCTTCCCTTTCGATGAGGGCACGGATTTCCTTGGGAATGTCCCCCATCGAAATCTATCCCTTCATCGTCGGGGTCGACACAGTTTATATAAAGATCATTCAAGTAGTCAGAAGAGGATTCTTTCATTTCATAAGACCCTGCAGGGTCGCCAAGTACAAGGGAATCAAACTCAAAGTAAAAGCCATGACGTGGAGGGCCAAGAGGCACAAACTCCGACTCAGAGCTAGACTTAGACTCAGACGACTCAACATACTCAGTGTCAGACTCTGATACATCATCAATGCAAGTAAGGCGTGGTTTGAAAATGCAATTTTTAAGGCTACCCTTTGCTTCTGTGATGAGGGAGAGGGGATCCTTGAGGTCGTCGGAACCGAGCATGAACACCTCGGCCTCTTCAGCTTCCTTGGCCAAACCCACCTGGGAGAACTCATAAAACAGCTGCTCCAAGCTCCCTTGATCAAAAGACACCAGCCAATCAGTCTTTAGCTTGGGCTGATTAAGCTTCCTTTTGAATTCCGCCCTTGCTGGTTCTTCATCACTGGAGGACCAAGTGTCATCAGCGAAAACCTCAAACCCAGGCAGCAACTCCCCAGTGACTGAATCGACAAAAGGCTCGGGTTGCCCGGTGTAGACATCATTCCCCACCTCGCGCACAAAGTAACTGTCAGGCTCACCATAGAGAGATCGAGGTTTTCCCGTGCATTTCCTTCTTTTGGCATCCTTGGTAGAGGAGGTGTACCCCAAACCAAAGCGGCCCTCGCAGGAAGGAAAGGCAGGGAACTTCGGGATCCCTTGTCTAAGGCAACAGAGCTTATGACGAAGTCCCCATCCACGTTGATAGCCAAAACCGAACCAGAAGTGTCGAAAGAGAAACCCCCGAGATCAACGTCTTCCTCGCCGCGTGCAATCCCCAAAACAGGTGTGCCATCTTCCTTAAGCGGGCGAATGCCCGAGTCCCCGCAGATAGTCAAAGTACCGGTAGGGAGTCCCAACATAACTTTCTGATGAAGAGTAGACGGTACAGCCATGATGTCAGATCTGTGAAGCCACGGCCTTCCCAGCAGAAGATTAAAGGTGGCGGGGATGTCGACCACATGGAACTCAACATCCATCTCAAATCCCTCAGCGTCAAGTTTGAGCACGAGCATGCCCTCGACCACGCGACGAGTGCTCTCGTATGCCTTAACAGCCAGATTGGAAAGTGCAAAGTCTTTCTTGGCCAGTCCCAAACGGTAAGCCACTCTCAACGGGCAAACATTGATTGCCGATCCGTTGTCGATCAGAACAGTGGGAATCCGGAGTCTTTTACACTTAACAGTGATGTGCAAGGGGCGATTGTGATCAACCCCTTCGATCGGTAGATCCTTGTCGGTGAAGACCACGGTGTGCCTAGAAGTAGGCGGGAGAATTATAGATATCATTGCTTCAGGTGTGACATCCGGTTGGATCTCAAGGCGAGAGAGAGTATGGCAGAACTTCTGACGATGTTCGCGGGAGGAACAGATTAGTCCCCAGAGTGATATAGCAGCAGGAATCCGCTCCAGCTGCCTCTGAATCATGTCCTCATTTGGGGAGCTAGGAGGTACCTCAAACAGTGCAGACCTTGAGAATGCAGAAGGTTCGTTCCTTTTGTTAGAAGAGTTGGACGAGCTCCTAGCCTGAAGATTGGAAGGCTGAAAAATTCATCCACTCCTCGTAACGTTGAGAACGTTCTCTAAAGAGGGTATCGCTTGAAGGTCTTGACGGTCATCCCAAAGATCAGCAGGGACTTCCCCCAATTTGCGTTTTCCTTTGTCAGATGGCGGTGGGGCTATAGGTGCTTCCATGCCTAGATCGAGGTCTTCAGCTAAATCGTTCCACAGCAGCGACTCCCAGAAATCTGGATCCTTAACAGCTACAGCCTCCCCAATGGGCTCCGTGTTAGCAATGAATGGGACGTCCCAGAGTCCCCCATCGGCAAAAGAGCGGTTGACAGTCCAAACCTCGGACCCAACTTGGATATTAACCACATCATCAACATCCCAGAGATCTGTTGGCGGAACAAGGTCCGTAACCATAATGCTGTGATCTTCCTCGGTCGGATAAGGTGGTGCGGGGCGCGAGAGTTCCTCGCTAATGATGTAAAATGTAGGATCGTACTCAGTGTTAGTTACAGAGTCAACCAGCCTGTCAAGAGTAGAAGGGAGAAAGCATTCCCCCAAGACGCGAGTTTCCTCCTGAACGAGACCCTCTTCTATGAATTGAATCTCATGATTGGGCAGAGCGTATCCTTGAAGAGGATTGAGGTCAAACTCTAATGGAAACTGCCACGCGGGCTCGGGATCCCAATAGTACTCCTCCTCAGGCAGAACGGGTTCAGGCTGTTGAAAAAGCATGTTCAAAAAGAATCCATCCAAAGGGTCAAGCATGTCTGCCTCATAATTAGCCATCCAGGCGTCATACCAAGCATGGTTAAATGGGACATATTCGGGGTTCTGGGGGAAACTGTCTAACTCTAGCTCCGTCCATTCATTGATTATGGGGGCTGCATAATCATCATTATTGGCAATAGCCCATCCCACTGCTTGCATGTCAACCTGCCGTTCCGGTAGAAGGGGGACAGCAGACCTAAAACGGCTTATCAAACTCGGAGAGGAGTTTGGATCTGTCACATCAAAATACGGGCTGTCCAAGGAAGAAGCAGAGCTGAGCTGCACGGAAGGGATGGACTGGTGAAACAGGTCGCTGATGGAAGCGTTGAACACAAACGCTCCATTCTGCAGGCGTGCGAGGGGCACATTAGGATTGGACGACTGTCCTTCTTCAAGATGGATGTAGAAGATCTCGGCTTCGGGCTGAGAAGGCATGGGCACGACTGGCCTGGGTTGGTCTGTTAAGGTTATATGGTCGGTGGGGTTAAATATAGTGGAGCTAGGGTTGATATAAGTGGAGTTGATGGATATTTGGTTGATACGGGGAGCAGGATTATGCTTTGGTAGGGAGTTGGAAAGGATGTTTGGTTTTTGAGTGGGTGGAGGTGGAGAGTCCCTTCATCTATAAGATCCTGAATCGCATGTCGGAGACGGAAACAGGAGTCCGTAAGATGACCAGCCCCTTTGTGGTAGGCACAATAAAGGTTAGCTTTGAAGTTGGGTGAAGGGTTCTTAGGCAGAGGAGTCGGGTCAAGGGGTTTCAGATGCCCTGACTGGATTAACTTCTCCATAACGGAAGACAATGGAGCTTCAAACGCAGAGAAACTGCGGGGCTGAGTGCGGGGTCGGTTATTTTGAGGGGTTTGTACCTGGTTAATCTCGGCGATGCGATTGGCGGTATTGGAAGAGGAGGCGTTAGTGCCGCTGGTTGCTGTGTTGGAAGATCCCCCACTGCCAAACAACGCATTGGTGTTCCCTGAGTAGACGCGAGGCTTTGGTTTCGAAGGGTTAGAGGGCTCCCCTCTCGACAGAATCCCACTTTGCAGCGCATCTTTGATGGCCATACCAGATTCGAAGAAAGTATCAAAGTTCGAGGAGGCTTGGACAAGAACCAAATGCCTAGCATAATCAGGCTGAAGATTGCGAGAGATGATTCGGAGCTGATCTCTCTCACTCGGGCGATCGGTCATCTGAGCAGCCTTCACCCTCCATCTTTTGACAAAATCCGCGAAGGATTCCTTAGCTTCCATTTTCGTGGACTCAAGTTCTCGGGTTGTCATCTTGAGCTGGGAGTTGTAACTATACTGCGAAATAAACGCAGCACCGATGTCTTCCCACGTCCTTCTTTTAGCGATGTCGAGCGACAAAAACCAGTGAAAAGCGGGTCCCGAGAGAGTCTGAGGGAACAGCTGGGACATGGCCTCGGGTTCAACAGCCAAGAGTTTCATGGCGGCATGATAGCCATAGAGATGAGTCTTCGGGTCGCCACTCCCATCAAACTTGGCGAGATCAGGCATTTTGAACTTGTCGGGGAGCTTAGCATTAGGATACAAGCAGAGGCGATCTAAATCAATTCCCCCGGCGTTGATCTTTTCAGACTTGGACACAGATTCCTCCAGCTTGACGATCTTTGCCATGAGAGCAGTCATGTTAGGATCCAGAACGGGTCTTGCCATAGCGAGGTTCAGATTCGCAGCCTCCGGGTGAGCCTCTCTCGGGTTGGGCTGAATTATGATCCGCCCTGCATGGTTAGGGTCTTCAACAAAGATTGGTTCCGCATGGTCGTCCTCATCGACCTCGCCTCCCACTTCTGCAGCTGGCGGAAGACGAGTGTTGATAAGGTCATTGAGCCTAGTGAGATTTGCATCAGTCTGAGCACCCCTTTGCTGCATGGTGGCGATGCTGTTCTGGATGTTCATGAGCATGGTTTCGAGACTCAGTGGTTGCGGATGATCTGCCATAATGGAGGTTCCGGATGAACTTGATGAAGACGGGGAGGTTGGCGATGCTGGGGACTCAATTTCCTGGATGACTGACGATGATCCTGATCGTAAGGCGGCCAAAAGGGAGCACGAAGAGTCTTCCGTTGTGACTGACTGAGCTTGCAACCTGACTAGCCTTTGAACGGAATTCTGATGCAGACGTTCCCAAGTGGGTTTGGCTTTCTGCCTCGATACTTTCCTTGGTGGCGCAATGGTTCAGAATTCTGCTTTGCTTTGCTGTAAGAAAATGTTCAATAAGGGCCCTGCAGCAACTTTACTCTAAACAAAAGACTTTAAAGTGATAATGCAGCCATCGTCGTCAGTGTCACCCTTAGACTCTAAGACTACAGACGAGTCTGTCTCATGATGTTCGGACTCTGCCAAAATCCTCGGATTTCTTTTCGAGAGTGTATCCTCGTTTGAATCGAATAATACTAAGAGATGTCGAAAATAGTCTAAGCCTTTGACTTTTCCGTTCTTGAAGTTTCAACTTTGAACTTGGAATAACTCGAGGTGGATGACGTGATACCTTAACCGGGGCGGCGTAGGCAACACAGTGCCATAGCTTGAGCGGTGTACGTGCTGCGCACGATAACCAGGGTGGTGTGAGCATCACGGCATTTTCTTCGTCGTTCCTTGTTTTCTGTTTGAAACTTCAATTGGGATATAGACAAGGACTTAGAAAGTTTTGATTTCCCAAAGTCTCGTTGATCCTAGGACTTTTGAAAATCTAATAACACGCACCGCAAAGATGCATGACTCTTCATCGGACCTAGCAGCGTCCTAATAAACATAAGACAGACTCGAAAGAGAGACAACCTAGAAGCCGCCCTAAACATGCCCCTACGCAAAGCGGTATGTATGTACAGTGCATGCGATAGGGAAAGCAGTAACACGTAGACAGTATATGGGGGTTAGATGCAAGTAGATCTTACCCTGCAGGTACCTGTCCTATTTTGGAGAGTTCTAGTGCTTTGTACATGCAAAAGGCTGGTTTTGGCTCGTAACGGGTTCCTCGGACTAAAGCCAAGATATACCTCCCGCTGCCCGCGTAATCGTTGAGCAACAGTCGAACGGTAGAATGACCTATCATCGTCGGAGGTTGTTGGTCATTCGGGGTCCCCGGGCTCCGGTAAACCGTGCCGGATTGCCAAAACGATCCAACGAGGCTTATCCCACATCGATGCAAATGAGAATGCTAAAGATTGATTTAATGAAATAGAATCGCAAATTCGCAAATGCCCTTTTTCAAATTCGGCTCACTTTATTTAGTCAATGCTTTAGAAGAAACTACACAAGAGAACAATCGGAAGAGTCCCAGATTGATTTGGCCGGACACGAGGTCCCGTTAAATCACCACTCCAACCTTCGGCAGCGCGAAGCTCACCGTTTTGACAAACTTTTGTGGGACTGTTCTCAAGTGTATTAAAATCTAAGCATAGACCAATATTGGTTCGATCCCCAGTAGAGTCGCCACTGTGGGCATGCGTGCCCTTTTCGAAATTTCTGGATTCCGAGACGCGTGGGGCCCGGGTCGAGGGAGCGCGAGCGGGGAAGCAAGCGCTCGCAAAATACAGAGTCGCCACTCGAGTTTTGAAGGTCCGACACCCAAGGAACCGTATTTCGAGAAGCACTTGCCGCGCTTTTTGATTTAAAAAAGTTTAAGGAACCAGTCCGTCATAACCATATCTGGGTTCGGGAGCCAGGTTACGAGAGGAAAAGGGTTTTATGGCACCCCTCTTGTCCAATCCGGAGATCGGTCTCTACTTAGGCATTTGCGAAAATGTTTGTTTGCGATTCTGTTTTGATTAATCAATTTTTAGCCAATTAGGGCGGGGGAACAGTTAATCGGGGATTAATACTGTAACATGTTTGCAGGATGTGATAAGATATGGCATGGATTAGTGAGATGACAAGTAATAAATGGAATGAAGTTCAAAACGTCGATCATACATCAAGGCAGCGCTGTGTATGATTTTGGCACGAACAAACAGCCAGCTTGCATGCATGAGTTCATCTGCATGCAAGCAAACCGTCGCGCGACACAACCATATACTCGCGCGAGTATTGACGCTTCACCAATGGTTTGAATTTCACCCCCTTCTGGGCTCTGGAAGGACCAGTGCTCACCCAGGTGCAAACCAAGCAGTTTATAAGTACTTGAAAGTAAACAATATTACAGCAAACAGATGGAAATATTATGAAAACACGACCCCTAAACAGTGGGGGTGTCTAAACAGAGGCCAAGGCCAAGCTGCTCATGCAAGGGCAGTCCCTGGAAGACAGAGAACCATCGCGCGACAGAGTGATACAGGCGCGCGATTGTTCAGACTGCACTTCCAGGAATTGCTTTGCATACTTAGGGCTCTGAGACATGTTCAGGAGCATCCCAAGAGCATTCCAAACCAAGAGGTGTTATAAACTAAGCTAAACAATGATTTTCGACATGCAAAACAGCAAAGCAGCGAGCTAAAGCTCCTTAAAAGACTTTAAAGAGATTATGAACACAATAATAAACTTAAAGACCAGGGTCCCTTCCCCACGTGGTCCAATCTCACGCAGACAGAAGTGTCGCGCGAGTATATGGGACCATCGTGCGAGGGTGTCCCAAGTAACAGCTCTTGAAACCCTGCTAGCTTTAGGGTATCGATTACCAGCCTTGACCCTGCCAGCCCCCCTCAGGGGTTCGAACAGTGAGCAGAAAGATATTATACCTTTGCTTGAGTGTCTTGGAGATGGCTTGAATGATGAGATGGTGAGATTTGGAGGGTGATTATGTGGGAGTGAGTGGGGTGTGAGATGTTTGTGCTTGAGTTTGCCTTCTTCTTTCTTGGAGAGAAATTGGTAACCCTTTGCAATGAAGCATGGGGGGGGGGGGGGGGGGGGGTATTTATAGAAAAAGGGGTTAGTTGGTGGCTAGCCAAGGCCTTGTAACCAGCCAACAAGGCTGGTTAGAATCACTTGGTGGAGAAGTGGGGTGGCAAAGGTGATGGGAGAATGGGGGGTGAGGTGGTGCAAGGGGAGCCCCCCAGAACGCTGTTCAGCCGACGAAAACGGGGTCACATAGGCCTGTAGCCCCCTGACCACCACGCAATTCGGGTGAAAATGACAGGTGTTGACCATCGCGCGAGATAGTGAGAGCATCGCGCGAGGGTCCAGCCAACCCCGCGAGGGTCAATGGTCAAAACTTTGACTTTGACCACCACCTGGCAAATGGACCATCGCGCGAGGATCCCAGTGTGTCGCGCGACATTCAAACCCAAGGTCCAAGTTCTGATTCAAGGGTTTAAGGGCTAAGAATGGGTTCCTCACATGCCAAACTCAAGCCATTCCAAGTTCTCGAGACTGTTTTCGACCTGATTCATCATCGGGGAATCAAGAAACCGAAGAACGAAGTAAAACGATCAGGAAGTTAGATCGGGGTGTCTACAACAACAACAAACAGTATGATACAACAACAAACAGTAAACACCAATAATTTTGAAGTAGGTTAGGATCAAAGAGAGAGAGAATACAAGACACAGGATATATTAGGAAGACACTGGTTTTCATTAACTTGAACTTTTTTACAACGGGGAGAGTCCCCCTTTTATAGGCATAAAAGGGTCCTCTGATTTATGGGGGTTGGTTTCCAAAAATAAAAATAAAATGCTGGCGATAAAAGATGATCTCTTATTACCCCAGATAACTTGTGTCCAAATTTCTCCACCTTTGTTGAAAGTGTTTTGCACATTCTTGGGTATGTCACCCATGTTACTGACTTGTACGTGGGATGATATTGGTGTCATCTCCTCAGGCCTCGGCCCTACAATCATTTTGATGCGGAGATTGAGACCCCGTTTCGGCAAATTTTTTATTTTTTAAGTACTTATTTTTTGTTTTATGTGATTTGTCATTCTTTCACAATACACACTTTTAATTTAAAAATAAATACTTATTTTTCTTAGCGAGACGGAGCCTATATAGCTCGTGAAAAATGGCGATAAGTCTTATTCTTTTTTTTTTTTTGTGGATAAATGATGCATTTTATAACCAACCAACCAAAAACCACGGGAATAACCCACTACACAGGAAAAAAACTGTACAAAGAAAAACCTATTACAAACTACAAAAAAATCAAACCACTCTTAACAAGTGGTAATACCCCGAATTCGAGGAGAGATATTCCAAAGATGACAAAATCTTTGGTTTTCCATTGAATTAGGAATATGTTTCCAAGAGCTGACTCGAAGTCTCAAATTGTCTTCTATGCGAGCAAAAATCACATCGAAATTCATTGGCCTTCCCCCAAACACCCTAGAGTTTCTCTCAAGCCAAATATAATACACCCCTGCAGCTAAAGACAGCTTGAAGAGGAGTGCTCGAAAGGAATTATCTTTACAATAACCCATAGCCCATATAAGTTAGTCATCCCAATTTCCTGGCCTTCTGTGAACTTCAAATCGGCTTAGAACTGAACGCCAAACCTGTCTTGAGAAATTACATTGAAAGAATAGATGATTGGCTGATTCATCATGCTGAGAACAAAGACTACAGAGGGGGTCAATAGGCAGTCCCCACCTTCTAAGTCTATCTTTAGTGGCAAGCTTCCTTAAGCAAGCAATCCACAAAATAAATGCCCACTTGGGGACGTTTTTTGAGAACCAAACAAGTGAAGACCAACACACCTTGGGTCTCCTATTTCTCAGAGCTTCCCAAGTGTGCTTAGATGAATAACTGCCAGTAGGGGAGATAATCCAAGTAATCACATCCTCCCTATAGTCATGTGGGATGAAAGAGTTAGGAATAGAATTTTGAATCTGCTGAATAATCCTATTACGAGGTCTAGGCCAATGCCAAGCACCGTTGGCAATAACAGAGCTGACTTTATCATAAAGAGAAAGGCCCAGCCTGGATAAAGTTCTGTCATCAAAGAGTTTGTAAAGAGGGCCATTTGGATGCCAATTGTCCAACCACAAGAAAGTGGCCTTCCCATTGCCTATTGTGTGCTTTACAAATTTATGCCCCAAATCTCTTAACTTCATGAGCTTTCTAACTGTCCAAGAACAGTCATACGGAATGGGCATGTACCAGAAGTTGCCGCCTTTTATAATATAGGTATGAACCCATTGAACCCACAGAGTGTCCTCCTTTTTACTTAGAGCCCAAAGGTGCCTCATCATGGATGCTTTATTCCACAATTTCAAGGATTTGAAACCCAAACCACCTTCAGATTTTGGAGAACAAACATCCAGCCACTGCACTTTAGCCCCTGTCTTCTTTAGATTAAGCCCAGACCAAAGAAATGCTCTAAGCATGGCTTCCACCTCTTCCACAATTTTCTGTGGTAGGACAAACAATGAGCACCAATATGTTTGCATGCTGAAAAGAACAGACTGGATTAGCAAAGCTCTGCCCCCAAAAGAAAGAGATCTATTTGTCCAGCTTTCTATTCTTTGCTTGGTGTTCTCCTTTAACTGCACACAGTCTTCATACTTCAATCTAGTAGAAATAAGAGGCACTCCAAGATACTTCACAGGCAATGAGTCCTCTGGGATGGGAAGTATTCGAAGAATGTCATCCTTAACCTCATTACTAACACCAGAAAAGAATATAAGACTCTTCTGTAAATTTGGCTTCAACCCAGAAGAATGAAAAAACTCATCCAAGACTTCCTTGATAATACCAATAGAGGAGCAATCAGCTCCAGACAAGAGAAATAAGTCGTCAGCAAATGCCAAGTAGGAAATGGAGAGTTCACTACATTTGGGATGGAATGTAAACTGCCCCTGAGAAATTTTCCTTTGCAAGATAGCATACAAGCCTTCCATAACCAACAAAAAAAGATAAGGAAAAATAGGGTCTCTTTGCCTTAGCCCCTTTTCCCCTTTGAAGAAGCCCTCAAGATCATCTTAAGTCTTATTCTTAAGATGATCTTTAGATCTTATTGATAATTGTAGTGTACTTCTTGAAAAGATTGAGAGATCAACTTTCAAGCATATTTTTTGTAAGCCAAACAAAAGCATATACTCCCTCCGTTACATATTGATAATCCACTTTCAATATTACGGAGTTCTCAAAAAATTGTCCTGATTTTTTAATTTATCATATTTTTTAATTTAGCAATATAAATCTTTTTTGATATATCTTAATTAATTTTATTAGATAAATTTTTAAAAATTATTTCAAAACATCTTAAATTGCGAGATATATACGATTTTCTAAGCGACACGAATGCCGAAAAAGTGGACCAACAAATTGAAATGGTGGGAGTACATCTTAATAAAAACGAAATTTATAATGAGTAGTATGATGATAATAAAGGGATTTCATATTCCAGCAGAGCTCAGTTGATTTATATGCCCTGTTTTACCTCCAAAAGGAAATTTTGGCGCAACACAAAACAACACCCACCCTCACACAAACACACACACAACCCCTCCCCCCAAAAAAAAAACAAAAAAAACAAAAAAATTTGATGTACCAAAAAAAATACAGTAAACAAAAACTAATTTCAAATCTCAAAATCAACGTATTGCAATAAAACAATTTCTTGAGAATTCCATAACTTTGGTGTAGATGACTTGCCTTGACCCGATCATATAGGATAAGAGATTAGCCGATTAATCGATGCGTGCCTCTCGATACCCCGCCGTTACTGAAAAAAAAATACACGTGCTGTGAATCTAGCGAACTCTTCACAATTCTCAACCACCACACCACAGAAAATGATATAGGTACCGATAGTTTTATAGGGAAAACGTACTGATTGGCTGCATTGGGCAGTCTTCGATCCGAGCCGTCCAAAAATTCTAAAAAATAAACCGATGGGGCCCTGTATGGGAATCAATGGCATTCAATGTGTGTAGAGTGCGCTTGATCTAAATACCATATTTTTCATGTATAGATCAAGCAAGAAAAATATGGTGTTTAGATCAAGAATCTTACACATATTAGATGCCGTTGATTCTCACGTAAGCCCCCTCAGTTTTTTTTTTTTAAATTTTTGAACGGCTCGGATCGACAGTCCGGTGGCCAAAGACAGCCCAAAATGGCTGGTCTGTATATTTTTCCTACAAAACTATCGGTACTGATAGCAGTGCTCTTTTGCTCCACTGATCACACAGAAAACATACGTTTGATTCCTAATCATCACATAAATACAAAAACCTGGAGTATATATATCTTCACCGGCAATCACCACCTCCAACCCACTCCCAGGCCCGGCCCATGACCGACTCCACCACCGCCGGCGGCTCACCTCCGCCGCCCCAACTCCTCCCAAACCTACCAGACGACGTCGCTCTCCAATGCATTGCCAGAGTACCCATCTCCCACCACCCCTCCCTCTCCCTCGTCTCCAGGTCCTGGCGGTCCACCGTAAACTCCCCTCTCCTCCACGCCACCCGATCACTCCTCCGCTGCACCCAACACTTCCTCTACCTCAACATCCGCATCAACTCCTCCTTCAACTGGTACGTACTCGATCAAAGCCCTACCAACCCTAGAAAACCAAGGACCCTTTTGCCCCTCCCCCCTCTCCCTTCCCAGCCAATTGGGTCTTCTTTTGCCGTACTAGGATCCAAAATCTACGTCATCGGTGGGGCTATAAGCGAAAACCCGTCGAATTCGATCTGGGTTTTCGATTGCCGGTACAATAGATGGGAAATGGGGCCTAAAATGAGGGTTTGTAGGGAGTTCGCGGCTTCGGGAGCAATAAACGGGAAGATTTATGTGATGGGTGGATGTTTGGTGGATAATTGGGCCCGGTCGACGAACTGGGCCGAGGTATTCGACCCGGTGGCGGGGTCGTGGGCGGCAGTTCCGAGCCCGATTGAGGTTAGGGACAAGTGGATGCATGCTAGTGCTGTTATTGATGACAAGATGTACGCGATGGCGGATAGGGGTGGGGTGGTTTATGACGTGGTGGTGGGGGAATGGGGGGATGTGTCGACGGGGATGGATATGGGGTGGAGGGGACGGGCGACGGTGGTGGATGGGGTTTTGTATTGTTATGATTATTTGGGGAGGATCAGAGGGTATGATGCGAAGGAGGATGAGTGGAAGGAGTTGATGGGAGTTGGGAAGGGGTTGCCTAAGTTTTTGTGCGGTGCTACGATGGCGAATGTGGGAGGGAAGTTGTTTGTGGTTTGGGAAGGGAAGGGGAGTGGGAAGGAGATGGAGATTATGTGCGCGGAGATTGAGGTTTGGAAGGAGAAGGGTGGGGTGTTGAGTGGCTCGATTGTTTGGTCCGATGTGATTCTTGTTGTTCCGAATAGGGCTTCCGTTGTTCATTGTGCTGCGGTTGTATTGTGAGTTTGGTAATTCTCTGGGTATGTTTCACTTCCTAAGCTTTGCTATGTGTGTGATTCAATTTTGCTTATGCTAGTTAAGTATGTCTTAATTCTCATGTGGTATGATATCGGAAATTGTGCATGAATATGGTGGGAAGTTTTATTTTCACGAGTTCTCTGTTCGTTTGGTTGTAAAATGTTTGATAATTTGTAAAATGTTCGTATTGTAAAGCTTTTGGATGAAGAAATATGTCATTTCTGGTGTTTCTGAAGTCTTGAAAAACTTGCGGTAAGTAATATATTGCCAGCTTAAGTACCGAAGTAAGTACCACGACATGGTAGTTAGAAGAATACTCTGACTCGGGAATATAATTCAAGAACCAATTCCAGGTATACGCATTAGGTGATTCTGATTCGAAGTTCCATTGTATTGAATGCTTGAAGGTCAAAGACATTCAGAAATCTGTTCAAAGAACTTGAAGAAAATAGTTTGTCCAGTTTATGCTTTTGTTGGAACAATTCTTAAGCATTAGAAAAAAGGAAGTGCATAGCACTATCAGTGGAACTAGAAGCGTTTAAGATAATGAAAGTAATTGAAACCCCAAAGAAATACAAATAGATTTCTAATCCACTAAAACCTCCCTGTATCCATAAAAGTGATGCCAAGAGCAGCCCCTTGAAATTCGAGAAGAGGAATTACTGTTGGGGTAAAGTTGTTGGTGTCTCTAGATGGTGGCCAGGGAGGAAATGATGCTGGTTTAAGGGGATATGAGAGAACTCTAGCGGCCCGTTTGGATGGAGGATTTGATTTAGGTGGATATGTAATGAGGGTGGATTTGAGGATGGATATATAATAAGGGGTAATATGTTAAGAAGGGTGGTCCCACCCCTTAAGAAGGGTGGATTTGTAATGAGGCGTTTGGATGTTTTTTTGAGAAGGGGGATTTGAAGGGTGGATATGATGGGATAAGATGTCAAATGACTTAGTTGCCCCCAGTTTATTAATTTAATAGATAATAAGGATTAATTTCATTATAATTAGAATATATACATATTTATCATTATTTTTTGGATAAAATAAATTCATTTTATCTTTACAATGTTGAAACCTTAATATTTATTATGATTTTTTTTATAAAAAAATTTAAAACCAAATTTTATAAAATAAAATCTTTATGTATTTATTTAGAGTGGTTGAAAATATGTGAGTGGTAATTTAAAAAAAACATAATTCATACATACATACATAATACATATACATATGTATATGTTACTGCCTTCTTTACCACCGAAATCCCAAAATCCCCTCCCCACTTTACTTCTTCCCCATCTGCGGCTGCAACCAAATGCCCAAATCCCCACCGTATACACCCAAATACCCCAAATTCCCTACACCTTCACCACTGAAAAACTCAAATCCTCAAATCTCCCTCAAAATCTCTTCCGATTACAGGCAAGAGAGGGCCCTGGCGAAGGAGCAGAGGAAGAGGGAGGGCGGGAGGAGAGAGAGCAGCTCCGGTGACGAGGGAGGCTCCGGTGACGAGCGGTAGTCTTTTCTGTCTTCGTTTCTCTCTCTATAACCGAATTTCTTAATTTTTTTTTTCTTTTTCTTCTGGTTCAAGGGGGGATCTGGAGGGGTAAAACTGGCTGAAAACCCCCGGATTTGCCACCGACGGGGTCAGACCAGCGCTTCACAAATCTACCTCCAAGTGGATTTGAAGCCGCTACAGTGTTTATCTCCGGCTCCCTCAAAACTCAACCAAACACCGGATTTGAGTGGGACCAGCACTACAAATCCGGCCGCCTCACAAATCCGCCTTCTTCTCCGCCATCCAAACAGGCAGTAGTAGTCTAGTTGATCATTTCAATTTTCAAGTAAGTTCCACACTTGTGGTTTGAGACAATTAAATGGTGTTTGAAATTGGTTGCTTGTATTGGTAAACAGTAGCTGGGATGGATGAAGAAGAGATATTGTTGGAGAATCCGGTGTCTGGTGCTTGCCCACACTTGTATCGAGCTCAGTCAAGACTTGGTTGTCCCAAATTCTTTGTATAGAATGCAACCGAAAGCATTGGAAATTGGTTGAAATTGGTTGCTTGTATTGGTAAACAGTAGCTGGGATGGATGAAGAAGAGATATTGTTGGAGAATCCGGTGTCTGGTGCTTGCCCACACTTGTATCGAGCTCAGTCAAGACTTGGTTGTCCCAAATTCTTTGTATAGAATGCAACCGAAAGCATTGGAAAATTCATAGGATATCTTTTGCAATTATAACATTTTACCGCACTTGATTCATCACCGATAATGTACTTACTGCGTTCTTATGAATTTATCTTAAATCTGAAAATTTTCTTTATTTGAATTTTTTCGCATTTGTTAGTTTTGCCCCATACTTTTGTAGGTTATTGATTCGTCTCGATAAGAGAAATCGGAAAAGTAAATTTTTTTTACTTTTACCCAAGTATTTTGAGAAATAACCATTTTTTAGCAAAAAAAAAAAAGACGACTTTTTCAGCTAAAAAGTGAATATTCTCAAAATACTTGGGTAAAAGTAAAATTTTTTTTTGGTACTTTTCCGGTTCCTCTCAAAATCAATAACCCAAAAAAATTTGGCACAAAACTAACAAATGGAAAAAAAATTCAAATAAGGACAAAATTCTCGGATTTAAGTTAAGTTCATAAGAACGCAGCATAGCTCCATTTTGCATTTTAAACTTGTTTTATGTACTTTCTCTTTTTTGTTTATTTATATTTCTTATTTTCATTGGGGGGTGGTTTGAATCATAGGGAAGAAGTTTATGGGCTCTGTTTAAGAAGAGATTGGATGTGGGCATGGCTAACAAAATTGAGAAGATGATCATGAAAGACTATTTGTGGGACGGTTTGGGGAGGGGAGGAGGATCATTTAATTGATAAGCATGTGGTCTCACTTGCGTAGGATAAGGGTGGGTCTGGTTTAGGACATCTTGAGGAGAAGACTGTTGTCTTGCTTGGTAAATGGGTGTATAGGTTCCGTTCTCATAATTTGCGAGGGATGTATTGTTAGGATTACACATAGTTGCAAGATTATGGTGGAGATTCTTCAAAGCTTCACTTAGCAACCGATCCGAGTCTGTTTAGCAAAAAAAAAAACTGATCTCAGTCTGAAGTTCCGATGTCTTTCAGGTTTCCCTCAGTTTAGTTAGATTAATGTTGGTAATGGATAGAGACTTGAATCTTGGGAAGAGGTATGGTGGGCGAGGTGCCACTTCATTGAGTACTGCGACTCTGCAAGTCATAATGCTTCTATCTCTTCTTTTTGTGGTTTCCAATCCCATTCCTTTTTCTTTTGTTGGAATATTTTTTCACCCATAAATCTTAACGGTTCTTTGTTTTCTGTGTGCTTCTTAGCTATTTCCTATGCACGCATACTCTATTGATTTGATAGGTTTGGGTTCTCATCCCAAACATGGTTCTCTACAAATACGTTGGTTTGCGTGGTTGGTGTGATTTGGATGTTATGACATCTGAGACTATTTGAGAACAAAATCTGGAGACGCAAGGGGTATATGTGGGATGAGATTACTGCTAGACTTCCTTTTGGGCTTTACCGACGCCTACATTCAAGAGCATACCTTTCTTTTTCATCTGGTTATATCTGTTGTGGCATATGGTTATTCGATCTTTTCTATTTTCATTATATGGTGTCTGGCAGCACTGCAAAATATCTAGACTGTGCACCTTATTCAAATTTGACCATACATGTGCTTCCATCTTTTTTTAATCAAGTATGTCTCTTTGCATTTTTGTTTTTTTGTTTTCTTCTTTTTCGGGTTTGGGATGGGGGGTTGGGGTTCAGTTACGAAAAGCAGCTTTATGGATAACATGTTTGATTTTGTGGGTGTATTGCTATGTCTTTTGTACAGGTTATTAGTTATTCAGAGGAATATCAGAGAAAAGGGAGGAGATCCAGTTAAACTGTCTCGTTGGCTCTTCATCTTTAATCCAGCTTGGATGTGGAAATCCAGTGCCAATAAGGAAGCAAGATGTAAATTACTCAATACTAAATAAACCTTGTGACCAGCATGTTATCAATGTCTATCTATATGATTGCTCCAGTGGAAACCTTCTCTGTCGTCCTCTGGGGAGGTTGAGGGGGAGTTTCTTTCGGTTAAAAATGCCAGAAACTTGCTCAACAGCATTTTGGGGGTTCGGTCCAATGACTCTGGAAGGTTGTATCTCCTTGTTTAGCTCCTGTTGTATTTGTTTAGAGCTTCTCAATTTACCCCCTTATATATATTTGTATAGTGTCTAATCAACTGTTTCAAAATGCTTGGGTCTTGTTGATGAGGCTCTTCCTTCTTTTGCTGTGTTTCAATCAGTTGTGTAGTAAAATTTTATAGAACAAAAGCATTAATTCCCTATTCAGTTTTGTTGAACATGTAACATTACAAATCCAGGACTGCTCAAATACTTTGCAATTCTCAGTCTTGTAAGGTATTATGTCTGTGTTAGGATCTGTCAGTACTCCATTATTCACTCTAGTTTTGGTGGCAAGGAGGATCGAAGAAGTTGTGGCATGGGGTTAGGGTAGGGAAGTGACTCAATAATATTTTGCAGATTGGGATACGGTTTGTACCTGATGAGGGAAGGTGTTCGGGATTGGAGATTCTTCAACTACTGTGGGCAAGTGATTATGTACATTTGCGTCTAGGGAGGGGGCGTGGACGTTTACCAGATAGGGTGTTGTCTCTTGAGGTGATGAGACTTCCTAGGTGGTGACGATGTTGCATGAGAGTGGGCTGATCCACCATTTGTGGTTCTTAAAATTTGCTGGATACGAGGTAAGGAGAGAGAAAGTTGAAGCCTTTCACGGCGTAATTTGTTTGGAGAAGTTAGGTTGGAGATGAGTTTGCGGGTTGCGACTGTGCCACCCATTTTTTGTTTGGCAAATAGAGATTGTTGAGGGCGGGTGTTCTTGAAAATAGTTTTTGGTCGAACTAACCCATCGACACCGATGGCAAGGAAAAGTTTGATTTAGATCGAGAAGGACCTCTCTCTCTCTGGGGGTGGGAGTTGGAAATCCGTTCGTTCCTTTATACGAAACAACTAGGGCAAAAATTGATAAGAATGTGCAAGACTCTGCATTTGATTACTCTTCTAGTTTTCCCTATATGTTATACGTCATTTGATTACTTTTCAGGGACGCAAGCTGGTCCGAGCATTAACGGGAAAAAAAGAGAGAAGCCCCTTGGACCTATCCCTACTTAGTCAAAAAAATATTTGACGAAATAGACGTTGCAAGCGGAAATTGAACATATGACCCAACCTCTTACCATTAGGCAACTAAAGTACGGACGTGCATGTTTCAAGTGACAAAATGAGATTTACATTTAAAAAAATTATCAGCCATATATTTACATCTGCATCTTAAGCATCATCAAGAAAAACATTACATTACTTTCTCAAAGAATAAATACCCTTTTCTCTATAAAATCAGAAACATTGCACCCTCTGAATCCTCCTCTCTTTTTTTCTTTTTTTTCCCAATCTTTTACTATCATTTTCCCCTTTTTTGATCCCGCATAGATGGAATTGTAAAACCCAATTAGTTATGGTAAAAGCATTAATCTCAAGATTAAGCGTCAAACATAATAAGAAAGCTTGGTGGAGTAGGTCCGTGGAATAGGCAATTCCCTAGTTCTTCAGGAAGTTCTCAATTTGTTCTAACGCCTGTGGAACACAAAAATGAAGTTAGCTGGGAAAGTTCATTTTTGATAAACTTTAAGTGGAAGCCATGATAGGAAATACGTCCAGATTATCAGAATGCTTGAGAGAGCTAGAGAGAGAGAGAGAGAGAGAGAGAGAGACCTCAATCGCTATAACTGTTGGTGTGAGATTGCATACATCTATGTAACCAAGCTTGGCTGCGATATCTGCACGATGGAAATACACATACTTCAATCAGAACTCACCAGAAAAACAAAGCACTAAACATAAATGTCTAATCAAACCATACAAGCAAAAGCACAGCACATAATAGACAATTAGTGATACAACTAGAAACAGCAACGGTGTACAATATGATTAGGAAGCATTCAGTTAATTTCTTGACGGACAGAGAAAATCTTCCACCACAAAACAACAAAGCTTTCAAAATTAGGAGCTATTTGAACAAGAAACAGAGGCACAAATGTAGACAATAGTTGAAATGCTAAAATGTGGCCACTAACAGACGAGAATGATACATGAGACAAGCAAATCATACTTTCCAAGGAAACCCTAGCACTGGCATTGGCATATGCTTCACTTCTCTCTTCCATAAGAGAAGACAAACGCGTGAAAGCCTATAGTTCAAAGGCAAAAGTGAGTAGCAGAAAATATCACATGTAATTAACACTCGAGATATCTTCCAAATAAGGAAAGCTTGTTCCATACAATAGAATGAAATGCCCACCTTTGCATAAGCATCACCTTCTTCTTGATGCAGAAGGGGGCGAGATTCCGTTCCTACAGATGCAATTCTCCTTGCCAAGGCTTCCAATGGAACATCTAACCAAACACTAATCCCCTTTTGCATGTATTTCCTGAAAAGCACAAATAAGATTAATGAGAACCACATGAGAATCTAAAGGTCAAGGACTTCACAATTTTGTCCGATGATTTACCAGTTAATGGGCCGGATAACTGCTCCTCCACCGGTGGAAACAACTAGCCGCTGCATTTTAGACAGTTTCCGCAATACCTCTGTCTGCAGGGCAGAAGCTAATTACTGGCCTTTGGCACAAATTAAGGGTATTAAACAAACAAATAAGTGAAAGAGGAATTTGGGATTTGATTCTAATCTTTACATCGTCCAAGCAACCAGCAGTTCTTGATTAAAGGGATACTGCAGGTATATCTAATAGAACAAATCAACATTTTTGCAAATACTGCAGGTGTAACTACTGAAGATTAGTAGTGGAACTTGTAAAATTCGTAATTATAGGCTTTGTCCACTACTAGTTCTAGAGATGAGGCATACTGCAGGTGTATCTACCAGAAAACATAAACATATGTGGTCGTAAAGGTGTATCTAGTGAGTACTCAAGACTAGAATAGTGGGATTGGTAGAATTTGCTTATGATATCTTAATTCTAGAACTATTACTTCCACAGTTGAGGAAAAGGTATCCCTTGAGAAGTACATATGATAATCTGGAGCAGATAAACTCATGGAAAGCGCAAGACTCAATAGACAAGGTAACAAAGGGGATTAAACTACCCACATAAGAAGACATTATTTGAAGACAAGTGCAAAAGTGAATGGATATTTCTTGATGAACTTTCAATACATTAAGGGCATGTTTGTGTGAATGGACTAATAGTGAAGTAATATATAATCCCTAGCATAAGTAACCTCTTCAGACTACAAGTGATAGGATTAATAGTACCACACCATCGTAGCGTATCTGCACTTTTTGAGATTACTTATCTGATGGTCATTTACTCCGAGCTTTCAAAATTTTGACCAAAAACTGATATGTTGTCCGCTTGGATATTAGTCCAACCTGATGCCCTTGTGTGGTCAAACAAACAGGCTCTATGGTTACGGGGTAAAGACAGCAAAAAAAAAAAAAAAAAAGAGGAGGGGGAGTCCGGTCTTTCATGCGATGCTGAGAAGGAAGTCGAAAAGAATGAAGTGGGGGAGGGGAAGTGCAGACAAATGAATGAAAAGTATTAGCATCTCCAACAGATCCCTCATGTAGCAAATCTCACAAAATTGAAGGTCCAAGGCTCCAAGCATAAAATGTATGCTTCCGTTAAAAATCTAAAAAAAAGGGCATAAAATGTATGCTCCAGTAAATCTCTCAAACACCAAGTCACCCTTCATATTTTCTCTCTCCCCTTCAAATTTGTAGGATGCTTCTCAACTCCCAAATGTCACAATAATGTCACACAAGCACATGTGTGTCCCCAAATGTCACAATAATGTCACACAAGCACATACACACATAAAGCACTAACCTTATGGTCCAAGAAACATACATTTCAGAAAATACAAAAAACAAAAGTGGAGAAGTCAATATTCACACATTGTTCAAAATGCAAAGAAAAGGTAGAAGATAAATTGGAGCTCACTAACCTCATTATCTCTGAACAAGCCTTCCCCATACAGCTTAAAGATTTCGGCTACAGAAGTTGCCCCAACTGCCTGCTCTATCAACGTGTCACTGCCATCAACAAACATGAAACTGTCCCATCAGTATTGAGCATTAAGTATAGTGTGTCAAGGGGTCATCTTGGCTGAAACAATCTTAATGTGCAAGAAGTGCGATCTGTTTCCAGAACACCAATAGCAACCAATGGATCCGTAAGACAATATGACTTGAATCATTTTTTTCTTAAAGAATTTAATAACCTTTGAAATGCATTACAAAGAATATGACTCGATTCATGTCTCCTTACTCCATAGCTATTTTGCGAAGAAAAAAATTCTTGACCAGCAGCATCACTACAAACCTGTCAAAAAACGAATAGCTAAGAACATCTGACAGAATCCTGCCAATGGTCGTTTTTCCAGAGCCCATCATACCTGCATTTTGAACACAATACAGTTAACTAGAAATCAAAAACAAATATTTGATCAACTAATCGTAGAGGATCTTGATAAGGAACTGACCAACAAGATATATACAGCGTCCATTTAAAAATGGTTCAATGTCTTCTGCCTTATTCTGCAATTTTAGTAACTTCCAATAAGATGATTGCTGAAACTATTTAAGAAGGATCCAATGCAACTCCATGTTCATGCCTATATCTTGCTGAGCAATGTAACAGATGTAGAAAGAGGCACTATATCTAGACAATCGATTTAGTTGTGCACCCTCAAAATAAACATCTAATCTATAATCAAACGAGGAAGATAACAAAGGGACCACATTTCGTACCTTTAAAATCATAGCTTCATCAAAAGAGGCAGGAAAACTTCCAGACTGCAGTACTGAACCTACAACAAAGATATCTGTACTTCAGTAGCATCACTTGCACACATTTTCACAAGACACCTTACAACAACAGTTCATCTGAATGTAACCAACAAATATGTCTCCCTAATTTCCTACCTTCAGCCTAATGGGTTTCTTAGGGATGGAAGATAAATACAAAGATAAATACAATATTCTCCTGGTAAAAAAAGACCAACAAAGCATTATCCTTTTATGGTAAGGAAGACAAACAAAAGAGAAAGAAAATAGAAGTCGAAAAGTTGATGAACAAATAACACAAGGCAAATATAGAAACCACTGCCACTGATGCCCATGGTGCAGGTCATGATCTCTCAGAACTTGTCATTCTACATGTACCACGTACGTTTCTTGGTACTCTAAAGACTAAAATGCTAAGATGGGTGTAAAAACTATTTTATGGGGCATTCCATGGTGATATGGTAAAAGCTCAAGCTGCCAAGTGTGAGAACATAGGTTCAAGTCTGGTAACCCCTTTGTGCAAACTGCAAATCTTGACAAAGATTAGGTTTGTCTCTTCAGTCTTACCCCTCCCAGAACCATCAATTAATTGAGAACAAATCTAGACATATCGTTTTCTCTAGCTGCAGAACGCGTTTTGTTGTAAACAGATGAGTAAAAGGCAACGGTGAAATATAGAGGGCCACATGAGAAATCCCTTCTCATTAGAAAGTTTATTTCAATAACACTTTTCAATTTCAATTTCAACTTCATTAGTCAGTACTAGCATAATAATATGCACAACAAGTGATCACAATCCACAAATCTTCTAAGAGCTAGGGAAGAGCATGCCTTTTCGAAAGAGGAACATAATTCACCGTTCCAAGTGGCATTTATGGAGGCAATGAACAAAAACCATACTCAGGTTTTACTTTGTGTTGTACAAACATAAACTTAGAGGGCACCAACTACTGATTATCAAACAATAGGGGGAAAAAGGCATGTTCTCATCCTTTAAGGAATAATTCTGTTAAATTTTGTACCTACCAGGATAATTCCTGTAGGAACATGAGACCCTCATTGCTTCAGGTTTATGCCAAGTGGCAGTGCCAGTAGGCTGCAAATGATTAGAAATAAGATTCTGAAACCCCTTTGGCTCCCTAGATCTCGGAGAAAATTGCAATGAACCATTTGGCTTCCTCGTAATCTTCTCTGAA
This sequence comes from Rhododendron vialii, assembly GCF_030253575.1. NCBI lineage: Eukaryota > Viridiplantae > Streptophyta > Magnoliopsida > Ericales > Ericaceae > Rhododendron > Rhododendron vialii. The sequence goes on along the minus strand of NC_080566.1, from coordinate 30,919,902 downwards.
TCATTCCATGTTGAGATTTGCAAGCTCTGTGCAAGTTTAGCCTCCATTTCTACTATCTTAAAACAGAAAGGACCTCGAGCACAGCAGGAAATTGATAAACCCTCAAGCTTATTGTCCTCCGTTAATGTAGAGATACAGCCTCAATTCTGTCAAACTTCTCTGCAAATTCCATCCAAGTTCATTGATCATCTGCCTAACTTCCAAAAGTTTATGAGACTAAATTGAAAAAGTTTTGTTTTCCACTGGCTTGATTTCAACCAGATGAACAATCCAGCTACTGCGGTAGATATGTTTTACAAATTAGACGCCAATGAGTCTTTATTCTTAATCATCATTAGGATTGTTATTGTTATTATTATTATTATTATTATTATTATTATTGCAACTCCCAGATGATGAAAGATGTAAACCTACTGATTGACTACAAGAAAAACTGTAGTACTTTCTTTTGATTTCCGACATACTCTAATAAACACCCCAAACACAAAAAGTAATTACAGAAAAGTAACGGATCAAAAAAAAAAAAAAAAAAAAAAGACAGAAAAGTAAGCGCCAAAATCCAACATTTAAATTCTAATGTTCAATTTTTAAAAACATGGGATGTTTGGAACCTTGGGAAAAGAAAGGAAAGTAAAGGAAAATAATTTTCCCTTGTTTTACAGAGAAGAAAATAACAATCCAAAGAATGGAAAAAAGAGTACTGTGAATTTTCCTCTACACTTTCCTTTCTTTTCCTCAAGTTCCCAAACAGGGCGGAAGGTCAACGTAAATCACAAATTCAAAAAACCAAAATAAACAAAGACGCGGATCCGTAAAGGGTAATTTAAACTTCCAGTTAAGCATAAAATAAATAAAATCATTCAAATTTGATATTAAGAGCTTTAAAAAAAATTTGAAATATCTTGGTCCTCCTGTTCTTTTCCAGAGAAAATTTATTAGGATGCGAAACCCTAACACAAAGGATCAGCTGATTCAGCTCAACCAAATAACTGTCTTCTAACATTTCCATGCGTTTTTCCCCTTTCCAAAATCAATAAAAATCTCTGATCCAGATATTCGAAAGACTTATCCATTTCCTTTTCGTAGTAGATTCAAATACAATGCATGATTTCCCAATTGTATTTCGAATGCATCGGTATGTATACATGTACGTATGGCCAAAGAAGAGTGGATATATATACCCAATTTTTTTTTTTTGGAGGATTTCACAACAAGAGTTTCATGTGCGCTTACCAGTAAATCAAACAGGGCATGAATCTCAAACGCCGCAACAAACGTTAACGCAGAACCAAGAGCACAGGTGTCTCTTCTCTCTCTCTCTAGACCAAACTCGCTTCGATCAGTGCACCTGGAGAAATTTTTCGTGCACCTGGGTTGGGTTTCCTCCGTTCTGCTCCTCAAGGTACGTTGTTTGGCAGACACATCCCAATTCTTTATCAAATTTTAGTTAGGAAAATGATTTTTACGCCCCCTTTTATTCATTAATTAACACTTTTTTTTTTAATGATTTATTGATTATTAAATTGCCTTTCGTACGATTTTTTTTAATCCGCTCGTTCGTACGAAAGTGACTCAGAGCCCGTTTTAAAATTTTTTTTAAAAAATAAGTAATTTATTTCACATTTTTAAACTAAAAAATAGTGTAAATGAAAAATAATTTTTTTATTTTTTTTGCATCGTATAAAAGGTCTTGATGAGATCTTTCAAACAAGATTCATATTGTATATTTTTAGATTTCAATAAATCTATAATTTTTGAGCTTGAAATTATCTTTTTAAAAAATAAGAGATTTTTTCCCGTTTCGGGACGGGCTCTCAAAGATAGTTTTCCAAAAAGAGTAATTCTACCTCTACACTCATCTTCACACCCATATACACACCCACACACACTAGAGTGTGCAGTGTGAGTGGGGCTCACACACTTGTGTGTGTATATTGGTGTGATCATAGAATAATTGTTTCAAAAAAGTGCTTAGGGCCTGTTTGAATGGGAGCTACTGAAGGGATATTAGTAATATCCCTTCTTAAAACTGTAGGCCCATGGTTAAGCCATGGTTTAAGAACACATTTTGTCAGGGTATTAACTAAGTCCTGGATTTTCTTGTACCTCCGAATACACCCAAAGGGAGATTATTTATGGGTAGATTTTGGGGAGTTATTACATAAAACCTTCGGATAATACCCCATTTCTCTTCCATTTCAACTACAAAATAATTTTATTTCCCCATTTTATTCCTCATCCAAACCAAATACTATTTAATTCTTCCGTCACATCAATATGGGTCCACTCTTCTTACATAATACCCTCTACTATTCTATCCCTCCTTCATAACTAATATCCTCAATCCTTATTCCGCATCCAAAAGGGCCCTAAAAGTGCTTCAATGATGAAAAAATTACTTTTCGTGTTTTTGGAAAACTGCCCTCAAGAGGTAAGAGTAGTAATTTCAACTTAATTTTGACAAGAAGGGAGTGCAAATGAATATAAGGAATGTAAAAATTGTTTTCCTTTAATTAATTAGCATAAACAGGTGATAAATATAGAAATTAATTTTTGCACTCCTTCTTTTACCGTTCACGTTTCTCTTTTTATTTTTATTCATGTAAATTTATTCCACTATCCCTTGATATGTCGAAAGGTAAACTAATGCAAGGGTAAAATGATAATTTCATGTGAATAAAAAATTAAAAATGCGGATGGTAAAAAGGGGAGTGCAAAGATCGCTATTCTTTGATGATTGCAGAAAGAAGCGAACCACTACAACATAATGTCAATAAAAGTATCAAATACGCATTGCTCCTACTAAGGAAATAGTGCTAGATTGGTTGGTGCTATGCACCTATTCGGCTAAGATGCCCCAGTCCGGTGAATGCCCCATTTTTTCTCAACCGTTGGAATATAGATTGTGGTCATACATAGTGGTAAGTATGGTATTACATTGTGGTAAGTATGAGAATCGATTGTGGCTATACATTGTACTAAGTGTGGCATGCGGAAAAAAAATCATAAAATCACCTAATTTTTATGAGTAATTTTGATCTAATGGCTGAGATTTCATATTTATGGGGGCACCCATGCCCCAATACCATTGTGGGGGCATCACAGAAAAATTCAAGAAAGTATGGGAGTAGTCAAAAAGTATAAAGTGTTCCAAACTTTTTTGAGTTGTTTAAAATTTTCATTTTCCATTTAAAAAGACAGAATGAAGAATATACCTATTCAATTTTTGAAAACATGTGAAAATAAAAGAACACATGTATATACAAGGATAAAAACAAGATTGTACCAATGAAAATGCAAGCTGAAAGAAGATAGGATATTCCTTTGCCTGATTTTGATGCATCTGTTCTCTACTTGCAAGTTGCAACATAGAAGTGAATTAGGGGATTTTGCTGTGCAGTGGTATGCGCAGCACCGTGTGCGTACCTTCAAGCCGTCGAATCGTGCATCTGACGGCTCGGATCTCATTTTGGCAATGAAAGACTCTCGATCGTTGGTTGCCGAGATGAGATCCAAGCCATCGGATGCACAATTCGATGACTCAGAGGTGCGCAGCACGGTGCTATGCACCTCACTGCACAACACCAACCCGAAGCAAAGTCCCACAGATGTACGCCCTGCTGCGCGCAGAGAGGTGCTATTCACACAGACAAATGGGGCACAGATCGTGCACAGATCTTGATGTGGGGCCCACTATGGGTCCCACACAAATGATCCGAGTCGTTCATTAAATTTGAAACATTTTTTCAAGGGTCTTCACAAAAAATCAGATCAATCCGATACCTATAAATACTTGATCTAATCATCTAACTTTTCATTCAATTTTGAACTAAATGAAAACTTATATCATTAGATCGAGTACTTATAGATATCGAATCAAAATGATTTTTCACGGGAGCCTTTGAAAAAATATTTTAAATTTAATGAACGGCTAGGATTTTTTGTGTGGGATCCGTAATGGGCCCCACATTGGGATCTGTGCACAATCTGTGCACGCTTTGTCTGTGTCAACAGACTTATGCCTGCGCGCATAACTAACACAAAAAAGGTGAAGATAAAAAAATACTTGTTTGCTTAAACCTACTCCATCACTAAAATATCATTAAAATAAGCATTTCACCTAACCCAATGGTTTCTTAAATTTTACCTAACCCAATGGTTTCTTAAATTTTACCTAACCCAATGGTTTCCAATGGTTTCTTAAATTTAATCAAAACCCAACCAAATACAAAAAGGATATGTGTAGCAAAAAATGTAGCCATCACCATAGATAACATTATCGTCACTCCATGCTAAACCAACGGTTAGGGATGTGGAAATATCCGTCAACCAACCAAATCAGTCCACTCAAAATCACTCGTCAGAAGATGGCAGGGACGGATTCAGGAATGTATCCTAGTGGGGGCATCTGTTAATTATAATGACAAAAGTTTATTTTTTTAGTCAACCATAATATGATCGTTCAAAATTATAGCATGCAATACTAATTACAAAAGTTTATAAAGTGTACTTTAGGTTAAATTAGGTAAAAATGAGCACAAAATCTCAGACAAAATTTTTAAAGTATGTTTTAAATGAACATTAACAAATTTTAGAATGATCGAGTTAGTTTTATTAATATCTTTATTTTAAAATATTTCTCCGAGACGGTTAAAAACAAAGAGAATCAAGAAAGAATAGCTCCAAATAGACAAATAGCTCGTAAAGTAACAAGTATAAATGTATCATATGATGAAATTAAGGCATAAAACTAATTCTATATGTGTATTTTCGGGATATATACAAGTGTGTATGTTTATAAATTAGCATACTTTCATAATTATGCTAATTTATACATAAATATTCTTTAAAAAATATTTTTATTTCGAGTGGGGCCACGTGCCCCATGGCCGTCTGTCCCTGGAAGATGGGCGGGTCGAGTTATGCATTTATTTGTATAATGAATTTGTGGTTGTAGATTTTTTTTTTTTTGAAAATTTTTGCATGCTTAGAAAAAAAGAAATTGTATTCTACTGGGTATCAAAAATATACTAAATATAAAATTAGTCAATGGATAAATAAATTGTGGGTTTCTATGGTTACTTCTTAATTAAAACGGTGAGGACTTTTCTGTACACCGGAACCTCTTACTTCATTTTTCTTGATAACCACTCTTTGGCTCTACCGACGAATTATCCAGTAATACGTCTTTTGCAACGAGATCTATCTAAACAGTAACGGTATTTAATTATGAAGGTTAGCTGGGTAGCCGTCGACCTTGTTAGTCTGTTCTTGCAGCAGAAGGAGTCTAATCTTTCTGTTTTATTTTTAACATAGGATAGGATTTCAGAAACTCCCCCACCAACCCCAATTCAATAAATACAAGTAGGTGAGACAAAATACTATAAATTCCAAGCGGTGGCCGATAGTAGAGCTTGGGGGTTTTTTGTTGACGGGGCCATTTATAGACACTATGCAATGGCTTTGATAGTCACCTACCAACAACGATATCTGGACGCTAATTCTAAATGGATTGTGATAGTTACCTACCAAAAACATGTATGGATGGTTGGTAAGGTCCTTAGAAATTGGGGTCGGATCCTGTCCAGTCAATACCGACTAGTTTTGTTCAGTTTTTTGTATTCGGGCCGTCCAAAGTGGCCCAAATTTGTTTGGAGGTGTTTTGGATTTTTTTAATAAAAATTTATTTCGAACAAATTTGAACCGTTCAAAACACTTTTGAACTGCCCCGATGTAAAAACTAGACGAAACAGATCGATAAGGACCAGATAGGAACCGTGGCATGATAGAGCCTCTTGTCTGCTGAACCCCAGTTTGGCTAGCTGAACCGATTTTAGTAAGTCCAAGGGACAATGTTGTACCAAAAAGTACTAAATCTCACCCTGCCTTTTATGATCTTGTATCTCCGCAATAACTATCTATATAATAAAACAAAGCTGTGTTTGAATCCAAAAGACAACCAATGCTCTAGATTTATCCTCATCTATATAATAAAACAGAGCTGTGTTTTAATTCAAAAGACAACCAACGCTCTAGATTTATCCTCATGCCTACATAAATCTCTACCCTTCATTCTATAAAATGGTGTTTTGGTAAATACTTTGCTTTTTATCCCGCCTTTATGAAACGAAATCTGCCATAATTACATTCCATATTCTAATCCCATGACTTGCGAGAATTCCAAACTGAAAAGGAAACATAAATCATTAACATGGCAAAGTCATCCCTTAATTATTATCCTTACGGCAGCATTTTTCCAAAGAAAACGGTAGGAGTACTCCCCATTACCATTTAAAGTAGTTTCTAAAGCAATTCTTTGTAAAATTTGGTAATTAAGATTCCGTGATTTTCCTTCCTCGTGATTTTGTGGGTTCAGATTTTAAAAGAATAACCTTCTTTTTTTTTAAGTTTCTCATTTGGTAATCACGGAATTGGTTACCCCCCTTTTTTAAAAGTGACTAATTTTTAATAGGATTGGTTACCACATCCCATGATTTTCGAAAGAAAACAAATAATTGGAAGAGCTTATGAAGAAAAAACTCTTTACTAACAAATCTCTTCTTTATTTGAAACATATGTTTGATCTACAAAAATCAAAAGGTCTCTTTTATGCATTAAGTCATTTAGACTTTCTATGTTTTTTCCTTTGTTATTGAAATCTATATCGTCTTTTTTCTACATTAGTCTTTATTTTCACAGAGTTACTAATAATTTTCTTTTTATTTGCTATTTGCAGATTCATAGGAGTGACGACATAAAATGGAAGCTTTGGAGGCATCATAATTTCAAGCTAGTGAATTTTCCTGCAAAACTGGAACTTCAAATTGCTGTCAAAGTAATTTCAAGGGATTTTTTTTGGCAAAACTGAAACTTTATATGAAGAACTAGCGTTGTAAGTATTAACAATATTCCTATTCTTATATGATTTTTTTTTATTTCTACTTCCATTTGATCTTATTTAGAACTGATTATCCAAACTTCTTATTCTGATTTCTGCCTTTGAAATTTGCAAATGGTTTCTTTGAAAATCTGGACATATGTTTTGTTAACTAATTTAATTTGATAGGCTTCCGAGAAAATGTGTTCATTAATTTTTTGTTTACTAATCTTTGAAAATCCGATAGGCTTCCTAAGGACAACGGATAGCAACAGATAAAAAAATTTCTACCATCTTTTTTTTTTTCATCCATTGTTTTCCATTTCAAAGATTTCAATATGCTTCTTAGCATGCATTTCTCCCTTTAAACATTGGTAAAAAGGTGTAGTTGCTTTGATTTAGTTGTTTTGTACTACTATTAGCTCTAATGATCTCATTTTTTTTTATTGGGATTCTACTTCGCGTTCAATGATTGGCAATGAGATCAAGACAATAATGCCAATTTTTTCCGTGAAAGTGTGCTTCATGGCTCATGATCAGTCCTTATGCTTCTCCTCTGCTATTTACAAACACTCCGAACAATTGGTTTACATTAATTACATTATAATTATGGAAGAATTTTGATTAGGTTATTATAATTAGTCTATTTTTTGGCGTGATGATATCGTTAGTATGTATTATGTCTCTAAGTTTTTGGTTGGTGGTGATTGGTGCAGGTATTCCTAGAAAGGGGCTTTGGCGTGGTGTTCTTGCACGTCCTTTGTCCAGGAAAGGAAGGTTAGATGCGTGCCTAAAGGAGCTCTTCGGCCATCTTAATCTTAAGAATATTGAGGGACAAAGGAGCATTGGAGTCTTCATGATGACCGACCGTCGTTGTTAGGTTAAATTCTGATTTATTTTGTTAACTTGAATTTTGTTTTATTTTTTTGTTGTTGAATGATGTATGGTGAATGATGTTGACAATTTAGAATAAGAATTTTTTTGTTTGATATGAATTTAAATTAACTATGTGTACTTTGATTCATCCCGTGCATGGCACATTTCTGGAAAGAGTGTAACTCTTTTTCAACATTTCTGAATGGTTTAGTCATCCTTTTCAAGATGCAAAGGATTCGATCCAATTCTTTCAAGATGCTAGGGAACAAACTATTTGTGCTTCGCTTAGTGGATTCTTTCTCGCCTGATCTACGCTTTGCCACAAGTTTGTAACTATTGTAAGCCTAATTTTTTTTTTTTATGTTGCTTCGTTCTTTGTTGTTTCGTGGTTAAAATAGCTTTTGGGGGAAGCTATAGACAACATAAATTAATTTTGTAAAGTCTTCAGTTAACATGTGTTGGTTTGGCTATCTAGGTTTCATTTTGTTTGAATCCACTTAGTTGTAGTACTAGGCATGTATTGTGCAATTGGGAGAGTGGGATTGAAGTTATATTTTCGATCTACAATCTTGGTGATGGATTAAATCCAATTGCACTGCCCTTCGTCTATAACATTGGTTCCTAATTTTTTATGTAAATCCTTTTTCATTTTTTATGCTGGCAAGAGATGGTGGTTATGTGATTGACTAGGTCCTCACAGTTGCTTGAGAAGTATTGCGATGTGATCGTTTGGACTTGGGACTACTGCTTCAAGTAATATTTTCTTATGGCTTTCAATGGAATTTTTTTTGGAAGCAAAATCGAATGATCCTGTATGAAGGTGGTGTTGATGTTGGTATGTACTAAATTTGATAGTCTTTGTGAATGATTATTGGTTCGGGATGTCTTTCATTGAAAGTAACTCATAAAATTTATATTGATATTCATACGCTTTGTGATACTGATTTACAACTGGGGGAAGGATAAGTGGAGATAATCAATCGGGGGAAGAATAGGTTATTTAAAATGTGTTTTTAAACATGGATATTTAAGCACAGTCATTGATGAGTGAAGAAAATGATGCTCTATTGATTTTTTTTCTGCCATTGTGTTAAAGAGGTTGGAGGGATAAAACTTAATAATTTTTTGGCTATCAATTCGGAGCCGTGCCTTTAGGCACGGGCATGCACTAGTTGTAATTCAAAACAGAGTAGGCAAGACATTTTATATACAAGTCCTGGTACGGTGAATTTCAATTGTTCGGAGCTGACCATTCATATGTGTCAGTTTTAACAAAAGAACAACTATTGAATGAAAGGTTCACAAAGAATGTTTTGTATGAGATAGCTTTATCTGTCATTCTATTTTGCGAAATGTATTGGCTGAGATAGCATTATCTGTAGCTTTATTCTGGTAGATAGACTATTTCGCAACATCAGTTATATATCGAATGAAAAGATATAGAATTATTATCATAACAAAAAGATGACCTGCTATTTTTCATTGTTCGGAGCCGATCATGCATATGTATCGTTTTAAATAAAAGAACAATTATTATAATTCAAAACAGAGCAGGCAAGACATTTCATATAGAAGCCCTGGTACGACGAATTCCAATTGTTCTGAGCCGACCATTCATATGTGTTAGTTTTAACAAAAGAGAACACCTATTGTACTTCTAACAGAGTAGCCAAGACATTTCATATACAACCCTGGTACGGTGAATTCCAATTGTTCGGAGCCGACCATTCATATGTGTCAGTTTTAACAAAAGAACACATATTCAACTTTCCAACACCTATTCAGCAAAAGAACACCTATTCAACTTTCCAATACCTAGTCCGTCTTCAAGTTTCGGTCTTTCCAAAGAGCTTCTGTCCATGTTCTTGGTTTATCATACAGGAACCTTTGCAACAATAACACTCTGTATTGTCTGATTTCATCAGTTGTCAATGACTCAGGGATGCGATCTCCCTGTGCAAGCTTGTCAATGATGTAGCAGACTATAATTCCACAGTCAACGCTGCAAAAGTTGTCATAATCAGAGTTAGAAGGAAAGAAATAGAGTAGGAAATAATACAGTGCACAGGAGTATCGAAATAAGATGCTGAACAAGATTAATTGGCTTACGTTCTAGGTCTTTGTTGCGGAGATGCGGGTGAGATTATCGGAGCATTAAATTTTTGCTTTTCAAAGATTGTTTTGTTTTGTGATGTGAGGATGAATGTTGGGGTATGGTTTTTCTTCACGAATCCTTCAACATATCTTTTCTGCATTTGTAAGGTTAAATATTTGTTAATTATTATTTTCGTATCATTTGAGTATGGATTACAAGAAGTCCAAGTATTTTTACCATTAAACGAGCATCTTTAAGGTATGCATCTGTATTTCTTCCAGTTGGTCTGATGGAATTGTAATGCCTCCATTGCCCATCCTCAATGTCATAAAGCACGATAGTCCAATGGTATGGATTGTTGTCGTTCTCTTTATTACCTCCTGAGGAATTCATGGGGAAACCAAGTAGCGATAGGTATGGTCTTTTTGAATGAGTTCTACCAGTTTGTCAAATTACATGCGACAAAATACATACCATATACCAGTTGAGATAACCATATCTCTTGGTTTCTAGTGGATAATTCAGAACATAGAATTCGTGAGATATTTTATCTCTTGTTCTTTGTGCGCAAAAACAGTATATGCGAAGCAAGAGATAACAGTATCTCAGACACATAATATTTTTTTGATATTCTTATCTCTTGTTCTTTGTGGGAAAAAACAGTGCATGTGAACAAGAGATAACAGTATCACAGAAAAATAACATGTATTTATAAAGGATAATTCAAAACATAGAATTTGTGAGATATTCTTATTTCTTGTTCTTTGTGCGCAAAAATAGTATATGCGAAGCAAGAGATAACAGTATCTCAGAAACATAATATGTTTTTGATATTCTTATCTCTTGTTCTTTGTGGGAAAAAACAGTGTATGTGAACAAGAGATAACAGTATCACAGAAAAATAACATGTATTTATAATGGATAATTCAGAACATAGAATTCGTGAGATATTCTTATCTCTTGTTCTTTGTGCGCAAAAATAGTATATGCAAAGTAAGAGATAACAGTATCTCAGACATATAATATGTTTTTGATATTCTTATCTCTTATTCTTTGTGGGAAAAAACAGTGCATGTGAACAAGAGATAACAGTATCACAGAAAAATAACATGTATTTAAGCAATAGATACAGAGATCAAGTAGTTATGCGGAACTAGTGTTTTACTTACCCACAATATGGATTTGAAAAATAGTATTTTACTTTCATCTCCTTACTCTCTTTCCAACATGAATGTAAAAGAATCGATGAGCTGCACACATTATTTGATGTGAGACTTAAATGCACAAAAGTTTGGTAACAGTTCTGAAGAGGGTTTTTTTCCCCGTCTTACTGTGTTTTGTACATCTTCTTCATTCAAGATTTCTATGACTTCTTGCAAGCTTACCGTACCATTAAAGAGGTTGTTATCCTAGATAGGGGTTCTGCAAAGTTACAAGACAACAGCAGTACATCAGCAATGAATATTGTAGGGAGGTATTCCCGAACAGATACATCTAGTTGCCGAACAGATGGTGTATAAAAACACGTGAAAGATTGAACAGGATTGACCGCCGATCAGTATGTTGAAAGGCGACAAAGCCCAGTTACATAAGAAGACATTGGTGTAAAACTAACTGTTCGACAGATAGAGACATTCTGATTACATTGGGCAAAGTTACATGTGAAGTAGCTGGTCCAGCCAGACTATTCGACAACGAGATAGCCGAACAAAGAAAGAGCTCCAATTAAAGAGTCAGAGCAGAGGGAATACTCGAGAAGATTCCAGAGAAGTCATGTTCCGTAAAGGAATGAGATCCCAAGAATATAAGATCTGAGAAAGATATCCAACGAGAATGGGATGTTCGGCTTTTAATGGAAAAGAATCCTAAAAGGACTATTTTCTAATGAATTGATAAGGAAAACGAGAATCCTTGATATCCAGGGTTTCCTATACGAGAAAGGAATCCTAGGGCAACAGGGATGCTTGGCCAGCAAGCATACGCAAATCTATAAATATGAGGTAAAACTAGAGGAAAAAAGTATGCAATACATTGCATTATTCGATATTTTCCTATTGATAATTAGGGTTTCTTTAGTACGTGATACTAACTTTGCCATCGGAGGGCCTTTGCCACGAGAGGCAAAGGTGCTCTCACCCCTTGTCTATTTTGCAGATTAGGGTTCCGACGACAAATTAGGGTTCCGGTGAAAAGGCACGAATAAGCCGTTGCAATCCAAGGTGATCTGAAGCATCAATTGTTTTCATCCCCTTACAATTGGCGCCGTCTGTGGGAAACGAACAATTGTTCAAAAAAATAATCATGATGGAAGAAGATCCAGTTACTCCATTTAGTTCGAAGGACCAGTTGGGTGGGGGAAGAGATAAATCCCCACCAGGTGCTCCGAGAAAGCCCACTGGTAGACATAACGGAGATAACTCCAGAGAAAAAAGAGACAAAACTGCTACTGGCTCCACGAGAGGGAGTAAGTCTCATCGAAGAGAAGAGTCAGTCACCCATTCAAGAAGTATACACAATGATAACGATGTCCTCGATAAAAAGAGAAGGAAAATCGAGGAGTATGCTCGTTTGATTAGAAAATGAGAGTACGAGATACAGGAATTGCAGCGGGTACGAGAGCACCCAGAAGACTTTGGACTTTCTCGAAGGAATTCCCAGAAGGACAGACGGACTCTGGTAGTCCATAAGCAGGCTCATTCACATGGTAGAAGGAGCAGGAGTCCTAATAAAGGGCGATACGAAGCTTCTCCACGAAAAAGGAGAAGCAGAAGTAAAAGCCGAACACCGGAGAGAAGGGCTTCTTCACAAAAAAGGAGGAGCAGAGACCGAAGTTCCACCCTGGAGGAGGAGGAGATAAGGAAACATCATCGAGATAGGTACGAAAGACCAGATGCTGATTGGGCCAAAACTACGGCTCACAAATCTAAGGAGATCGAGGATGGGACAATGACTGCACGAGAAGCAGCACGCAAGGCCCTAAGTAATATTGCAGCCTCCCCCTTTGCAAAGAGGCTACAAGAGGCTAGGTTGTCGAGCAGAGTGAAGCATGGTACATTCGTACTTTACAAGACAAATACGGATCCCGTGGCTCACATACAACATTATCAACAGGCTATGTTTATGCATGAGGGGGATGATGCCATCTTATGCAAGATGTTCCCCTCCAGTCTTGGTAAAGTGGCTTTGGCTTGATTTCATAAACTAGCCCTACGATCCATATGAGGATGGAGGCAGTTGGCCGAGGAATTCACTGCTCGGTTCTTGACAAGCAGAAAAGCTCCAAAGACGTTTGAAAGTCTTTCCACCATGAAACAGGAGGAGAACGAGCAGATCAGGGATTATGCAAAAAAGTACTAGGAAACTTCAACGAGATTGAAAGCTGCAGTGAGGAGTACGCAATTGCCACCTTCAAGACTGGTTTGCCTGTTCGGGGAGAGCTGCGTCGCTCATTGAATAAACATGTAGTAGCCACGTTGGCCAAACTGATGGAACGGATAGAGCAACACGCCAGAGTGGAGGATGACATACTCCGTGAGGATGGCAGGACTGTTGCCGAGTAGCCGAAGGCACCTGTCAAAAAGGTGGATAAGCCAGAGCCCAAAACTTATAGAGAAAGAAGGGAGTATGGGCAGGCTAAGAAAGAACCGTATAAAGATAAGCAAGCTCCTGATCCCAAATCTTTCTTTTCTATCACTACAGTATGGAAGGAACCAATCTATAGGATTCGTTATCGAATAAAGAATCAGCCATATTTTAAATGGCCCCCAAGTCTAGGCGGAGACAAGGACGCAAAACGTGCTACGAATCAGCACTGCAGTTACCATAAAGATTGGGGCCATATGACTGAGGATTGTGAGATGTACAAGAGACACCTTGATGATTTGGTCTCTTGGGGCTATCTCAAGGAATTTATCCAGGAGGATCCAAAGGAGAAAGGGAAAGCCATGGAACTGGGTTACGAGCAAAACCCTAAAGGAGTAATCCATATGATACATGGGTTGGCCACACCTTATACGAGAAATGAGGTCAGGCTGTTACAAAGACAAGTCAAGCACAATCAGCATGTAATGCGATTGGGAAACAAGAGAGGACGAGAGAATGATGTGTGCGATGAACGCATAACATTCACAGATGATGACTTGGGAGAAGTCCAAATACCTCATAACGATGCTTTGGTCATAACCCTACGAGTTGGGGAATACGACATTGAGAGGATTTTAGTGGACTCTGGAAGTTGTACAGAGGTGATGTATTACGATGCGTTCAAGAAGCTGAGGCTGGCCCAAACAGACTTTGAGCAATCTACAACACCTCTTATTGGGTTCGGAGCAGGAGCAGACTGGCCTCTTGGAAAGGTAACATTACCTGTTTGGGCTGGATCAGTGATGTTGAGGACAGATTTTTTAGTAATCGATGTTCCTTCTTCCTATAATGCGATTATAGGGAGGACATGGTTGCACAAGATGAGAGCAGTCTCCTCGACTTATCACCAGATGGTGAAGTTCCCAGGATCGAATGGGGTTGAGGTACTTAGAGGCAATCAGAAAGTGGCACAACAATGTCTGATTTCTATCATTAAAAGAGCCCCAAAGGCCCACCATGTTCATACATTAGAAGTACCAAATCTACCAACTATCGAGGATGTTGGAAGAAGTCTGGCTGAAAAGGTGGTTGAAGGCTTGGAGAAAATTCAGATCAACGAGACTGATCCTGAAAGATATTTCTTAATCGGGGAATCATTACCAGCAGACGAAAAGGCTGAATCGATAAGACTTCTGAAGGAATATGTTGATGTATTTGCATGGGTGCCAGAGGAAATGCCCGGAGTGGATGCAGGTGTGATCTATCACCATTTAAACGTTGATCCTCAGCATAAGCCGATCATTCAGAAAAAATGAAAGGCAGCTGTGCAGCATGTGGATGCAGTAATTGAAGAGATTAATCGTTTACTGGAGGCCAAAGCAATACGTGAAGTCTACTACCTAGAGTGGTTATCCAACACCGTTGTGGTGAAGAAAAAGAATGGAAAGTGGCGTGTCTGCATAGACTTCACTGACCTAAACAAAGCGTGTCCAAAAGATAGTTTTCCTCTTCCAAAGGATTGACCAGTTGGTTGACGCAACCGCTAGTTACGAGCGAATGAGTTTTCTCGACGCATATCGAGGATATCATCAGATTGCTATGTTTGGGCCTGATCAAGAGAAGACTTCGTTTATCACACCACGAGGGTTGTACTGCTATAGTGTTATGCCGTTTGGGCTAAAGAATGCTGGGGCAACATACCAAAAACTTACAATCATCATGTTCAAAAAGCTCCTTGGAAAGACTATGGAAGTTTACATAGATGATATGGTGGTGAAAAGCCAAGATAAACGGGGGCATATAGCTGATTTAAAAGAAGCTTTCGAAATCCTGAGGGAGTACAAACTGAAACTCAACGCCTCGAAATGTGCGTTTGGAGTTGGTTCAGGAAAGTTCCTGGGCCATTTGGTAACCATGAGAGGGATTGAGGCTAACCCCGATCAAATTGCTGCCCTACAAAGGCTTCAGAGTCCCAAAAACACTAAGGAAGTCCAAAGGTTAACTGGAATGGCTGCAACACTTAATAGATTTATTAGCAGGTCAAGTGACAAGTGCAGACCCTTCTTTCAATTCTTGAAAAAGAGGGAGGGATTCGAATGGGGAGCAGAGTGTGAACAAGCCTTCCAGGACCTGAAGAAGTATCTGGCCGAGCCCTCACTTTTGTCAACCCCACAGCTAGATGATTCTTTAATTTTGTACTTAGCTGTTTCCGAGCATGCAGTAAGTGCAGCCCTGTTGAGGGATTTGGGGATCGAACAAATCCCTATTTATTATGTTAGCAAGACGCTACTGGATGCAGAGACGAGATATCTGCCCTTAGAAAAACTTGTCCTGGCGCTTAGGACAACCACAAGGAAACTGCCACACTACTTCCAAAGCCATAAGGTTGTGGTTTACACAGAGTTTCCATTGAAATCACTGCTACGAAAAGCAGACTTCTCGGGAAGGATCTTGACGTGGTCCGTCGAGTTAAGTCAGTACGAACTCGATTATCAGCCACGCACGACAATCAAAGGCCAAGTATTGGTAGATTTTATGGCAGAGTTTTCTCCTACAGTGGCTCCCCTACCTCCTACGAGAAAGGAACAGGTGACTAAAACATCACCCGAGAAGATTCAGTCCTCAGCCGAACAGGATCCTATAGAATGGAAGTTATTCGTTGATGGATCAGCATGTAATACTGGTTCAGGAATTGGGGTTGTCCTTTTTCCTCCTGATGGAGTACTGATTGAACTATCTGTTCGGCTCGGATTTAGTGCATCAAATAATGTGGCTGAGTATGAGGCACTCTTGGCTGGATTAAAGAGTGCAAAGACCCTAAAAGCAGAACGGGTTAGGGTGTACTGTGATTCACAGCTTGTGGTCAATCAACTGTCCGGGGAATATGAAACTCGAAGTGAAAAGATGATGGCCTACGTACAGGCAGCCAAGGACCTGCTTGATACCTTCGAAAAGGTATATATTGAACAGATAAGTTCTGGACAGAATGCTCATGCAGATTCATTAGCTTGGTTAGCTGCAGCTGTACCAACTGAGTTCAAAAGGAAGGTGGCAATAGAATATTTGAATGAGCCGAGCATTGGGAGGAGTATAGACTTGGTCTTGGACGTGAACCAAGGACCAAGTTGGATGGACCCAATCATGGAGTTCTTACGAGACGAGAAACTCCCTTCTGACAAAAAGGAGGCTTATAAGATAAGGATTAAATCTGCTAGGTTTTGGCTGTCCCCAGAGGGTAAGTTATATAGAAAATCCTTTGCAGGACCATATTTACTATGCGTACATCCTGAGATGGTGCAGAAGTTTCTTCATGAAATCCATGAGGGAACATGTGGGAGCCATGATGGAGGCAGATCCATTGCCCACCGAGCAATCACCCAAGGCTACTGGTGGCCACACATGCAGGAAGATGTAAAGGTGTATGTGAAGATTTGTGAGAAGTGTCAAAAATTCTCACCAATGATTCGAACACCCGCCGAGGATCTGATGCCTTTGACGAGTCCCTGGCCGTTTGCTCAATGGGGAATGGACATCGTGGGTCCACTACACAAAGCAACTGGGAATCGAAAATTCCTGCTAGTTGCAACAGACTATTTCACTAAGTGGATTGAGGCAGAACCATTGGCCAAAATCACTGAACCTATGATAGAAAGGTTCGTATGGAAAAGCATTATCACTCGCTTTGGGGTCCCTTACTCATTGGTAACAGACAATGGATCCCAATTTCAAAAGAAATTCAAGGCTTTTTGTGTCCAGTATGGAATACGAAATTATTATTCCACCCCAGCCTACCCTCTGAGTAATGGGCAGGCAAAGGCGTCTAATAAAACTATCCTTGACGGGATCAAGAAAAGGCTGGACAAAGCTAAAGGGAAGTGGCCTGACGAGTTACCATTAGTGCTGTGGGCTCACCGAACAACGCCTAGGAGGTCTACGGGAGAGACCCCCTATTCATTGGCCTATGGAACAGAGGTTGTTATACCTCTTGAAGTTGGTCTTCCGACCAATAGGACTGCACTAGTCGAAAGTGGGGGCAATGATAGGGCCCTTGAAATTGAGCTTGATCTCGCTGAGGAGAGGAGAGAAAGGGCCTTAATCCATCTGGCTTCCTACCAGGAACAGTTGATGAAGAGCTATAATAAGCATGTTCATCCTCGAGAATTTGGTGTGGGGGACCTAGTGCTACGGAGGGTGCTCGGCAATACCAAGGTGGCCAACGAAGGCAAGCTAGGGGCCAATTGGGAAGGCCCGTATCGAGTAACCGAGATTGTAGGCATATGGGCCTATAAATTGGCAGATTTGGATGGTAATCCAGTTCTGAGGCTTTGGAATGTCCATAATCTATGAAAATTCTTTGTTTAGAAGCGTTAAAATTCTGTTTTAGATTGCACTACGTACTTATGTGGGAATTACGAATATAATTCCTTGTTCTAGTTTTGTTATTTTAGTTGCAAGGGGTACGAATAACGCCCTCTTGAGTTTCACAGATTATGAATACAATCACTTTTAGCAGTATAACTATTGCGTTCTTAGTATTTGTCTTAAGAATACGAATTATGGGCTTGGTTTCCCTCATTCGTATTGGGGAGCAGGGAACGGGCACTTATACATGTAAGTACGTGACACTTAAACAAGTATGAAAACACTTGTATGTTTGTTCTTAAGTACGTGAAACTTAACAAACACTTGTATGCTTGTTTTTTAAGTACGTGAAACTTAAATTCAGTTCAAACAAGTACGAGAAACTTAGAACGTTTTTAAGTCGAAAAACTTAGAACGTTTTTAAGTACGTGAAACTTAACAAGTATGAAACACTTGTATGGATTTTTAAGTACGTGAAACTTAAAAGTTATCAAACACAAGTATTTTTTAAAGTACGAGATACTTAGAAATTCATAAGTACGTGAAACTTAACTGCAGTTCACAAGTACGAGATACTTAGAGCATTTGATTTAAGTACTTGAAAGAGTACAAGCAATGATGATTTACAAGATTTGCTACGTATTGAAAGCAAACAAATAGGATCAAAGTACGAAATACTTAAGATTAAACTAATTTGCATCCGAACAGATGCAACAAAGAGGGAAGCCGAGCAAAATGTATAGTTATGCCACAAAGGGCCAAATACCTGTGTTACCAAAAAAAAAAGTACTGATGCCACGCAGGGCTCAAATATCATGGTCACGTAGGACCAGCCAAATTGTTTTAAGGGAGTTCTCAAGCAAACTTACCATAACATTAGTACAGGTTTTGGACATCTAAGTGTGTTCTCTCTTGTTCCTCCGTTGTGGTATCACCATCGGTTGCATTCTCCTCCAAGTTAATGGGCACAAGGGTTGAATCCCGAGCAGGTGATTGAGTAGGGTGCACATCAGTAACCATGTCTTCTTCAGCATTAGCAAATTCTTCGATCTGTTGCTCAATGTCGTCTTTAGGATGCTCCGCTGGATCCTGAATGCTTTGAGCATGAGTGCTTGGCAGATCATTGTCAACCCAGAAGGGTGAGTCCTCGGCAACCCCTAGTTTGGTCAGGCAGGCCTCTCAGCTGGCGATCCAGATTTGATCTTGAATAAACGACATTTGTTCAACATAACTTGCCGTTGTGGTGTCAAAGCCTTTCTGATAGCCCTCTTCATAGGAAGCTTTCTTGGTGTAGGTGGACAAATTCAAGTAGTGCTCTGAACAGCACTGGAATGCAGCGGCTTCTCGTGCCTCTTGAACGTAACCCTAATTTGTCAATGAAACCTTTGTCCTGCAAAACAAACAAGGAGTGAGTGCACCTTTGCCTCTCGTGGCAAAGGCCCTCCGATGCCTTTGTTAGTATTTCGTACTAGCAATCCAACCCTAATTATCAGTAGGAAAGCAATAAGAATGCAGTGTATTGAGTATCTTTTTCCTCTAGGTTTACCTCTTATTTATAGATTTATGGATGCTTGCTGCCCAAGTATCCATATTGCCCTAGGTTTCCTACCTCGTATAGGAAAACTAGGATCTCTTGGATTCTCGTTCCCTTATCAATTTATTTCCTTAATCCTTGTAGGACTCTTTCCATAACAGGCCGAACATCCCATACTCGTTGGGTATCTTTCTTAGATCCTATATTCTTGGGATCTCATCCCTTAAGGGAATATCAGTGATTCTAGACCCTTCTAGAATGTTCTCTTCAGTAGGACTTCTCTATTTGTTCGGCCATCTCATGGCCGATCAGATGGCCTGGACCAGTTACTTCACATGTAACTGGTCCTAGGGAAACTTCTTGGATCATATCCCTTCTAAGGAGCTCTCCTCCTGTTCGGCTCTCTCTTGCCGAACAAGTTTCTTTGAACAGTGGCATCTCATGTCATTTTCCTTGTATTTGGTCCAGTAACACCTCGTGTCATTGCACCGAGAATCGTACAACCTCTCTGGACCATTGACTTCTCATGTCACTGGTCCATAGCGTGTTGACCTTTTCTTTTGACCGTACTCGGCCTCGTTTTGTACCTGTTCGGGAATACCTCCCTACAATTGCTCCCCAGCCTTACTCGTTATATTTTACTCAGATAACGAGTAAAGCTCTTTTACCGAGCAAATTCATTTTGTTTCTGCACCCTATTTCATATATTGGTGCAATGTTTCATCATGTTGCTAAGGCAAAATCATCTTTTCGTGTGGCCGTCACAGGCTTTTAGCCCTAACCTTTACACGCGTCGATCATCGTATTGCTTTACATTAAATACGAACAGACGTGTTTTTTGGAAAACGGAACGCTCAAACGGCGTTTGGGGTGACGTTTCACGTACGCCACCAACTTTTAGGATATTTTTGGGTTTTCGTCCCATTTTCAAAAACCCCAATCTTTCTCTTAGACTCCCTCTGCAGAAAGAGACGATTTCAAGTTTTACCCGCCATTGAAGCTCTCTTCATCATTTCAAGATCTCATCCTCTCTGCTCTTAGGGATTCAATCGACTATTTTCGTAAGTCATCATTCATCTCCTTACTGCTCTATTTCTCTTGGTGGATTGTTTACAATCTCTCGTTAGGGTTTTATCGTCCCCTTTCTTTATACTTCAAAGAACCCCAAAAACCTTTCTGGTAATGGGAAGATTTCGGAGACACTGTAATACTCCTCAAACCATGGCTAGTTTCAGATCTCGATATGGGATTCCTGACAACGTAGCTACTGCTTTGGCTCCTGAGGATGCCATTCGTGAAAGCTTCGATTTCGACACCCTTCATATTCCAGTAGTTGCCGTCGTTGAAGGCGGAGTTAGGTTTCCCTTAGCCCCTCTGCTCTGCCAAGTCTTAGCGTATTACAGGCTTTCGCCAATGCAGGTTTCTGCTAATTTCTTCCGAGTAGTTATGGGTATAAATGCCCTAAATCAAATGTTAGGGACCTCTCTAGGCTTGTACGATATTCACCACCTATACAGTATTTCCAGAACTGGGGACGCCCTCACTTACTATTTAAAAAGTAGGGATTCTAGAAAGAAGCTAGTCCTTGAACTCCCTGACTCTGCTCGAGGGGATGACGATGACTTTCTGATCGTTACGGGCAACTTCGAACCCAGAGATGAGGACGATCAAGTGATTGGTTTTCATGCCCCTCACATATTCGGGAGCCCACGTTAGTGCTTTCCCCTTAATTCATATGTTGTTATCCTTTTTCATAGGAAAAGCTTTTTCGTGCTTCTAATTATCTTTGCTTTGCTTTGTTCCAGCATCAAATATTAACCGTGGTTATAACATC
Organism: Rhododendron vialii; assembly: GCF_030253575.1. Lineage (NCBI taxonomy): Eukaryota > Viridiplantae > Streptophyta > Magnoliopsida > Ericales > Ericaceae > Rhododendron > Rhododendron vialii. Next base: position 30,898,742 of record NC_080566.1, on the reverse strand, counting down.
ATAACCCCACAAGTTCACGTAGCTGATATCAGACGAGCACTTGCATTCAACGGCGAAGGGATATACCTTGCAGGCCGAGCAAGAGCAGCTCAAGTACTTCTCAGCTACAAAGCTTCGTACAGTGGGTTTATTGATCGGCGAACCTGAGCAGCCGATAACCCTGCAGTAGCTGGTCCTTCAAGACCAGTCCCTGAACAAGAAGAGAGGTGTTCTCGGACACCTCCGATCTCTGACGAACCAATCCCCCTTGCTGAGGAAGCTTCCAGTTCCACATTCAACTCGTCTTCCAGCGGCCATACCCTCTCACCTCCAGAGATGAACCGGCCAATTGACTTAGGCAGCCTCCTAACCATTCCTGGTCGGGGTCGTGGTACTGTTCGGGGCCAAGGTGGTCAAGGTCGTGGCCGTCGTATCCAGACTCAAACTGATGCTCCTCCTGGATTTTCTCTGGAAGAAATTGAAACCCTCCACAGAGAAAAACGTCAACGGGTGGAAGAATCCCAAGAAAGACCCCCACCATCCTCCTCATCTCCTGCTCCAGCATGGGCTCCCTCGTTCTCTCATGGGAACCGAGCTATCACTGCTCGGGACACCGTTGAGACTGAAGGAACTGCATTTGCATTGTCCCAGGCCTTTCTGTTGCCTGGGGATATGCTAAAAGAAGTTGCAATGTCTCCTGACAACCTCCTTAGCTCTTTCATGTCCCATAACGCCAAGGTAAAGTTTCGTTTTGTAACCATAGCGTATATAGCGTTTGATATTTATGTTTATCACAGCTGTTGTTTAACGTTCCAGGTGATGCAAAAAATGGTGGCCATGGCTCAAAAACTCAGCCAATCTGAGCCCCAACGTGCCAAACTGGTCAGCGAGAACAACAAGCTTCAACGCACCATCATCAGGCTTGAGAGAGAAAGAAACCAAGCCTTGGGAGAAGCTGATGGACTTAAAGGACAACTAAAGGGAGCTGAGGACAGTTTACATCAAACTCTGAAAGAATTGTAAGCGAGCCAGACGGAAGCCAAAGCTGCTTTTGAGAAGGGGTATAACGAAGGAATCAAGGTTGCCACTGAAAGCTACACAAGCCAAATGCCTGGAATTCAGGACCAAGTTTGGGTGGCTTCCTGGACTGCTTGCCTTGCAAAAGCTGAGATTCCTGAATCATCTCCCCTTTGGACCAATATGGATTTACCAAGTGCTGCTGCTAGCTGTGAGGAAGATATTGCAGAGGAGAGGGCTGAAGAGCAGGTGGTGAACGTGTCTGAACAGCCTGTTACTGAAGTGGAGCCACAGAATGATATGACCAACCCTGGCCAAAAGGAAGTTAGTGGTGGTCCACTTGAAGATGAAAATACCACAGAAGAGCTGGCTGCTCCAGTAGCTCCTACAATTACTCCTGCAGCTGTCCAAGATCTCACAGAAGACGAATAAATTCAATTGTTTATGTGTCTTGACAATCTGTTTTGCCACCTATTCGAATTGTGGTTTTGTGATGTCAGAATACTGTGCTGAAAACTCTTTAAGTATTTTGTACTTGTCTTAAACTTGTAAGTTTCCCGTACTTTTGATGTTTCACGTACTTATGCATATATATCTTTATGCTTCCAAGTTTTGTGCATGTTCTCGTATGCTTTGAGCTGTTTGTGCATGTTCTCGTATGCTCTATGCATGTATTCGTATGCATCACAGGGGTTTTAAGTTTCTCGTACTTTGAATATGTCTGTCCAAGTTACTTAAGTTTCTCGTACTTTGAATATGTCTGTCCAAGTTACTTAGAACAATTCACAAGTAGTTCGTACTTGCGTTCTCATAAGTGTTTCGTACTTGCGTTCTCACAAGTGTTTCGTACTTGCGTTTAAGTATTTCGTACTTAAATGGATATCCTATACCCTGCTCCCCAATACGAATGAGGGAAATTAATTTCGGAATTCGTATTTAAAACAATTACCAAAAAAACAACAGTTATACTAAAAAAGTAACTTTATTCATAATATGCAAAACTCAAGAGGGCGTTATTCGTACCCCTTGCAGCTAAAATAACAAAACTAGAACACTAGAGAGTTTTATTCGTAACTCTCACACAATCACGATGTGCATAAAGAAAAATTTATTCATATAAAAAACTTTCTCAGATTATGGACATTCCAAGGTCTTGGCATTGGGTTCCCATCCAAGTCTGCCAATCGATAAGCCCCAATGCCCACGATTTCTGTAACTCGATATGGGCCTTCCCAATTCGCCCATAGCTTTCCCTCATTAGCCACTTTAGTATTGCCGAGCACTTTTCGTAGCACAAGGTCTCCAACACCGAACTCTCGTGGGTGTACATTCTTGTTATAACTTTTGATGAGCTGCTCTTGGTATGAGGCCAAGTGCACCAGGGCCCGCTCTCGTCGTTCTTCGGCTAAGTCTAACTCAATCTCCAAGGCTCTGTCATTTCCTCCACTTTCAACCAAAGTAGTCCTGTTGGTCGGCAGACCTATTTCCAATGGAATAACAGCCTTTGTTCCATATGCTAATGAATAGGGGGTCTCTCCCGTAGACCTCCTAGGCGTTGTTCGGTATGCCCATAGAACCAATGGCAATTCATCGGGCCATTTCCCCTTTGCCTTATCCAAACGTTTCTTAATCCCATCAAGAATTATTTTGTTTGAAGCCTCTGCTTGTCCATTGCTTTGAGGGTAGGCTGGAGTTGAGTAATAATTTCTTATCCCATACTGGGCACAAAAAGTTTTGAACTTCTTCTGAAATTGTGACCCATTGTCTGTAATCAATGAGTATGGGACCCCAAAACGAGTAATGATGCTCTTCCACACGAACCTTTCTATCATAGGTTCAGTGATCTTGGCCAATGGCTCTGCCTCGATCCACTTAGTGAAGTAATCTGTTGCAACTAATAGGAATTTTCGATTCCCAGTTGCTTTGTGTAGTGGACCTACTATGTCCATTCCCCATTGAGCAAACGGCCAGGGACTTGTCAGCGGCGCCAGGTCCTCGGCTGGTGTTCGAATCATTGGTGAAAATTTCTAACACTTCTCACAAATTTTTACGTACACCTTAGCATCTTCTTGCATGTACGGCCACCAATACCCTTGGATGATTGCTCGGTGGGCTATGGGCCGACCACCAGCATGGCTTCCACAAGTTCCCTCGTGAATTTCGTGGAGGAACTTTTGCACCATCTCAGGATGCACACAAAGCAAGTAGGGTCCTGTAAAAGACTTCCTATATAGTTTTCCCTCTGGGGATAACCAGAACCGAGCAGATTTGGTTCTGATTTTATGAGCCTCCTTTTTGTTCAAAGAGAGTGTTTCATCTCGTAAAAACTCCACTATTGGGTCCATCCAACTTGGTCCTTGGTTCACGTCCAAGACCATCTCCACACTTCTCCCAATTCTCGGCTCCGTCAGATACTCTACGGCTATTTTTCTTTTAAACTCAGATGGTACAGCTGCGGCTAACCATGCCAATGAATCTACATGAGCATTCTTTCCAGAACTTATCTGCTCAATATACACCCTCTCGAAGGTATCGAGCAGATCTCTGGTCACCTGTACATATGCCGCCATCTTCTCGCTCCGGGTTTCATATTGCCTGGACAGTTGATGGACTACGAGTTGTGAATCAGAATACACCCTAACACATTCAGCTTTTAGGGTTTTTGCACTTCTCAAACCAGCTAAGAGTGCCTCGTACTCTGCCACGTTATTTGATGCACTGAACCCTAGCCGAACAGATAGTTCCAACATTGACCCTTCAGGGGGTAAAAGCACAACTCCAATTCCTGAGCCGGTGTTGCAAGCTGACCCATCAACAAACAGCTTCCATTCTAAGGGATCTTGTTCGGCTGATTCCTGTTTCTTCGTTACAGGTGGCGTTGCCTCATGCTCCTTTCTCGTAGGAGGCAAAGGTGCTACTGTGGGTGAGAATTCCGCCACAAAATCAGCCAACACTTGACCTTTGATTGCTGTGCGCGGTTGATAATCAATGTCGTATTGGCTCAACTCTACGGACCAAGTTGAGATCCTTCCCGAGAAGTCTGCCTTTCGTAGCAGTGATTTCAACGGGAACTCAGTGTAAACCACAACTTCATGACTCTGGAAAGAATGTGGCAATTTTCTCGTTGCTGTCCTTAATGCCAGGACTAATTTCTCGAGGGGCAGATATCTCGTTTCTGCATCTAACAATGTTTTGCTCACATAATAAACAGGGATTTGCTCGGATCCCTTGTTTCTCAAGAGGACTGCACTCACAGCATGCTCAGAAACAGCTAAGTATAAAACTAGGGACTCACCTGGCTCTGGAGTCGAAAGAAGGGGAGGAGAGGCCAAATATCCCTTCAGATCCTGGAAGGCTTGTTCACATTCTGCTCCCCATTTGAACCCTTCCCTTTTCTTTAACAGCTGAAAGAAAGGTCTGCACTTGTCACTTGATCGGCTAATAAATCGATTAAAAGCTGCTGCCATCCCAGTCAATCGTTGGACTTCTTTCATTGTCCGAGGACTTTCTAGATTTTGTAAGGCCTTTATTTGGTCGGGATTCGCCTCTATTCCCCTTAGAGTTACAAGATGGCCTAAAAACTTTCCAGAACTGACTCCAAACGCACACTTCGAGGCGTTGAGTTTCAACTTGTATTTCCTCAAAATTTCAAAAGCTTCTCTCAAATCAGCAATATGGCCTTGCCCATCTTTACTTTTCACCACCATGTCATCTATGTAAACCTCCATAGTTTTGCCGAGCAATTTTCTGAACATGATGGTTGCCAGTCTCTGATACGTTGCCCCTGCATTCTTTAATCCAAAAGGCATGACATTGTAACAGTACAACCCTCGTGGTGTAATAAAAGACGTCTTCTCCTGATCTGGCCCGAACATTGCAATTTGATGGTATCCTCGATATGCATCGAGAAAACTCATCCGTCCATATCCTGCTGTTGCATCAACCAACTGGTCAATCCTTGGAAGAGGAAAACTATCCTTTGGGCACGCCTTGTTTAAATCTGTGAAGTCTACACACACACACGCCATTTTCCATTTTTTTTCTTGACGACAACAGTATTTGACAGCCATTCTGGATAATAAACTTCCCTTATTGCCTTGGCTTCCAACAAATGATCCACTTCTTCAATTACAGCGTCAACGTGCTGTACGGCTGCCCTTCGTTTCTTTTAAATGACCGGTTTATGCTGTGGATCTATATTCAAATGATGGCAGATAACATCTGCACTTACCCCAGGCATCTCCTCTGGTGTCCAAGCAAATACATCGACGTAAGTTTTCAAGAAACTTATCAGTTCATTCTCTTCCTCTTCTGGCAGTGATTCCCCAATTAGAAAATACCTATCTGGATTAGTCTCGTTGATCAGTGTTTTCTTCAAATCCTCAACTACCCTCTCGGTTGGGTCTTTTCCAATATCCTCAATGGTCGGCAGATCCGGAATTTCCACAGTATTAACATGGTGGGCATTATGGACTCTTTTTATGATGGATACCAAACATTGTTGAGCTATCTTTTGGTTACCTTTGATGTGCTCAATCCCATTAGACCCTGGGAACTTTACCATCTGATGGAAAATTGAAGAGACTGCCCTCATCTTGTGCAACCATGTTCTCCCTATAATCACGTTATAGGAAGACGGTACATCCACCACTAAGAAGTCGGTTCGTAGCACCACTGTCCCAGCCCGAACAGGCAGAGTTACCTTGCCTAACGGCCAAACTGCTCCTGCTCCAAATCCGACCAAAGGAGTTACTGATTGTACCAAATCTTCTTGTGTGAGCCCCAGTTTCTTGAATGCATCGTAGTATAGCACTTCGGTGCAACTCCCTGAATCCACCAGGATTCTTTCCATATCATATTCCCCAACTCGTAGGGTTATGACCTAAGCATCATTGTGAGGTACCTGGACTCCTCCCAGATCTTCATCCGTAAAAACTATGCCCTCGTTGCCTGCCCCTTCGTTGCGCCCTCTTTTCTTCCCCAACTGCATTACATGTTGGTCATGTTTCACTTGTCTCTGAAGCAATCTCACCTCATTTCTCGTATAAGGTTCGGCTAATCCATGTATCATATGGATTACCCCTTTTGGATTCTGTTCGTAATCCAAATCCATTGCCTTGTCTTTATCCTTGGAATCTTCTTGGATAAATTCTTTGAGATAACCTCGTGAGACCAAATCATCAAGATGCCATTTAAACATTTCACAATCCTCAGTCATGTGACCCCAATCCTTATGGTAGCTGCAGTGCTGATTCGTAGCACGTTTTGCATCTTTATTCCCACTTAGAGTTGGAGGCCATTTAAAATAAGGCTGATTCTTTATTCGATAAAGAATCCTGTAAATGGGCTCTTTCCAAACCGTGTTTATTGAAAAGAATGACTTGGGATCCGGGGCTTGTTTATCCTTGTACTGCTCTTTCTTCGCCTGCCCATAATCTTTTCTTTCACGATAAGTTTTGGGCTCTGGCTTGTCAGCTTTCTTTATAGGCCCCTTTATTTGCTCGGCGGCCAACTTACCATCCTCTCGTAGAATGTCATCCTCGTTCCTAGCGTGCTGCTCAATTCTCTCCATCAGTTTTGCCAATGTCTGCACGGGACTCATGTTTAGAGACTTACGCAGTTCCCCCCGAACAGGTAAGCCTGTTTTGAACGTGGCTATTGCGTATGTAGGGGGATGAAAACAATTGATACTTCGGATCAACTGGATTGCAACGGCTTATTCGTGCCTCTTCACCGGAACCCTAGCTCGACGTCTGAACCCTAATCTGCAAAATAGACAGGGGGTGAGTGCACCTTTGCCTCTCGTGGCAAAGGCCCTCCGATGCCTTTGTTAGTATCACGTACTAGAAAACTCAACCCTAATTGTCAGTAGGAAAGCAAGAATAATCCAATGTATTGCGTACCTTTTGCCTCTAGGTTTATCTCATATTTATAGATTTTCGTATGCTTGTTGCCCAAGCATTCTTGTTGCTACAGAATTCCTAACTCGTATAGGAAACCCAGGATATCAAGGATTCTCGTTTCCTTTATCAGTTTATGGAAAAGAGTCCTTTTAGGATTCTTTTCCATTAAGAGCCGAACATCCCATACTCGTTGGGTATCTTTCTCGGATCCTATATTCTCGGGATCTTATGCCTAAACGGAATACTATTGTTTCTGGACTCTTCTCAGAATGTCCCCTCTACTCTTACTCTCGATTGGAGCTCCTTCTTTGTTCGGCCGTCCCATGGCCGAACAGACGGCTTGGACCATCTACTTCACATGTAACTTGGTCCAAACGTAATCAGAATGTCTCTTGTCTGCCGAACAGATAGTTTACACCAGTGACTTGTCATGTCATTGGCCTTTATTCTGCCGAACAGATTGCATGGACCAAGGACTTCACATGTCATTGTTCCATATCGCTGTTCTTCATAAGACGATAAGTCTAATCGTATTTACCATGTGTTCCTAAACATCACGTGTTCGGTAACTAAATGTATCTGCTCGGGAATACCTCCCTACAATTGCTCCCCAGCTTCATGTATTTACCACTGTTCGGGGGTAATATATGATGCTTAGAAACAGAATTCTATCTAGACCAAACCCTTTTGATCCCGTGCAGTCATAATTTCAATATTTCATTGATGCTTTTTGGCGCCTTTGTCTTTATACCATTTCGGGGTAAACGACTCCACGTGGCACGTTTTCGTATGCCTAGCATTAATTTCGAACTGAAGTTTTATGAAACGGCGTCAGAACGGTTTCTGCTTTCCGTTACTTTCACTTGCAACGGCGTGAGAGGAGACGTTTCGTCTCCGTCTCTCACCCTTAAACCCCTGAAAGGGCTCTTTTTGGTTTTTCATCCAAAACATTCAAACGTTCAGTTTTTCTCTTAAAAGCTTTCCGCCATTGCCGCCGTCTGCAAACTCGATTGCACTCCAGGGAATCGTCACAATATTCTCGTAAGATTCTTGCTCTCAATCCCTTTCTTCTTCTTAGGTTTCCATCTGAGATCTCTTTCTCAGATTTTGTGGATCGTTTCTAGGGTTTCAATTCGTACCCATTTCCATCTTTTCTTCTTTTCTGAATATACTCATGGCGGATGATAACCCTCCTAGACCCAGTAAGTTTAGGAAGCTTTGTGATACCCCTGCTGCCATGGCGGCATTTAGAGAAAAATACAATATTCCTGAAAACGTAGGGCTTGAACTCGCCCCATTAGGAGCGGATAGGGACGCTGGATCGTGGGATAGAATGTGTATCCCAATCGTGTCCATTGTCGAAGGCGGGGTCCGTTTCCCCCTTCATCCATTACTTCGCCAGATTTTAAGCTGGTACCGTCTTACACCCATGCAAGTTTCTATGAACGTCTTCAGATTGATAATGGGGACTATAGCCCTAAATGGGATTCTAGAGACCAATTTAGGAATCTGGGACATCCAATGGTGGTATAGTATAGTACTAAACCCTGAGTACAATACTTACTACTTCAAAGTTAGGAGAGCAGAGAAGCGCTTCGTGCTCAATCTGCCAGATTCTGCTCGTGACCACGAGATCGACTTCCTCTATGTGACTGGAGCATTCGAGCCTTTAGGGGAAGATGGCCAAGTGCTGGGGCTCCATTGCCCCCACATATGGGGCTATCCACGTATGCTCTTGATTTTACCCTTTTACAATTCTTCATTTACTACTTTCTCGTAGCCTTTCCATGTACTAAATTTGTTTTGTTGATTTGAATTTTGCAGCTGAAAACGTTAATCATCGTCCCAGACGCACACCAAGCAACATCCGAACAGAGGACATTAACAAAGTCCTAAAATATAAAGGCGTGCCTGGTACCCGAACAGCTGGTCGGGGTCGTGACGCTGACGTGCTGCTGGGATACGATCCTGCGTACAGAGGTGTCATCGACAGGCGGCTTGCTCATCCTAGCACCAGTGCTGCCTCTACATCACCTGCTCCTCCGCCTAGGAGCACAAAAGCTAACGCAGGAGTAACTGTAGCTGGTCAACTGGGTGAAATCCCAATCTCTGAAGGAATTCCATTACCACGAGTGAGAGTTCGAAGATCCTCACGAAGTCAGGCCTCCTCTCTTTCATTACCCGAACAGCCAGATCCGATCTGTGTGACTAGCCACTCCTCGTCCTCAGGTTATTCTCCATCTCCTCATATCTCAAGCATTATGACACGCCAACCCCTAAATCTCAGCTCCCTCGTCACCGTCTCTTCTCGGGGACGTGGGACTGGGCGGGTGGCCTCAACTGGGGCCCCTCCCCCACGATCTCGTCGTAATAGGGGGGGTCCGCACGGTCATCATCTTCTCCTCGAGAAGTGGACGCCACTACAGAGGCGGCTGACCTTCATAGAGACAAATGCCCAAGGGTAGATAATCAAGATGGTACTACCACACAAGTAGATACCGAAACTCATTATCCCATCTCACCAACCACTCAAGTCCTCCCTCAGACGTGGACTCCTCCTTTCACTAGGGGGGACTGTCCCGTTCATGTCGGGGATAGTGCTGGTTCATCTGAAACCGCACTTGCCTTAGCTCAAGGATTGCTGCTCCCAGTAGATATGCAAAAAGAAAATGCATCTGCACCTGATCGGCTCGTATCCACTGGTCTCGTCAGTGGAATTAAGGTAATGTGACTCAATCTTTTCATATAAGTCTTAATGTATATTTCGTATTCCACATATCATATACTGCTACATTTGTCACTTACCACTCGGTGTTGTTGCCAGTTCATTCAAAAAATGGTAACCCTGGGGCAAAAGTACCAAGAAGCTGAGGCCGAACAAATCAGATTGCTAAATGACAACACTCGACTTCTTCGGACAGTTGCTCGTCTTGAAAGAGAAAGAGACAAAGCCAAAGCGGATTTTAATGGTGCTAAGGGCAAGCTGCAAATTGCCGAAGAGAGCCTAAACCAGGCCTTATCTGAGATTGACAGCACCAAGAAAGCATCATATGAAGACGGTTACCAGAAGGGCTATGATGCCACAACTGCGAGTTACGTGGAACAGATGCCAGCTATACAGGACCAGGTCTGGATTGCCAGCTGGGAAACCTGTCTGACAAAACTAGGGGTTGCTGAGGATTCACCCTTCTGGGTTGACAACGAGCTGCCTAGCACCCGTGTTCAGAACATCGAAGACATTCCAGAGCCAGCAGGACATCCAGAGGAAGATGTAGGGGGATGAAAACAATTGATGCTTCGGATCAACTGGATTGCAACGGCTTATTCGTGCCTCTTCACCGGAACCCTAGCTCGACGTCTGAACCCTAATCTGCAAAATAGACAGGGGGTGAGTGCACCTTTGCCTCTCGTGGCAAAGGCCCTCCGATGCCTTTGTTAGTATCACGTACTAGAAAACTCAGCCCTAATTATCAGTAGGAAAGCAATAATAATGCAATATTGCGTACCTTTCACCTCTAGGTTTATCTCATATTTATAGATTTATGGATGCTTGCTGTCCAAGCATCCTTATTGCCATAGGATTCCTAACTCGTATAGGAAACCCAGGATATCAAGGAGTCTCGTTTCCTTTATCAGTTTATGGAAAAGAGTCCTTTTAGGATTCTTTTCCTTTAAGAACCGAACATCCCATACTCGTTGGGTATCTTTCTCAGATCCTATATTCTTGGGATCTTTATCCCTATATGAGACATGACTATTCTGGAATCTTCCAGAGTATTCTCTCTGCTCCTACTCTCGATTGGAGCTCCATCTTTGTTCGGCCGTCTCATGGCCGAACAGACGGCTTGGACCAGTTACTTCACATGTAACTGGTCCTTGAGCCCGTACAACCTTTCTGGACCATTGACTTCTCATGTCACTGGTCCATATTGCCGAACACTTGTTTAGCATGATGACTGCCCTGTCTATATTCAAACTATGGTCCCACGTACCATTTATTCGGATATCAATTGTATTGCTTTCAACCCGTGATCACTCGTATCACGTGCTAGGTTTTTTACTACATCTGTTCGGCTGTATCATAACCGATCAGTCTGTTTATAGCCATGACTTCTCATATCACTGGTCCATATCGCTGTTTACCGAACTGCCCGGCGGTAGGTCCAGTAGTATTTACCACGTGTTCCCAAACATCACGTGTTCGGTAACTAAATGTATCTGCTCGGGAATACCTCCCTACAATTGCTCCCCAGCTTCATGTATTTACCACTGTTCGGGGGTAATATATGATGCTTAGAAACAGAATTCTATCTAGACCAAACTCTTTTGATCCCGTGCAGTCATAATTTCAATACTTCATTGATGCCTTTTGGCGCCTATGTCATTATACCATTTCGGGGTAATCGACTCCACGTGGCACGTTTTCGTATGCCTAGCATTAACTTTGAACTGACGTTCTATGAAACGGCGTCAGAACGGTTTCTGCTTTCCGTTACTTTTTCCTGTAACGGTGTGAGAGGAGACGTTTCGTCTCCGTCTCTCACCTTTAAACCCCTGAAAGGGCTCCGTCTGGTCTTTTACCCAGAACTCGAACTTTCAGTCTCTCTCTTTCTAAACCTTCTGCCATCACCGCCGTCTGCAAATTCGATTGCATCCCAGGGAATCGTCACCATTGTCTTGTAAGATCCTCGTTCTTACTTCATTTCTTCTGTTTAGGTTCTTTATCTGAGATCTCTATTCTCAAATTCGTGGGTCGTTTTTCTAGGGTTTGAGTTACACCCATTTCCATCTTTTCTTCTTTTCTGAATATACTCATGGCGGATGACAACCCTCCTAGACCCAGTAAGTTTAGGAAGCTTTGTGATACCCCTGCTGCCATGGCGGCATTTAGAGAAAAATACAATATCCCTGAAAACGTAGGGCTTGAACTTGCCCCATTAGGAGCGGATAGGGATGCTGGATCGTGGGATAGAATGTGTATCCCAATCGTGTCCATAGTCGAAGGCGGGGTCCGTTTCCCCCTTCATCCATTACTCCGCCAGATTTTAAGCTGGTACCGTCTTACACCCATGCAAGTTTCTACGAACGTTTTTAGACTGATAATGGGGACTATAGCCCTAAATGGGATTCTAGAAACCAATTTAGGAATCTGGGACATCCAGTGGTGGTATAGTATAGTACTAAACCCTGAGTACAATACTTACTACTTCAAAGTTAGGAGGGCAGAGAAGCGCTTCGTGCTCAATCTGCCAGATTCTGCTCGTGACCATGAGATCGACTTCCTCTATGTGACTGGAGCATTCGAGCCTTTAGGGGAAGATGGCCAAGTGCTGGGGCTCCATTGCCCCCACATATGGGGCTATCCACGTATGCTCTTGATTTTCCTCTTTTACAATTCTTCATTAACTGCTTTCTCGTAGCTGTTCTCATGGATTAAATTTGGTTTTTCAACTTGAATTTTGCAGCTGAAAACGTTAATCATCGTCCCAGACGTACACCAAGCAACATTCGAACAGAGGACATTAACAAAGTTCTGAAATATAAAGGCGTGCCTGGTACCCGAACAGCTGGTCGGGGTCGTGACCCTGACGTGCTTCTGGGATACGATCCTGCGTACAGAGGTGTCATCGACAGGAGGCTTGCTCATCCTAGCACCAGCGCTGCCTCTATATCGACTGCTCCTCAGCCTAGGAGCACAAGAGCTAACGCAGGAGTAACTGTAGCTGGTCAATTGGGTAAAATCCCTATTTCCGAAGGTGTTCCATTACCTCGAGTTAGAGTTCGAAGATCCAGACAGGTCATTCCTCTTCAACCCGAATAGCCAGTATTGAATTTTGACACCAGTCAATCATCCTCTTCAGGTTATTCTCAATTTTCTCCTAACTCAAGCACCATGACACGTCAGCCTTTAAACCTCAGCTCCCTCCTCACCGTCTCTTCTCGGGGACGGGGATCTGGTCGGGTAGCTTCTACAGGGAACGCCCCCCCTGCACCCCGTCGCAATAGAGGAGGTTCGAACCGCTCCACTTCATCTCGTGAAGTGGAGACTACCATAGAGGCCAGTGATGCTCACAGAGACAAACGACCTAGATCAGAAGACCCTACTGGTACTGCATCTCAAGCAGATACCGAAACACATCACCCCGTTTCACCAACTACCCAAGTACTTCCTCAAACATGGACTCCTCTATTCACTAGAGGAGACCGTCCCGTTCACGTCGGGGACAGTGCTAGTTCGTCGGAAACAGCACTTGCTCTGGCCCAAGGATTGTTACTCCCTGTTGACTTACAGAAAGAGTCTTCGTCTCCCCCTGATCGGCTTGCATCCACTGGTCTCGTCAGTGGAATCAAGGTAACATAAACTTCTCCTTTAAAAGCTCCAATGTTGTAACATTTAAGAGAAAGGTTACTCACGTTTTGTTATTTGCTTTAGTTTATCCAAAAAATGGTCGTACTGGGCCAAAAATTCCAGGAAGCTGAAGCCGAGAGGATCAGGCTTTTAAATGACAACACTAGGCTGATCCGAACAGTTACGAGATTAGAGAGGGAGAGAGATAAAGCTAAAGCTGATTTGTCTGAAACAAAGGGCAAGCTTGAGACCACAGAGGAGAGCCTTCATCAAGTTTTGGCTGAGATGGACAGCACCAAAAAGGCATCCTTTGAAGACGGTTATCAGAAGGGTTTCGACGCCACAACATCAAGTTACGTCGAGCAGATGCCTGATATTCAAGATCAAATCTGGGTTGCTTGCTGGGAGGCGTGCCTTACAAAGGCAGGAGTCGCTGAGGATTCTCCCCTATGGGTTGAGAATGATCTACCAAGTCGCCAAGTTGCAGCTCAAGCAGATGATGTTGATCAACAGATTGACAATTTTGCAGATGTTGATGAAGAAATACAAGTTGAATCACAAAATGACGTGCAACCATCTGTTCAGGAAATGACCACTGAGATAGTTATCCCAGAGGTACAAACTGCTGCTGCTGCTGCTGCTGCTGAGGCTGCCGTCCCTCCTGAGGTTCAGAACCTAGATTAAGATAAATCATCCGGCTGGTCTTGCATGACCATAGCCTTCTTTACCCTACGTGGTACCAGTACTATTAATACTTTATTTTAAAACAGGTATTCGGCCCTTCGTGGCATAACTTTTTTGTTTTGCTCGACTTCCACGTTTACTGCATCTGTTCGTATGCAATTTCCAATCTAAGTAGTTCGTACTGTTTAAGCATCATTTGTTTGCATAAGTATTTCGTACTTTTAGCAAATCTTTCACACAAGATTTGCTGCTCTGAATTCTAAGTTTCACGTACTTAAAAGCGTTCCACCTTGAATGGTTTTTAAGGCATATAAGTGTGCTCTTACTTAATCACACAAGTGTTTCATACTTGTGTTTAAGTGTCACGTACTCAACCGTTTGGAAATCACACAAGTGTTTCATACTTGTGTTTAAGTATCACGTACTTAATGTTTTTAAGTTTCTCGTACTTAAACTAAATGTGGCTTACATATAAGTCAAGCCAATATAGTTTCTCAAGTATCACGTACTCAAAATACCATATAAGTATCTCGTACTTTGAACGTCCATACAAGTATTTCGTACTTGTACTTTTTAAAAGAAAACATACAAGTGTTTTCATACTTGCTAAGTATCACATATTTAAGAAAATACATACAAGTGTTTTCATACTTGCGTTCAAATGTATACCCAAGTTTCACATACTTGAAATTCTATACAAGTGTTTCGTACTTGTATTCGTTAAGTGTCACGTACTTAAAAATGTATAATGCTTTTAAGTTTCACATACTCAAAAGGTATACCCTGGCTTTTAAGTTTCACATACTCAAAAGGTATACCCTGCTCCCCAATACGAATAGGGAGAACCAAACTCGTAGTTCGTATTTAAATACCACAACAGTTATTCGAAAGAAGTGATTGTATTCATAATCTGTAAAACGCAAGAAGGCGTTACGCGTACCCTTTGCAAAAATAATCAAAACTAGAACAAAGGAATTATATTCGTAATTCCCACACAATCACGTAGTGTAAATCCAAAACAGATTTTAATACTTCTAAACAAAGAACTTTCGTAAATTATGAACATTCCAAGGCCTGGGAATTGGATCACCATCCAGATCTGCCAATCTATAGGCTCCTATGCCCACAATCTCAGTTACTCTATACGGGCCTTCCCAGTTGGCCCCCAGCTTGCCTTCATTTGCCACCTTGGTGTTGCCGAGCACTTTTCGTAGCACAAGTTCCCCAACACCAAATTCTCTAGGATGAACATGTTTGTTGTAGCTTTTCATCAGCTGTTCTTGGTAAGAAGCAAGATGTACCAAGGCCTTTTCTCTCTTCTTCTCGGCAAAATCAAGCTCGATTTCAAGGGCCCTGTCATTGCCTCCACTTTCAACCAGAGCTGTCCTGTTGGTCGGCAGACCCACTTCCAGAGGTATGACAGCCTCTGTTCCAAATGCCAACGAATAGGGGGTCTCTCCCGTAGAGCTCCTAGGCGTTGTTCGGTGAGCCCACAAAACTAACGGTAACTCATCAGGCCATTTTCCCTTTGCTTTGTCCAATCTCTTCTTTATCCCATCTAGGATAGTTTTATTGGATGCCTCTGCTTGCCCATTACTCTGAGGGTAGGCTGGGGTGGAATAAAAATTTCTTATTCCATATTGGGCACAAAAAGTCTTGAATTTCTTCTGGAATTGGGATCCATTGTCCGTGATCAATGAATAAGGGACCCCAAAACGAGTGATGATGCTTTTCCACACGAACCTTTCTATCATAGGCTCAGTGATTTTGGCCAGTGGTTCTGCCTCAATCCACTTTGTAAAATAGTCAGTTGCAACAAGCAGGAATTTTCGATTCCCAGTTGCTTTGTGCAATGGACCCACGATATCCATCCCCCATTGAGCAAAAGGCCAGGGACTTGTCAAAGGCATCAGATCTTCGGCGGGTGTTCGAATCATTGGTGAGAATTTTTGACACTTCTCACAAATCTTTACATACACTTTTGCATCTTCTTGCATGTGTGGCCATCAGTAGCCTTGAGTAATTGCTCGGTGGGCAATGGATCTCCCTCCAGCATGGCTCCCACATGTACCCTCGTGGATCTCATGAAGGAACTTCTGTACCATCTCAGGATGTACACGTAGCAAATAGGGACCTGTAAAGGATTTCCTATACAACTTTCCCTCTGGGGACAGCCAAAACCTAGCAGATTTGACCCTTATCTTGTGGGCCTCCTTTTTATCAGAAGGGAGTATCTCGTCTCGTAAGAACTCCATTATTTGGTCCATCCAACTTGGTCCTTGGTTCACGTCCAAGACCAAGTCTACATTACTCCCTATGCTCGGCTCATTTAGGTATTCTACTGCCACCTTTCTTTTAAACTCTGTTGGTACTGCTGCAGCCAACCAAGCTAAAGAATCTGCATGAGCATTCTGTCCAGAACTTATTTGCTCAATATATACCCTCTCGAAGGTATCGAGCAAATCTTTTGCTGCCTGCACGTAGGCTACCATCTTTTCATTCCGAGTCTCGTACTCGCTGGACAGTTGATTCACAACGAGCTGGGAATCACAATACACCCTGACCCGTTCTGCTTTAAGGGTTTTTGCACTTCTTAATCCTGCCAAGAGTGCTTCATATTCAGCCACATTATTCGATGCACTGAATCCAAGCCGAACAGAGAGTTCAATCAGAACTCCTTGAGGAGGAAAGAGGACAACTCCAATTCCGGAACCAGTATTACATGCTGATCCATCAACGAATAACTTCCATTCTTTGGGATCCTGTTCGGCTACGGGTTGATCCTTTAAGGATGATGTCTTAGCTGCCTGTTCCTTTCTCGTAGGAGGCAAGGGAGCAACAGTGGGGGAAAACTCTGCCACAAAATCAGCCAACACTTGGCCTTTAATTGCTGTGCGTGGCTGATACTTGAGATCATATTGACTTAACTCTACGGACCATGTCGAGATCCATCCCGAGAAATCTGCCTTTCGAAGCAGTGATTTTAATGGATACTCAGTATAAACCACAATCTTATGGCTTTGGAAGTAGTGTGGCAATTTTCTGGTTGCTGTCCTAAGTGCCAGGACAAGTTTTTCTAAAGGCAGATATCTCGTCTCTGCATCCAGCAATGTCTTGCTAATATAATAGATGGGGATTTGCTCGATCCCCAAATCCCTCAACAAGACTGCACTTAATGCGTGCTCGGAAACAGCTAAGTACAGAATTAAAGACTCACCAGGCTGTGGAGTCGACAACAGTGGGGGCTCGGCCAGGTACTTCTTCAGGTCCTGGAAAGCTTGCTCACATTCTGCTCCCCATTCAAACCCCTCCCTCTTTTTTAAAAGCTGAAAAAAGGGTCTGCACTTGTCACTTGACCTGCTGATGAATCTGTTTAGTGCTGCTGCCATCCCAGTCAGCCTTTGGACTTCCCTGGTAGTTTTGGGACTCTGTAATCTCTGCAAAGCATCAATCTGATCGGGATTTGCCTCTATCCCTCTCAAAGTTACCAAATGGCCCAGGAATTTTCCCAAACCAACTCCAAACGCACACTTCGAGGCGTTGAGTTTTAATTTATACTTCCTCAGGATTTCGAACACTTCCTTCAGATCAGAAATATGCCTTCCCTTTTCTCGACTCTTTACCACCATATCATCTATGTAAACTTCCAAAGTCTTCCCGATGAGCTTCTTGAACATAATGGTTGCAAGCTTTGGTATGTAGCCCCAGCATTCCTCAGTCCAAAGGGCATAACACTGTAACAGTATAACCCTCGTGGTGTGATGAATGAAGTTTTTTCTTGATCAGGTTCAAACATAGCAATCTGATGATATCCTCGATATGCATCGAGAAAACTCATTCGCTCGTAACCAGAGGTTGCATCAACCAATTGGTCAATCCTAGGCAAAGGGAAACTGTCCTTAGGACATGCTTTGTTCAGGTATGTGAAGTCACACAGACACGCCATTTCCCATTCTTCTTCTTTACCACAACAGTGTTGGATAACCACTCTGGGTAATAGACTTCGCGTATTGCCTTGGCCTCCAGTAAACGATCGACCTCTTCAATCACTGCATCAACATGCTGCACGGCAGCCCTTCTTTTTTTCTGAATGATCGGCTTGTGTTGGGGGTCAATGTTTAAATGATGACAGATCACGTCTGCATCCACCCCGGGCATTTCCTCTGGCACCCATGCAAAAACATCAATATACTCTTTTAGAAATCTTATCGACTCAGCCTTTTCGTTTGCTGGTAATGATTCCCCAATCAAAAAATATCTTTAAGGATCAATCTCGTTGATCTGAATCTTCTCCAGGCCCTCAACCACTTTTTCAGCCGGGCTTCTTCCAACATCCTCGATGGTTGGTTGATCTGGTACTTCTAGTGTGTGAACATGGTGGACCTTTGGGGCTGTTTTGATGATGGAAATCAAGCATTGCTGTGCTACCTTCTGGTTTCCTTTAAGGACTTCAATCCCATTTGACCCTGGAAATTTCACCATCTGGTGATATGTCGAGGAGACTGCCCTCATTTTGTGCAACCATGTCCTCCCTATAATCGCGTTATAGGAAGATGGGACATCGACTACCAAAAAGTCTGTTCTTAACACCACTGATCCAGCCCGAACAGGTAAAGTCACCTTTCCTAGGGGCCAGACTGCTCCCGCACCGAACCCAATTAGAGGTGTTGTTGATTGTTCTAAGTCTGATTGGGCCAGGCCCAGCTTCTTGAATGCATCATAGTACAATACCTCCGTACAACTCCCCGAGTCCACTAGAATTCTTTCGATGTCGTATTCCCCAACTCGTAGGGTTATGACCAATGCATCATTGTGGGGTATTTGGACCTCTGCCAAATCATCATCACTGAATGCCATGCTCTCGTTGCATTCATTAGTCTCTCGCCCTCTCTTGTTTCCCAACCACATCACGTGCTGATCATGCTTAACTTGCCTTTGAAATAGCCTAACCTCACTTCTCGTGTAAGGTGTGGCCAATCCATGTATCATATGGATAACGCCTTTAGGGTGTTGCTCGTAACCCAGTTCCATGGCCTTCCCTTTCTCTTTAGGGTCCTCCTGGATAAACTCTTTGAGATAGCCCCGAGAGACCAAATCATCAAGGTGCCTCTTGTATACCTCACAATCCTCGGTCATATGGCCCCAATCTTTGTGATAACTGCAGTGCTGATTCGTAGCACGTTTTTCATCTTTGTCTCCACCTAGACTTGGGGGCCATTTAAAATATGGCTGATTCTTTATTCGATAAAGAATCCTGTATATTGGCTCTTTCCAAACCGTAGTGATAGAAAAGAAGGACTTGGGGTCAGGAGCTTGCTTGTCCTTGTATGCCTCCTTCTTAGCCTGCCCGTACTCCCTTCTGTCTTTGTAAGACTTGGGTTCTGGCTTATCCACCTTTTTGGCAGGTGCCTTCTGCTGTTCGGCAACTGTCCTGCCATCCTCACGGAGTATGTCATCCTCCATTCTGGCGTGTTGCTCTATCCGTTCCATCAATTTAGCCAAGGTGGCTACTGGATGTTTATTCAATGAACGGCGCAGCTCCCCCCGAACAGGCAAACCAGTTTTGAACGTAGCAATTGCATACTCTTCACTGCAACTTTCAATCTCGTTGAAAGTTTCCCAGTACTTCTTTGCATAATCCCTGATCTGCTCGTTCTCCTCCTGCTTCATGGTGGAAAGACTCTCAAAAGTCTTTGGGGCCTTTCTGCTTGTTAAGAACCGAGCAGTGAATTCCTCTGCCAACTGCCTCCATCCTCGTATGGATCGTGGGGCCAACTTATGAAACCAGGATAAAGCCACCTTGCCCAGACTGGAGGGAAACATCTTGCATAAGATGGAATCATCCCCCTCATGCATAAACATGGCCTGTTGGTAATGCTGTATGTGAGCTACGGGGTCCGTATTCGTCTTGTAAAGTACGAATGCACCGTGGTTCACTCTGCTCGGCAATCTTGCTTCTTGTAGCCTCTTTGTAAAGGGAGAGGCTGCAATATTACTCAGGGCCTTGCGTGCTGCTTCTCGTGCAGTCACTGTCCCATCCTTTTGCTCCTTTGACTTGTGGGCCGAAGTCTTGACCCAATCAGCATCAGGTCTCTCGTACCTGTCTCGATGATGCTTTCTCGTGTCCTCTTCCTCGGGGGTAGAACTCCGGTCTCTGCTCCTTCTTTTTCGTGACGAAGTCCTCCTCTCTGGTGTTCGGCTTCTACTTTTTCTTCCCCTTTTTCGTGGAGAAGCTTCATGACGCCCTATGACAGGACTTCTGCTCCTTCTTCCTCGTGAAGGATCTTTTCTGTATTGTACCATAGCATACCTACTGCCTCTAGAATTTCTTTGAGACAGGCCAGAATCCTCCGGATGATCCCTAATTCTTTCCAATTCTCTGATCTCATGCTCTCGTTTTTTAATCAGACGAGCATACTTCTCGACTTCTTGCCTCTTTCTGTCAAGAACGTCGTCGCTATGGTGCACACTCCTGGAGTGTGCAATCGACTCATCCCTTTGATGGGATTTACTCCTTCTCGTGGATCTCGAAGCCGTCTCTCCATCTCCTCTATTTTTGGAGTTATGATGCACGGTAAGGGGGCGGTCCTTACTCGTGTTCCTTCTGTGCCCACCCTGGGGCTTTCTCGGAGCCCCAGGTGGTGATTTGTCCCTTCCCTCATCTAACACATCTTTTGGTTCATGCGGCGTTGCTGGAGTTACTTCCACCATGGTCGTATTTCAAAAGGGAATTCTTTCGTTTCCCACAGACGGCGCCAATTGTAGAGGGATGAAAACAATTGATGCTTCGGATCAACTGGATTGCAACGGCTTATTCGTGCCTCTTCACCGGAACCCTAGCTCGACGTCTGAACCCTAATCTGCAAAATAGACAGGGGGTGAGTGCACCTTTGCCTCTCGTGGCAAAGGCCCTCCGATGCCTTTGTTAGTATCACGTACTAGAAAACTCAGCCCTAATTATCAGTAGGAAAGCAATAATAATGCAATATTGCGTACCTTTCACCTCTAGGTTTATCTCATATT
This sequence comes from Rhododendron vialii, assembly GCF_030253575.1. NCBI lineage: Eukaryota > Viridiplantae > Streptophyta > Magnoliopsida > Ericales > Ericaceae > Rhododendron > Rhododendron vialii. The sequence goes on along the minus strand of NC_080566.1, from coordinate 30,877,787 downwards.
TATAGATTTATGGATGCTTGCTGTCCAAGCATCCTTATTGCCATAGGATTCCTAACTCGTATAGGAAACCCAGGATATCAAGGAGTCTCGTTTCCTTTATCAGTTTATGGAAAAGAGTCCTTTTAGGATTCTTTTCCTTTAAGAGCCGAACATCCCATACTCGTTGGGTATCTTTCTCAGATCCTATATTCTTGGGATCTTTATCCCTATATGAGACATGACTATTCTGGAATCTTCCAGAGTATTCTCTCTGCTCCTACTCTCGATTGGAGCTCCATCTTTGTTCGGCCGTCTCATGGCCGAACAGACGGCTTGGACCAGTTACTTCACATGTAACTGGTCCTTGAGCCCGTACAACCTTTCTGGACCATTGACTTCTCATGTCACTGGTCCATATTGCCGAACACTTGTTTAGCATGATGACTGCCCTGTCTATATTCAAACTATGGTCCCACGTACCATTTATTCGGATATCAATTGTATTGCTTTCAACCCGTGATCACTCGTATCACGTGCTAGGTTTTTTACTACATCTGTTCGGCTGTATCATAACCGATCAGTCTGTTTATAGCCATGACTTCTCATATCACTGGTCCATATCGCTGTTTACCGAACTGCCCGGCGGTAGGTCCAGTAGTATTTACCACGTGTTCCCAAACATCACGTGTTCGGTAACTAAATGTATCTGCTCGGGAATACCTCCCTACAGAAGACTTTGAACGGCAAATTGAAGAATTTGCCAATGCTGAGGAAGATATCCCCACGGATGTGGACCCTACTGAAGCTCCTGCTCGGGATGTACCTATTGAGCCCATTAACTTGGAAGAGAATGTAGTTGAAGATGGTGCTGATACTGAGATCAACACTAGCACTCCTGAGGTCCAGAATGTGGACTAAGCTGGTAAGTATATAAACTGTTGCTGGTCCTGCGTGACCATAAGCATATGTTGGCCCTGCGAGGCATCAGTATAATCAAATACTTTGTTTAACACAGGTATTCGGCCCTTCGTGGCATAACTTTATGTTTTTGTTTGCATTTGGTTCGGATGCAAATAGTTTTAATCGTAAGTACTTCGTACTCGTTGTTTGCATAAGTATTTCGTACTCTAGCAGATCCTACAGATCTTATAAGCATGACCTCTTTGTACTGAATCTAAGTTTCACGTACTTAGAAACATTTGTTTCCCAGTGTCTCGTACTGTGTATACAAAAACCTATAAGTATCACGTACTTAGAACTACTCGTTTAAGTATTACGTACTCACATAAAAACGCCTAAGTATCACGTACTTTTGTTTAAGTTTCACGTACTTAAGGTTTTGAAAATCTTTCATGTGTTGTCATACAAACACTTGATCATAAAAGGTTTTCAGCAAGTTTCACATACTTAGAAACATAAGTTTCACGTACTTAAACTAAATGTGGCTTACATTTAAGCCAAGCCAATATAGGTTCTCAAGTATCACGTACTTAAAATACCATATAAGTATCTCGTACTTTGAACGTCCATACAAGTATTTCGTACTTGTATTTTTTAAAAGAAAACACACAAGTATTTTCATACTTGCTAAGTATCACGTACTTTAAGAAAATACATACAAGTGTTTTCATACTTGCATTCAAATGTATACCCAGGTTTCACATACTTGGGATTCTATACAAGTGTTTCGTACTTGTATTCGTTAAGTGCCACGTACTTAAAAATGTATAAAACTTTTAAGTTTCACATACTCAAAAGGTATACCCTGCTCCCCAATACGAATAAGGAGAACCAAACTTGTAGTTCGTATTTAAATACCACAACAGTTATTCGAAAGAAGTGATTTTATTCATAATCTGTAAAACGCAAGAGGGCGTTACTCGTACCTTTTAAAAAATAATCAAAACTAGAACAAAGGAATTATATTCGTAATTCCCACACAATCACGTAGTGTAAATCCAAAACAGAATTTAATACTTCTAAACAAAGAACTTTCGTAAATTATGAACATTCCAAGGCCTCGGAATTGGATCACCATCCAGATCTGCCAATCTATAGGCTCCTATGCCCACAATCTCAGTTACTCTATACGGGCCTTCCCAGTTGGCTCCCAGCTTGCCTTCATTTGCCACCTTGGTGTTGCCGAGCACTTTTCGTAGCACAAGGTCCCCAACACCAAATTCTCTAGGATGAACATGTTTGTTGTAGCTTTTCATCAGCTGTTCTCGGTAAGAAGCAAGATGTACCAAGGCCTTTTCTCTCTTCTCCTCGGCAAGATCAAGCTCGATTTCAAGGGCCCTGTCATTGCCTCCATTTTCAACCAAAGCTGTCCTGTTGGTCGGCAGACCTACTTCCAGAGGTATGACAGCCTCTGTTCCAAATGCCAACGAATAGGGGGTCTCTCCCGTAGACCTCCTGGGTGTTGTTCGGTGAGCCCACAAAACTATCGGTAACTCATCAGGCCATTTTCCCTTTGCTTTGTCCAGCCTCTTCTTTATCCCATCTAGGATAGTTTTATTGGATGCCTCTGCTTGCCCATTACTCTGAGGGTAGGCCGGAGTGGAGTAATAATTTCGTATTCCATACTGGGCACAAAAAGCCTTGAATTTCTTCTGAAATTGGGACCCATTGTCTGTAATCAATGAATAAGGGACCCCAAAGCGAGTGATGATGCTTTTCCATACGAACTTTTCTATCATAGGTTCAGTGATTTTGGCCAATGGTTCTGCCTCAATCCACTTCGTAAAATAATCAGTTGCTACAAGCAAGAATTTTCGATTCCCAGTTGCTTTATGCAATGGACCCACGATATCCATTCCCCATTGGGCAAAAGGCCAGGGACTCGTCAAAGGCACCAGATCCTCGGCAGGTGTTCGAATCATTGGTGAGAATTTTTGGCACTTCTCACAAATCTTTACATAAACCTTTGCATCTTCTTGCATGTGTGGCCACCAGTAGCCTTGAGTAATTGCTCGGTGGGCAATGGATCTCCCTCCAGCATGGCTTCCACATGTTCCCTCGTGGATCTCATGAAGGAACTTCTGTACCATCTCAGGATGTACACGTAGCAAATAGGGACCTGTAAAGGATTTCCTATACAACTTACCCTCTGGGGACAGCCAAAACCTAGCAGATTTGACTCTTATCTTGTGGGCCTCCTTTTTATCAGAAGGGAGTATCTCGTCTCGTAAGAACTCCATTATTGGGTCCATCTAACTTGGTCCTTGGTTCACGTCCAAGACCAAGTCTACATTCCTCCCAATGCTCGGCTCATTTAGGTATTCTACTGCCACCCTTCTTTTGAACTCTGTTGGTACTGCTGCAGCCAACCATGCTAAAGAATCTGCATGAGCATTTTGTCCAGAACTTATTTGCTCAATATATACCCTTTCGAAGGTATCAAGCAGGTCTTTTGCTGCTTGCACGTAGGCTACCATCTTTTCATTCCGAGTCTCGTACTCGCCGGACAGTTGATTCACAACAAGCTGGGAATCACAATACACCCTGACCCGTTCTGCTTTAAGGGTCTTCGCACTTCTCAATCCTGCCAAGAGTGCTTCATATTCAGCCACATTATTCGATGCACTGAATCCAAGCCGAACAGAGAGTTCAATCAGAACTCCTTGAGGAGGAAAGAGGATAACTCCAATTCCAGAACCAGTATTACACGCTGATCCATCAACGAATAACTTCCATTCGTTGGGATCCTGTTCGACTACGGGTTGATCCTTCAAGGATGATGCCTTAGCTGCCTGTTCCTTTCTCGTAGGAGGCAAGGGAGCAACAGTGGGGGAAAATTCTGCCACAAAATCAGCCAACACCTGGCTTTTAATTGCTGTGCGTGGCTGATACTTGAGATCATACTGACTTAACTCCACGGACCACGTCGAGATCCTTCCCGAAAAATCTGCCTTTCGAAGCAGTGATTTTAATGGATACTCAGTATAAACCACAACCTTATGGCTTTGGAAGTAGTGTGGCAATTTCCTGGTTGCTGTCTTAAGTGCCAGGACAAGTTTTTCTAAAGGCAGATGTCTCGTCTCTGCATCCAACAATGTCTTGCTAACATAATAAATGGGAATTTACTCGATCCCCAAATCCCTCAACAAGACTGCACTCACTGCGTGCTCGGAAACAGCTAAGTACAGAATTAAAGACTCACCTGGCTGTGGAGTTGACAACAGTGGGGGCTCGGCCAGGTACTTCTTCAGGTCCTGGAAAGCTTGCTCACATTCTGCTCCCCATTCAAATCCCTCCCTCTTTTTCAGTAGCTGAAAAAGGGTCTGCATTTGTCACTCGACCTGCTGATGAATCTGTTTAGTGCTGCTGCAATCCCAGTCAGCCTTTCGACTTCCTTGGTAGTTTTGGGACTCTGTAATCTCTGCAAAGCATCGATCTGCTCGGGATTTGCCTCTATCCCCCTCATAGTTACCAAATGGCCCAGGAACTTTCCTGAACCAACTCCAAACGCACACTTCGAGGCGTTGAGTTTCAACTTGTATTTCCTCAAAATTTCAAAGACTTCTTTTAAATCAGTAATATGCCCTCCTTTTTCTCGACTTTTTACCACCATATCATCTATGTAAACTTCCAAAGTCTTCCCAATGAGCTTTTTGAACATGATGGTTGCAAGTCTTTGGTATGTGGCCCCAGCATTTTTCAGCCCAAACGGCATGACATTGTAGCAGTATAATCCTCGAGGTGTGATGAATGAAGTCTTCTCTTGATCAGGTTCAAACATAGCAATCTGATGATATCCTCGATATGCATCTAGAAAACTCATTCGCTCGTAACCAGAGGTTGCATCAACCAATTGGTCAATCCTAGGCAAAGGAAAACTGTCCTTAGGACATGCTTTGTTCAGGTCTGTGAAGTCCACGCAGACACGCCACTTTCCATTCTTCTTCTTTACCACAACAGTGTTGGGTAACCACTCTGGGTAATAGACTTCACGTATTGCCTTGGCCTCCAATAAACGATCGACCTCTTCAATCACAGCATCTACATGCTGTACGGCTGCCCTTCGTTTCTTCTGAATGATCGGCTTATGCAGAGGATCAATGTTTAAATGGTGACAGATCACATCTGCATCCACCCCAGGCATTTCCTCAGGCACCCATGCAAAAACATCCATATAGTCTTTTAGGAACTTTACCGATTCGGCCTTTTCATCTGCTGGCAGTGATTTTCCAATTAAAAAATATCTTTTAGGATCAATCTCGTTGATCTGAATCTTTTCCAGGCCCTCAACCACTTTTTCAGCCGGGCTTCTTCCAACATCCTCGATGGTTGGTTGATCTGGTACTTCTAATGTGTGAACATGGTGGACCTTCGGGGCTGTTTTGATGATGGAAATCAAGCATTGCTGTGCCACCTTCTGGTTTCCTTTAAGGACTTCAATCCCATTTGACCCTGGGAATTTCACCATCTGGTGATAAGTCGAGGAGACTGCTCTCATTTTGTGCAACCACGTCCTCCCTATAATCGCGTTATAGGAAGATGGGACATCGACCACCAAAAAGTCTGTTCTCAACACCACTGATCCGGCCCGAACAGGTAATGTTACCTTTCCAAGGGGCTAGACTACTCCTGCACCGAACCCAATCAGAGGTGTTGTAGACTGTTCTAAGTCTGATTGGGCCAGCCCGATCTTTTTGAATGCATCATAGTACAATACCTCTGTACAACTCCCCGAGTTACGACCAATGCATCATTGTGGGGTATTTGGACCTCCGCCAAATCATCATCACTAAATGCCATGCTCTCTTTGCATACATCAGTCTCTCGCCCCCTCTTGTTTCCCGACCGCATCACGTGCTGATCATGCTTAACTTGCCTTTGAAATAGCCTAACCTCACTTCTCGTGTAAGGTGTGGCCAATCCATGTATCATATGGATGACGCCTTTAGGGATTTGCTCGTAACCCAGCTCCATAGCCTTCCTTTTTTCTTTAGGGTCCTCCTGGATAAACTCCTTGAGATAGCCCCAAGAGACCAAATCATCAAGGTGCCTCTTGAATATCTCACAGTCCTCGGTCATATGGCCCCAATCTTTGTGATAACTGCAGTGCTGATTCGTAGCACGTTTTGCATCTTTGTCTCCGCCTAGACTTGGGGGCCATTTAAAATATGGCTGATTCTTTATTCGATAAAGAATCCTGTATATTGGCTCCTTCCAAACCATAGTGATAGAAAGAAGGACTTGGGGTCAGGAGCTTGCTTGTCCTTGTATGGCTCTTTCTTAGCCTGCCCGTACTCCCTTCTGTCTTTGTAAGACTTGGGTTCTGGCTTATTCACTTTTTTGGCAGGTGCCTTCGGCTGTTCGGCAACCGCCCTTCCATCCTCACGGAGTATGTCATCCTCCATTCTGGCGTGTTGCTCTATCCGTTCCATCAATTTAGCCAAGGTGGCTACTGGATGTTTATTCAATGAACGGCGCAGCTCTCCCCGAACAGGCAAACCAGTTTTGAACGTAGCAATTGCATACTCTTCACTGCAACTTTCAATCTCGTTGAAAGTTTCCCAGTATTTCTTTGCATAATCTCTAATTTGTTCGTTCTCCTCCTGTTTCATGGTGGAAAGACTCTCAAATGTCTTTGGGGCCTTTCTGCTTGTCAAGAACCGAGCAGTGAATTCCTCGGCCAACTGTCTCCATCCTTGTATGGATCGTGGGGCCAATTTATGAAACCAGGATAAAGCCACCTTGCCTAGACTGGAGGGAAACATCTTACACAAGATGGAATCATCCCCCTCATGCATAAACATGGCCTGTTGATAATGTTGTATGTGAGCTACGGGATTCATATTTGTCTCGTAAAGTACGAATGCACCGTGCTTCACTCTGCTCGACAACCTTGCTTCTTGTAGCCTCTTTGTAAAGGGGGAGGCTGCAATATTACTCAGGGCCTTGCGTGCTGCTTCTCGTGCAGTCACTGTCCCATCCTCTTGCTCCTTTGACTTGTGGGCCGAAGCCTTGGCCCAGTCAGCATCAGGCCTCTCGTACCTGTCTCGATGATGCTTTCTCGTATCCTCTTCATCGGGGGTAGAACTTCGGTCTCTACTCCTCATTTTTCGTGAAGAAGTCCTTCTCTCTGGTGTTCGGCTTCTACTTTTTCTTCCCCTTTTTCGTGGAGAAGCCTCATGATGCCCTATAACAGGACTTTTGCTCTTGCTTCTGCTCCTTCTTCCTCGTGAAGGAGCTTTTCTGTATTGTATCACAGCATACCTACTGCCTCTAGAATTTCTTCGAGACAGTCCAGAATCCTCCGGATGCTCCCTAATTCTTTCCAATTCTCTGATCTCATGCTCTCGTTTTTTCATCAGACGAGCATACTCCTCGACTTCTTACCTCTTCTTATCAAGAACGTCGTCACTATGGTGCACACTCCTGGAGTGCGCGATCGATTCATCCCTTTGATGGGATTTACTCCTTCTCGTGGATCTCGAAACCGTCTCTCCATCTCCTCTATTTTTGGAGTTATGATGCACGGTAAGGGGGCGGTCCTTACTCGTGTTCCTCCTGTGCCCACCCTGGGGCTTTCTCGGAGCCCCAGGTGGTGATTTGTCCCTTCCTCCATCTAACACATCTTTTGGTTCATGCGGTGTTGCTGGAGTTACTTCCACCATGGTCGTATTTCAAAAGGGATTTCTTTCGTTTCCCACAGACGGCGCCAATTGTAGGGGGATGAAAACAATTGATGCTTCGGATCAACTGGATTGCAACAGCTTATTCGTGCCTCTTCACCGGAACCCTAGCTCGACGTCTGAACCCTAATCTGCAAAATAGACAGGAGGTGAGTGCACCTTTGCCTCTCGTGGCAAAGGCCCTCCGATGCCTTTGTTAGTATCACGTACTAGAAAACTCAACCTTAATTATCAGTAGGAAAGCAAGAATAATCCAATGTATTGCGTACCTTTTGCCTCTAGGTTTATCTCATATTTATAGATTTTCGTATGCTTGTTGCCCAAGCATTCTTGTTGCTACAGAATTCCTAACTCGTATAGGAAACCCAGGATATCAAGGATTCTCGTTTCCTTTATCAGTTTATGGAAAAGAGTCCTTTTAGGATTCTTTTCCATTAAGAGCCGAACATCCCATACTCGTTGGGTATCTTTCTCGGATCCTATATTCTCGGGATCTTATGCCTAAACGGAATACTATTGTTTCTGGACTCTTCTTAGAATGTCCCATCTACTCTTACTCTCGATTGGAGCTCCTTCTTTGTTCGGCCGTCCCATGGCCGAACAGACGGCTTGGACCATCTACTTCACATGTAACTTGGTCCAAACGTAATCAGAATGGCTCTTATCTGCCGAACAGATAGTTTACACCAGTGACTTGTCATGTCATTGGCCTTTATTCTGCCGAACAGATTGCATGGACCAAGGACTTCACATGTCATTGTTCCATATCGCTGTTCTTCATACTGCCCGACGATAAGTCTAATCGTATTTACCACGTGTTCCTAAACATCACGTGTTCGGTAACTAAATGTATCTGCTCGGGAATACCTCCCTACAGCGTATTCTTCACTACATCCTTCAATCTCGTTGAAGGTTTCCCAGTACTTCTTTGCATAAGTCCTGATCGGCTCGTCCTCTCCTTGCTTCATAAAAGAAAGACTCTCAAAGGTTTTGGGAGCTTTCTTGCTCGTCAAGAACCGTGCAGTGAATTCCTCGGCCAACTGCACCCATGTTCGGATGGAACGTGAGCCCAATTTGTGGAACCAGGATAAAGCAACCTTCTCTAAACTCGACGGGAACATCTTGCACATGATTGCATCATCTCCTTCATGCATAAACATTGCTTGCTGGTAATGCTGTATATGGGCCACGGGATCAGCATCTGTCTCGTAGAGGTTGAACGTTCCGTGCTTTACCCTGGTCGGCAATCTAGCCTCCTGTAACTTTTTTGCAAAAGGGGAGGATGCTATATTCTGAAGTGCTTTCCGTGCTGCTTCCCGTGCAGTCATGGTTTCATCCTCTGGTCCTTTCTTGGATCTAGTTCTTTCCCAATCGGAATCAGGTCTCTCGTACCTGTCCCTATGATGTTTCCTACTCCCTTCCTCCTCGGGGGTAGAGCTTCGACCTCTGCTTCTGCTCTTTCTCGGAGATACCCTCCTTCGCTCGGGTGTTCGGATCTTGCTCCTTCCTTTTCGTGGAGAAGCTTTATGTCGCCTTGGGGTCAGACTTCTGCTTCTGCTCCTTCTTCCTCGTGAAGGAGCCTTTTTGTACTGTACCAAAGCATATTCACTGCCTCTAGAATTTTTTTGAGATAGTCCGGAGTCTTCCGGATGTTCCCTGATCCTCTCTAATTCTCTGATCTCATGTTCTCGTTTTTTGATCAAAGTATATTCCTCAATTTCTTGTCTCTTCTTATCAAGAACATCCTCGCTGCGGTATAGACTCCTGGAGTGTGCAATCGATTCATCCCCTCGATGGGATTTAGTCCTTCTCGTGGACTTCGATGCCGTCTCCCCATCTCTATTTTTGGAGTCGCCGTGGATGGTAAGGGGGTGGCCCTTACTCGTGGTCCTCTTGTGTCCTCCTTCGGGCTTTCTTGGAGCCCCGGGTGGAGATTTATCCCCTTCTCCAATTAACATGTCCTTCGGATCGTGTGGTGTTGCTGGATCTACTTCCACCATGGTCGTATTTCAAAGGGAACTCTTTCGTTTCCCACAAACGGCGCCAATTGTAGGTGGACAAATTCAAGTAGTGCTCTGAACAGCACTGGAATGCAGCGGCTTCTCGTGCCTCTTGAACGTAACCCTAATTTGTCAATGAAACCTTTGTCCTACAAAACAAACAAGGAGTGAGTGCACCTTTGCCTCTCGTGGTAAAGGCCCTCCGATGCCTTTGTTAGTATTTCGTACTAACAATCCAACCCTAATTATCAGTAGGAAAGCAATAAGAATGCAGTGTATTGCGTACCTTTTTCCTCTAGATTTACCTCTTATTTATAGATTTATGGATGCTTGCTGCCCAAGTATCCATATTGCCCTAGGTTTCCTACCTCATATAGGAAAACTAGGATCTCTTGGATTCTCGTTCCCTTATCAGTTTATTTCCTTAATCCTTGTAGGACTCTTTCCATAACAGGCCGAACATCCCATACTCGTTGGGTATCTTTCTTAGATCCTATATTCTTGGGATCTCATCCCTTAACGGAATATCAGTGATTCTAGACCTTTCTAGAATGTTCTCTTCAATAGGACTTCTCTATTTGTTCGGCCATCTCATGGCCGATCAGATGGCCTGGACCAGTTACTTCACATGTAACTGGTCCTAGGGAAACTTCTTGGATCATATCCCTTCTAAGGAGCTCTCCTCCTGTTCGGCTCTCTCTTGCCGAACAAGTTTCTTTGAATAGTGGCATCTCATGTCATTTTCCTTGTATTTGGTCCAGTAACACCTCGTGTCATTGCACCGAGAATCGTACAACCTCTCTGGACCATTGACTTCTCATGTCACTGGTCCATAGCGTGTTGACCTTTTCTTTTGACCGTACTTGGCCTCGTTTTGTTCCTGTTCGGGAATACCTTCCTACACTTGGTGCTATCAATTTCTGACAAAGCCTGATTGAGGCTCTCTTCGGCAATTTCGAGTTTGCCTTTAGCTTCATCGAAGTCAGACTTGGCTTTGTCTCTTTCCCTTTCCAGCCTAGAGATTGTCCGAAGCAACCGAGTGTTGTCATTCATCAGCTTGATTCTTTCAGTATCAGCCTCTTGATATTTTTGACCCAATACAACCATTTTTTGAATGAACTATGGATTACCAAAAAGAGTTAGTAATCACGTATAATACTAGGTTTGAAACTTGATTGAGGAAAAGTTTTTGTTCTTACCTTAATACCACTGATGAGACCAGTGGCTACGAGACGATCTGGTGGGGATCTGGATTCTTTCTGCAAATCAACAGGGAGCAGCAACCCTTGAGCCAGGGCAAGTGCTGTTTCTGATGAACTAGCACTGTCTCCAACATGAACAGGACGGTCTCCCCTAGTAAACGGAGGAGTCCACGTCTGGGGAAGGATTTGGGTAGTTGGAGAAGTAGGGTGATGAGTTTCAGTATCTGCTTGAGAAACAGTGCCAGTTGGGTCCTCAGACCTAGGCCGTTTATCTCAATGAGCGTCACTTGCATCAAGAGTAGAATCCGCTCCTCGGGAAGTTGATGGGGAGCGGGTAGAACCTCCTTTGTTGCGACGGGGTGCAGGAGGAGCGTTCCCAATGGAGGCCACCCGACCAGTTCCACGTCCCCGAGAAGAGAAGGTGAGAAGGGTGCTGTGGTTTAGTGGTTGACGAGTCATAGTACTAGAGTTTGGAGGAGATGGAGAATAACCTGAAGAGGAGGATTGGCTGGTTACATGGTTGGGAGCTGGTTGTACGGACTGTGGATGAGAGGCAACTTGTCTCAGCAAGGGTCTTCTAAGTCTCAAACGGGGAAGCGGCACGCCTTCTGAAATGGGAACTTCACCAGGTTGACTAGCAACGGTAACACTAGCTTGCAGTCTTGAATTATGTGGTTGGGGAGCAGTTGATGTGGAGGCAGCACTGGTGCTGGGATGAGCAAGTCTTCTGTCTATAACACCTTTGTAAGAGGGGTCGTATCCCAAAAGCACATCAGCGTTCCGGCCCCGACCTGCTGTTCGGGTACCAGGCTCACCTGTGTACTTTAAGATCTTGTTGATATCCTCTGTTCGGACGTAGCTCGGTATACGTCTAGGACGCCTGTTAGCGTTTTCAGCTGCAAGATCGAAATTGAAAAACCAAAATTAGACACATAGAAAAGCTACGAGAAAGCCGTAAACAAAGAATTGCAAAAGTTAAAAGTAAGAGCATACGTGGGTAGCCCCATATGTGGGGGCAATGGAGCCCCACCACTTGGCCATCTTCCCCTATAGGCTCGAATGCTCCAGTTACATAGAGGAAGTCGATCTCGTGGTCACGAGCAGAATTTGGCAGATTAAGTACGAGGCGTTTGTCTGCCCTCCTAACCTTGAAGTAGTAAGTATTGTACTCGGGGTTTAGTACTATACTATACCACCATTGGATATCCCAGATTCCTAATTGGGTCCCTAGAATCCCATTTAGGGCTATAATCCCCATTATTAGCCTGAAAACATTGGTTGAAACTTGCATGGGAGTAAGACGATACCAGTTCAGAATCTGGCGGAGTAATGGATGTAGGGGGAAACGGACTCCGCCCTCAACGATAGCTACAATTGGGATACACATCCTGTCCCAAGAGCCAGCATTTCTATCCGCTCCTAATAGAGCAAGTTCAAGTCCTACATTTTCAGGAATGTTATATTTTGCTCTAAATGCCGCCATGGCAGCAGGGGTGTCACAGAGTTTCCTAAATTTGCTGGGCTTGGGATCATGTGCATCCGCCATGAGTATACTCAAAGAAAAAGAAAAACTAGAAATGGGTACGAATCGAAACCCTAGAAGTGATCCAAAATCTGAGAAATGAGATCTCAGATGGAAACAAATGGAATAGGAGAGAAATTTTAATGGGAAACCTAAATAGAAGAAATAGAGATCTTACGAGTTTAAAAGGTCCCTGTGACACGAGCAAGTTGCAGGCGGCGACTATGGCGATAGAAAGGGAGTTTTTTCTTGCCTGACTTTTGAGGAAGATAAAGACGGGACACAGTGTTTCGGATAAAAAATTCCAAAGAAAATCCCTCTTTGGGATTTAAAATGAGAGAGACGGAGACGAAACATCTCGTCTCACGCCGTTACAAGTTAAAGTAACGGAAAGCAAATACCGTTCTGATGCCGTTTCATAGAACATCAATTCGAAATTAATGATAGGCATACGAAACGTGCCACGTGGAGTTTATACCTCGAAATGGTATAATGACAAAGGCGCCAAAGAGCATCAATAAGTATTAAAAACTATGACTACTCGGTATCAGAGGAAGTTCAGGTCTAAACGTTTGTCTCTAAAAGCTTCACCTATTACCCCCGAACAGTGGAAAATAGGTAAAGCTAGGGAGCAATTGTAGGGAGGTATTCCCGAACAGATACATCTAGTTGCCGCACAGATGGTGTATAAAAACACGTGAAAGATTGAACAGGATTGACCGCCGATCAGTATGTTAAAAGGCGACAAAGCCCAGTAACATAAGAAGACATTGGTGTAAAACTAATTGTTCGATAGATAGAGACATTCTGATTACATTGGGCAAAGTTACATGTGAAGTAGCTAGTCCAGCCAGACTGTTCGGCAATGAGATAGCTGAACAAAGAAAGAGCTCCAATTAAAGAGTGAGAGCAGAGGGAATACTCGAGAAGATTCCAGAGAAGTCATGTTCTGTAAAGGAATGAGATCCCAAGAATATAGGATCTGAGAAAGATATCCAACGAGAATGGGATGTTCGGCTTTTAATGGAAAAGAATCCTAAAAGGACTCTTTTCTAATGAATTGATAAGGAAAACGAGAATCCTTGATATCCAGGGTTTCCTATACGAGAAAGGAATCCTAGGGCAACAGGGATGCTTGGCCAGCAAGCATACGCAAATCTATAAATATGAGGTAAACCTAGAGGAAAAAGGTATGCAATACATTGCATTATTCGATATTTTCCTACTAATAATTAGGGTTTCTTTAGTACGTGATACTAACTTTGCCACGAGAGGCAAAGGTGCTCTCACCCCTTGTCTATTTTGCAGATTAGGGTTCCGACAACAAATTAGGGTTCCGATGAAAAGACACGAATAAGCCGTTGCAATCCAAGGTGATCTGAAGCATCAATTGTTTTCATCCCCCTACAAATATGAATCAAGAGATAACAGTATTTCAGACAAATAATATCTATTTGAGCAAGCAAATTGGTGCATTTTACTACCCGATGTCTTTCTCACACTCAAATATGTGATTTAAGAAGATCTTATCATTTTTTGAGACGAGATGTGCCAGCTTTGTTGTTTCAACACCCATATATTGTAGTTCTGGAGCTGCTTTCTCTGCTTGTTTCTCTTTGCTTTTCTTCCTCCCATGGACTTGAAAATCCTCCATGTTCTTCTCTTTCCTATCTTCCCTCTTATTCACTCTCTTTGTCAATGACGATGGGTCCACAGTATGACCTTTCCTCAATCTCTTCTTCGTTGTTTGCTGTGGTTCTGCTTTAACGCTTGAGATTGTGAACTTGATCGTTTGGTCTATTTCTTCCTCAGTCGCCTCTTCATCATGAATTGGAGATTCATGATGGTGCACATTCTTGCTTTGTTTTTGTTCAGTCAAGTTATTTTTTTGTTTCTCTAACTCTTCAATTATCTTTTGATCTTTGTAATGTTGGGAAACACAATGTGCTGCAATGTCATGCAACTCTTTTGTCACTTCTTCAGTTTTTCTTCCGCTATGTCCTTCTTAACATACAGCCCGCCTATTTCAACCTGATTTTCGATTATGTCTTCCTTCAACATCTCCACCTCAACATGCAGACTACAAGTTTCTTTTTCAATATCTGTATAATCTGCACTTTGTTTTCTATAACCTGAAAGCTAATTTTGAAGGAATTCTACATTCTGGCGTAACTCAACAATCAACAGATCCCTTTCTTGGATCTTTTTGTCCCTATCTTCAATTTCAACTTTCATGAAATTGTTCTCTTTTTCAAGCACCTTAATTCGTTGTTCAAGCTCTAAAATCAAATTCTTAACATCCTGATTCTCTTCTTGAGGGTTTTCTTCTTGGGTTTCAGGTTCTTGGTCCGTTAGGTTTTCTTCTTTGGCTTCGGATTCTTTGTGTTTACCTTCTTATTCATGTAAGACTAGAGCTGCAAACAACCCTTTCTCCTGTTTAGTTAGCTCCAATTCTGCCTGTTTGACCTTTAGGAGTAGAAGGGAACAATGAATTAGAAGAGGTAAATTCAGATTATAGATTCATGAGATATAATGTTTCAACTAAGATAGAGTTATATCTCATTTTATTTGCGAACTATATTTGATTGAGATACTGGTATCTCTTTCTTTTTTGTGTATTTATATAGAGTTTATTGTTTGAGATAGCATTATCTCTTGATTTATTTTGGTAGAAACACTAATTTTGATGAGATACCGTTATCTAGTTTTGACCACAATACATAATAAAATCCAATAGGTAATGATACTTACCATTCCCTCTGGAAGGCTGCTCAATGGAGCCTCTAAGAGTTTAGCAGCAAGCTCATTCATTTTCCATTTCATAAACCTTAGAAAAGTTTGTTGAGCTGGTTCCATAATGTGGGAATGTTCACAGAGCCAGTACTGTTTTCAATGAAAATAGGTGTCAGATGTTGTCAATATTTTACTACAAGAAAGGGTAGAAGATTTTTACCAGGAGTGTAGTGGTGCAACCACCAACAATCGTTGAATTCTTGGAGTTGAGTTCGTTAACAAGATAATTGGTGATGAACATTGACCAATTGTAATTTGCACTATTTTCCAAATCTTCAACAAGCTTTAGGTAGGACCAATTCAGGTTTGGACCTGTTGTTGGGAAAAACAGTGTTCCAATGGTGTACAATGTCAGAAGACGTGCCAAATCTTTTGCAGCTTCTATCTCTGATACTTGTTTTTGCTTCTTCTGCTTCTTTTTGACGGGAGGTTTTAAAATATTTTCAATTGTCACCCTCATTGTTGGAAGATGCATGGTGCTTGCCCTAACAAAGACTCGATTGGCAAATTCTGTGTCTGGACTTCTCCCATGGGTTGTGATGTGGATCTTCATCGGTTTAGATGTGATTCCAAAAATGGCACCAAGCTCAAGATCAGTTAGAGCAATATCTTTCCCTGCAAGCAAAAACTTTGCTTGTCCTCTCTAATATGTCTCTTTCAACTTGACAAGGATGAGATTAGATTTTTTCACCATTTGCTCATCAATACTGCCTTCAGTAATTGCAAACAACATGTTCGCAAAAGGTGGTTTTTGAATCTGTTCGGATTGTATTTCATTGAATTTTACATCATGTAGAAGGCTTACAATGCTATAAAGATTCGACCTACAATAAAAGATACAAGATAATAGCAGTACATCAGCAAAAATGAAAGAGATAACAGTATCTCAGAAAACTAATGCCTTCAGGTTATTGTATAATGGCACACCAAGTAGTTACCTGTATTGCAAACATTTTGGTTTAACCTTCTCTTCCTTCACATCTTTTATGTCCTCTTCTTCCTCCTTTTTTTATTTTTCTTCTTGCTTTTTCTATTTTTTTGTTCTCCTCTTTGGTTTAACTTCTGTCTCTTGCTTTTCCTCTTCCAGTTGTTGCTCTTTGTCTTTTCTTTTCTTTGATGTTTCACTCCTTATTTTTATGACTTTTTGTTGTTGTTGTTGTTGTGATTTCTTTATAGTCTTCTTGTGGACTAACATTTTGAATCTTTTATATCTTTTGGGTCTTTCAGGGTTTTCAGGGTTTTGTATCATTTTGAATATTCTTCCTGTTAAAATAGATGAGAAAACAGTATCTTAGCCAATTCAATTCTCTATCTGCCAAAAATATAGAGTATTGGCAAAAATGAAGCGAGAGATAACAGTATCTCAGATAAATAGTGTTGGTATCTTACAAACTTAATAAAGAGATAATGTTATCTCATCGAAAATATTTACTAGTAGTACAATGTATAAACATGCGAATGTGGATAAAGCAAGAGATAGTAATATCACAATGTAAAAAACTAAGTGCACACTAAAATCCTAACAAAATAAACTAAGAGATAACTCTATCTTAGTCAATTCAATTCTCAAATAAACCGAATAAACTAAGAGCTAACCCTATCTGCTAGAAATATAGTGTATTGACAAAAATGAAGCAAGAGATAACAGTATCTCAGATAAATAGTGTTGGTATCTCACAAACTTAATAAAGAGATAAAGTTATCTCATCGAAAACTTAATAAAAGACTAAGTGCATGTTAAAACCCTACAATGTACACACATTCGAACGTGGATAAAGCAAGAGATAATAATATCACAATGTATAAGACTAAGTGCACGCTAAAACCCTAACAAAATAAACTAAGAGATAACTCTATCTCAACCAATTCAATTCCCAAATAAACTAGAGATAACTCTATTTGCCAGAAATGTAATGTATTGGCAAAAATAAAGCAAGAGATATAGGCAACTCAGATAAATAGTGTTGGTATCTCACAAACTAAATAAAGAGATAAAGTAGGAGATATTAATATCACAATGTAAACACATGCGAAGACTTCATTACACAATATTTAACATATTTTCTGGCCGTAACATAAAGAAAGTGACAAAACCAGTAAATGACGCTAAAACCCTACAAAAATGATGCTAAAACCCTAGGAAAGACGACTATCGGAATGACGCCAGTGACGATGACGATAGCGACGAATACAAAAGTTAAGTTACCTATTGAAATGGTCGAAAATCAGCAAAGCTGACGACAATGTTGGTGAAAGGAACGACTACAATAACGATGATGACAGTGACGATGAAAGGATCGACAATGATGACCGTGAAAGGATCGACGATGACGACGGCGATTAGGTTTCTTCGTCTCTAAAATGTTTTTGAAAACGCGTGTAATATGGGTAATTTTGGAACGCGTGTGATTATAAGGGCTGGAGCCACTATAAATACTTTAGATGGACTAATTGCTTGTTAAACCCTATAGTATGTCCTTATCAACAAGGAGCCCTATATATATGCCTATGTACCATATTTGGACAAAAACATAAGAGATAAAAAATAAGTCGTATAAATATTCTTTTAAAAATAAGTGACAAAGTATTGTATATGTACAGAATACGATTTTATATTCAGATACATATAATTAAGTAGTTTTTTATTTTTAAAAATGATAAAAAAAATGCTGTTATACCACTTATTTTATCTTTTGTGTTTTTGTCCAAATATGGTACATAACTACATATATACACGTGTATTATCTTTTTCAATTACTCTATTCAAAATGAATAAAACGTCGAAAAATTGACCAATAGATGAAAAACATTCAATAAGACCAAAATAAAACGTAAGTTTTCTTAATTACCCAAAAATAAACATAAGTTTTCTTTGAGAAAAGTCATCCAAAATGTGACTCTTTCAAATAAATAACTAAATGAATACGGTTGGAGGGTGGGGATGCATAAACCTATACCCCATATTTTTATTAGAAAGTCTCTTTGATTGGTAGGGCCCACCTTGGTAAAGATGATTTGAACCGCTCACACAAAATTAGCTTAATAGGATATCGGTTAGGGTTTTTTCTTAAATATGCATACCTTTTTTTTTAGAGTTTGTCGGATGAAACAATGTGGTTCTCCTATCGAATTATAAAAAAACCTTTACTGGTATCCGATTGAGCTGATTTTTTTTTTTTTTACAAAAATTCATAAAATATAATTTAAAAAATAAGTGGTTCGGATCATCTTTTCCATAGCACTAAGTTTTGAGAAATCATATGTGCAAGATTGCTTAGTCTTCAAACCTCGCTTTCAAATAAGGTTGAGAAAAACCCCAAGCGTAGGGCTAGGTCGTCGATAGCATAATAACCGGAAAGTCCGGGATCATATCACAGGGAATTCGAATTTAACTTAATCGGATTGTAGGTTTTATATGGTGGATTGTGGCGTTTAAGAAGGCCAACTTGGTTTTGCTTTTAACGGTGGAAAGGCTAAAGCAACAAATTAGATACGAGCTTTATAAACTAAAAGAGGCAAGTCTAAGGATCGTCTAACCCTTGACTTAAGCCGTTACCGTTTCTCAATCATAACTCAGGCGAGAGTCACAACCGCGTGCTCAAGCCCGAAGGATTTAGCTTTAATGACTTCGTTTAACGAAAGATGTGATAAAACGGAGACGAACCAACTTGTTTTTAATATTTGTCAAACACATAGGAGACCACGAGCCCTGGGTAAGCTTTTTGCCAAGACCGCTTGGCTAAACATCTTACCAAGAAGTTAACACCCCTTGTTTAGACCAAAGATGCAAGTTAAGCTCTATTCCGAAAATCATGGTTTTAAGCTCGAGGACTTGAGAACCAAGTAACCACCTAAGTCTCGGGAAAGATTACCCCGAGACTTGGCCTATTGACTACTCACATATAGCTAAAGCATAAAAGAAAGCATAAAAACGATACATGATTTTTAACGGATAAAAACGAAAACAAACTTGATATTATAAAGGATCCAAGTCGTACGAACAACTTTAATTAACGAGAAATTAACAAATGAGAACAAACTTACTTGAGTTTTATGGAAATTACTCTTAAAAAGCTTAAAAGAACATTAATGGAGGAAAACACTAAAGTTAGTAATGGGCTGTAGACACCCTAATTTGATTTCCCGATCGTTTTACTTCGTTTTCGGTTTCATGTTTCCCCGATGATGAATCAGGTCGAAAACAGTCTTGAGAAAATTAAATGGCTTGAGTTTGGTGTACGTGGAACCCATCCTTAGCCCTGAAACCCTTGAACCCAAAACTGGACTTTAGGTTTGACAGTCGCGCGACGCACTGGGTCCCTCGCGCGATGCTTCACTTGCCAGGTGGTGGTCAAAGTCAAAGTTTTGACTGTTGACCATCGCGGGGTTGGTTTGACACTCGCGCGATGCATTCAGTACCTCGCGCGATGGTCAACACCTGTCATTTTCATCAATTTCTAGCTGGATTGCGTGGTGATCAGGGGGCTACAGTCCTATGTAACCCCGTTTCGTCGACTGAACAGCGTTCTGGGGGGCTCCCTTTGCACCACCTCTCCCCCACTCTCCCATCACCTTTGGCACCCCACTTCTCCACCAAGTAATTGTAACCAGCCTTGTTGGCTGGTTGCATGACCTTGCCTAGCCACCAACCAACATCTCCTTCTATAAGTACCCCCCCCCCCCCCCCCCCCCCATGCTTCATCTTCAAGGGTTACCAAAAAAATCTCAAGAAAGAAGAAGGAAACCCAAGCACAAGCATTCCATACTGCATTCGTTCCCACCTAATCACTGTTCAAGCCATTCCACTTCATTCAAGCCATCTTCAAGACACACAAGCAAAGGTCTAACACCTTTCTGTTCACTGTTTAGACCCCTGAGGGGGGGCTGGCAGGGTCAAGGCTGGTAATCAATACCAGTTCTGGCCCTAAAGCTAGCAAAGTTTCAAGAGCCGTGGCCAACAACACCCTCGCGCGATGGTCCCACTAACTCGCGTGATAGTTCTGTTTGCACGAGATTGGACCACGTGGGGAAGGGACGTTGATCTTCAAGTTTCTTGTCATGTCCATAGTCACTTTCAAGTCTTTTTCAAGTATTAGCTCACTGCTTTGCATGATAAAAATCATAGTTTAGCTCAGTTTACAACTTCACTCGGTTTGGAATGCCCTTGGGATGCGCTTGAATATGTCTCAGAGCCCTAAGCATGCAAAGCAATTCCTAGAAGTCCAGTCAGAACACTCGTGCGTGGCTTTCACTTGCTCGCGCGATGGTCGGCTAATTCCCAGGGACTGCCCTTGCATGGGCATCTTGGCCTTGGCCTCTGTTTAGTCACCCCCACTGTTTAGGGGTTGTGTTTCCAAAATATAGCTATTTGTTGTAATATTATTTACTTTCAAGTACATATAAACTGCTTGGTTTGCACCTGGGTGAGCACTGGTCCTTCCAAAGCCCAGAAGGGGGTAAAATTTAAACTATTGGTGAGGCATCAACACTCGCGCAAGTGTATGGTATTGTCGCGCGACGGTTTGCTTGCATGCAGATGGATTCACGCATGCAAGCTGGCTGTTTGTTCGTGCCAAAATCATACACAACACTGTCTTGATGTTTGATCGATGTTTTGAACTTCATTCCATTTATTATTTGATGCCATATCTATCACATCTTGCAAACGTGTTACAGTATTAAAATCCCTGATTAACTGTTCCCCCACCCTAATTGGCTAAAAAATTGATTAATAAAAACAGAATCGCAAACAAACTCTCTTTCGCAAGTGCCTAAGTAGAGACCGATCTCTGGATCGGGCGAGAGGGGTGCCATAAAAACCTTCCCCTCTCGTAACCTGGCTCCCGAACCCAGATATGGTTATGACGGACTGGTTCCTTAAACCTTTTCAAATCAAACAGCGCGGCAGGTGCTTCGAAATACGGTTCCTTGGGTGTCGGACCTTCAAACCCAAGTGGCGACTCTGTATTTTCGCGAGCGCATGTCGTCCAGCTTAAAAGCGCTCCCGCGACTCGGGCCCTTTGCGTTTTTGGAATCCGGAAATTCCAAGGGCACGCATGCCCACAGGCTAGCTCCCAAAAGAGAGAGATGAAGCCCCTATTTATACATAATGGGTTTCTTTCTCATCAAATATCTAAGAAACATACTATTAAAAGCAAGTATTCCATAAATGAAAAGTCCAAAAAGTAACAAAATATCTGGCCGAAAGCTCACCGTATCGATACGGATTATGAAAAGTATCGATACCACATCGCTAAGCTGAAGAGACCAATTTTCTCGTAACGCGCCCGTATCGATACGGTGTATGGCCGTATCGATACAGAACTCTCTGCTTGCCCAATTAACCAACGCGTATCGATACGGCCCTTAATCCGTATCGATACGCAGAGCTTATCTTCAGAAAGGAAAGCTAGCCTCCAGAACTTGACACCCGACGACCACTGGCTTACCTGACGCTTCTCGCTTTCGTTCTTTGGTCACTTTGGCACAAGTTCCACCGGGCGATGATACTTGAACTAACTTGGGGGTTGGCTTTGCAATCAAAATACGCGTTTTAAGGGCGTTTTGCCTGAAACACTTAAGAAACTACCTTACAAGCAATATTGAATAAAAGCGACAAATAATAACTAAAAATACTTCTAACTAACGGACTTAAGCACCATGGTCAAGCAATCTTAGGTGCTTATCACACCCCCCAACTTGAGCTTTGCTAGCCCCTAGCAACAAAATCAAAACTAAAGGAAAGAAAGAAAAGCTGACAATCCTTCCGACAAAACTACTTAGCACCTACTCAAATTGCAACTAGTTGGGAAGAGTTAAAATAACTTAATTATTCCAAAACAACTCGTAGTCGACAATTGAGCAATCAACTAAATATTGAGCAAGTTATAATCAAGTATCCAAAATGAGCGTCAAAAGACAAAAGATGGATACGAAGCTATAATTTAACCAATTCCATTCAGAGTAACCAAATCCCACAAGAAAGGTGCTCGAATTAGGCACGGGGAACAAAAATACCGTGCCTTTTAAGTGGAGAGCACCATTAACAGAACTTACGACTACACAATTAAAAATTCCATTGCCGAAAGAAACATGCCATATACCAAATATGCTAACTATCATGCGATAAATCAAGATGGAATCAAGGCATATTAGGGATCTACCAAGGGCTTTAAAGCTTGTAATGACCTTGGTTTAATCAAAGAACGGTTAGCAAAATGGGGTGGCAGCCATATACTAGCTTGGTTCAACTACCCTTGGCCGCCTCCAACTCCAACTACCAAGTCATAGGCCACATGCCGGTCTCAATAAAAACTTGCTAAACTATTAAGTCAGAGTTAAACTAAACTAGACTAAAAACAACGAAATAAAAGATAAGAGGTGGGCTGTCAACCACCAAGCACCCCGACCAAGTAGAGGGATTTCAAACTACTCCACCAAGCCTACTCATCGTCCACAAACACAGGTTCATCCCCAGCAAAATCATCACTGTCCGCATCTGGCTCCTCTGGCGGTGGTACATGCTGCTCACTGGTTTGCCCCACTCATCGACTCAGAACCCAATCCAACTTGTGATCTATCTTCCGCTTCCTCCTTGCATTGGCTCGGGTTTCCTTCTTAATTTTCTTCAGGCATCCCATAGTGGCCACCCATTGGCAAAATAGCAATTTATTCCAAGTAGCCGACTTTGCACCCTTCGGTGGCAAAGTAGTCAAGTATGCCCCACGTGGGGCAGCAGCGGTAGCTGGTCGGGACTGAGAGATACTCCGCGTGAGTATGGAACTATTAATATCCCCCGGATTGAGCTTCTCACGCCCCGGAAACTTTGAAACAGGAACCTTTTGAGCCAAACAAATAACGGTCACCAAACATGGGAAAGGCAACCTAGAATTCGTTGGAGCCTTGGCTTTGAAATTGATCATCTCCTGAAATATGACCTTCGCCCAATCACACACCACATTCGGATTCATGAACGTGTGAATCATCCCCCCCTCGTAACTATCTGGCTTGTTCTCCGTCCCCCCCGGATTGAAATTGTGGTGCACTAGTTGATTGACAAGCCAATAAACATCCTTGAACTTTCCTGGCACATGAGGGAGACTCGCCTCCCTAGGATTTTTGTACAATTCCTGAACAATGGCCTCGTCCGCCACATACTCCTCATCCGGATAGTTCACGTCATTTGCGGGTGGTTGGTGATAATTCAAAACCCGTGCAATAAACCCTGAAGTCACCTCAATAGGAATCTTTCCAATCTTCGATGTTACCTCAGCATCATCTTTCTTCTCATCCTCCTCAGGCGGAATCTTGATGTTTTTGTAAAATTCTATGACAAGCTCTTTGTTATAACTAGGATTAGGGGCAAGGTAGTAAGACAAACCTTGGTCACGGATGCGACGAACAAACGAATTCTCAATGCCAAGGTTGTCGACGTCCACATGTCGCTCATTCTTAAACCCCCGGTTGCAAATTTCCTCTTCCCATTTCTTTTGAGTTGCTGCTCGTATCTCAGCGGCCGTCCTTCTTTTAGCCCGGCCCCGTTGCGAATTTGCGATCATTTCCTCCTCCTCCTCCATTTCCCGCACTATCTCCTCCGCTTGTTGCGACGAAAAAGCCGGAGGTTTTCCCTTACCCTTGGCAACCACAGTTTTTGTTCTCACCATTGCTCTAACAACCTACCAACCAGAGCAACACCCCAAATCTTGAAACAAAACACTACAGAAAATAACCCAGAATGCAGCCAGGAACGCAAAAGTTTCAACAAAAATAGGCAGCCAGTCAAAATCCACAAAACTCCGAGTTGTACAACACAGATTCTGCCTATAAAATTCAATACAATAATGGTAACACAGCAGTGCAATTTCAGTCCCCAATCCAATCAAAATTTCAAAAATCTCGAAAAGGGTTCATGGGTGATTTCAGAATTGGGGGTTAGAGTACATGGTAAAATGGTTCCAAAATAATAATGCATGGCAATATATGGTGGGTAATCAAGGGTTAAAGCTATTATAGAGAGAAAAATGGGAGATTTTGCGTATATAGAGAGAGGGAGTGGATTTACCTTTGTACTACTAGGATTCGACTTGCAAACCTTGAAATCCTTTGGAATTCCTTGAAAGCTTGGAGGTTTGGTGGAAGATTATGGAGTTTTGGTGAAGATTAGAGGGAGAACATGGGAGATTTGGGGTTGAGTTCTCGAAGAACTTGGGCAGTTATGGTGGGCTAGTGAGAGAAAATGGGTTTAAGAGATGAAGATGATCGGGCTAGGGTTAGCTGCAGATTTCGATTTTAACCAATGCGTATCGATACGACCCTTAATCCGTATCGATACGAAATAACCTGACTCCCCACGAAACAAACGCTTATCGATACGGCCCTTAATCCGTATCGATACGGGGAGCTTAATTCCAGAAGTGCAGCTTTGCCACCCGATAGCCAATGCCGATGCCCGAAGCCACTTTAAAAATACACCCAGAGCCTGTAAAACCTGGAGCCAGCCCAGCAAAGCTCAAAACCAACTTCCAACCATCCACCCAAACATCCGATTTCCTATGGATAAGAGCGAGACGCGGACTAGGCTTTATTTTAAAGGACAATGGGACTCTCTTGTGGTTTTAATCAAACAAAGATGGCCTTGTATCATTTCCCAAATATGCCATAGATTCCGAAATGATTTAAAGTAGATAACGAACATGTTTAGGCATGACATGAGATTAATACCTAACTAAGAATATAACATGAAAAACAATGGGATATGGGTCAAACCTGCTCACAACACACTCAACACCTAATTTCTCACTCTTTCAGCATGCATACGAGTTGGACAGTACAAGTTCACTAAAAATATTTACATGAACTCTTGCCAATTAACGAACTAATGACCAAGTGCTAAGTTGCTTCATTCCACTAACTATGTAATAACGGAAAGAATGATCTACAAAAATGAAAATTTAACCAAAAAGCATAAAACATAAATATCCGATTTATGTCCCTCCCCCCAACTTGAAATATGCTAGGCCCTCATAGCATGGAGAACAACAGTAGGGAAAAAGGAACAAAAGATCGTACCTATGGGGGAATGTCAACCCCCTTATACCTCAACCAAGTTGGAGGTTTTTGCGTCACCGGCTCCTTTTGTCATCCGAACGGCTTTTAAGGTTGACTTCTTCGGCTCTTCCAACGGAACCACAGCTAGTCACGCAGGATCATGGCCAAAGTTTTGTTGGACTAACAACCGCGACATGTAATCGCACCCATGCTGAGTGCTCCTGAATGCCGCAATCACTCCGACGATAGATCCAATCCACCAAGGCTGGTGTGGTAGCACGTACACCTTGCAAAAGACTTAAGCTCGAACTACCTACTAAGAGCCAAATGACATTCCCGAAGTAAAATTCACCGCGTGACCTCGCCAAGCAATTAAGCCCAGCGTTCCCTACGATCGAAACAAAGTGAGACAAGACAGAGCCTAGCACCAAAGCACGGGAGTATCAAGTCTCACCCAAAGACCTAAGCCGCCCCCGATAGGGACATATCTGGTGAGCAAGGATCGTTAACGGCAAACTACGACAAAGAGGGACTAATTAAAGCCCGATACAATGATGCGTTGGTGAAATCTCTTGGTGAGAACATCCCGAAACATGATAAATAAGAACAAAACATAAAAGCAGTATTTACAAATGTACAAACATACAGAATTTAATATCAGAGCTCGGAGCATCCAAGTCACAGCTGGACTCTGCCAAACAATGAAGTCCAGCGTCCTCTAAGATCCTAACCAGGCAGGCACAAGATAGAGCCAAGTGCGGTAATGGAACATTGGAATATCAAGGCCTAACCTAAGATCTATACCGCCCCCGTTGGGGCTAATCTGGACGACGTGAGCGGTGCACTGTGAATTACTCCTATCAGAAAAGCTAATGAAAGCCCTATGTCACTGATACTCAAATTGCCCTTACTAACCGGAGCTGGGCACACGATCCTTTTTTTAGTAGCGGTGTGCGGAGCTACATATACCCAAGTCAATGGAGGGTACCCCTTACCCGGGGGCCGGGTTCGACAAACAATTAAGTTCAGCGGTTACGCTTTCGCTCCCCGTGCAAATAAATGGGACACAAAACTATACCAAAAGGCCATCCGTGTAAACTGGATCGACCAAAACTTCATCGGGCTCCCCAACTTCGAAACTACCAAGGAAAGGCTTAAGCCTTTGGCCGTTCACCTTAAAAGAGGAACCATTACTCATGCTTTCTAGTTCTATCGCCCCGTGAGGGAAAACAGTTTTGACAACATAAGGACCAGCCCAACGTGAGCGCAATTTACCGGGGTGAAGATGCAAACGAGAGTTATACAACAATACTTGTTGACCCGGCTCAAAGTGTGTAACTGCAATTTTCTGGTCATGCTTAGCTTTGATCTTAGACTTGTAAGCACTAGAATGGTCATAAGCATCATACCTCATCTCCTCGAGTTCTGTCAATTGGAGCTTCCGGTAGGCACCGGCTGCAGATAGATTAAAATTGAGCTTCTTGATTGCCCAATATGCCTTATGCTCAAGCTCCACCGGCAAATGACATGCTTTCCCATAGACAAGCTGATACGGTGACATCCCCAAAATCGTCTTGTAAGTAGTACGGTAAGCCCACAAGGCATCGATCAAACGTGTTGACCAATCCTTACGGGTAGGATTAACCGTCTTCTCCAAGATGTTTTTTATCTCCCGATTTGCCAACTCTGCCTGGCCATTGGTTTGCGGATGATAAGCCGTTGAAACTTTGTGCACGATGGAATACTTCTTCATAAGTGCTGAAATTGACCGATTGCAAAAATGAGACCTTTGATCACTGATGATAGCCCTCGGCATCCCAAACCATGATAAAATGTACTCCCGGAGAAACTCCACTACAACTTGGGCATCATTGGTACGAGTGGGGATGGCTTCCACCCACTTGGAGACATAGTCAACGGCCAACAAGATGTCGAGGTACCCAAAAGATGTAGGAAACGGCCCCATGAAGTCAAAACCCCAGCAATCAAACACTTCAATAATCAAGATGGGCGTAAGCGGCATCTCATTCCGTCACGTCACACACCCCAAAAGTTGACAGCGTGCTCACGCCCTGCAGAAAGCAAAAGTATCCTTATACAACTGTGGCTAGTAGAACCCGCTTTGCAAAATCTTGGCGGCGGTCTTCTTGAATGAGAAATGGCCGCCACAGGCCTCTGTATGGAAAAATTTAATAACACTCTGTTGCTCAGAATCAGGCACACAACGGCGAACAAGTTGGTCGGCGCAATACTTAAACAAATATGGGTCTTCATAGGAAAATCGTTTCACCTCCGCTAAAAATCGACGCTGCTCTTGCAAACTCCAATGGGTAGGCATCAGACCGGTAACCAAATAGTTCACAATATCTGCATACCATGGAGCCGTGGAGATTCCAAATAACTGCTCATCGGGAAAAGAGTCACCGATAGGAATGTGCGATGTATGATCTCCGAATTCTAGCCGAGACAAGTGATCGGCCACCACGTTCTCTACACCCTTCTTGTCCTTAATAGTGAGGTCAAACTCTTGTAGGAGTAAAATCCATCGAATCAATCTCGCCTTGGCATCCTGCTTTGTAAAAAGGTACTTGAGAGCGGAATGATCGGTGTACACGGTGATCGGAGCTCCCACTAGATAAGATCGAAACTTGTCCAACGCAAAGACTATGGCAAGCAATTCCTTCTCTGTAGTCGAATAGTTCATTTGAGCCTCATTGAGCGTCTTACTTGCATAGTAGATGACATACGGCTCTTTCCCTTTCCGTTGGCCCAAAACAGCTCCAACAGCGTAATCACTGGCATCATACATTAGCTCGAAGGGCAATTCCCAATCCGAAAATCGCACAATAGGTGGAGAAGTAAGACTGGACTTTAACTTGGTGAAAGCAGCCTCGCAAGCCGGCGTCCACTCAAACGGCACATCCTTGGCGAGCAAGTGGCACAACGGCCAAGCAATAGCACTGAAATCCTTTATGAACCGCCAATAGAACCCGGCATGCCCCAAAAAGGAACGAATGTCCTTCAAGCATTTTGGAGTAGGTAGATTACCAATCAAATCGATCTTAGCTCTATCGACCTCAATGCCCTTGGAGGATACAATGTGGCCAAGAACAATGCCTTCGGTCACCATAAAGTGACACTTTTCCCAATTGAGCACTAAGTTCTTTTCCTCGCACCGGACTAACACTAACCCCAAATTGGTAAGACAAGCCTCAAAAGAATCGCCGAACACTGAAAAGTCATCCATGAACACCTCCATAATCTTCTCCACCATGTCGCTGAAAAGTCCCATAATACACCGAGAGAAAGTACCGGGGGCGTTGCAAAGCCCGAACGGCATACGACGATAAGCAAAGGTCCCAAATGGGCACGTGAACGTTGTCTTCTCCTAATCTTCCAAAGCCACCTCAATTTGGTTATAGCCTGAATACCCGTCTAGGAAATAATAGAACTGGTGACCGGCCACCCTTTCCAAAATTTGATCAATGAAGGGAAGAGGAAAATGATCCTTTCTGGTGCTAGCATTCAACTTTCGGTAGTCAATGCACACCCTCCAACCGGTTTGAACATGCGTTGGGATTAATTCATCCTTGTCATTTCGCACAACCGTCACCCCGGACTTCTTCGGTACCACTTGAATCGGGCTAATCCATTGAGAATCAGCAATCGGGTAAATGATGCCTACGTCCAATAACTTGAGCACTTCTGCTTGCACGACATCCTTTATGATCGGGTTCAACCTGTAGACACCCCATTCTGGTCTGTCCAGATAATGTTATTTGTTGATCTTTTATTTCCCCAATGATGATTATAGTCGAGAACAGTCTGAGGACGATGGTGCGTTCGAGCTTTAAGCGTCCCAAACCTCTTTCAAACCCTTTTCAAAACCCTTCAAACCAGAGCCAAACGGCCCCAGCAAAACCCAACTGGCTTGCGCCAGTACCTTGATGACGTACGCCAGTTAGCTGACACGTGTTGGTCATCGGCCATAATTCAGTTTTTATTGGCGCACGCCAGTCCAAATGTGGCGCACGCCAGTCAATTCCAGTCAAATCAATTTTATTCAGCCACATGGACGAGACTTTTGTGCCACCCTGACGTCGGCCATAGTAGCCCCTGATGATTATACCGTCCAGGCCCGTTCCCTCTCTCTCCTACACCCTCCATCAAGGCAAGTCCCATGCATTTAATGCATGGGAGGCTCCAACCTTGCCCCAACCAGCCAAACAAGGCCTAGCCTCAACTGATCTCAGTCCCTCTCTCCTCTATAAATACCCCCCTTGCATTCATTTGCAAGGGGTTAGCTTCATCAAGAAGCACAAAGCTTTCTTCTCCTTTTCTTGCTCTCTATTTTTCTCTTCTTCCATTGAAAGAGAAAGGAAAGCAACCCACCTCCATACACCCTACTGACATACAGCCACCATCTAAGCCTCCATCTTCAACCCTTAAGCTCAATACCTCCTTCAAACCCCAATACAAAAGGTATACCACCTTTACGTTCTTTTCTGTTTTCGACTCCTGAGGGGAACCAGTAAGGCCCAGGCTAGTAAACAATACTAGTCCTGGTCTTAAACTGGTAAAATACAACAAACGTATGAGGTGACACATGGCGCACGCCAGTAACCATATGCTGTACGCCAGTCATGGCAGAACGAGCACTACTGGCGTGGGGATCATGGATCATCATTTCTGTTATCTCACATTTCTGTCGATCACCTTAGCATGCTAAATAACCAGTTTACTGCTTTCTGTATATTTAGAACTGTTTAGATGTGGTAGTTATTGCTTACTCTTCGTCTATTCAAAAGGCCTCTGGGATTCTTCTGGTCATGTTCCAGAGCCCAGATGATGCAAAGCCAAGCACTGGATTAGGGTCAAACGTGCGTACGGCAGGCCATGACTGGCGTACGGCAGGCCATGACTGGCATACGACAGTTGAAACTTGGATCCAGTGGTTGGCCCTTGCACTTTAGCTTAATCTTGGCCTCTTTTATGTCCCCACTCTGTTTAGGGGGTTTCATGTCTATTTTCATGGCTTCAAGCCATATCATCTGCCTGTAACTATATGTATTCTGCTCTATTAACTATGTGGTTTGCCCTGGGTGTGCGCTGGTCCCTTTCCAGAGCCCAGAGGGTTGCAAACAAAGACTGTGAAAACTGATAAGTGGAGTACACCAGTCTCACTGTGGTGTGCGCGGGTTGTACCAGCATGCAGTGGTTCGGCCAGTGCATGCTTGTGTGGACCCTGCTCACGTTTCCTTCGGGGCAGCGTACTTCGACTCAATCGGGTTGCTCGGTGCTTGTTCTCAATCTATATTTATCATTGCAAATAATCATCCATAAACATTTTGTCACGTAATTACAACTTGTTACAATTTTAAACCCCCATTAACTGTTCCCCCGCCCTGACTGGCTAAAAAATGATCAAATGAGAGAAAAATGCAAATGTTTTACAAAATGCCCGAGAAGACCGATCTTCGGATTGGGCGAGAGGGGTGCCATAAAACCCTTCCCCTCTCGTAACCTGGCTCCCGAACCTCAGATATCGAAGGTGATGACGGACCGGTCTACAAGCCTTTTTCAAATCAAACAAACGTGGCAAACGTTCTTGAGTTCGGTTCTTTGGGTGCTCTCACCGCTAAAACCCGAGTGGCGACTCTGAATCGAAGCGTTTCGCCGTGCTTTTTCGAAAAAGGGCCGCGCCCGATTTTACAAACCGAGCGAATTTTCGGGGCGCGTGCCCACAGTGGCGACTCCGCTGGGGAACAATTCATTGCATTGATTGGTATTTGGCGTTTAATACATAAAATGAACAATTTTTCAAAAGCTTTTCAAAACAGTACGCTTCGCGCTGCTGAAGAACGGAATGGTAACGTAACAGGATCTCACCATCCGACCAATTCGAACTGGGGCTTTTACTATTGTTCATTTGTGTAATTTTCTCCAAGTATTGATTAATAAAAGTGAGCCGAATTCAAAAGGGCATTTGTTTTCAAAAGCGTTGCATTTCTCTCTCGTCGAATCATTCTTCGGCATTCTTCGTTCGTATCGATGGTTGGTCAGCCCCGTTGAGGTGTTTTGGGTAACTGGCACAATTTATTAGAGCCCGGGGTCCTCGAACGCCCAACAACCTTGGACGATGATGAGTCGTACTACCGTTCGACCATTGCTTTGCTCTACGCGTTGCAGTGGGAGGTATATCGTGGCTCTAGTCAGAGGAACCCCTTTAAGCCAAAACCGGCCTCTACAGCGTTTACAAAGCACTAGAACCTTTCAACCTAAGACAGGAACCCGCAGGGTAGGATTATTTGTATCTAGCCCCCATATCCTGTCTATGTGTTACTGCTTTCCATATCACATGTCTGTACATACATTCATGACCGTTTTTGCATAGGAGCATGCTAGGGCGGCTTTTAGGATGTCTTTTGTCGAGTCTGTCTTGCACCCGTTCGACGTTGCCTTGGACCGATGACGAGTCGTGCATCTCGATGTTGCACGTTACCAAAAATTTTCAAGTCCTTAATCAATGGGACTTCGAGAAATCAGCACTTTCTAAGTCTTTGCCCAATACCCCATTGAGGTTTCAAACCGAAGAGCTAGGAGCAACGGAGAGAATGGCATGACGCTTACACCACTTGGGTTAAAAGTGCTAATCACTTACACTGCTCAGGCTCCGGCACAGTGCTGCTTACGCCATTTCGGTTACGGTATCATGCCATCTACACCGAGTTGTTCCAAAATCAAACTTTGAAACTTCGAGAAGGGTAAAAGTCAAAGGCTTAGGCTATTTTGGCATCTCTTAGTAACATTCGGTTCAATCAAGGATACACCGTTGAAAAGAAAATCCGAGGATTCTATGGCAACTGTTCGAGTGTCGTAAGGCAGACTCTCTCTAGCTCTAGAGTCTAGGAGGACACCGACGACGTTGGCATGATCATTTTTTTTCTCATTCTTGTTGATTCTTTCAAATAAAATGACCGCAGGCTGTCACTGAGCTCTTATACCTTGCTGTCTAGTCGCGCCAATGTCAAAGCAGAATTCCGAAATCAAGAGCCAAACCTACTTGGGGCCGTCCGGCGAGTCCGTTTGAGGGTTTGATTCGGGGTTTGTCTTTCAGTCGACCGCAACGAAAACTCTGGCCTGCACTCTGTCACCGGAGGATTCACTGCCGACTACTCCGCACGAGTCCCCTCCGTCTACACCGTCTCCACCGGCGTCTCCAAAGCTTGTTAAAACAGAAGTTCTAACCATGGCAGATGTCCCACCTCCGAATCTTGCAACCGTGTTATCCGATCTGCAGCCAACCTAGCCATCATGCAACAAAGGGCCAACCAGGCCGACGCCTCCATGGCCAATCTTCAAACCCTGATCGAGGAGCGACTTCCCCTTGTAGCAGGAGGGGAAGGCGGTGAAAGGTGTGAACAAGGAGCTGCTGCCGAAGATGAACCACTAGTTGAGAACCCCGTTCCAAGCCCAGAAATGGCAGCCTTAGTCGCCAAAATGGCCAAGTTGGAAGAAGCCGTTGCCAAATCCGAAAGAAAAGGGTCGGGAGTACTAGACATGGACCGCCTTTGCCCATTCCCGAATGCCAGGCTCCCGGATCGGTTCAAAATGCCCGACTTCGCAAAATTCGACGGTACTGGAGATCCGAAAACTCACCCGTTGGCCTATCATGGAGCAATGAAGCTGCATGGCGTCGGGGAGGATGCCATGGCTCAGCTGTTTCCGCAAACTCTCGCCGGTCCAGCCTTCCAGTGGTTCCTATCGCTCGACATCTCCAAGAGGCGGACATGGGAGGACATCGGGACGGCCTTCAATGCTCAGTACAGTTACAACGCACAGCTCAAGATGACTACTCGGGAGTTGGAATCCACCAAGATGACTGCGAAGGAGTCCTTTGCAGACTTTATCCAAAGATGGAGGGCCAAGGCTGCTCTCATGCCCGATCGCCCAAGCGAGAAGGATCAGATCCGCATCATCTCCCGTAATCTGCAGCCGGACTTCGCCAAAAACCTCGTTTTGGTTCAGGGCGCAAACTTCGAAACCTTCTATGACTCCGGGCTGGCCATCGAAGAAGCCCTTCAAACCGGCGTCCTGCCCAGAAGTGACAGTTCCTCCTCCACCTCAGCCTCAAAATCAAAACCCCGTGCATACACCGGGAACAGCACTGCTTTGTTCGGTGGCAACAGCTACGCCAACGCGAACTCTGCCAACAACCCCTCTGCCCAAAGCTCCAACCACATTGCCGACATCAACCAAGTTCAAACCCCCCAAAGACCCCGAAACCGCAACCAACCCCGTAATTTTGCCAATTTTGAGGCACCACTTTCCTCGGTATTGGAGAAGTTAGTCAAAACCGGGCACCTCAGGCCTCTAGCCCCAACTCCACTTCCTCAAAATCCACCCCCTAGCCATAACCCCAACGCTTTCTATGCGTATCACCAAATGCCCGGCCATTACACTGACTCCTACTATCACCTCCGTCATGCGATATAGGATTTGGTGGACAATGGCACCCTTCCAACTCCACCCACAAAGCCCAACGTCATCTCCAATTTCCTTGCCCAAACATGACCCTAACCCTCAAGTGAACCAGATAAACCTCAGCTCCACCATATTCAACCCTATCGACCATATTACCTCAACCATCAACCCAAAACCAGTCGTACCCTTTCCCTCCGAACCAAGCATTAACATGATGGCAGCCGGTTGGGCCATGGAGGACAAAGCCAAGGAATGGGAAGAGCTTTGCAATGATTGGACCGAACAGTATAACATGGGGTTTCCCGCGCACCCTCAGGTCAATCAGATATGGCTAGACCAGTGGGAAGGAGAATGGAATGCGGCACAGGCTGACCCTCTGGATGGTCTCTCTTTTGTTCGCGCTCTTTTACCAGCTCGAGGCCGATTTGAACCAGAACGACGTCAGTGAGGAGTACTGGGACCAATTTCAAGAAGGGGAGATTGTGCCCGACATCCGTCGCCCGCTCAGCGCCGTGCTACCTTTGGTGGATGCGATTGCCGGGATGGTCGGCCGCTGCGCCCATGAAGTTGACCCTACTCTCAACATCGTCTCCGTGAAGCAGCCTCGCCCTATCATTACGGCCCCCGGAGACGACTGCTCAATCATGGTCCTGGATGCGCCTCCGGCCGATCTTTGGGATGCAGAAGAAACCGTTAAGACCCCACCGCCTGCTGATATTTGGGACGTCAGCAATATCGTCGATCTAAACATGGGGAACGAGGTGTGGACCGTCAACACTGCTCTCATCGATGGAGGTTTTTGGGACGTCCCGTTTGTTACCAACCCGGGGACACCATTTGAGGAGGATGCTGCACAAGATCCTGCCTTTTGGGAAGGACTAGTGATGGAGGATTTGGAATGGGACACAGCTCTGGGGCCAGACTCGTCCGCAACGGTGGCATCAACGGACAAAGGAAAGCACAAGTTGGAAGAAGTACCGGCCGATCTGTGGGACTCCATTGACTCATCTTCTTGGTGGGATGTGGCCAACGTCACTAGGAGCGACCGAGTGTTTCAGCCATCCAATCTCCAGGCTGGAAGCTCGTCCAATCCGCCCGGTCAGAAAACCACTGCTCCCGCTGCTCAAGGGAATGATCCACTCTTTCCAAATGGGGTTCCAGAAGAAGACGCCATTTTGAAACAGCTCGAACGGATTTCGGCCGCCATCTCTATCTGGGGCTTGATATCGTCATCAAAGGAGCATCGTGAAAAGCTATCCTCCGCGTTGGCCCGGCTCACAGTACCGATCGACATCACCCCCGAGGCCATGATTGCTCTTGTGTTGCCACTCCTCTCTAAGCACTCCGTCACATTCACCGAAAGGGATCTGCCCGTCGAAGGAACTGCTCACAACCGCCCGCTGCACATCACCGTCAAGTGACGGGGACATTGGGTGCCAACCGTGCTAATTGACAACGGCTCTGCTATCAACGTTTGCCCAATGAGGGTTGCCTACCGTTTGGGATTCTCAAAGAGTGACCTAACGCCCTCCAATCTGGCCGTCAAGGCGTACGATAGCACTCGCCGCATGGTGGAAGGAACTCTGATGCTGAAACTGGATGCTGAGGGCTTCGAGATGGACGTAGAATTCCACGTGGTCGATGTCCCTGCCACCTTTAACCTGCTGCTGGGCAGGCCATGGCTTCATAGGGCCGACATCATGGCAGTACCTTCAACCCTGCACCAGAAAGTTATGCTGGGGCTACCTACCGGAACTTTAACGATCTGCGGGGACTCGGGGATCCGCCCGCTCACGGATGATGGGACGCCTGTCTTGGGCATTATGCATGGGGAAGAAGTCTCGAACTTTGGAGAATTCTCTTTCGACACATCTGGCTCAGTCCTCGCCATCGCCAAGGATGACGATTTCACCATAATCTCAACTGTCCTCGAAATGATGAGGAAAATGTCATTCATGCCGGGCTTAGGACTCGGGGTCAACCAACAAGGGATCGCTGAATTCCCTGTCTTTCCTTCCACCAAAGGCCGCTTTGGACTAGGCTACACTCCGCCGGCCAAAGACGCCAAAAAAAGGAAAGACACGGGAAAACCTCGGACCCTTTTTGGTAACCCCGATAGCTACTTTGTGCGAGAAGGAGGAGGCTCTGCTTATTCAGGACAGATAGAGCCGTTTTGGGATCCGAAGACTTCCACTTGGCTGCCGGGATTTGAAATCTTTGCTGCGGACACCTGGTCCGATGAGGAGACGGCCGAAGAGAAGCTTGCCAAAAGGGAATTCGAGAAATGGCTGGGTCAAACCAAGGAAGAGTTTGATTGGCTGAAGGCTTTTGATCAAGGGGTTCTGGAGATGCTGTTCTCCCAAGTAGGTTTGGTTGGCAAGGGCGAAGAAGCTGAAGTGCTGATGCTCGGGCCCGACTCCTCAAATGCTCTCGAGGATCCTACCTCTCTCATCGTGAAGGCACAGGGAAGTCTCAGTAACTGCTTTTTCACTCCGCGTCTAACATGCATTGACGATGAGTCTGAATCTGACACAGAGTCTGTCAAGTCTAAGTCTAGCTCAGAGTCGGAGTTTGTGCCTCTTGGCCCTCCACGTCGTGGCTTTTACTTTGAGTTCGAGTCTGTTGTACTTGGCAACCCTGTGGGGTATTATGAAATGCATGATCCTACTTCTGGCTACTTTTCTAGCTTCTATATAAACTGTGTCGACCCTGACGATGAAGGAACAGACTTCGACGGGGACATCCCGGCTGAGTTGCGTTCCCTCATCGAAAAGGAAGACGAAAGGCGTGCTCAGCCTCTAAAAGAAGAAGTAATTCTTGTAAATTTGAAAGACGAGGATGACCCCCGCATGATGCAAATTGGTGCGAATCTGTCCCCGAAAAATCACACCGGAACAATCGAGCTTCTCAAGGAATTTTCCGAGGTTTTCGCGTGGTCTCACAGGGATATGCCCAGCATTGATCCCGAAATAGTGCAGCATCGAATCCCGTTGGAGCCTGGGGCTGTCCCCGTCAAGCAGAAGCTCCACAGGATGATGCCGGATTGGGTTCAGAAGATCAAGGAAGAGGTTACAAAGCAGATTGATGCGGGATTCATAAGGGTTGCAGAATACCCCAAATGGGTCGCCAACATCGTGCCTGTCCCCAAGAAGGATGGAAAGATCCGAGTCTGCGTCGACTTCAGGGACTTAAACAAGACAAGCCCTAAAGACAGTTTTCCCTTGCCACACATCGACGTGCTTGGGGACAACACGGCGGGGCATGCCTTGCTCTCTTTTGTCGACGGATTCTCCGGATACAACCAGATCTCTGTGGCACCCGAGGACCAAGAGAAAACGACGTTTGTCACGGAATGGGGCACTTACTGCTATGTGAAGATGCCTTTTGGGCTGAAGAACGCCGGACGTACTTTCCAAAGGGCCCAGACGACCCTGTTCCATGACTTTATCCATAAGACCGTTGAGATCTACGTCGATGACATGATTGTGAAGGCAAAGGAGGAAAAAGACTACCTTCCTTCACTCAGGCAGTTTCTCGAAAGGCTTCGCAAGTACAACGTGCGCCTGAACCCACAAAAGTGCACATTGGGGTCACGTCAGGCAAAATGTTGGGATTTCTGATCACCGCAAGGGGAATTGAAGTGGATCCTTCCAAAATCAAGGCAATTCTCGAAATGGAGCCGCCAAGGTCTGAGAAAGGCGTGCGAAGTTTCCTGGGGAAGGTCCAGTTCATCAGCAGGTTCATCTCCAAGCTAACTCTAACCTGCGAGCCGTTATTCCGTTTGCTCAAAAAGGGGGTCCCGTTCGAATGGACAGAGAAATGCCAGGCCGCCTTCGAGTCTATTCAGAGGTATTTGCAGAACCCGCCTGTACTGATGCCACCCACGCCGGGCCGACCTTTGATTCTTTATCTGTCCGTCTCTCCAGCCGCCATGGGATGTCTGCTAGCACAGGAATGAAGCAATGAGGTCGAGAAAGCTGTATACTATCTGAGCAAGAAGATGGCCGAATCTGAAGAGCGCTATACCCCTCTAGAAAAGACGTGTTGGGCGCTAGTTTGGGCTACCAGAAAGCTTAGACACTACATGCTAGCCTATTCGGTGAGATTGATTTCTCGGATGGATCCTATCAAGTATCTGTTTGAGAAGCCTGCGCTCACCCATAAGCTAGCACATTGGTTGCTTCTGCTGGCTGAGTTCGAACTCCAACATGTCACAAGGAAGTCTGTAAAGGGGCGCGCCGCGGCGGAGTTTTTGGCTGATCACCCGATCGACGGCCCGGAGGACGTGGATTTCACTTTTCTCGACGAGGAGGTTCTAGCAGTGGTCGAGGAAGTATGGACGCTCTATTTTGATGGGGCTGCTAACTAGAAGGGATTTGGGATCGGAGTGTTGCTGATCACGCCCGCCGGCGCTCACATCCCGCTCGCTTTCAAGCTGAATTTCAATGTTACCAACAATCAAGCTAAGTACGAAGCCTGCATCGTCGGAATGGAAGCTGCCATTGATCTAGGGGTCGAGAAGTTGGAAGTGATTGGGGATTCAAACTTGGTGGTCTCTTAAGCCAACGGAGATTGGAAGGTTCGTGAGGAAAAGCTGAAGCCTTATCACCAAGATTTGGAAGAACTGATTCCTCACTTCAATAAGGTGACTTTCACCCATGTCCCACGCTTGAAGAATCAGTTCGCTGATGCTTTGGCGACTTTGGCTTCAATGATCGAACTTCCAATAGGTGTCAAGCTGCGGCCAATTGTGATTGAACAGAGGGACTTGCCTGCTTACGAGTATATCAACGCCATTGATGATGTCGATGATGGCCTACCCTGGTACCATGACATTTGGAACTTTGTGGAGCGTGGGGAATTTCCTGCCGAGGTTACAAAGAAGGATCGGGTTGCTTTGCAGAGGTTAGCTTCTCAGTACATCATCTGTGGGGGGAAGCTGTATCGAAGGTCGCACTGTGGGATGCACAAGCTCTGTGTCAACGGCGCTGAAGCAACAAGGATAATGGAAGGGGTTCACGAGGGAGTTTGCGGGCCTCACATGAGCGGCGTCATGCTCGCTAGGAAGATCCTCAGGCAGGGTTATTATTGGTCTACAATGGAATCTCAATGCATCGACTACGTACGGCGCTGCTACAAATGCCAAATTCACGCAAACTTGCAACATGTCCCTCCATCTAAACTGTATGGTATGACTTCACCGTGGCCGTTCTCTGTTTGGGGCATCGATGTTATTGGGATGATCAGATCGTCTGCTTCAAATGGCCATAAGTTCATACTAGTGGCGATAGACTACTTCACCAAGTGGGTCGAAGCCGAATCCTACAAGACACTGACAACGGTTCAGGTTGCTCAGTTTATTCGAAAGAACATCATTTATCGGTACGGGGTTCCTCAGGCGTTTGTGTCCGACAACGGAAGTCATTTCAAAGGAAGGGTTCTGGAACTCTTTGAGGAGTTCGGTATCGAGATCCACCATTCAACGACCTATCGCCCACAGACAAATGGAGCGGTCGAAGCTGCAAACAAGAATGTCGAGATGATCATCAAGAAAACTGTCAGGTCTGCAAGGGATTGGCATGAGTAGCTGCCTCTCGCCCTTTGGGGATACCGAACGTCTATCCGCACTTCAACTGGTGCAACTCCTTTCTCTTTGGTCTATGGGATGGAGGCAGTACTTCCCATCGAGCTTGAGGTACCGTCGCTGAGAATCATGGTTGAAAGTGGCCTCGAAGAATCTGAGTGGTTGAGCGGGAGGTTTGTCAAGCTGATGTTGTTTGATGAGAGAAGGCTCCGGGCTTTGTATCATGTTCAAGGGTATCAGCGTCGAATCGCTCGCGCATTCAACAAAAAGGTGAAGTCCAGGGGCTTGGTCGAAGGAGACATGGTTACAAAGGAGATCTGGGCCCCAGTGTTTGATCCCCGCGGGAAATTCAGGCCGAAACGATCCGGGCCGTACATTATCAAGACCGTCCTATCCGGGGGTGCTGCTAAGCTCATCGACCTCGACGGCAACGAATTCAGCACCCTAGTCAACCTGGATCAGCTCAAGCGTTACTATCCCTGAGAGATGCTCGTTGGATCGAAAACCACAAGGGTGGGCGATTCCAAGCAAAAGTTAGAGTAGCCTGCTAGACCGAAAACCTAAGGAGGCGGTTCTAGGCAAAAAAAATAAATAGGCAAAAGTCAAAAGCTCGCTAGATCGAAAACCTGAAAAGGCGGTTCTAGGCAAAAGTTAGAGCGTAAAAAGAGAGGTAAAACACACGAGCGAACCTTAGCCTGAACTACGTTCTGACCTGATTCCTTGAAAAGGGATACGTAGGACAACTCGCTTTGAGATTCGGTCACATTTCATCAAAATTTCGATCCAGGTTCGACATTTTTGGGTCCATATCGCAGTTTGAGGAGGTCGAGCATAAGTCAAGGTTGCACTGAAGTGAAGCAGAAAGGGGAAATCCGTTGTCTTTCAACTTTATTGCAAATTACTACTTCTAATACATAAGCTGAGCATAAAAGCCTTAAAAACAGTTGAAGCATGAAAAATAGAACAAAATGCTTAAGAAGCCTAACGGCTCGCAGTTTATTTTAAGCATAGCAAAGTGGCCCGGAGTCAGTCAATATTTTCCCTTGCATTCACATCTGCTCTCAGCCACTGTCTATAGCGACCCCTCAGCCCTGTGGCAAAATCTAGCATCTCAGCTTGAAGGGCTCTAAGGCCCCAGCGCCTCTGGTAACCATTGAGTGTTTGAGCGTTGAAATTCGGGACACGGAAGTCCCCAATGCTGATGCGGTGGTTCTCTTGAGAAGGGCCCAGCTGTCGAAGGACACGGCCGGGAATGTAGAAAGCGAAGCTCGACAGTCCCGCAATCACCACCCTATCAAACCCATCGGAGTAAACAGCCATGTCCGGGAGGTCCAGCCAGGGGCACCTCCAGGCAATCTCGTCAGGCTGCATTTGCTGCATGAACTCATACCAGCCTTCTATATCCATATCAGGATACCGCATCTCCCTTTGATGAATCCTCTTCGGAAAGAGATTCCAGCCCGCCACCGGAGGGTGCAATAGATTCAATTTGTCCGACAGCCACAACTGCATGAGAGAAAAGACTAGTAAGAAGTTAGATAAAGCCTGAGCGAAAAGACAAGTGAGGAGCTAGGAAGCAGCCTAAGCCGAGCGTCGAGGTAAAATGAGAACGTGAGAAAAGTTGGAAAAAGGTGAGCTGAGTGAGGTTACCTGAAGCAAAAGCGGGCTGCCACCGAAAACGACCGACTGGCCCGTATACACCAAATCCAAACCTGAGAGTGTCTCTGCCAGGACCAAAGGAATCACGTTCCTCCGTGCCCCCATCTGGGCAGCAACGCTCACAAGAGAAGGGCTAACCTGTCCGTGGGACGGCACGAGCAGATAGGCGGCAAGCAGGCAGATTACCAAGGCAAAACGGTGGCGCGCTTGAGCTTCGTCGCTATCCAAATCGCCGTCTGGACTGTACATCTCGATCAGTCGCATGATGTTCATTTGACCACTCTCGAGAATAGCGTTGGCCAAACCCCGGGAGATGTTGAGCGAGCTGGCCAGCAGTTTGGGCATGCTTGCTTGATAAGGCAGAACGACAAGTGTAGAGGACGAATAGGTCCGGAGATACGCCTGGAAT
Source organism: Rhododendron vialii (assembly GCF_030253575.1). NCBI lineage: Eukaryota > Viridiplantae > Streptophyta > Magnoliopsida > Ericales > Ericaceae > Rhododendron > Rhododendron vialii. The sequence goes on along the minus strand of NC_080566.1, from coordinate 30,836,465 downwards.
TCTTCAACAGTCGGGCATATTTCGTCGTCGCCAAAGCGAAAGACGTGGACGTCAGGATCCCAGAATCTGAGACCAGCCCGTAGGAGCGCCGGACGGAGCGGCACGTGTCGAAGAAAGCGGAATGAAGCAAGGCCGTGATATTGGAAATTGAGCCAGTCGACACTTAGAAATTGTGCTAACCAGGGCCTAAGCAAAGTTGGAAGGGGGTTGTCCATGAAGAATATTGAGGTATACTGAGGCAAAGGGGAGGCAGTGCAGCTGTAGAGATCAATGCCTAGGCCTTTTCATTCCACCACCAATAAACCATCAAAGCATCATGCTAGCTTCCAAACCATGCACCTGCAAAGGACACTGCCCCCCTGAGAGCTCAGAAATCGTGTGCAAACCGTGTTGGGGTAAAAACAAAATGGCCCCTGAAAAAGGACAGTTGGTCAGTCAAGTGGATCTGGCATTCAGAAACCTGGCGTACGCCAGTTCATAACTGGCGTGTCCGTGTCCCCCACTTACTGGCGTACGGGCCTCCATTTCTGGCGTACCCCAGTAGGTTTCACCAGAAACCATTTTTGCAGCAGCTACTGCCTCCGTATGTTCGTTTTCAATTCCAGGGCTGGCTTTGGCCGTTTGATGGTTCTTACAAGTCTTAAACATCATTTGAGACTATGGCAAGGCGTTGGATTCCAAAAGCCACGCCCGATGAAGATTTTGGACCCTCGGAGGCCCGTTTCGAGCTAAAATCAAGGATACGGGAGGTCAAAACTCGTTTCAGGGGCTTTTGCCAAGTTTTGTCATACCATACATGTTACATAGGCCTTATGTGACTGTGTGGGGTGTCGATTTCGGTCCGGGACCATATCGAGTCATCATTGGTGTCTTATGTCCGTTTTTGTGGCATTTTTAGCTTTTCCTTGGTATTTTTCTTCGCGCCGGGACATTTCTACCGGTTTTGATGGTTAGTGCAAGTCATTATACGTCTATGCTACCTTTCAAAAGGGTGGTCAGTTTCCCTCCCCGGGGAGAATCTCGGATTTTGGCTTGCTAACACCCAAATCCCCCGTATCCCCCGCGTGTCTGGGATACGTATCGTATCCTAGGACTTTTCTGTCCGTCTCTTCTTCGAGCTAAGTCGATTATGTGCATATACAAGTGTCTTTTGTCGATTCAGAGCATTCATCAATGCATGTTAGATATTAGTGGAGGGTTTTATCCTTTTCCTTTATAAAGTCTCATCAAAGTAAGGGAAAAAACGATAAACAGAAAATGCATATGTTATATACTACTGTGTCATAGCCTAACAGTAGGAATGTATCAAGCATCGAAGCGGCACAACGGCCCGGGCAGAACTAAAAGTATCATGGCACACTCGCCCAAAGGTCAAGAGGCACGCAGGCCCCATCCAAAATGTCAAAATGTCAAAGTATCCACCTACTCAAAGTATCAGAGTACCGGCAAAACAGACTAAGGCTCGGTGATAGCCCTCAGTCATCAAAAAGGTCCTCCTCGTCGTCGTCCTCCTCGCTGTCCTCTACCTCTCGAGGGTCTATCCGGAACCTGGGGTCGCTCGCCGAGTCAGAGCCGCTGCTGAGGGACGTCTCCTTCTCTTCTTCTTCTTCCTCTGCTTCTTCCTCCTCTTTCCTTTTCTTCTGTGAGGGTCCCTCGGCTGGCCTCTTCTCTGCAGGCCTCTTCCCTAGCTCTCGGCGAAACTGGAGCTCCTCGCTAGCCGGAGTGATCTGCACTCCTCTTCCACCCTTGCCGCTGGCCGAGAGGAGCTCGGAGCTGCCTTCTTTGCTGGAGGAGGCCGCATGCTCTTCCTCCTAGGAGCCGCCCTAGCATGTCCCTGCATGGTCATTCAAAGTCATTTAGCATACATTGTGCATATTGTATATATTGAAATGCCGAGTGCAGGAAACATCGAAAGCAATTCTAGTCAAAAGTAAAGGGGAAAATTATACCTGAGGCTGCTCAACGGGAGACGGAGCTGAAGGTGGGTAGTGCAACTGCAAAGAGGCACCGCCGACTATCCTATGAAACTCCTTCTCTATGGCCTTCATCAGGCGAGCTGCCTCCCGTACCCATTCTATCGGAGCCTGTGTTACGATTTTGGGCAGAGTCAGAATACAAGCCAAGTATACATGCGGAAAGCAAAGTAAGGAAACTACAAAGGGAAGAAGAATGTCTCACCGGCCCTGTGATTTCTGCTGGGTCTGTCCTGGCGGGCTCGAACCGAACTACGGCCTCCTCTCCTTCTGCGTCCCGCACTGCTAGAGTCCAAGAAAGCCGAGGCAACTCGGTCGCTGTGGCATAGTCGCTCCTCTCTCTCGGCTGAGCTGCCCTGCTCTCCCGGCTCCGCCTCTCCTCGCCAGCCTCAAGTGCCTCGCTCTGCATAGCAACATGCTCTAACACTCCAAGCGGCCTCGCCAAGCGCTGCCTCCGGTAGACAGCATAGTCACGCTCGGGCCTCAGAAAAGCAGCAAGCCCGGCTGGAACAGTGAAGCGCCTCAGCTCGGCCAAAGTGTACCTGTCCGTGTGAGAAGCGTAGGGAGGAAGTGGCCCAGGAACCTGGAACTCAAGGGAACCCAGTGACTGCCGTGTCACCCGGTCACCCAGGTACCACCGCCACCCGAAAGCAGACTCCAGCAACACCCGGCTCGCTGTCACCACCCTGCTCCGTACTAGGTACTAAGGCTCCGGCTCGGCACTGCTCCATGGGTTCCACTCTACCTGCAGGACAATGGCACAGATTATAAGGCATCAGCGACAACATTAAAGCAATTCTAAGGGCAGAATAATCAATTTGACATGTTGCTTACCTGAGTGCTAGACAGCTCGTCGAGGTACGTTCGAAAGGCTAGAAGGCTCCCTCTCGACTTCTTCTTGCCGCTATACATGGGACCCCAGATCATGGCGCGAGGAAGCATCCTCAGATTCGGGCACTTGTTCTCCGGTGGGTACATCTTCAGCACCTCATAAGCCCACAGCTGCAAATGGTTAGACAATCAAAGCATCAGAATACAGTCCATATGCAAATCAAAGACAAGGGCAAGAAACAGAAAGCAGGAAATGAAATACGAGCTGTGTTTATTACCTCCCACACCCTCCAGTAGCCGGCCGTCGCCTTCTTCCCACGCGAGAACTCCCCCATGAAACCGTAGCAGGTACCCAGAGCTGCTCCTCCCCAGTCAAACCTCGAAGCTGTGCCCAAGTCATAGAGGGCCGGCAAGTAGGACAGGTGCACCGTGGATCACTTGTTCGAGTACAAGGTAGCCCCGAACAAGTACAACAAGTAGGCCCTCGCCATTTGCTTCGCCTCCAACTCCGAGTCCGGCTCCTTCCTGTGCAAATATCGCTTGAACTGGTCATAGTGAATGGTCTCGGCCTCACCTGCTGGTGCCTGCCCTAAGAACCACTCTAGAGCCCTGGGATCCCTATGAATCTCCGAGTCGAACGGGATAGGCTCTCCTCCTACCCTCAAGCCAATGAGCGCCGCAAAGTCAGACAGAGTCACCATCATCTCCCCAATCGGCAAGTGGAAGGTGTTCGAGGAATCCCACCACCTCTCGGCCAGCGCTGTCAGCAGAGCGTGATCGCTCTTCACGGCCGTCAACGTAAGGACAAACGACCGGAACCCTGCAGCGTCAACTAAGGCCCTGACTCGCTCGGGCAACCCTCGATACAACTCAAGTGAACTCGCTGGACCTCCATGGCCCCGAGTGCTGGTTGCTCCTCTCTGCACACAAAGACAGACAACAAAAGGGTCTCATCAGTAATTGCAATCCAAACAGTTGGTCGAATTCAGAATTTCAAAAGGTAACTCTACAGTCGAAACAGGCATCATAGGGGTTGAACAAAGTCACCGGGCACTCGTATTACCCTATCCAGTTCTACTATCAGTCGAATCGATTCAAAGGTACTTCTCAGGCAAGTTCCGAGCCACAAGGCTTTATTCCTCTCGAGGTACACCTCTCAGTCTATTTCACAAGCATTCTGCTTATCAATGTGGTCGATCCAAACTATTGGACACGCCATCCGGGCGTTCGACATGTCATGGCAGTCTACCTAGCCGAATTCAAGTTCAAAGGAGTATCTTGTTAGTCGAGGCAGTTTATGTTTTATTCGAGTTTGGCACTAACGGTTTTGTCGAAGTCATGGGCATCCTACAAGTCGATCTAACTACTTCAAGAGTTCTATCATTCAAGTCAAGTTTCAAAGTCGAGGCATGCTATTCAAGTTCTACTTTCTCAGTCAACTTATGTTTCAAAGTTCTAGCCTACATGCCTTACAAGCCAAGCTACAACAAGTTCAAAACTACGTATTGATTACAAATGATAAGGCATGCATATCAAAGTGAGTTCAAAGAAATACTTGCGCCCAATCCACAGACAGGTGTCTCTGCGGGTCTCTCAAAATGAGCTCTGCGTCGTAGCTATCCCTCAAAGGTGCAAAGCTCTCGACCCCAGACGGGATAAACACGTGTGGCTCGGGCAGAACGTACGCGGCCGCTTCAAACCTAGCACGGGGTGCCAGCCGTATGGACTCTGCGAGCGTCACTGCCCGCTCAAAGGACCACACCTCCCCTTGAGCCTCCTCGGCCGCCTCGGTCTCGCTCACAAAGGCCTCCTCCTCGGCCCTGGCCCTCTCGGCCTCCTCTCTCAGTCGCTCCTCCTCCTGGGCCCTCTCCACCTGTCGGAGCCTATCCTCTCGCGCTGCCAGCACTGCAGCCACAACCCCCGGGTTCTCCCGGAGCAAACGGCCGAGTTCCTCCTTAGATACGAACTCTGCAAAATCCCCTCGAGTGATGGGTACGTGTGCCGAAGACCCCACTGCGGGCCTGAACTCGATCTTCTCCATGGGTACTTCTCCGGATACACCCTCTTCAACCACGGGACCTTTGCCCCTCGCCGGATCCCTCGGTGGCGTCCCCGGTCGATCACCACCATCACCACCGCCACTGCCGCTGCTGCCGGCTTCGGCCAAGCCTAAACCCGTGATCACCAAGCCTTCTACACCACTCCTCGGGTCCAATCGTCGAACCCGTGGACCCACTGTGCCAACAACACCTGGCGTACACCCCGCCACACCTGGCGTACGCCCCTCATCACCACCAACCACCTCTGCTGCATGGCCATCGCCGTCGCCCGAACCACAAGAAGGCCCAACACCAGTCGTCGACGGGGTTTCTCCTGGCGGTTGATCGTCGATTTGAGGGCTTTCGGGCTCGCCCCTCGGTCGAACCTCATCACCACCACCTCTATCACTGCCATTGCCGCCTCCAGGTTCAGCCATGGCTACTATGGGTAAGTGGGTTTCGAAGAAAGGTAAGGGAGATTGAAGTTTAGAGAAGGGTTTGAGAGAGATTTGAGAGTCTGGAGTTCAAAACTGAAACGAATGGCGGTTTCCTGCACTGGTTCGGCAGATCATACGACGTAAAGGGGCAATTGGGCCGGATCTGGGCCGGTTTTGGGCTCGGGTCTTTCCAGCAACTGGCGCACGCCAGTATGGAGGTACCGTATGCCAATTAATGTTGGGCCTGAGGCCCAAATCACCCTATGCGACGGGGTCCGTTCTCAAATGGCGTCCTGAATTGCCATGAGTCGTGTTGGTACCCGTATTGAAGACATCCCCAAGCAGAGACCCGTCCAATTTCAAATCAACGGCGATCCACTCGTCCAATTTCAAATCAACGACGATCTATCTGTCCAATTTCAAATCAACGACGATCTATCCGTCCAATTTCAAATCAATGGCGATCCACTCGTCCAATTTCAAATCAACGACGATCTATCAGACCAATTTCAAATCAACGACGATCTATCCGTCCAATTTCAAATCAACGGCGATCCACTCGTCCAATTTCAAATCAACGACGATCTATCCATCCAAAATCAAATCAACAATGATCCACTCGTCCAATTTTAAATCAACGATGATCTATCCGTCCAAAATCAAATCAACGACGATCCACTCGTCCAATTTCAAATCAACGACGATCTATCCGTCCAATTTCAAATCAATGACGATCTATCCGTCCAAAATCAAATCAACGACGATACACTCATCCAATTTCAAATCAACGATGATCCACTCGTCCAAAGTCAAATCAACGGCGATCCACTCGCCCAATTCCAAATCAACGACGATCCACTTGTCCAATTTCAAATCAACGACGATCCATTCGTCCAAATCTCAAATCAAACAGGTTCTTCAAAATTCATGCATTCTGGATAGCCTTGAAGAGGGTGTCTAGAAAACCTTTGACGTTACTTGTCTCCAGTCAATGGTGCATCAAGTGCCGTCAAAGGGGGGCTTCTGTAGACACCCCATTCTGGTCTGTCCAGATAACGTTATTTGTCGATCTTTTATTTTCCCAATGATGATTATAGTCGAGAAGAGTCTGAGGACGATGGTGCGTTCGAGCTTTGAGCGTCCCAAACCTCTTTCAAACCCTTTTCAAAACCCTTCAAACCAGAGCCAAACTGCCCCAGTAAAACCCAACTGGCTTGCGCCAGTACCTTGATGACGTACGCCAGTTAGCTGACACGTGTTGGTCATCGGCCATAATTCAGTTTTTACTGGCGCACGCCAGTCCAAATGTGGCGCACGCCAGTCAATTCCAGTCAAATCAACTTTATTCAGCCACATGGACGAGACTTTTGTGCCACCCTGACGTCGGCCACAGTAGCCCCTGATGATTATACCGTCCAGGCCCGTTCCCTCTCTCTCCTACACCCTCCATTAAGGTAAGTCCCATGCATTTAATGCATGGGAGGCTCCAACCTTGCCCCAACCAGCCAAACAAGGCCTAGCCTCAACTGATCTCAGTCCCTCTCTCCTCTATAAATACCCCCCTTGCATTCATTTGCAAGGGGTTAGCTTCATCAAAAAGCACAAAGCTTTCTTCTCCTTTTCTTGCTCTCTATTTTTCTCTTCTTCCATTGAAAGAGAAAGGAAAGCAACCCACCTCCATACACCCTGCTGACATACAGCCACCATCTAAGCCTCCATCTTCAACCCTTAAGCTCAATACCTCCTTCAAACCCCAATACAAAAGATATACCACCTTTACGTTCTTTTCTGTTTTCGACTCCTGAGGGGAACCAGTAAGGCCCAGGCTAGTAAACAATACTAGTCCTGGTCTTAAACTGGTAAAATACAACAAACATATGAGGTGACACATGGCGCACGCCAGTAACCATATGCCGTACGCCAGTCATGGCAGAACGAGCACTACTGGCATGGGGATCATGGATCATCATTTCTGTTATCTCACATTTCTGTCGATCACCTTAGCATGCTAAATAACCAGTTTACTGCTTTCTGTATATTTAGAACTGTTTAGATGTGGTAGTTATTGCTTACTCTTCGTCTATTCAAAAGGCCTCTGGGATCCTTCTGGTCATGTTCCAGAGCCCAGATGATGCAAAGCCAAGCACTGGATTAGGGTCAAACGTGCGTACGGCAGGCCATGACTGGCATACGACAGTTGAAACTTGGATCCAGTGGTTGGCCCTTGCACTTTAGCTTAATCTTGGCCTCTTTTATGTCCCCACTCTGTTTAGGGGGTTTCCTGTCTATTTTCATGGCTTCAAGCCATATCATCTGCCTGTAACTATATATATTCTGCTCTATTAACTATGTGGTTTGCCCTGGGTGTGCGATGGTCCCTTTCCAGAGCCCAGAGGGTTGCAAACAAAGACTGTGAAAGCTGATAAGTGGAGTACGCCAGTCTCACTGTGGCGTGCGCGGGTTGTACCAGCATGTAGTGGTTTGGCCAGTGCATGCTGGTGTGGACCCTGCTCACGTTTCCTTCGGGGCAGCGTACTTCGAGTCAGTCGGGTTGCTCAGTGCATGTTCTCAATCTATATTTATCATTGCAAGCAATCATCCATAAACATTTTGTCACGTAATTACAACTTGTTACAGTTTTAAACCCCCATTAACTGTTTCCCCGCCCTAACTGGCTAAAAAATGATCTGAGAGAAAAATGCAAATGTTTTACAAAATGCCCGAGTAGAGACCGATCTCTGGATTGGGCGAGAGGGGTGCCATAAAACCCTTCCCCTCTCGTAACTTGGCTCCCGAACCTCAGATATCGAAGGTGACAACGGACCGGTCTACAAGCCTTTTTCAAATCAAACAAACGTGGCAAACGTTCTCGAGTTCGGTTCCTTGGGTGCTCTCACCGTTAAAACCGGAGTGACGACTCTGAATCGAAGCGTTTCGCCACGCTTTTTTGAAAAAGGGTTGCGCCCGATTTTACAAACCGAGCGAATTTTCGGGGCGCATGCCCACACAACCGCCGTTGAGGTTGGCGAGATGCCTTGACATCATCTTCAAGATAGATGTGGTGGGAGCAAAGGGATGCATCGATTCTTTTGATGTCGGCTATAGACCACCCTAAAGCCTTGGATTGCTTCCTCAATTTAGCCAGCAATTGGCACTCTTGAAGATCGGTAAGGACGGAGGGGATCACCATCGGGTATGTGTAGGGGGATGAAAACAATTGACGCTTCGGATCAACTGGATTGCAACGGCTTATTCGTGCCTCTTCACCGGAACCCTAGCTCGACGTCTGAACCCTAATCTGCAAAATAGACAAGGGGTGAGTGCACCTTTGCCTCTCGTGGCAAAGGCCCTCCGATGCCTTTGTTAGTATCACGTACTAGAAAACTCAGCCCTAATTATCAGTAGGAAAGCAATAATAATGCAACGTATTGCGTACCTCTCACCTCTAGGTTTTCCTCATATTTATAGATTTATGGATGCTTGCTGTCCAAGCATCCTTATTGCCATAGGATTCCTAACTCGTATAGGAAACCCAGGATATCAAGGAGTCTCGTTTCCTTTATCAGTTTATGGGAAAGAGTCCTTTTAGGATTCTTTTCCTTTAAGAGCCGAACATCCCATACTCGTTGGGTATCTTTCTCAGATCCTATATTCTTGGGATCTTTATCCCTATAAGAGACATGACTATTCTGGAATCTTCCAGAGTATTCTCTCTGCTCCTACTCTCGATTGGAGTTCCATCTTTGTTCGGCCGTCTCATAGTCGAACAGACGGCTTGGACCAGTTACCTCACATGTAACTGGTCCTTGAGCCCGTACAACCTTCCTGGACCACTGACTTCTCATGTCACTGGTCCATATTGCCGAACACTTGTTTAGCATGATGACTGTCCTGTCTATATTCAAACTATGGTCCCACGTACCATTTATTCGGATATCGATTGCATTGCTTTCAACCCGTGATCACTCGTATTACGTGCAAGGTTCTTTACATCATCTGTTCGGCTGTATCATAACCGAACAGTCTATTTATAGCCATGACTTCTCATATCACTGGTCCATATCGCTGTTCACCGAACTGCTCGGCGATAAGTCCAGTTGTATTTACCACGTGTTCCCAAACATCACGTGTTTGGTAACTAAATGTATCTGCTCGGGAATACCTCCCTACAATTGCTCCCCAGCTTCATGTATTTACCACTGTTCTGGGGTAATATATGACGCTTAGAAACAGAATTCTATCTAGACCAAACTCTTTTGATCCCGTGCAGTCATAATTTCAATACTTCATTGATGCCTTTTGGCGCCTATGTCATTATACCATCTCGAGGTAATGACTCCACGTGGCATGTTTCATATGCCACGCATTAAATTCGAACTGACGTTCTATGAAACGGCGTCAGAACGGTTTCTGCTTTCCGTTACTTTTTCCTGTAACGTTGTGAGAGGAGACGTTTCGTCTCCGTCTCTCACCTTTAAACCGCTAGAAGGGCTCTTTTTGGTTGTTCATCCAAAACGTTTGAACTTTCAGTCCTAAGTTTTCCGCCATCGCCGCCATCTGCAAATTCGATTGCACTCGAAGAAATCATCACGGTATCGTTGTAAGACTCTCGTTCTAACTCCATTTCTTCTGCTTAGGTTTTCATCTGAGATTTCATTCTCAGATTGTGGTCATTTCTAGGGTTTCAATCACGCCCATTCTTTCATTTACGTTTTCTTCGAGTATATCCATGGCGGATGAACATGACACCCCTCCTAGACCCAGTAAGTTTAGGAAATTCTGTGATACTCCTGCCGCAATGGCGACGTTTAGGACGGATTACAATGTTCCTGATAACGTAGGTCTCGAACTTGCCCCTCTAGGAGCAGATAGAGATAGTGGCTCATGGGACAGAATGTGTATCCCTATCGTTGCAATTGTCGAAGGAGGAGTCCGTTTTCCCCTACATCCACTCCTACGTCAGATCCTAAATTGGTACCGCCTTACTCCTATGCAAGTATCAACAAATGTTTTTAGGCTGATAAATGGAGTAATTGCTTTAAATAGAATTCTAGGGACCCAGCTAGGGATCTGGGACATTCAGTGGTGGTACAGTATTGTACTAAACCCTGAATATAACACCTTTTATTTCAAAGTAAGAAGGGCAGAAAAGCGTCTCGTGCTCAACCTGCCGGATTCTGCTCGGGATCATGAGATTGACTTCTTATACGTTACTGGAGCTTTCGAGCCATTAGGAGAGGATGGTCAAGTGGTGGGACTCCACTGCCCCCACATATGGGGATACCCACGTAATACTCCTCTTTCAATAAGTTTGTAATATTTTCGTTTACCGCTTTCTCATAGCCTTTACATGTGTCTAACCTTGATATTACAATTGTGATCCGACAGCTGAAAACGCTAACTATCGTCCCAGACGCGTTCCGAGCAACATCCGAACAGAGGACATCAACAAGGTTCTAAAATATACAGGCGAACCTGGCACTCCTACTGCTGGTCGGGGTCGCAACGCAGAAGTTCTTCTGGGATACGATCCTTCGTATAGAGGGGTTATAGACAGAAGGCTCGCTCACCCCAGCACCAGTACTGCTTCCACCTCCACTGCTTCCCAACTTAGGAGTACCAGAGCTAACATTGGAGTGACAGTAGCCGGCCAACCGGGTGAAGTCCCAATTTCCGAAGGAATTCCTTTACCACGAATAAGGGTTCGAAGATCCTCACGGAGTCAGGCCTCCTCTCTACCATTACCCGAACAGCCAGCGCCCATCTGTGTTACCAGCCAATCCTCATCCTCAGGTTATTCTCTATCTCCTCCTATCCCGAGCACTATGACACGCCAGCCCATAAATCTCAGCTCCCTCGTCACCGTCTCTTCTCGGGGACGTGGGACTGGGCGGGTGGCCTCAACTGGAGCCCCTCCCCCACGATCTCGTCGTAATAGGGGGGGATCCGCACGATCATCATCTTCTCCTCGAGAAGTGGACACCACCACAGAGGCCGCTGACCTTCATAGAGACAAACGCCCAAGGGTAGATGATCAAGATGGTACTGCTTCTCAAGCAGATACCGAAACCCATCATCCCATCTCACCAACCGCTCAAGTCCTACCTCAGACGTGGACTCCTCCTTTCACTAGGGGGGACCGTCCCGTTCACGTCGGGGATAGTGCTGGTTCATCTGAAACCGCACTTGCCCTAGCTCAAGGATTGCTGCTCCCAGTGGATATGCAAAAAGAAAATGCATCTGTATCTGATCGGCTCGTTTCTACTGGACTTGTCAGCGGCATCAAGGTATTTGGTACTTGTTGTTTTTCCTTTGTAAGGTCGATACGTGTATTTGCTATCGAACTTGTATTGCTACAATTGTTTCTGACTATTTAATTCTTTTGTCAGTTTATTCAAAAGATGGTTACTCTGGGTAAAAAATACCAAGAAGCTGATGCTGAAAGAGTCAGGCTGATGAATGACAACACCCGAATGCTCAGAACAATCGCCAGGTTGGAAAGAGAAAGAGACAAAGCCAAGTCTGATTTCAACCAAACCAAAGAAAAACTTGAAGTTGCCGAAGAGAGTCTCAACCAAGCTCTATCAGAGATTGACAATGCCAAGAAAGCTGCATATGAAGATGGGTACCAGAAGGGATTCGACACCACAACTGCTAACTATGTTGAACAGATTCCTGCTATCCAAGATCAGATTTGGATTGCTTGCTGGGAAACTTGTTTAACAAAAGTTGGCGTTGCTGAGGACTCTCCTCTCTGGATTGACAATGAACTACCGAGCAGCCATGCTGCAGTTTCCCAAGAGCAAGAAGTTCCTCTGGAAGATGATGTTGAACAACAAATTGAAGACTTTACTGGAATAGAAGAAGATATTCCCTCTGGATCTCAGACTGTCCAGTCTCCTGTTCGAGATTCAAATCCTGAACCTATCAACTTGGAGGAGAATGTGACTGTAGGAGATGTCACGACTGAAGAACCTGTCAGGGCAAACTCAGATGTCCAAAACCTGGACTAAACCTTTGGTAAGTTTTGAAAAAAGACTTTCTTTAAAACAGTTGAGCTGGTCCTGCGTGACCGTAGCTTTTAAACCCTGCGTGGTACCAGTACTATCAATACTTTACTTTTAAAACAGGTATTCGGCCCTTCGTGGCATAACTTTTATGTTTTGCTCGGCGTCCATGTTTGCTGCATCTGTTCGTATGCAATTTTGTTTAAGTGTCACGTACTTCAAAACATTTGTTTCCCAGTGTCTCGTACTGTTTTAAGTTTAGTACTTTACAAGTGTATTCATACTTGTTAAGTATCACGTATTTAGAACATCACACAAGTGTTTCGTACTTGTGTTTCAGTTTCACGTACTGAACTAAATGTGGCTTACATTTAAGTCAAGCCAATATAGGTTCTCAAGTATCACGTACTTAAAACACCATATAAGTATCTCGTACTTTGAACGTCCATACAAGTATTTCGTACTTGTATTTGTTTAAAAGAAAACACACAAGTATTTTCATACTTGCTAAGTATCACGTACTTTAAGAAAAGACATACAAGTGTGTTCATACTTGCATTCAAATGTATACCCAAGTCTCACATACTCAAAAGGTATACCCTGCTCCCCAATACGAATAAGGAGAACCAAACTCGTAGTTCGTATTTAAATACCACAACAGTTTATTCGAAAGAAGTGATTGTATTCATAATCTGTAAAACGCAAAAGGGCGTTACTCATACCCTTTTTAAAAAATAATCAAAACTAGAACAAAGGAATTATATTCGTAATTCCCACACAATCACGTAGTGTAAATCCAAAACAGGATTTAATACTTTTAAACAAAGAACTTTCGTAAATTATGAACATTCCAAGGCCTTGGAATTGGATCACCATCCAAATCTGCCAATCGATAGGCTCCAATGCCTATAATCTCAGTTACTCTATATGGGCCCTCCCAGTTGGCCCCCAGCTTGCCTTCGTTAGCCACCTTGGTGTTGCCGAGCACTTTTCGTAGCACAAGGTCCCCAACACCAAATTCTCGAGGGTGAACATGCTTGTTGTAGCTTTTCATCAGCTGTTCTTGGTAAGAAGCAAGATGTACCAAGGCTTTTTCTCTCCTCTCCTCGGCAAGGTCAAGCTCGATTTGAAGGGCCCTGTTATTGCCTCCACTTTCAACCAGAGCTGTCCTGTTGGTCGGCAGACCCACTTCCAGAGGTATGACAGCCTCTGTTCCAAATGCCAACGAATAGGGGGTCTCTCCCGTAGACCTCCTAGGCGTTGTTCGGTGAGCCCACAAAACTAACGGTAACTCATCAGGCCATTTTCCCTTTGCTTTGTCCAACCTCTTCTTTATCCCATCTAGGATAGTTTTATTGGATGCCTCTGCTTGCCCATTACTCTGAGGGTAGGCTGGGGTGGAATAAAAATTTCTTATTCCATATTGGGCACAAAAAGTCTTGAATTTCTTCTGAAATTGGGATCCATTATCTGTAATCAATGAATAAGGGACCCCAAAACGAGTGATGATGCTTTTCCACACGAACCTTTCTACCATAGGCTCAGTGATTTTGGCCAGTGGTTCTGCCTCAATCCACTTTGTAAAATAGTCAGTTGCAACAAGCAGGAATTTTCGATTCCCAGTTGCTTTGTGCAATGGACCCACGATATCCATCCCCCATTGAGCAAAAGGCCAGGGACTTGTTAAAGGCACCAGATCTTCGGCTGGTGTTCGAATCATTGGTGAGAATTTTTGACACTTCTCACAAATCTTTACATACACCTTTGCATCTTCTTGCATGTGTGGCCACCAATAGCCTTGAGTAATTGCTCGGTGGGCAATAGATCTGCCTCCAGCATGGCTCCCACATGTTCCCTCGTGGATTTCATGAAGGAACTTCTGTACCATCTCAGGATGTACACATAGCAAATAGGGACCCGTAAAGGATTTCCTATACAACTTACCCTCTGAGGACAGCCAAAACCTAGCAGATTTGACTCTTATCTTGTGGGCCTCCTTTTTATCAGAAGGGAGTATCTCGTCTCGTAAGAACTCCATTATTGGGTCCATCCAACTCGGTCCTTGGTTCACGTCCAAGACCAAGTCTACACTCCTCCCAATGCTCGGCTCGTTGAGGTATTCTACTGCCACCCTTCTTTTAAACTCTGTTGGTACTGCTGCAGCCAACCAAGCTAAAGAATCTGCATGAGCATTCTGTCCAGAACTTATTTGCTCAATATATACCCTCTCGAAAGTATCAAGCAAGTCTTTTGCTGCCTGCACGTAGGCTACCATCTTTTCATTCCGAGTCTCGTACTCGCCGGACAGTTGATTCACAACAAGCTGGGAATCACAATACACCCTGACCCGTTCTGCTTTAAGGGTCTTCGCACTTCTCAATCCTGCCAAGAGTGCTTCATATTCAGCCACATTATTCGATGCACTGAATCCAAGCCGAACAGAGAGTTCAATCAGAACTCCTTGAGGAGGAAAGAGGACAACTCCAATTCCAGAACCAGTATTACACGCTGATCCATCGACGAATAACTTCCATTCTTTTGGATCCTGTTCGGCTACGGGTTGATCCTTCAAGGATGATGTCTTAACTGCCTGTTCCTTTCTCGTAGGAGGCAAGGGAGCAACAGTGGGGGAAAACTTTGCCACAAAATCAGCCAACACCTGGCCTTTAATTGCTATACGTGGCTGATACTCGAGATCATACTGACTTAACTCCACGGACCACGTCGAGATCCTTCCCGAAAAATCTGCCTTTCGAAGCAGTGGCTTTAATGGATACTCAGTATAAACCACAACCTTATGGCTTTGGAAGTAGTGTGGCAATTTCCTGGTTGCTGTCCTAAGTGCCAGGACAAGTTTTTCTAAAGGCAGATATCTCGTCTCTGCGTCCAACAATGTCTTGCTAACATAATAAATGGGGATTTGCTCGGTCCCCAAATCCCTCAATAAGACTGCACTTACTGCGTGCTCGGAAACAGCTAAGTACAGAATTAAAGACTCACCTAGCTGTGGAGTTGACAGCAGTGGGGGTTCGGCCAGGTATTTCTTCAGATCCTGGAAAGCTTGCTCACATTCTGCTCCCCATTCAAATCCCTCCCTCTTTTTCAATAGTTGAAAAAAGGGTCTGCATTTATCGCTTGACTTGCTGATGAATCTGTTAAGTGCTGCTGCCATTCCAGTCAGCCTTTGGACTTCCTTGGTAGTTTTGGGACTCTGTAGTCTTTGTAAGGCATCAATCTGATCGGGATTTGCCTCTATCCCTCTCAAAGTTACCAAATGGCCCAGGAATTTTCCTGAACCAACTCCAAATGCACACTTCGAGGCGTTGAGTTTCAGCTTATACTTCCTCAGGATTTCGAACACTTCCCTTAGATCAGAAATATGCCCTCCCTTTTCTCGACTCTTTACCACCATATCATCTATGTAAACTTCCAAAGTCTTCCCGATGAGCTTCTTGAACATAATGGTTGCAAGTCTTTGGTATGTAGCCCCAGCATTCCTTAGTCCAAAGGGCATAACACTGTAACAGTATAACCCTCGTGGTGTGATGAACGAAGTCTTCTCTTGATCAGGTTCAAACATAGCAATCTGATGATATCCTCGATATGCATCGAGAAAACTCATTCGCTCGTAGCCAGAGGTTGCATCAACCAATTGGTCAATCCTAGGCAAAGGAAAACTGTCCTTAGGACATGCCTTGTTCAGGTCTGTGAAGTCCACGCAGACACGCCACTTTCCGTTCTTCTTCTTTACCACAACAGTGTTGGATAACCACTCTGGGTAATAGACTTCACGTATTGCCTTGGCCTCCAATAAACGATCGACCTCTTCAATCACTGCATCTACATGCTGCGCGGCAGCCCTTCGTTTTTTCTGAATGATCGGCTTGTGTTGAGGGTCAATGTTTAAATGATGACAGATCACGTCTGCATCCACCCCGGGCATTTCCTCTGGCATCCATGCAAAAACATCAATGTATTCCTTTAGAAATCTTATCGACTCAACCTTTTCGTCTGCTGGTAATGATTTCCCAATCAAAAAATATCTTTCAGGATCAGTCTCGTTGATCTGAATCTTCTCCAGGCCTTCAACCACTTTTTCAGCCGGGCTTCTCCCAACGTCCTCGATGGTTGGTTGATCTGGTACTTCCAGTGTGTGAACATGGTGGACCTTTGGGGCTGTTTTGATGATGGAAATCAAGCATTGCTGTGCCACCTTCTGGTTTCCTTTAAGGACTTCAATCCCATTTGATCCTGGGAACTTCACCATCTGGTGATAAGTCGAGGAAACTGCTCTCATTTTGTGCAACCAAGTCCTTCCTATAATCGCGTTATAGGAAGATGGGACATCGACCACCAAAAAATCTGTTCTCAGCACTACTGATCCGGCCCGAACAGGTAACGTTACCTTTCCGAGGGGCCAGACTGCTCCTGCACCGAACCCAATAAGAGGCGTTGTAGACTGTTCTAAGTCTGATTGGGCCAGGCCCAGCTTCTTGAATGCATCATAGTACAACACCTCTGTACAGCTCCCCGAGTCCACTAGAATTCTTTCGATGTCGTACTCCCCAACTCGGAGGGTTACGACCAATGCATCATTGTGGGGTATTTGGACCTCCGCCAAATCATCGTCACTGAATGCCATGCTCTCGTTGCATGCATTAGTCTCTCGCCCTCTCTTTTTTCCCAACCGCATCACGTGCTGATCATGCTTGACCTGTCTTTGCAACAGCCTCACCTCACTCCTCGTATAAGGTGCAGCCAGCCCATGTATCATATGGATCACGCCTTTAGGGTGTTGCTCGTAACCCAGTTCCATGGCCTTCCCTCTCTCTTTAGGGTCCTCCTGGATAAACTCCTTGAGATAGCTCCGAGAGACCAAATCATCAAGGTGCCTCTTGTATACCTCACAATCCTCGGTCATATGGCCCCAATCCTTGTGATAACTGCAGTGCTGATTCGTAGCACGTTTTGCATCTTTGTCTCCACCTAGACTTGGGGGCCATTTAAAATATGGCTGATTCTTTATTCGATAAAGAATCCTGTATATTGGCTCTTTCCAAACCGTAGTGATAGAAAAGAAGGACTTGGGGTCAGGAGCTTGCTTGTCCTTGTATGCCTCCTTCTTAGCCTGCCCGTACTCCCTTCTGTCTTTGTAAGACTTGGGTTCTGGCTTATCCACCTTTTTGGCAGGTGCCTTCTGCTGTTCGGCAACCGTCCTGCCATCCTCACGGAGTATGTCATCCTCCATTCTGGCGTGTTGCTCTATCCGTTCCATCAATTTAGCCAAGGTGGCTACTGGATGTTTATTCAATGAACGGCGCAGCTCCCCCCGAACAGGCAAACCAGTTTTGAACGTAGCAATTGCATACTCTTCACTGCAACTTTCAATCTCGTTGAAAGTTTCCCAGTACTTCTTTGCATAATCCCTGATCTGCTCGATCTCCTCCTACTTCATGGTGGAAAGACTCTCAAAAGTCTTTGGGGCCTTTCTGCTCGTTAAGAACCGAGCAGTGAATTCCTCTGCCAACTGCCTCCATCCTCGTATGGATCGTGGGGCCAACTTATGAAACCAGGATAAAGCCACCTTGCCAAGACTGGAGGGAAACATCTTGCACAAGATGGAATCATCCCCTTCATGCATAAACATGGCCTGTTGGTAATGCTGTATGTGAGCTACGGGATCCGTATTTGTCTCGTAAAGTACGAATGCACCGTGCTTCACTCTGCTCGGCAACCTTGCTTCTTGTAGCCTCTTTGTAAAGGGAGAGGCTGCAATATTACTCAGGGCCTTGCGTGCTGCTTCTCGTGCAGTCGCTGTCCCATCCTCTTGCTCCTTTGACTTGTGGGCCGAAGTCTTGACCCAATCAGCATCAGGTCTTTCGTACCTGTCTCGATGATGCTTTCTCGTGTCCTCTTCCTCGGGGGTAGAACTTCGGTCTCTGCTCCTCTTTTTTCGTGAAGAAGTCCTTCTCTCTGGTGTTCGGCTTCTACTTTTTCTTCCCCTTTTCCGTGGAGAAGCTTCATGACGCCCTATGACAGGACTTCTGCTCCTTCTTCCTCGTGAAGGATCTTTTCTGTATTGTACCATAGCATACCTACTGCCTCTAGAATTTCCTCGAGACAGGCCAGAATCCTCTGGATGCTCCCTAATTCTTTCCAATTCTCTGATCTCATGCTCTCGTTTTTTAATCAGACGAGCATATTCCTTGACTTCTTGCCTCTTTCTATCAAGAACGTCGTCACTATGGTGCACACTCCTGGAGTGCGCGATCGATTCATCCCTTTGACGGGATTTACTCCTTCTCGTGGATCTTGAAGCCGTCTCTCCATCTCCTCTATTTTTGGAGTTATGATGCACGGTAAGGGGGTGGTCCTTACTCGTGTTCCTTCTGCGCCCACCCTGGGGCTTTCTCGGAGCCCCAGGTGGGGATTTGTCCCTTCCCTCATCTAACACGTCTTTTGGTTCATGCGGTGTTGCTGGAGTTACTTCCACCATGGTCGTATTTCAAAAGGGAATTCTTTCGTTTCCCACAGACGGCGCCAATTGTAGGGGGATGAAAACAATTGACGCTTCGGATCAACTGGATTGCAACGGCTTATTCGTGCCTCTTCACCGGAACCCTAGCTCGACGTCTGAACCCTAATCTGCAAAATAGACAAGGGGTGAGTGCACCTTTGCCTCTCGTGGCAAAGGCCCTCCGATGCCTTTGTTAGTATCACGTACTAGAAAACTCAGCCCTAATTATCAGTAGGAAAGCAATAATAATGCAACGTATTGCGTACCTCTCACCTCTAGGTTTTCCTCATATTTATAGATTTATGGATGCTTGCTGTCCAAGCATCCTTATTGCCATAGGATTCCTAACTCGTATAGGAAACCCAGGATATCAAGGAGTCTCGTTTCCTTTATCAGTTTATGGGAAAGAGTCCTTTTAGGATTCTTTTCCTTTAAGAGCCGAACATCCCATACTCGTTGGGTATCTTTCTCAGATCCTATATTCTTGGGATCTTTATCCCTATAAGAGACATGACTATTCTGGAATCTTCCAGAGTATTCTCTCTGCTCCTACTCTCGATTGGAGTTCCATCTTTGTTCGGCCGTCTCATAGCCGAACAGACGGCTTGGACCAGTTACCTCACATGTAACTGGTCCTTGAGCCCGTACAACCTTCCTGGACCACTGACTTCTCATGTCACTGGTCCATATTGCCGAACACTTGTTTAGCATGATGACTGTCCTGTCTATATTCAAACTATGGTCCCACGTACCATTTATTCGGATATCGATTGCATTGCTTTCAACCCGTGATCACTCGTATTACGTGCAAGGTTCTTTACATCATCTGTTCGGCTGTATCATAACCGAACAGTCTATTTATAGCCATGACTTCTCATATCACTGGTCCATATCGCTGTTCACCGAACTGCTCGGCGATAAGTCCAGTCGTATTTACCACGTGTTCCCAAACATCACGTGTTTGGTAACTAAATGTATCTGCTCGGGAATACCTCCCTACAGTATGTTCGGCCATCGCCAAGATAAGCATACTTAAGAGTGTCCGGTAATGGTTTGAGCTCGAGTGGCGAGGGCTCCACACTAGACGGAACGACTCGCTTCACAATAGGAGGTAACTCCCCGAATTTTGGGATCCATGGATTGACACCACACATTTCTCCCTCATCCAATAAAGAGCACAAATATGCAACTTCGGGGGCATCAAGAAAATCGAACTCGGCGGAAGTAAGTGCTAATTCCAACTAGTCCTTGCAAACGAACTTATTAACATGGTCTTGAACGAGTGCATCGATCATGCTAACTCCGCATACATCCTCATCATCTCCCATTTGGCTCCCAATATGGAACATGTTGACTTGCATTTTCATGTTACCAAAACTCATATTCAGTCGACCATCCCGGCAATGAATCACAGCATCAGATGTTGCTAAAAACGGGTACCCGAGAATAATTGGAACGGATGATTGAGCCGCCGGCACAGGGCACGTATCGAGAACCACAAAGTCAACCGGGTACACAAACTGATCAACTTGAACTAAGACATCCTCCACCATCCCTTTCGGAACTCGGATACTCCGATCCGCCAATTGTAAAGTCACTCGAGTCGGCTTCATTTCCCCCAAACCGAGCTGTTTATACACTGAGAACGGCAGGAGATTCACGCTTACGCCCAAATCAAGAAGAGCTTTCTCAACAACCTTACCCCCAATAGTGATGGATATCGTAGGACACCCTGGATCGTTGTACTTGGGCGGAAGGGTTGATTGGAAGAGCGAGCTCACTTGCTCGGTCAAAAACACATTCTTTTGCCATTGGAGTTGCCGTTTGTGAGTGCACAACTCCTTCAAATTTTTTGCGTAAGATGGAATCTGCTTAATAGCATCGAGCAAAGGAAGATTGACAGTCACTTGCTTAAGCACATCATAGATATCAGTATTCAGATTTGGCTTAGCCGGCGTCTTTAGTCTGTTAGGATATGGTGCGAGCACAGTGAAAGCTGGCGGAACATCGCTCTCTTTTGCCTTTCCCTTCGCTTCTTCTGTAGGAGCTTGTTTGGGAGATTCCTCATCTGATAATGTCGGCTTTGATGGTGCAGGAAAAGGTAGCAAGATTGGCGCGACCGGCGGCTCCACTTAAGCATTATCAACCGTCTTCCCACTTCTCAACGATATTATGGCCTTTGCTTGCTCAGGGAAAGTCACCAAAGAGCTTTGCGCAAAGTGCTTGCCTTGAGGGTTTGGTTGAGGTTGAGTAAGTAGTTTGCCTTTCTCTTGTTGCAATACCCCGATAGCCGTTGTTAATTTACCCACTTGATTACGGATGTCGTTCATAGCTTGAGCAGTTTGCTCGTTGGTGGTAGTTTGCATCTGACAATATCCTCCAAAGAACGACGCAGAGGTGGTGCTTGGTGTTGTGGAAATGGATTTTGCCCTTGGAATTGGCCCGATGGTATGAATCCTGGCAGGCCTTGGATTGTAGGAAAATGGGGTGGACCTTAAAGTTGAGGTTGCCTCCATGTTTGGTTCTGAGGGGGCGGAGGAGCTTGAGAAGTTGACGAATTTCCCATTTCATTCTGATTATTCCAACGGAAAGCCGGATTGGACCGCAACCCCAGATTATAAGTGTTGGAGTATGGATCCCATCGTTGATTCAGTGCACATACTTCTTTGAAGAGTTGATTGTAGTGCTGTTGGAGGGTGGGGATGGTATGACAGTTGTCGGTCGAATGACCCGTAGTCTCACAAATGACGCACACTTCCTCCACTTGCCGAACCTCCTTTACTTCTTTAACCTGGGTCGAGTCTAACTTCATCTTATCCAACTTCAGTGATAACTCATCCAACTTTGTCTCAAATCCATTATGCTCGCTTACCGAAAACTTGCCAGAACCGCCCGGACCTTGATTTCTCATTGCTTGATCGCCTGGATCAATGTATTGCCAAGTTTGGGCCCTTTCTGCTAAGGCGTCCAAGAATTCCCATGCGGCATCGGGATCTTTCCCCATGAAATCTCCACTCCCCATAGTATCGAGAACCTGCTTGGAATCCCTATCACAACCCAGATAGAAATAGTTGATCACTTGGTACATGGGAAAATTATGGTGTGGAACAGTGGCATGTAGATCCTTATATTGCTCCCAAAACTTATAAAAGACCTCCCCCTCCTTCTGTTTAAAGTTCTGAATTTGGTCCATGAGAAGCTTAGTTCGGCTAACGGGAAAGAACTTTGTGGTGAACACGTCTTACACTTCCCCCCATGTGAGCAAAGATCGGGGCTTCAAAGAATGAAACCACTGCTTAGCCTTGTCTTTGAGCGAGAAGGGAAATAACTTCAGGCGAGCTTGATCTAGCTGTCCCGGCCCGGTCACGAAGGTGCTAACGATAGTCTCGAATTCTCGAATGTGAGCATAGGGATCCTCCAATTCACTCCCCCGAAACTCTGGTATAACCCGATGATACTCTGACTTGAAAGCAAACGCATTGGCGGCAGTGCAAGTGGGAATGGCTATGGGGGAGACATGTGGACCTCTTTCTGGCGTTAAATAATCGTGCAAAGTACGAGCTGCCGGTTGATCTGCCATTGGCCTTAACGGAGGTGATAACTCACGAGATGCAGATCGATGTAGCCGATTCGATAAAGGACTACGATAAATATTGAGCATACAACCTGCATAGTCCAATTAAGCAGACTAGAGGGGCTATGCCGTCGCCTCGTTCACAAACAATCTCATGGGGTTATGCCACCTCCACGGCTATATGTAAGCAATAAAAACAGTAAAAAGGCAATTGATGCTCAAATTAGCTTCGTTAAACCTCAAGTCGAATTGGTGGCTCAGTTAGAGATATCTGCTAAGTTGAGTTCAATTTACTCAAAATGAAAAATAAACGGAGTACTTACAGTGGTTTGTCGATCCTCTAAATAAGCTAAAATAAGAAATCCTCGGCAACGGCGCCAAAAATGCTTAGCCTTTAAACCTCGCCTTCAAATAAGGTTGAGAAAAACCCCAAGCGTAGGGCTAGGTCGTCGATAGTATAATAACCGGAAAGTCCGGGATCGTACCACAGGGAATTCGAATATAACTTAATTGGATTGTAGGTTTTATATGGTGGATTGTGGCGTTTAAGACGGCCAACTTGGTTTTGCTTTTAACGGTGGAAAGGCTAAAGCAACAAATTAGATTCGAGCTTTATAAACTAAAAGAGGCAAGTCTAAGGATCATCTAACCCTTGACTTAAGCCGTTACCGTTTCTCAATTATAACTCAGGCGAGAGTCACGACCGCGTGCTCATGCCCGGAGGATTTAGCTTTAATGACTTCGTTTAACGAAAGATGTGATTAAACGGAGACGAACCAACTTGTTTTTAATATTTGTCGAACACATAGGAGGCCACGAGCCCTGGGTAAGCTTTTTGCCAAGACCGCTTGGCTAAACATCTTACCAAGGAGTTAACACCCCTTGTTTAGACCAAAGGCAAGTTAAGCTCTATTCCGAAAATCATGGTTTTAAGCTCGAGGACTTGAGAACCAAGTAACCACCTAAGTCTCGGGAAAGATTACCCCGAGACTTGGCCTATTGACTACTCACACATAGCTAAAGCATAAAAGAAAGCATAAAAACGATACATGATTTTTAACCGATAAAAACGAAAACAAACTTGATATTATAAAGGATCCAAGTCGTACGAACAACTTTAATTAACGAGAAATTAACAAACAAGAACAAACTTACTTGAGTTCTATGGAAATTACTCTTGAAAAGCTTAAAAGAACATTAATGGAGGAAAACACTAAAGTTAGTAATGGGCTAGCTCCCAAAAGAGAGAGATGAAGCCCCTATTTATACACAATGGGTTTCTCTCTCATCAAATATCTAAGAAACATACTATTAAAGGCAAGTATTCCATAAATGAAAAGTCCAAAAAGTAACAAAATATCTGGCCGAAAGCTCACCGTATCGATACGGATTATGAAAAGTATCGATACCACATCGCTAAGCTGAAGAGACCAATTTCCCCATAACGCGCTCGTATCGATACAGTTTATGGCCGTATCGATACAGAACTCTCTGCCTGCCCAATTAACCAACGCGTATCGATACGGCCCTTAATCCGTATCGATACGCAGAGCTTATCTTCAGAAAGGAAAGCTAGCCTCCAAAACTTGACACCCGACGACCACTGGCTTGCCCGACGCTTCTCGCTTTCGTTCTTTGGTACTTTGGCACAAGTTCCATCGGGCGATGATACTTGAACTAACTTGGGGGTTGGCTTTGCAATCAAAATACGCCTTTTAAGGGCGTTTTGCCTGAAACACTTAAGAAACTACCTTACGAGCAATATTGAATAAAAGCGACAAATAATAACTTAAAACACTTCTAACTAACAGACTTAAGCACCACGATCAAGCAATCTTAGGTGCTTATCAAAGATCTGTGTGAATAGCACGAACCTTGTTTCATATAGCTTTTTGATTTTTTATCTTTATTCATACTAACAAATGCGATATTTTTTTTTAACTTGAGGGAAAAACCAAAAAGCCCTAAAAAAAAGGCTATGTGAAACGACACCTAATTTCTACACTTTCATTACACTGCAAGCCTGTAGTGCCTAAAAGCACTAGAGGATCCCCAATTGTTTTTATATTGAAACGACTTTAAAATAAACGGCTTTAATCCAATGTTATTAATATCGTTCCGTACCGGCCGGTACATACCGTTTTTGACCAAATCCGGTACCCTACACCTCTAATTTCGTTCCGGCTCAAATACCGGTCGGTACCGGCCGATACCGGACTATTTTTAAATTTATATATTTTTTCAAGTACTGGACAATACCGGACGGTACCGGGAAAATACCGGACGGTACCGGGCAAATACCGGACGGTACTGGACAAATACCGGATTTTTTATTTTTTTATTTTAAAAAAGTGTATATTATACTATATATTTTTTTTAAGTATGAAAATAACACTAATAGCGATCAATCCGAAACGGTACCCGGTATTTGACCGGTACCGGTACGTACCGTACCAGTAGAAAAATCGGTACCCTGACCGGTACGATATTCAGAACATTGCTTTAATCGGATTCCTAACTTTGTGGTCTTGAACACAGGGAAGAAAATTATTTTACAAAAAATTAAATTGATCAGACATTGATAGCTAATTTTTTGAACTGAAAGGTCAAATTTCTTGAAGATCGTACCCAGAAAATTTGAAACCCCAAAGCGAATAAGGCCGAAACTACCATACATTTGGCTTTGAGGATTAATATTTTCCGACCATTAATTCTTACGCAATGTTTGGAATATTGACTCAAAAACCTTTCTTCTATCTATCTAATTCTCTTCGTCTTAAAGAAAACGAAGAATCACATTGCGGCAAAAATTTTTACAACGTTATGAACGAGGGGTTATTCCGGGGGGGGAAGAATGAGGGGTTATTCTACATTATATTTGAAAATGGGAGAAAATGAAAAACGGGTCGGGTCGAGAAAATGAAAAATTGGCTTATATAGCCAAAAGACCTCACGGAGTTTTGCCCATTTGTGAACGTGTTTCAACCCATATCGGGGGAAGACAGTAGAGAAGGAAGGGAGAAACGGGGATTGGGGAGAAGAGAAGGAGGGGGGGAAAAGGAAACGGGTTGGGCCGGGCGGGTTTGGGTTTGACTTGACTCATATTTGACTTGACCCGTTTTAACCCGTTTACTATTTGACCCGCCTATATTTGACCCGCGATATTTTTCAACCACGCCCAAACCTTCCTAGGCCCGCCCATTTGCCACCTCTAAGAATGGGGAAGGATTTTAAATATTGTTAGGGTTGTGGCAAAAGATAGGGCATTTTTTTGGAAGTTAAAGGTAAGGAGAAATCTTGATTATAGTTTCAAAAGCAAGGGAGGTCAATGATACTGTATTAATTTTAGAAAAAATTAGGGGAGGTCAATGCATTTGTCAGAAACCTCACAATAGGTTAGTATTTATCAATAAATTAATTACATCCGACTATTAGGCCGTTTCGTTAAGGCTCTTATTTTTTAAGTACTTATTTCCTGTTTTACGGAACATGTCTCACTATACATCACATTTAATTTAAAAAATAAGTACTTATATTTTAGTTATTGAAAAATGGTATCGACTTATTCATATTCTCGTATCCCATTCCTAATAAAATTCCTGCACGAAATATGTATCAAGCACATCTCCATCGATCACAATCCCATTCTATCATATCTTCCCTGTCTGATAAAATAAAAGAAAACACTTTATCTCCCTTCTCTATATTCTCTGCATCCCTCCAAAATTTAGACCTAACAATCAAATGGATTAATTATTATCAATTGCTTTTAGAATAAGGAAAATGATTTTATTTGGCACTCCAATTTTTTTATGATGACACTCCAAAATTTTTACACTAAAAGACAAAGTTTTGGAGTGTCATTAAAAAGTGGAGTGCCAAAATCATTTTCCTTAAAATAATTATTTATCATTTTATACCAATTGATTTCCAATTGGGAGGGGTCGATGTATATATCTCTCCATTTTTCTGGTAATCACGTGAACGCATGGGAGGTGGTAGACGTGTAGACCTCTCCCACAATAGTACTGTATATATTGACTTTCAATAGTAGTATGTTAATTTTTTATTAATTTTTTAAAGTATTAAACTCATGTATCATGCCCAATAATGAAAAAACAAACTATAATATATACATACGGGTGGTTGTTGGACCTATATGTGACGATTTTTTTTGGTGACAAGTAAGATTATATTAACATACGCGGCGGTTCCGGAGACACTTAAAAAAATATCTAAAAAAACACCCCAAAGGTCCCGATTGAATTTCGATGATCCGAGCCGCTTAATGTAATCAGAATATGATTTTAAGGGTACTTGTGAAAAATCAGCAAAAAAAAAAAAAAAACTGGGAAGGGCTTCATCCGAACAGTTTTTTACTGAACGGTTCAATAAAAAACTGTTCAAATCAAGCCCTTCCCGGTAATTTTTTTTGCCGATTTCACGCAAGTACTCTTAAAATTACGTTTTGAATACATTGAGCGGTATGGATCATCAAAATTTGATCGGGAACTATGAGATTGAGATTTGGGGTGTTTTTTTAGATATTTTTTTAAGTGTCCCCGGAACCGCCTTGATTAACATAAGCACGGCAACGCTTACATAACTGAATTCATTACAAAAATCTTGACAAAACCAAACTAATCATCTAACTAATGCAAAACGATAAAATTAAAATACAATGCCTTTCACCCCAACGTAGGGCATCATGCCTAACGCAGACGTACATGCTACCAAAACATATTTCATTAATTTCTTTCTAGCAATCTCAAAAGAGAAAAAGTGCTAGCCAGAGATAAAAGGCAAGTATCCAGACGACTAGATGGACTCGAACCAAGTAAGAAAGGACGAATGAACTCTCAAAGCTACAAGCCACCACGATTTGTCTCGTCAAAGACATCAAATAGTGTTGGAGCTTTGGTTGGTATGGATATCATTGTGAAGGAATACCATCTAAAAGAATCTGATCTGTGGATGAAATATCCGTCCAAAGATGAAATTACTCTATTCGTCCCATAATATTTGTCTGGTTCACAAAATGAGGATGTAAAAATTATACAACTTTTGTAAAAATTATACAACTTTTGCAAGAAAAATTCAATTTTCTTTCAACAATTCACTAGATATCGATGGGTTCTTTTACTTTATGAAAAAAGTTCGAATTTTATCTTGAAAGAAATCCATTATTTTGGAGTTCTCGTTTTGCGAAGCGGACAAACATTTTGGGATGGTTTGAGTAAGTATTCTCAAGAGACATGTCTCTCACAATCAGGTGACAAATCGTTGATCTGGTAGAAACGGGAGAAAAAGAAAACAAATTGTAAAATACTCCAGAAGAAGGGGTTTAGAACTAGTACTATGGTTTTCCCCTCCTGTCATTATATGAGGCTAGTGAAACCCTAGGACTCCGTTCAGTTGTCGGGAATATTTTGTGGGAGATAGATTTTCAAGAAAAGTGAAGTGAGGTGAAATAAAAGAAAATAAATTTTATTTTTGTGTGTGTGTTCTTTTAACAAACAATCTTGCAGGAAAACTAAAATTCCTCCCTTTTGGCAAAACCCATTTTGCAAGAAAGTTTTTCCCAACGAAAAAGTTGAAATTGTGGGTCATGCAACGTTCTTGGTGACTGAATACATAGAAAGTTACAAGAAAGTTGATTTTTTCATTATTTCCCATTCCTTTCGCGCAACTGAACGAAGTGTAGGAGGGGTAGGGGAAGGGAAAAGAAAAATCTTGTGATGGCTTTGGGTTTTGAAATTGAAAATTCATCTCTTTTAGTTTCACTGCAACTCAGTACCACATCTATGACTATTACTCATATTATCTTTCATGTGACGCAAAATAAAACCTATAACAGTTGCTGATTTGAGTTGCACTTTTTATAAAGTTTTGATGCGTTTATCGTCTATATAAATAAATTAAATTGATGAAAGAAGTGTAATTTTTGTAAAAGAAATGTATGGTCAGAGTCTTGAAATCGTTTCTATCAAATATGACTCGGCCAAGCCTTTTTCGATATTTGACCCAGTTGAGTTTTTGCATGGATCGAAGACAAACATGTTGAGTTCTACAAAATAAACTGCCGCTTGAATCATTACAAGAAAATATGGCGTATCTCATTTTTTACATCACATGAGGAGTACATGCATGATGATCTTCTCAATGTCGATCTTGGTTAGTAAACTGTGTAATGACCCATGTGCTTAACCCTTAGTTTGACCATATGACTCAAAAGGCTAACAGCGGATTAGTAGTAGCCAGTGGGCGTTCCTATATAAATTATACATCATTCCCACATATTTTTGATGTGGGGCTAAGGGATTTAACAATATCCCCCACTTAATCTCTCCATGATTTAACAACTTTCACTCATCAAGCGATGTAAGACAAGTACTGCGCTTAAGTAAGTCAAGCTTGTCATGTGGGACCCGTCCAAGCACGATAAGCACCTTAAGCTTCTCACTTGTCAGGCCCACCTAAGCACGTCTGTGTGACACGGAAGCCATTAACAAACCCAAGATAGAGATTTGTGCTAGCATGCGATTCAATTGTTAAACAACATCGTATACGCTGGTCTTGATATACTTCACGAACTGCCGAATATGATTTGATTCACAAGCTTGTGCCTGCAAATGGAACGCTCATCTTTTTCTTTTTGGTCAAATGGAAACTTAAATGGAATGCTCATCTGAAAAGGCAAAAAGATGTCGACGAAAAGACTGCTCAAAGGTGGCCAGAAAAGCAACTTATCCTGAGCGCGTTTCTTTATTCCCAGAGCTTGGAATTCTTGTGGCGTCTAGATCGAAAAGCTAATGCACTTACCACATTCTTTAGGACTGGTTTTTTTTAGTATGTCAACATATTAATAAAAAGCCTCATGAACCAAAAACTGTTGAGACGAGGACAGAAAACTGGGAAACCAGTACCAGAATGAAGCAAAAGTTGTGTATTAAGCAAGCACGCAAGCAGCCTTTTGCCCGGATTAGGTTTATATTCTATGCTTACGATGCCAAGCCTGCTAGTACATCTGTGAATTTACTAGAAGCTAGTTCCTCTCCATCTCCAAGTGGGTTGTCAACTAGGCCTCTAATCTAAGTGAACGGTGTCACACTTACGGTTGATATGAGCTTTGAAACCACCTGTAATGATCCGTGTTAGCTGATTTGCTTAAGTACCCTTAGCTAAACCACGTGACTCAAAAAGTTAACATTGTGTTAATAGTAGCTGGTCTTGGTGAGAAACTTTTATGTATACCGGGGATACCAAAACAGGATACCAAGGGTGTTGGTATCCCCTCCGGCCCGTTTCAATTTTTCGGCCATTTCTCGATCACATTAGATAATCGGCTCTGTTCATTTTATAGATTTTGACGAGAACCTTAACCATACCAAAAATTGTGTTCATCGGACTTTAATAAATACTTGATTGGCACATGTGAAAATTGCAAAAAAAACAAAAACAAAATTGGGTTATGATTCAGTGTGTTTTTGGACCCAGTTTTGGTTTTCCTCAATTTTCACATGTGCCGATAACATATCTACTAAAGTTCAATGAACATGATTTTTGGTACGATTAAAGTTCTTGCTAAACTCTACAAAATGAACGGAGTCAATCATCCAAGTTTGGAAAATGACCAGAGAGGATACTAACACCCTTGGTATCCTCGATATACATAAAAGTTTCTCGGGGATTGTTATATATATTAGACATCATTCCCACATCTTCCGACGTGGGACTAAGGGATTTCACAGACTCTACGTAATTGGACTCTTCGTTATACTATCATCAAACGAAATTCTATTTGATAAAGAAAAACCTCTTCTAATTCTTTTTCAAAGATTAACTTAAAAAGTTACATATTTAAACTTTCAATATTTAATTTTTCGTTTTCATTTTCAATTCTAAGTACTTATCAAACAACATCGTAGTTATGCGCTCATTTTTTCTTTACATATATTTGTATTCTCTTCTCTTCAAAAACACTCCAAAACATATGGAAGTGTTTTTCTTTAAGGGAGCTAATAATGCCAAAACCTAAATTGTTTCTGCCAAAACTCAACCCGTCAAAACTCAACTCCATCTTAACTTATTTGCCCTTTTACTGCACCGGTGACTTTTCATTTTTTTTTTTACTTTACAAAGCTACCACTTCAATCTCCTTTGTTAATTGCAAAACGTGACTTTTGGTCTGCTGCAACCCTTCAATTCTGAAATCGAAGCTTACAGCTAGGCAAGCTTTCCCCTTCCTGATCGTCAGCCCTCGAAAGCATTCTCAGATCAATCAAGGTACATTATTAGTATTATATTTCTCTACATGGGAGTTGGGGGAGGGACAGCAGCCTATTGTCTCGGTCAAGGGGGCCGTGCTCCAGTCTCACTCCAATGATCGAAAATGTTCACTTCGTAGAGCTCGTCAAGTTGAACAAGTATGAATCGAAATCTTTTTGTCTTGAAAAGAATGGATCTGAAACATTGGATCAAATCTACTAGAACCCATTATTGGCAAGTTATATGTGTTCCGATCATGCACTTAATGATATCCGATCAAATTGATTTTTTGAATACTTGTTCAACTCGACGAGTTCTACGAAGTGAACGTTTTCGATCATGGAAGCAAGACCGGAGCGGGACCCCCTCGGCCGGGACAGCACGCTGCTGTCCCTTACCCCCAGTTTGTAGTAATGAAGGCTTCTCTCGCTCGATGAGATATGAGTAACAGAGTTTTCATATGGAGACTAAAGTATTATAATTTCTTAACTACATCTTTGAACTTTTTGGAATTGAATTTTAATTCCGAGTTTAATTTCGGATAATGATGTGAACATTTTGGTAAAATTTTTGTTATGAATCTCTTTAATATTGTGAACTGGAATTGGATGGAATTACCATGATAAATATTTTTTTTTTGGTTATGATTGGACATTGTGAACTGGAATTGGAATTGGTTTGGATTTGGTAATATTCTCTTTGCAATTTTGAGTTTGTATTGGACATTTAGCAAACATGGTAAAAATACTAGCTAAGCTATTTGGTAAAGCGTACGTTCCTGTTCCTAGAAATTCGCTAAATTAGGTCCATTTGACTTCCAGGGTCATCTGGACTGGATTTGGATCTATGGATTTTGCCCTAAACAATGATAATAAGTGATTGAAAGGGTAGCTTTGTTAAGTAAAATAAAAATGAAACTGCTCCTCTTTCTTTCTTCTCTTTCGTCGTAGGCTGTTTGCATTACCTTGGTGGGTCTGTTTGGGTTCCTTCATGCCGTTGGTCATTTACATCTGGGAGTGACCAGATTTGCTTAACGGCAAGGCGGTTGGGTGGTGGTGTTGGTTCGAGCGGTGATGCCTTCGGTGTTTTGTGCGGCGGCGGTCAGGAAGTGGGTTAGGTAGGGATGGCAATCTCAGCCGACCCATTTGAACCCGCCCCGTTCCCCGCCCCGAAAATCCCCGAACTTCGGGGATTCGTTTGGGGATTGGGTAGGGTATGGGGAATTTTTTTAAAAAAATTCGGGGATCGGGTGGGAGATGGGGATAGGTCTGTCCCCGCCCTGAACCCTACCCGTTCCCCGTTCGTTACCCGCCCTGTCCCGTCCCCGAATCCCCGAAATATATATATTTATATATAAAAAGTGATAAATATGGCCATTCCTGATACCTTACTTTATTTTATTTTGTTGATTTTTCTTATTCTGTTTGTGGAGCTTTGTTGGCTCCTAACTTCTTGGCCAACCGACAACCGTTACTAGTACTGTTTCCTCAGCCCTTTTCCCTAAAAAAAAAATATAAAACAATCAAAGTCCTTTCGGCTTTCACATGCTAGTATATGCTGTTAGGTGCTGAAATTGTGAAATATAGGTGCCTGAATTCCGAATCTTTGAATCCCCGTTTTGGATCCCCGTTCTCCGTTTGGATCGGGGATGGAGGAAAAAAACAAATCCCCATTGGGGATCAGGTCGGGGATGGGGATGGGGTAGGGGGTAATGGGTAGGGGGTGGAGGTAGTACCCCCGTCCCCGACCCGTCCCTATTGCCATCCCTAGGGTTAGGGTTTTGTGGGGTTGGGTCTGCCGGAAGGGTCCTTTTGGGCCTGTTTGTTTTCTTAGACTTTGTAGCTTTTTTGGGTAACGGGTTTGTTTGATTGTTTTACTTTAGGCTCCCGTATTAGACCTTTGGGGCTGTACTTCGGCCCATGTGATATACCATCCAACTTTTTGTTGGATTTCTCTTTTTCCTCTCCCCATTTCTAATAAATTTTTTCCTATAAAAAAAAAAATTTTGAAAAGTCATCAGTGGAGTAAAAGGGCAAATAAGTCAAGATGGAGTTGAGTTTTGGCGGGAACAAATTGGGTCTTGACATTATCAGCTCCCTTTCTTAAAATAATTTTTCATTATTATCTTATGACTTGTAAACTTGTAAGTCTGAAACTTATTTCGATATTTTTTATTCCTCACAACTTTTTGTTTAGCTTCTCGTCATAATTTTTGGAGTTAATCGTGATTGAGACAAATCAAAAAAGTATAAAAATATGGACTGATATTGAAAAAATTCAAACAAGATTTCACTTTAGACTAATAAGACAGTTGTTTGATACTTTTTTCATTTTTAGTAAACCTTTTTTGCTTTCTGTTTTAATTTTGTACTTTTTAGACTTCTTTTATTGAGACGAATGATTAATTCAAAAATTATGACATAAATTTAATAAAAATTCAAAACAAAATACACAAAACGAAGAAGAAAAATAAGTTTAAAAGAAAGGACTTTCTCCCGTCACAAAAATAAAATAAAATTACACGTTACTTTCTCCAAAGCAAGTCACTGCCACTTGGTCATAGTCAAAAGCAATGTGGGAATCCACTCAAGAAATTGACCTCATTTTTCACGGATTTTTGTTTTCCAGTTCTTCAATTTTTTTTTTACTATTTGGTTAGGTTGCGGTTGGTAAATGCACATTCATTGGGTTAGTGGGATTGACAACTCATCAACCCTCAATCAAGGGTGTGAGTAGACTGGCTACCTAACCCTTATAGAGGGAAGCAGATTCTCGCTGTCGGAAAGTTTTTTTGTTTGTCCTTAAAATCACATTTAATTGAGTAATTATTCCATGCCCTTGGGCACATGAAGAGTTTGTTAAGACTCGTGAATAAATTTGAGCTCGAGTCAAGCTTTAACTTGCTTGGCTTGTGCTCGGCTCGTTAAGCTTTAACTTGCTTGGCTTGTGCTCGGCTCGTTAAGTTTTTACTATCTTTGAGCGCTCCATCTTGCCAAATACTTAATGAAGAAGTTTGAATGCGACACAACTTGATTTGGCCGAGGAGGTTTTTTTCAAATGGTGATCGCTGACTAGATTTTTGTCCTCTTTGTCCCAATTAAAGTCTAAACATTAGGCTGAGTTTCGCGGCAGCGGATCCTCCTGTCCAAGTCCCCTGTCCCACACTTCTCCTTCTGTCACGTAGCCACTCCAAACACCCATCCAACTTCCCTCTAACTCTGTTACATACCGGTTAATTCTATTACGTACAAAATTTTCGTTCGTTGAGTTTTTATTTTTGATTTTTTGGGACCCATTACGAGTTTATAAAGATGATTTAGATTGCAAGTTATTCTTAAAATATTTTTTTATGAATTCTTGAAAAGAAAAAAAAAACTCAATCCGTTATCAATATGGCTGTTTCAGAATTCGTAGGAAATTCATAGTCGCCCTACGAATTCTTTAAGTGCTTCAATTTTCAATCAGTATGAACTAGTGCGAAAATTTTATTTTTCTTATCATTTCATCCTAAATAGTCGTAATGAATTTTTTGCTTTAAGATCTTTCAACAAGCACTCTAAGACTCTCTATTTAGTTTCATGGCTCTCTTAGGATGCCAATTGAAAGGCCTTAGGCCATCCACAGTGGCATAATCAAAAACAAATTATTTTTAAAGTTAACAATATTAGGGTAAAAGATGGCTCACAATGGTATAATCATATTTAACAACATTCTTAGAAATAATCAAATTTTGGGTTTTGGATAACCAAAACTAACAACCTTTTTCAATAATCAAAATTTGTGGATCTCACACCACATAAGTTAATTGGTTCTAAAATTTATGTACACGCGTGTTTCAAATGGTATTTTCTTCTTATTTTCTTCGCCTGCTCTATATCTCATTTTCTTCAGCCATAAACTCTTTCTTTTTTTTTCCCTCCAAAAGTGAAACTCATATCTTTCAATCATTTAGAATTCAACTCATTGTCACCGAATTAAGGTATTTCACTTTTTTTTTTTCGTTTTTATTTTATTCTTTTTCGTTCCTCTCCTTGTGGTTGAATACATGAAGAACCTTGCATTCTTTTACAAATTCAAGAACACATCTGTTTTTTTTTTTTTTAGTACATGATTTTTTTTCCAAATTCATAATATAAGGAAAGGAAGTCACCAATTTTTCTCCAAAATTAAGAGAGAAAATCGATATATTTTTGCCAAAAAAAAACCGTAATGGA
The DNA here is from genome assembly GCF_030253575.1 of Rhododendron vialii. Taxonomy (NCBI): domain Eukaryota; kingdom Viridiplantae; phylum Streptophyta; class Magnoliopsida; order Ericales; family Ericaceae; genus Rhododendron; species Rhododendron vialii. Next base: position 30,801,605 of record NC_080566.1, on the reverse strand, counting down.
GGGAAGTGATCAATGGTGGAAAACATTTGTCGCCGCATTTAAAGTATTTTACTTTTTTTTTTCCGTTTTTATTTTATTCTTTTTTCGTTCCTCTCCCTGTGGTTGAGTACATAAAGAACCTTACATTTTTTTACAAATTCAAAAACACATCTGTTTTTTTTTTTTGAGTACATGATTTTTTTTTCCAAATTCATAATATTAGGGAAGGAAGTCACCAATTTTTTTTTCCAAAATTAAAGGAGAAAATCGATATATTTTTGCCAAAAAAAAAGTGTAGTGGAGGGAAGTGATCAATGGTGGAAAACACAAGGGGAGAGAGAGTGTAATTGTAGTGTATCTCTTATTTTAGTTATGGACTAGAAGTGACCATTGTGGACCTCAACATTGTTAAGCTTAGTAACCTCTTAAATGGATAATCAAAAGCTGATGTGTCAACTTTTGATTATCCATTTTTGATTATGCCACTGTGGATGGCCTTTTAGAGCCAAAAATCTATTACGACAATTTCAGGTGAAATGATAAGAAAAATAAGATATTCGCACCGGTTCAAACGGATTGAAAATTAGAACACTTAAATTTTTTTACACCGTTTATATATTAAAAAATATAATTAAAAAATTAAGTATTTCAATTTTCAATCCATTTGAACCAGTGCAAAAATATTATTTTTCTTATCATTTCATCCTAAATGGTCATAATGGATTTTTAGCTCTAAGACCCCTCAATAGGCACCCTAAGAGAACCCTGAAACTAAATAAAGAGTCTTAGGGTACTCGTTGAAAGGCCTTAGAGTCAAAGACCATTTAGGGTGAAATGATAAGAAAAATAAGATCTTCACAACGGTTCAAACGGATTGAAAATTGGAGTACTTACAGAATTCGTAGTGCGCTTACGTATTCTGAAACAGCGATATCGATAACGATAACGGATTGAGCTTATTTTTTTTCATGAACCCATAAAAAATATTTTAAGAATAACATGCAATTTAAATTATCTTTATAAGACTCATAATGGGTCCCACAATAATCAAAAATAAAAACTCAACAAAGGAAAGTTTTGTGCGCATAGAGTTAACTAATATGTAACAGAGTTAAGAGGGAAGTTGGATGAGTGTTTGGCGTGGCTACGTGGCAGAAGGGGAAGTGTGGGATAAGGGACTCGTACAGGGAAATCAGGACAGAGGATCCGCTGTCGAGTTTGGCCACGGGCTAACGAAACCTAATTTTCCTCAAAAAAGTGCAAAGAGGAATAAACCCGTTTAGCTCAGCAGGGAAACGCGACCTTAGTTAACCGTAAACAAGAGGAGTTTACAGGAGGAGTTCAGGTTTTGTTCACATGCCTCAACGCGACTCTCTCATGTCCGACTAATTAGAGAGAATTTAACACGGAGGGGCCGTGTGGAGGTGATTGTGCGGAAAGGTCATGGATCTGCGCCACATCTCCGAATAGCTCATCCGGTTCATTCAATTCCTTTCTGTCCAATCACTTTCTCATTTAATTATTTTAATTTTTTTAGACTATTTATATATTACTAAAAAATATAATTAACAAATTAAGTGTTTCAATTTTCAATCTAATTAAACTGGTGCGAATATCTTATATTCTGATCATATTATTTTAAAGAGTCACAATTAAATTTTGTTACTAGGGCTATCATAATTAAATATATATTATTTATTTGAGATCTTATGGAGTAGAAACTTGATTATGAGAGCTTTAGACACAAAATTTAACTATGATCATTTAGAATAATATGATCAGAATAATATGATCTTTGCATTGGTTAAAATGAATTGAAAATTGAAGCGCTTAATTTTTTGAGACCGTTTATATATTAAAAGATATAGTTAAAAAATTAAGTGCTTCAAAATTCAATCTGTTTTTGAATTAGTGCGAAGATATTATTATTCTGAAGGGTTATAATTAAATTTTGTCTTCAAGATTTTCATAATCAAATTTCTGCTCGATCCCAAATGAAGAGTAGATACTAAACTATAAGAGCTCTAGAGACAAAATTTAATTATGACTCTTTAGAATAGAATGATCATAATAATAAAATTTTCGCACTGATTCAAACGGATTACAAATTGAAGCACTTAATTTTTTGAGGCCGTTTATAAATTAAAAAATATTGTTAAAAAATTAAATGCTCCAATTTTTAATTTGTTTGAACCGGTACGAAGATCTTATTATCCTGATCATATTATTCTAAAAGGTCATACTTAAATTTTGTCTCTATGGTTTCATAATCAAGTTTCTGCTCCATAGAGTTTCAAATAAAGAAACAGATATTTAATTATGAGAGCTTTAAATACAAAATTTAATTATGACTCTTTAAAATAATATGATCAGAATAATAAGATCTTTGTATCTGTTCAATTGGATTGAAAATTGAAGCACTTAATTTATTAACCATATTTTTTAGTAATATATATAAATATAGTTTCAAAAAATTAAAATAATTGAATGAGAAAGTGATTGAAGAGACAGAGGAATTGAATGGACTGGATGAGCTATAAGGAGACGTGGCACAGATCTATGGCCTTTCCGCACAATCACCTCTACACGGCCTCTTCGTGTAGAATTTTATCTCCTCACGGATACAGGAAAACCAATAAAGAAATTCACGGGGATGCATCCTCGGTAGAATGAGAAACAACCTTATGAGAAGATGCTGCTACCAACAAATAACACTCGATGCAAAATCTTGTTATAGAACTACAACAACATCCACAACTAGTACCCATCAAGCTTCCAAATTCTCCACTTCTACTGCCCCGCTTCTTCCCCCACAAAACCCGTGCGTCCCAATCGCTAAACGCCGAACCCAAAGGCAAGAACTCGTAAAACTCCTACAAAACCCCAATCCAAACAACCCATTTTCGCACTACAAAACCGTCCATGGCCGCATTGTCGTGTTGGGTTTTCAATCCGATACGTTTCTCTCAAACATTCTCATAAGTTTGTACGCAAAAGCTGGTTGGTTGATCCATGCTCGTCAACTGTTTGATAAAGTGTCTCAAAGGAACGTAGTAACTTGGTCTTCGATGATTTCTTTGTACGGCCAACATGGGTGTAGTGAAGAAGCTTTGATGGTTTTTTTGGAGTTTAGGAGAAGCTCGAATGAGAAGCCGAATGAGTTTACGTTGGCTAGTGTCATTCGGGCTTGCACGTGGTTGGGTGGTGTAGAAGAAGGCACCCAATTGCATGGCTTGGTTGTTAATATTGGTTTTGATCAAGATGTCTTTGTGGGTACTTCACTAATGGACTTCTATTCGAAAAACAACAAGATAGACCAAGCAAGACTTGTTTTTGACAAAATTTCCGTGAAAAGTGCAGTTACTTGGACAACGCTTATGACAGGGTATGCGAGAATTGGGAGGAATGAAGTTTCATTGCAGTTGTTTAGAGCAATGAGGGACATTGGTGTTGTTCCTGACAGATATGTACTCTCTAGTGTTTTGAGTTCATGTTCAATGCTTGAGTTCCTCCAAGGAGGCAAGCAAATTCATGCTTATGCGTTGAGGAGGGGAATGGAAGATGATGTTTCGGTGTGTAATGTGCTCATCGATTTCTATGTGAAGTGTGGTAGAGTGAGAACTGGACAAAAACTATTTGATCATATGGCAGTTAAGAATGTTATTTCGTGGACCACAATGATTTCTGGGTACATGCAAAATTCCTTTGATTGGGAGGCTATGAAGCTGTTTATGGATATGAACAGATTGGGTTGGAAGCCAGATGGGTTTGCATGCACTAGCATCCTCACTTCGTGTGCTTCACTTGAGGCTCTTGAACAAGGTAAACAAGTGCATGCCTATGCTATCAAGGCAAATCTTGAATCCGATGAGTTTGTTCAAAATGGCTTGATTGATATGTACTCGAAATGTAATTCTTTGACTGATGCAAGAAGAAGTTTTGATGGTATTGCCTATCTTAGTGTTATACCTTACAATGCAATGATTGAAGGGTACTCAAGACAAGAAAAGTTGTATGAAGGATTGGATCTTTTCCATGAGATGAGGATTGGATCATTCTCACCAAGCCTTTTAACATTTGTAAGCATTCTTGGTATGTCAGCCTCACTATTTATGGTGGAACTCAGCCAGCAAATCCACTGTATCATAACAAAATTAGGAATCTCTGTGGACATATTTGCTGGTAGTGCTCTTATAGACGTTTATTCCAAGTGTAGTTTCATTAAAGACGCAAGACTGGTGTTTGAAGAGATGAATGATAAAGATATTGTAGTATGGAATGCTATGCTTTCCGGCTATGCTCAACAGTTGGAAAATGAGGAAGCACTCAAACTCTACTTAAAATTGCAGCATTCAGGTAAAAAATCTAATGAATTTACTTTTGTTGCCCTAATCACGGCAGCAAGTAACTTCGCAAGTCTCCCACAAGGTCAACAGTTCCATAACCAGCTCATTAAAACAGGTCTAGATTTTGACCCATTTGTTACCAATGCTATAGTGGACATGTATGCCAAATGCGGAAGCATTGAAGAAGCTCGCAAAATGTTTGATTCTACTACTTCTAGAGATGTAGTGTGTTGGAATTCCATGATCACCACATATGCACAGCACGGACAGGCTGAAGAGGCTCTTCAAATGTTTGAAGAAATGATAAAGGAGGGCATAGAACCGACTTATGTCACATTTGTTGGCATTCTCTCAGCATGTGGCCATGTGGGGCTTGTAAAAGATGGGCTCCGACACTTTGAATCGATGTCTACTTATGGAATTGAACCTGGCACAGAACATTATGCTTGCGTGGTTTCTCTTTTGGGTCGAGCTGGTAGACTTTCTGAAGCAAAGATTATTATAGAGAGAATGCCGATACAGCCAGAAGCAATAGTTTGGAGGAGCTTGCTCAGTGCATGCAGGGTTGTGGGTCATGTTGCACTTGGTACATATGCAGCAGAGATGGCAATTTCAGTTGATCCTAAGGATAGTGGGTCGTATGTCTTGCTTTCAAATATTTTTGCATCTAAAGGTATGTGGGTGGATGTTAAGAAAGTAAGGGAGAGGATGGACCGCAGTGGGGTGGTGAAAGAAGCAGGATGTAGTTGGATTGAATTGAATAATGAGGTGCATGTGTTTGTCGCTAGAGACAATGGGCATCCCGACGCTGATTTGATTTGGTTAGTCTTGGAAAACTTAGCTCGGCATATCAAAGGGGTCAGTTATGTTCCCGACATCACTGCAATTTTAACGAATGATTTTGGAGAAATACATGCGTAATTTCCCATTGGAACCTAAATTTGGTAAACAAATTTGAAATAGACAACCTAAATTTGTTGTTTGATTGATGTAATCTTGGAGTAATAGAGGTGAAGCCTGAAAACTTTCAGCGTTTGATCTGTTTATCAGACAGGGAGAGTAGGAAAATGGCTAATTCAGCTACTGAAATTGAACCTCAAACTTTCAGCTTGTGACACTTTATGCACAAACTGGCTGCCATCAGGGTGTATTCTATAACCTCAAGGTTAATAGCGGTTTTTGCAGAAACTGGCTACCCTCAAGTTCCAGCCTATAACCTCAAGGTTAGTAGGCCGAGTTTTAGACTGTGTCCCCTGTTTTGTGCAAGCTTTTCGTAATGGAGTTTATTTAATTACTTACAAGATAAAGAAATGAACAAACCACTTCTATTACAATGAATCCTTTCGTATTTGTGGATGCATGCAGTGTTTGCATTTCCTGAGTGCTGTAATGTTGAGCTGAATTCATACATTCCCCATGCATATTTTGTAGTCTGAATGTAGGATAATATATTTTCTCCTGTTAAGCTTGAGAAATGGGAATTTAGAGTGCAGCAACATCATTAGCTCAGTGTTAATTTATGCAATGACGGAGCTACTTGTGGGCATATGGGGGCCACGGCCCCCACGTTGTTTCGGGGTTTTTTTTTAAAATTTAAATTTAAATTTTAGTTATTTTTTATTTGTTAAGAATTATATTTGTATTGAATGTTATTTAGACATTTAAATGCTTAAGAATGTGTTCGTTTTGGGTCCCAAAACCCAATTTCTCTCTCTGCTAATGGTCTCCCATAAGTTTTTTCTTTAATTATTAATCTCATTTATCTTTCTATCTCTCTCCACTGATTATCTAAAAAACCTCCCTCAAAATCTAAACCAAACAAACTATTAAATTACCGAATCTTGAAATTTCAAAATCTCGTTGTTCATAGTCCGGCCCCCACGTTTATGAAATACTGGCTCCGTCCCTGATTGTATGGATGCTATTTACTCATGGCATTGTCTATTGAAGGATATTTCCTTCTTTGATTTATTGTAGATGGCAAGGACCCAAAAGAACAAAGCTAATGCCCAACACTTCGGCTTGCTGAAGGTATGAATTTATAGGCATCTTACTAGTTAACTGGAGATGCCATTGTTAGATGTTACCTTGTAATTTTCTATTCGTTGTGCAGTATATTTTTTAGAAGGTATAACCACTTGTTAATTTGGTTTTGTTGGTTTGACACATTTATCGTCTTTGGCTTCTCCTATGAGTTTTGTTCTTATCCTATATAGAGCAGCGATCAGAGAAAAGGAAAGTAATAGATTTGCTTTTTGTTTTCGCTGGTACCACACATATGCAACCTTAACCAATATCTCAAACATGGTCATTAGGTTGTCGTTGAGGGCAGTATGTGTCCACAAAGCTAAAATAAGGTTGAGCAAACTGAAAGATTTCATCGAGTTGTACATTTGATGTTTTATTTGAAGGGCTATGGCATGAATTATTTTCCTTTGATCAAGTATCGTAAAGAGAAATAGTTTCCATCGAAATTGGGCTTTGATATTTAACAACTTCATAACTTCTATGTGGAAGATGCTGTTTCTCCAACCGTTTGCGGAGTAAGTGGTTGTCTTGACTTTTTTTGACAAGGATAATCTTGTAAATATAATGATTTCTATGAACCTGGGGCTTTGTATTAATCTATTTTCTAGTCTGTATAAATGCAACATGATTATCTGATAATATATGAACATCCAATAACTATTTAGGTTTAGGAGTCCTGCAAATTGAAGGACGTTAAAATACTGAAAAGTTGGAAGGTTTTCTCCTCTTCTCTTGGGAAGTCTTCATAAACATTTTGCAATCTTAAAATTTGATTTTTGGGTATCTTGTCCTCGACTGTGTATTCTGTTGGGTGGTGTTTAGATTTTTGTGTTGGAAACTAGATCTACATAGTTGTGGTGTATGTCAGTACCCCAGGAGGTCAGACAGTTCTAAATCCTTATTCCTGTAATTGTACCAATCGATATTGTCGTCATATTGAGCTTTTGTTGTTTACTTGAAGATATCTTTGTCCATCTGAGTGGAGTTTTTTGTATTTTTGAATGGTGAGCATTTCACCTTAACATATCGCAGATTATTGTTATCTTTCAAGAGGAGGCAGCAGGAATTTTTCATCGTGACTAATGTTGGTGTGTGTGAGAGAGAGAGAGAGAGAGAGAGAGAGAGAGAGAGAGAGAGAGAGAGAGAGTTTAGGGTTGTTAATTAACCCTAACACAAACAACCTTTATTTATATTATGAGACATCTCATTACAAGACTCAACTAACCGATGTGGGACAACTGCTAAACAATATTCTATCGACTAAGTCTACCTGCAACCCTTGCAGTAAATTCTCGCAGTAAATTCTCTATCAATATTTCATCATCATTTCCTGTTAGAATTTGCTATATTATAGTTGGCAGAAGCTGTTGATAATATTCTGGAGAAAATAACTCTCTGAGTACTAGTATCTTAATATCATGTGATTAAACTCATTGATTTGTTGAAAAATTGCAAACTTATTTTAGATGTCTCAGTTCTCATTATCACGGTTGTGTTTTTATATTTTTTGAATTTATTGTGACGATTCTGGTCATTTTAATGATTGTGATTCTAGGCTAAGCTAGCTAAGCTACAGAGGAAACTTCTTGCACCTTCGTCCAAAGGAGGTGGTAGTGCTGGAGAAGGCTTTGATGTTATCAAAAGTGAGGGTGCAAGAGTTGTTCTGGTGGGTTTCCCCTACCTTTGGGAAATCTACACTTCTAAACAAGCTAACCTGGACTTTTCCAGAGGTGCCTAATCGTTGCATTTGATTACATGCTTGTTTTGTTTCTTTCTTTTCTTTATTTGATCTAACCTGTGAAAGTTTTTGTTGATGAAGAAACTTTTTTGATATACAAGGCAAGCAAGGCATGAATTAAAGAGTTTCACCCTTGGAGAACCAAGAACTGTTCTACAAAATATTCAGACCTTCCAGCCGGATTCAAAAAATAAAAATAAATAAAATTAAAGAATTATAGGAATCGTACTATTTTTCTACCACATTATGCAGGCTGTGTTCAAATGACAATAATTGGGAATGTTGTTTGTATGCTTCTAACTTTGCCTCTCAAAGGGGTCAACTGAACTAAATTGCTGGTGCCTAATATTGTATTATTGTGGGGTATGATAACCTATGCCTGACATTCAACTGATCTGACGGCTCAAATTGAGCAATTATGCAAAATTTTGGCCCGGTAGTACGTTGAGGGACAGTAGGTTGTATGTTTGTAACCCGAGTTCAATGCATGAATTTTTGGTTACTTTTTTAGTAACTGATCCTAAAAGCTTAATCTGCCAGCAAAATCAGTCTGGCAATATATGCCGACTTATCCAATACTTGCTATCACTTTAGACCTTTTATCGCACTCGTAGAGTTAACTGTATGAACTCACAAATTGCATCCAACAACGCGTGCAAACACACAAAACACAGATCTCAAATAGAGAAGTGCATTGAGTGTTCCAACGTAAAACTAACATATTCAAAGGAATTCTGATAGCCAGAAAGGAAAAAAAGTTGGACAAAAAGAAACAAAGTGACAGATAAATCACGTTTTGTTAACTGCGGCACATATGCTTACAGGAGACCAGAACTTCCTGGATCAAAAGCTGTCTAATTTCTATTGTTTCTGTTATTTTCCCTTTTTGTGCAGTTTGTTTAGAATTTGGTTTAGGATAAATTGGACTTCTCTCTCCCTACTGGCATAAAGTTGAATCATAGAGGACACTAAAATGCTTTATTGGGGCATATTATATCCAATGGAAAAAAGGATTGGTAAAACAATATACAGGTGTAGGCTTTATGCGTGGTTGAAACAGCTTGGGTTGGGGGCTGGAGCAATAGTTAGCCAAGAACAGTAGAAGTGTAGGATTTTCCAGGGTCTGATGAGTTCCCGGCAACATTGACATAGGCTGGTTTTGTTGGCCTTGTGTTGTATGGTTCAATTGTAGAAAGAAGAAGCTTGAGGGTTGTAATGCAGTTTTTTTGGGGTAGGGAGGATTATGAATCAGACTTAATTCTGGAGTTAACAGGCTTTACAAGAGCATAAAGGTAAGAAGAAAAAAGGACCGGAGAAGAATCAAGCAAGTTATGTCTATTTCACAGGCGTCACACCTATTGGTAAGGTCATAGTCCTATAGAGGCCGTGAAACCTCTAGACAGTTCTCTGGATGATCTCCCAGTAAAGATCTTGCAGAATGTGTAGACGTGGAGCTTAAATCAATAGCAAGATGACTGTAGGATGGCAGTGATCTAATTAACGTGAGAGCTTTTATGATCGCAAAGGGGTTTTAATGTTGATGTTCACAACTTTTAGAAGTTCATGCTTGCAGCTTTGACGGAGGGAGAATGGTAAAAATTACTTGACCTTCAAAGTGAGTATGAATAAAGTAGTCTCAGTGGGAAGCTGAAGGGTTTTCCAAGTTTCTTTTCACTGTATAACTGGTACAACAAGATACTTACAGGATCACGTGTGTCTAATAAGGGTTTTTTCTTTTCTTTTCTGGGGGTGGTTATTTGTACCTCTTGATTAACGAGTACATCCAATCTCGTATAATTGCTTTTAGTTAAGGCTGTCCCTTTGACCCCTTGTTTTTCTTGGTTCACAGGTTGCGTCCTAGGAATTCACTACCCTGACTTGCATCTCTGGTGTGATCATGAATTGGGGAGCTAAAATTCAGGTATTATCATACCTTCACGGATGCCTTAATTGTGTTTCTCCTAACCGTTTGTTCTGGCAATGCTCTCTCTGTCGACATGGGAACTGGGATGGGGGAGCCTAGGTGCAGCACTACCGATGCTCCACCGCAACCCGGGCATGATGGGTTGGAACTAAAACAAAATCTCTTAAATGTGGAAGTATGGCTGCGTATATATTTCGTATCACGTGGCGCTGGGAGCCTCATGGGCTGCCCTTTTTATGGAGCAAAAAATTGTAGCAGCCATAGTCTTCTGACTTTAATACCAAACATGCTCTCAAGTTGTGCGTGGGGAATTACGCGACAGTATTATGCATGCTTAATAGTTAGTTCCTTTTTTTCATTGTTCCATGATGACTAGTGTTCTTTTTGCAACTACCATCTTTAAAAAATCTCTTGTTTTACTACCCAATACATAAATCGATGAACCCAAGGTGAGGAATATATGTTGTTACAACTTCAGCATACTGACTTTAATTGCCACTCATAATGTACTTTTAACTGATTTCCTTCATTTTATGCAGTTGTTGGATCTCCCTGGTATTATCGAGGGTGCTAAGGATGGAAAGGGTAGAGGGAGGCTGGTAAAGCATGACTAGGTTTGTCAATGGACCAGATCCAATCCAAACCCCTTCTGGAAATTTCCGATTCAAATTTGGTATCGCCAATCCGAATACTAATTGAATCAAAATTGGATACATCGGATCCAATCCGGTTATAATCTGACCCAAACTTTTATTTTTTAAGAAACCAAAACATATAGACCAACAATGCACACACGCAGTGTGTGCGGGTACCCATGTTTGATGTGAAAGACTTTGTGTGATTGTGTCTGTAAGTGTGTGTGATTAGAGAATTATTGCCGGTAGAATTTGAATTGTTCAACCGAACTGGAAAATTGGCAAGTTCTGTGCACGGAAAAATGAAGCATCCTCAAGCAATATAACTCGTTTTTATAGTAGTAATTTTTTTCGCTTTGGATAAAATAAAAAAAGAATTTTTTTCCCCTCTTCCTCCTTAAATCCTTGACCCAGACATGAAAGTTTATCTCTACTTCGTAACCAGAACAGCCATCCATCAATCAACAAAGGTTGCAAGAAAAGAAAATATCCTCATTCGATTCACACATAAACCATTCTTCCTACTCTTGCACGCTCTATATACTTAGGTCATCACACAGTCGTCTCAATGAATCTCAAGCTTTTGCGCAGCAATTGAAGTATCTGAGAATGCTTCTCCTTGCCTGTCAAAAAAAATAATAACGCGAAAGAGTCAGAACCAGGAAACTAAACGAGAGAAAAAGTACTAATTCATACCAAAATTAAGAAATATTTTAATTTTCGTAGTTCTCTTTTAAGTTACAGTCTCGTGTTCCAGATGTTACGACGTTAATTTAAATTCGTTACTGGATCAATTTGGTTGCCAATTCTGCCCACCAGCATACATATTTTTCATTGGTCTGGGCTCTTCCCTCTCTCCGGAGAGAATATCATTGCTTTGTGCAAAGAAATTATACCCAGAAACTATTCAGAATTCAAAATATATGGCTCGGATTGGGTGTGTCTTACCCAAGCTATATCAAAGTTGAATTGAAACCATATATCAAACTTTTTTGGGTACTTTTCAACCGCAAAACTTGAGCCCTCCGATGTGAAATTCTGGTTCTGTTGTTTACGCTACGTGTGATTTCTAAAAATCAAAACATGAAGTCATTAACAACTTTTTCCCCACTTTTGTCAACATTTTGCATACAAGTGGGTGTGCTCTAAGTATGATGTTTCGAAGCCTAACCCATAGCCCATGGTGACCTACTTGGCCAGCTGCTCACATGGGTCCAGCGTTGGACCACTATATGAAAATGAAGAGAACATATTTACAGATATGAAGATAAATTAGATATGATGACAAGCCAGCCACATTTACTCATTTTGTGAATTCAAATGCTCAAGCCTTGTGTTCATTTCTTACATGGATTGGAAATATTTTCAGTTTCTGTCAAAATCCTAGCAAAAATAACTAATCTACTTTCAAAAAAATGTATATACTTGGACTGAATTCAGTGACAACCAATTTACCGTAGAAATGCGAAAAGAATTTCTGTGTTGTTTTCTACACATAGAAAGCTCTTTGGGTCTACATGAAAAATAATTCATGTGGTTTCCTCTTTCGAGGATACATCTCCATCCAACGAGCTGTTACTAGCTGGCTCTAATGAATACTCATAATCACATGGTTTGTTCATGAGGTGCTAGCGAAAACGCCTACATGCCATCCTCTTCTCCTTTTCTTTTAAGTGACCCATACTTATGGGTCCGGGCATCCTGTTGCGCGGGCTGTCCTACAGGATTTCCAAATTCCTTGGGATAACACTAGAGTACTCCTAAGAGCATCAGCAACCCTTGCACCTTTTCTTTTTCAAACTCAAATTTTGAGTAAAACCCCTAAGAAATCTATTCCACTCCTTCACTTGAACCTATACCACATTGAGTTTTATTCAAATTTTTACTGAAATTAAGGGAGACACAAATTTTTACCCAAATTTACGAGGTTATTCTCCCCTCCCAAATTTACAACTAATGAAGCTTTTACTCAAATTTGTGCATAAATTTGGGTTTGCCCATTGGAGCGTCTAACACCAAATCAAGTTGAGTAAGGGTTGCTCTAAGATGGTTCAATTTTTCTACAATGAATTATGCATGAGGCTTCTGTATGGCAATCCCTATACTGAGTTAGATACTTTACCGAAGCTATAAACAAAGAGAGCAAAAGAATCTTACAGTTGGAGAATGGGTCTGGTGGCAATGCCGGAGGTTACTGTCGGCCGTGTTTTTGGAGGCGACGGTCGAGGAGATGAGCTCTTCTTCATTTCCAAGACTGGCTCTTGACACATCCCTCTTGTTCTGTTTCCTCATTTCTCTGATCTTGGTGAAATCCATGGAGTAATCTGGCATTACTCCCTGTTGGTCCCAATCCCCAAACTGGGGCACTGATAGCCATGGTGTCGTGTTCTTCTGCAAATTACACGCACGAAAGAAGAAGAAATAAAAACTTTAGTGCAATGAAGGATCACCTATGCACAAACGCATCGAAGGGTTGCATTCACCATTGTTTCCAACAACCATTCTTCCGAAGACGAAATTAAGGCAAAATAAAAGCAATGAGTATTTGTCCCGAAAGTATTTCACGAAAGTAGACAATGGAGGTTTCTTGGAAACAAAAACACATATCGATAACTCATATCCGTGTTTCTTTTTCACATTTGTACATCGAAAGCATTTGCAGATATGATGTTTATGAAGGAAACCCTTTCGTATTGTCGCACTGATTTTCCAATGGCATTTTGAAATCACGAGCAACATTTGCCGGAGTTGTGGTTCGACACGAAGGGACCTTAAAAGTCACATTACAGAATTTGTGCACAAAATTTAAGTTTGTGTAACGAAATTCTCGAGGAATAATTGCTTCAAAACACTCTTTCGAGTAAAAGTCAGTGAATTATCACCCGACGAAACGATTTTAACACTCACCTTGTCATAGTACACTCTGAAACTTGCCAAAATTACACATAAGAATTTCCAAAGCACAGTAGAAACAAGTATAGGAGTGTACTAAAAAAAAAGGGGGGGATCATTTCTCACATTTCAAATTGCACTTGAAACAAAGAGCCAAAAATCAGCTCAATTTGGAGAAAGTTAAATGAAAAGGAAAGAGGGACGCTCGGGCACGCGGGAATCCTGTCGCTCTGCTCCCTTGAACAACCATTCTTCGTCTAATCATGCAGTCTCCTATGTAGGCGGTAATGTGTAGACAGCATCCAGGTGCGGGTGTCGACATTCAAAGACTATATGCACCGTCACATTCAAACGTGTCGACATTCAAAGACTATATGCACCGTCACATTCAAACATCACACGCCCCAGTGTGCGAATACTCTATCTTGACTTGTTCTCATTTTGAGAGCGGAGGAATTTGGAGAGTTTGCTTTTACAAGGAAAAGACGATTGGAATCACGTCTCACAATATCTCATAACCTTTATACGATTTGTAACTTTTTAGCAATACGATTTGTAACATTTTGGGAGTGCATATGATACACATCCAAATAAGAGGTGTGTATTGTATTATTTCCCGAGGAATATAGACCAAGCAAAACTACGATTTTGAAGCATTCGTGAATTAAAGCTAGGCAGCTAGCTAATGACAAATGACAATGAACAAAATAAGTACCAAACCACTTTCCGGCCCGCAATATTAGTCCCGCTACAAAAATTGTGGTTAGTGATTTTCGAACTCCCTTTTTTACCATATGCACTCCCATTTTGCTTTTACTCAGGTAAATTTACCATGGGAAGGGTAAATTTAAAAGAGCAACGTCCTAACGCGCTCCTGTGTATAGTTTTCTAAATTCTTTAAAATTAGTTAAAAAATCTTAATTAATTTTTCCAATTGTGCCAAAAAATAAAAAAATACATGAAAAGTATATTTTTATTTCTTCAAAATAACGTTTTTTCAGGATGCTGTGGTGCGGTCGGCGGCACAACGGTGTAGGACGGGTCGAGAGAAGAAGTCATTTTGGCCCCAAATCTGCACTCCAAAACTACCTCATTTCGACCCGCCCTACACAGCTCGTGGAGCAAGGCCCGAGGGAGTAGCAAACAAAAGCTTATACGAACTCAACAAACAAAATTCCAACTTTAAAAATTCACGAGAAAAAATGACTGAAACCTCAATTACCGAGAAACACGAATATCGAGAACGCAAATACCACTATCGAAGAGTGGAGATATAAATCGAGAACAGAAACACAGAGACAGAGATTTACAATAATTACCTCCTTGCTATCTTCCATGAAGTTGGGTTTTTCCGGTTTCAGCTCCGATGTGATGAGAGAGAGAGAGAGAGTATCCAAACTGGAGGAAGGGGAGTGCTGCTATATAGGGTGCGGGGGAGGAGAGAGAGGAGAATTGGGTACAGCTAGAGAGCAGCACAGCCAATAAGATCTACCAGCTTTGCTATGAGTACATACAAAGGGGTAAAAACCCCACGCGTACCCCACGCGTACATATTTACTTTGGAACCATCTTGAGTCTTATAAAAAATCAGAGTTGTTTATTTTGTTCAAAATATTTTATTTACAGTCGATGTAAAAAATTAGTTCAATCGCATATGGTTAAGAGAATTTACGAAACATATGACTTTGCTCCTAAATTCATGAATTAATTACGAAGTAAAATTTGATCTTTCATAAACACTAGTACTATTGTTCGATTGAGCTGATTGTTTACGGTGATCTTAAAATTAATATTTTTGAACAAAATGAGCAATTCTAATTGGAACTTGAAACGGGTCACAAAGTAATATACTAATATGTATATACGAAATATGCACCCATTTGTATGTGCTCAAATCCTTTTCGATCTATCATTGTGGGGAGAGGACAGTAGATCTTTTCATTTGTGGGCCTCTCTTGTTGTACCCAATTCTGCCTAATTTAAAATTTAACACAAAATTAACAAGTTTTAAAAAAAAAATACTGATAATGACAGATTTGGATACAGCAAGAGAGCAGCACAACCGACCTATCGTCCTCTCCGCGGCCCACGTTAAGTACGATGTGGACAAGACATCTTTTCTCCTGTCTAAAACGAGGGAAATAGCCACCCGGGATCAACACATGAACGCGGTTTCGGTCGCTTTTTTTCTCTCTACTGTTTTGTTTTCCTCCGCTGTCTCTCATTTGGCTTTTGTAGACAAACTGCGGGTGTACTTGCTTGCTCCAGCCTCGCTAGCTGTCCTTTGGCTGGTCATGAAATTTTTTACAGCCGTCCTTTAATCACCGCATAGTTTTGCCGCACATGTCCACTCCATACGTAGGACGCTAGGGGCTGTTGTCTCCGATTTCGGGCTCACTCCGGTCTCACTCCGATGATCGAAAGCGTTCACTTCATAAAGCTCGTTAAGTAGAACAACTATGTAAAAAATCAGCTTAATTGGATATCATTAAGTGCCTGATCGGAAACCATATAACTCTCAGTCCATGGGTTACAGTGGATTTGATCCAGTGTTTCGGATCCATTCTTTTCAAGATAAAAAGGTTCCGATCAGACATTTAATGATATCCAATTAAGCTAATTTTTTGCATAGTTGTTCTATTCGACGAGCTTTACGAAATGAACGCTTCCGATCATTAGAGCGAGACCAGAGTGGGCCCCGAATTCGAGAACAGCAGCCCCCAGCGTCCCCATACGTATAGGGCCTACTCTGGTTCTTAGAAAAATATATATGAATTTTAAAATAATTTCTTATGGTGTCTTGTAAAGAATTAACTCCAACGATATTGATTAATATTTTTTTTCTGAATTCATAAGGGGCGAAACTGAACAGTTTTATCCAGGAAAAATACTTATCAATATTAGTTTTACAGAACTTTGTAAAAAATTATGGATGTTTTTTTTTGTATTTTTGTGGGACGTGGAGTGGGTTTTATACGCGTTCGGTGGACATGTGCGATAAAATATGGGGTGAGCCTAGACTCTCCGAAATTTTTATGTGCTCTCAAGGAGTCGAGACCTAAGTCACATGATTCATCCGAGCTATTGCGTGAAAGTTTTGTTAAAACACATCTCATCAACTAAAAATTCATCAGAGTGGAGATTGAGAGCGCGAGAAAAGTGTGGGGATTGAGGGCGAAAGCACAGAGCATTTCGAAGAATTACATAACTAAGGTCGAGGGAGGTTGAGATGTAGTTGTGTTACTTACATAACATGTGTGCATGAAAGGGTTTCTTTTTTAAAAAATATCCTAAATTACTAAATTTGCAAGTACAAAAATTGAGAGCGCAAACGAAAGATCTAATTGAATGAATGATCATGTGAATAAGGTCATAATACTCGTGGGTCGAAAAAAGGTCCTAGTAAACATTACACAATTTTATGAAATCTACGACTAGGTGCCGACTCTACGATATTGCACAATTCTATGAAATTCACGACTAGGTGCTGGCTCTATGTAGAGAGTGATTTGTTCGGCTAAATAAGTTCAATGACTTAAATTTTTTGTCCTTATTTAAATTTTTTTCGTTTTTGTTAGTTTTTCATCAATTTTTTTTTGTAGATTATTGCCTTGTCGTGACAAGAAGAATCTAAAAAATACAAAATTACGATCGAAATCCAAATTATTTTGAATAAAGACGAAAAAAATTGGCTTATTCGCTTATTTTTGTCTTTATTCAAAAAATTTAGGTTTCAATCGTAATTTTTTACTTTTTAGATTCCTCTTGTCATGAAGAATTAATAATCCACAAAAAATTGACGAAAAACTAACAAATGTGGAAAAAATTTGATTAAAGACAAAAAAATAAGTCATTTGGCTTATTTAGCTGAACAACCTATAAGTCATGGAGCGCCACGCCACACAATTATGCTCACCTTGACCGTCGAAAAAAAAAAATAGAGTCTAATTGTTAAAACCTTTTTGGTCTTGATTGAGACATTGTTAATGTGTCCCTAGCATCTCACAATCAATTTTCAACAGTTCTGAATATTGTGTTCGGAGTTGTATTATGAGGCTTGATAGTGTTTCATGAAAACTAAACATAAAAGTCTACATGAAACCAAAATGAAGGGCTTAGATTCACAGTGAAAACTAAACATGAAAGTCTCCATGAAACCAAAATAAAGGGCTCATATTGACAGTGAAAACCAAACATAAAAATCTCCATGAAACCAAAATGAAGTGCCATATTTTCTAACAATTTCTATTATAAAATTGTATTTCTAAATTTTGTTGTCCTTTTAGACCCCGTTTGTTTAAAGGTTTTAGATTTTAGATTCTAATCATTATTATATTTTTCTTCAATCATTACTCTTATTTTTCTCTCTATATCTCTCATATTATTATCCTTATTTTCAATCATTACTCTATTTTTCTATGCACTCAGTACCTATAAATCTAAATCCAAAATCCCAAAACGAACGGGGTCTTATGCCTTGTTTGGATGACATTTAAAAAAAATATTTTCAACTCAAAAAACATTCATTACCCATACTTTCAATCATTACTCTCATTTCTCTCTTATATCTCCAATTATTATTCTCATTTCTCTCTATCTCTCTCCATATATTCATTACTCATATCTATAATTATTACCTTAATTTTTTTTTCCACTCATTATCCAAAAATCAAACTCAAATATTTTTAAAATACCATCCAAACAAGGTATTACTGTCTCCAGAGTCCAAACGGAAAGAATACAAACTAGTAGTATAAATTACACGTGTGGACAAAAACAACCTGTAATTGATTCTTTCTGTGTAGTCTTTTCTTTTCTTTCTTTTTTTTGTTGTAAAGGATACTACTATTACGAATAAGCAATAAGTCTAAAGTATTTTTGCCAAAAACAACCTGTAATTGATTCTTTCTGTGTAGTCTTTTCTTTTCTTTCTTTTTTTGTTGTAAAGGATACTACTATTACAAATAAGCAATAAGTCTAAAGTATTTTTTGCCGATAAAAAAAAAAGTCTAAAGTATTTAATCCTTACAGAGTCTTGTTGTAATTGAAATAATATTACATCAAATGCAACAAAAAAAGAAATTAAACCTAAAGGTAAATTGAAAGCCTCCTTCACCATCAAGTTTGCACATTTATTTGCCTCACTCGGAGCAAACCTTAGCTCCACCACTGCCTGGAAATGGGCCAGCAGCCTCCTTTCTATCTCCACTGGAAAGTTCCAATGATCGTTTACTTATATTATTATAATTTTTTTTCCTGACGTTTTGAGTTCTGATGTTTTGATCAAAACAAGAGAAAAAGTTCACAAGAGAAAAAACTCATCAAAAAAGACTTTTACTCCCACCGTACCTTTTTAAGTGTCATGTTTCGTAACTCCAACCTATTAAAAAGATATCATTATTATACCTTTCATATCAACTTTTTCCTCCACTTTTCCTACTTACTCATCATTATTATATTTTTATTCACTAATTTTTCAAAATGAAATCTACTTTTAGGGACAAAATAGACAATGCACCAACTTTTACCCACTAACTTTACAAAATGAATACCAACTTTTACCCACTAACTTTACAAAATGAATACTTTTATTAAAGGACAGTCCAAAATAAAATATTGGATTCTAAATAACGGACGGAGGGAGTATTAAATAGCCAAACACAACTTCGGGTAAAGATTGGATGACCAACCATAACAATTTTAGTTAAGACATGATGGAAACAATTCCTGCCTAGTGGAGTCAGGCAAGAGGGTTTTCCTACCTGTTAGAGATGAATGAAACGGGGCCTAATCACGTGATCTCTGGGCGATTCAGGCAATGTTTTTCTTACTTTTTGAAATATTTTCTTACTCGATCTATTTTTTTTTTTTTGTATTTTGTTAATTTTGCGTCAAAAATTTCTATAGATTATTGATTCGTTTCAACGAGAAGAATAAAAAAAGTAAATTTTTTATTTTTTTTACTTTTACCCCAGATGTCCCCAACACTTTTGAAAATTTCAAAGATAAAGGTCAAAATGTCAACTTTTGGGGTTTTAACTTGGAAATTTTCAAAAATATTTGGCGCAAAATTAATAAACGTGAAAATCCTTCGAATAAGGACAAAACAAGAAAAAGCCCCAAGAAGCTTAGGAGAATAAGGCTAGAGTGGTCTTTGGACACCGCCACATTATGTTTTAACACCCTTTTCCCCCCACATATTTTCATTGGGTCCATGCACATAGTATCGGAATCCACACAAATATATGGTGAAAAGGGAGTAGGGATACCACGTGACATTACCAAAAACCACACAACAATTTTTTCGATCTCTAGATTGGATCACCACATAATCTCAATCCCATCTTGGACTTGGTGATAAGAAACCGATAAATTAGGATTTACCGAGCTAGCATGAGTTTAATTATTGAAACATTGCCTAAAAGACTTGAAGGCTTGTGCAGTGTGCTCCTTGTCTTCAAAATCATATGAGAATGCCCTTAATCTTGAATACGACTATTATTATTCAGAAATCAAATTGTTTTTTTTAATACACTAACTAAGGTTAATTCCATTCTATAATATTCTCCAGGAATTGTTCTTTTGGAAATTAAGATAAGAATTGAGCTTTCTTGGATACAATGCATGTGGAAGGGAGAAAGTAGATTCCTGTTTTAGTGCCTCTTATTTTACTTTAGTTTTTAATTCTACCCTTAGCTTTTTGAATTAGTGGTCGGTTCAGTGTTATATATATATTTTCAGGTGAACCGCCACTTTGTTAGCAAATGGGGGATCCTGCTGATCTTCACAGGTCAGCATATATGTGTGTTGTTTCTCGTTCGGACCGTTCAAATAATGATCTGGATTTTAAGAAGACCTCTTCCTTGAAATAGTCTTTTTTTTTAAAAAAATTGGGACCATCCAAAACACTTTTAGATGGTTCGAAAGAGGGACAATACTTATGTTGACCTTTGAGGTCAACTGGATCCTCGAGTTGCTTCATTAGAATGCAATAGAATCACTACAAGAATAGCTTGTGATCTCACCCTTTAGATCACAAACACCTTCACTCTCATTTGGAAGTTAGATAAATGCTCTTAGTCTTTCAACGTTGGATGTCGACAAGTCTTGGCACGATCGCTTTCGTACCTCACGCGTTCAGGATTTCCACCTAGCGCAAAAAGTGCTAAACTAAAGGTCACAGAAGGTCTCTTCATTGGTGGAGGTGGTGGAGGTCATGGAGTTCGTGGTGGTGGAAGAGGATGTCGTGATGGTGGTGGTTATGGAGGTTGTGGAGATTGTACCGATGGTGGAAGGGATTTAAGAGGAGGGGTATGTTGGGAAATATACAGGGACTTATTGGGTTGTATTTAGTAGATTTGTTAAAGTGAAAAAGGGTTGTGGGTTGTATCTAGAAATAGGGCTGTATGAAGAAAATAAAGGGTTATTGATAGAAATATCCGATGGGAAATTGATACTTTAGGGTTAATTAGAGATTACCCAATTCGACTATTACCGCTTTTCACATCACGCCCTTCACCTAAAGAACCCTATTCATTGCTCCCTTAATCTATTATTTAGTAATCCCTCCGTCCCTATTTAATTGTTTATTACGGTTTTGCGTGCATTTTTAACGACTTATATCTCTCAATGTATATTATGTTTTATGTTTTTGAAATTATTGTCTTATAGAAAAAATTGAGATTTATCAAATAAGATTCATATTACATATTTTTAGCAATATTCGTCGAGAGATATAAGCTGTTAAAAATGCACGCAAAACCGTAGTGGACGATTAAATAGGGACGGGGGGAGTATTACTTAGCCTCTTGTGTCACTCTTCTGTCATATTTGAGTGTTAGAGTCTAATATGATATGCAGATGTGAGTAATTTATGACCAAAATATGTCTTTATATAGCAATTTCTATGGCTTATTTTTTCTACTCCCTCTGTTCTTTTTTAAATGTTCACTACGATTTTGCGTGTCATTTCAATTGCTTATATCTTTCAGTGTATATTGCTAAAAATATGTAATATGAATCTTATTTGATAGATTTTAATTACTTCTATAAGACAATGATTTTAAGAACATACAACATAATATACGTCGATAGATATATGTTATTGAAAATGACACACAGAACTGTAGTGGACACTTAAAAAGGGAAAGGAAGTACAATTTATAAATTTCCATTACTTATTTTTTTAAGTATATCCTCTAATTCAAAGAACATGCTTTTTTCGTCATTTATTTGTCCTCTAGGGCTCACTATGACTAATTTCTATGATAATGTTTATAAGCATTAAAATATGACTCATAAAAGAAATTTTATACTACTATCTTGTACAAAGGGACATTTTTGTCATAAATTAGTCACATGTGCATGTCATATCAGAGCCTAACACTCACATCTAGACAAAAGAGTAACAAAATGGGCTAAGTGATAGTACTATATGATATATTGAGGGGGCAAGTTGTAGGATTTTTTAGATGAAAAGGTAAAGTGAAAACTAGTGATGCTAAGGGGGTTATATGTAATTAACCCATACTCTGACAGTTTAACGATTGAAAAAAGCGTTATCTTACCGTTGTGAGGTTAAGGACTAAATGACGCGACTCAAGGACTGGGTGACAAGGGGATTGGGACATGCTGTCAAGCGGAGGTTCGTGACAACGTGACTCATTGTCATCCGTGGTGGTATTTGTTAATACTTCTTCATCAATTATGCAAGTTCACCAGGTTTGGGTTTTGGCTCTTGGATTTGGTCGGTCTTGACGATAGGTTTTCGAGCTCTCCAACATCATCGATGGCGACGTCTGCCCCGGATTCGGTGGTGTTTCTTTAGTTTACGGCTAGAACCAGCTTCTACTCAGGGCAGATCTGGTCCACCCTCCTTCACGAGTGTGTCTGGTGGGTTCAGCTTCGGTGCTGATTTGTTGCGAATTTTTGTTGTTGTACTTCTTTGTTTTTTAAGACCAATGGAGTTCCGGTCCTTTCTATTTCGATTGTTATATACAAATCGAGTTTACTTCCGGTAAAAAAAAAATGCAAGTTCACCATGATAAGAAGTGCGATTTTTAGAATAGGAAAATAACTCAACGTATAATTATTTTTTTAAAAAAAATTCAAGCAAATTTAAAGAACTAATTAAGATTCTTTAATTACTTTGCATGAAAGTACTTTGCGGGACAGAGGGGTACAATTTCAACTAATTTTTCCTGAGAAAAAAAGAGGAGGACGTAGATTGCCAAAGGGAGACATAACAACTACGTACAAAAGATCATACAGCTTTTATCAACACAATTACACTATAATGTTGGCCATATTGAAGCATTCACCAATAACAAGCATATAAAGCTTGGAAGAATCACAACAAATATTACAGCTTCCAATAACTAGTTCAATAGAAATTCGATATTTGCAAAAGTATAGAGATTTCACGTCAACCCCTTTGATGAAGTAGAAGGGGATTTTTTTGGCCGAAGATGCTTGATACGTATGTGAAATAGAACATCTCAAGGAGGAGGGGAAACTGCAGTAGACAAAATAGAGTAGCGGGTATGACGCAAAGAACGATGATTGGAATGGTGGCCCAAGTTAACCGTTCGTGAAGGGTAGTAATCATTGCAGCTCCGAAGGCTATCATCATGGTTACTATAGACAAGAAAAGGCAAGAAAGACCGATAATCAATTTTGTTGGCAAAGAACGGAAGAAATCATTTTCTGCATAGCGGGCAGTGAGAATGCCTAAGAATATCAACACCGAGGTGGAGGATGAGAACATTGATAATGCATTTGCCATGACAAAAATCACAAATCCATTGCGATTGAGAAGCACAGGCAGGCCCGTCTTTTCATTAGTACCTCCAGGAACTGTAAAAGACGTTGAAAACATAAGGGCGGCAATGAGGGTGCCGACAACCAAGCATGATGCCGCAGTGTTCCTCATCCACCTTTCTCCCTCGTTTGCCAACTCTTTGTGTTCCTCGGTAAACAGAGCACTAGGTGTTTTGTTGGCTTTATTGACTTCTTCTTTGCACTTGGGTTGCACCAGACTCTCCACCTCCTATGATAATCCCATAAAGCAAATTTGGTAAGGCTATGACTAGGAAGAGTACATTTCGTTAACTCGTTAAATATTAGATGAATGAAAATATAGATAGCAATTACCTTAAACCATTGTAGTTCCCTTTGCATTTGTAGGGCTGCACCAGAGACGCGTTCAAGTTGAGAAGGAGGAGACAACTTTGCAGCTAGATGCAAAAAGTTGTTTAAAAATACATCGCGCTCACATGCCATAATGCTCTTCATTATTCCCAGTCCATGTATAAGGCTAAAAATTTTTTCTTGGCGCAGCACAATTGCAAGTGAAAAGATTGTTCTACCTTTAACATATTTTCTCCATATCATTGAATCTTTCTTCCTCCATATGACTGAAGGATCTTGCTTGGTTACTTCGACAATGAACTCCAAGATCCCATGCTGAATGACGTCGTGGATTATTACATCCATACCGATATCATTAAGTTGTGACTCACTCAGTTTAATAATCTCCTTACAAATGCACCTGAGAGTTTTTAGGGCTTCATGATGCGTCAACTTTTTGTCATATATATCTGGAACTGCAATTGAAAGAGTCCATATTAAAGACAGTACACATTCATGTGCGGAAATGAATTTCATCAAGAATGTCTTCCGTACCAAAGTTTTTTAAAAAGCCGGATATCAGCTCTCGGACCAGGCTTCGTACTGCAAAAATAGATCGCCATAAAACACAAAAAGTTTAGCCGACTCATGACATCAATTGGACATCGTAGCATAGCATGTCAAAGTATTAGATTTCACTTTATTATCAATGTTGTCTTTGTCTATTGCATCATGGATCAAACAACCACAGAAATTTCATAATAACGACTCTAGACCTAGAACAAACAGTTGTTAGAAACCTAAGAAACAGAAAAGTAAACCAACACAGAGACCAAAAGATGAATATACCCTTTGACTCTCCACCAAACAAATCCTCCAAAATCAAAAATCAGGAGAACTACCAACACAAGATTCTTCAACCCATTTTTCTTAAGCATTCAGTATATCCATTCACTCACAGGTCCTATATTACTGTGGGTCTCATAGTTGTACACCTGATCGTATGCATCAATGCAATTGATAACGAAAATGATTGTTTTGAACTAGCATTTGCTTTGTAACTGTTGAGTAGTCGAGGACAAATGGTTACCTCTTTCCAGTATATATTAAGTAAGAGAAGTGTATTTGATGTCCAAGCAACGAATTTTTTTGGCTTGGGTTTTCAAATGCTACAGGCAAGTAGAAATGTAGATAAATAGAGTCAATTTGACAATATCATAGTTTACACCCGAAAGAAAAATTACAAATCTAAGAAATAAACCTATAAATGCCTTCCTTGTGTTGACGGAGGAGCTAAGTAGTAAGACAGAAGCAAACCCACAAATCAATTGCTAGGATTAGTGAGTCACATAAAAGAATAGAGAAAAATATTTCACGCAAAGAAAGCTCCATGTGTGTTACTGGACCTATTGGTAGATGAAATGAAGGGCCATGACGATAAAAAAAACCCCCTTAGAATTTCAATTTCTCGAGGGACTATTGATAGGTGCTGAAAAACACCCATTTAATCCGCCTAATCTACGCTTTGTTGGTCTGTTTACATTGTTACTTGATATATTTTAGTGTTTTGTTGAGCATAGAATATTTGTTGGTGTTGGATTCAATAACATACAATGTTGAGCCCATTAATTAACAGCTTTTTTGGGTAAATATTAATAGCTTGAGCTTTAAGAAGAATTAATTATGATATAGGGTAGGTATGGTTTAAATATAAGCCCTAGTATTCCGGACAATATAAGTGCTGGAGAGGTAAGAATGACAATTAGAAGAATGGGAGATGGAGTGATCTAGGGGGTGAAGAAGAAGGCAGGAGTATACAGAATGGACTAAGGCAGTCACTCTGCATGGGTGGGGTCTACTTAAAATCCCTAGGAGAAAGACAATAGAGACATTGTAGAAAGGATATTCTCCTAAGAATCAGTGCTCACCAACTTTTTTTCTCTGGGTCTCTTATCATTTCTGAACAATCTGAGAGGAATGTCTCATATTTATAGACATCAGAGGCCAGTACTAAGGCTCCAGGTGGATCTATAAAGCATCGACATGTGTCCTCTTATGTACCTCTTGACCGCAGGGGTGGGGTAGCTCCTCACGTGGGTCTCGAGTCTCAAGTGCCATACTCTTCCCCCTTTCGTGGAGAACCCTTCTTCTTTTGAAGCCACCGAACTTCTAGATCTCCCTCATTTCCCATTTGGGCAAGATGATGACTTGCTCTTCCACTACCACAACCAAGCATCAAAGGGCCCCTTAAAACTTGCCTCATGACCGAAGCGAAGCATACATGAACATTTGGGCATCATATAGGAGCCTATTGGCTACTCGTGTTCATCTCATTTTCCTTAGCGCCTTGCCATTGTTCTCTTTCCCTTTAGGGCTGATTCTCCTATTTGGAGTGCCCAGAGGTTTAGTTTCTAGTATGTCGGGCTCGCGCCCTACTTGGGTCCCTCGGGGGCTCACTTGGGGCCACCCCTCTCGCGAATGCCACATGTTTGGCTATCTGGCGCGGGTCCTACTTCTTTTGCAACTGTGCCATGTTCACGTCCTTAACCATGTCACTTGTCGCGCGGTTGATGATGCCACTTGTCACGTTTGGGTTGGTTGGTCAAACTTTCTGACCTAGTCAAATCTTTTAATCGCTGACGTTCCCCACAATTGTGCCCTGCCCATGTGCATGATGTCAGCGGCATTTCAAATCGCAACACACATTTTTTTGTTCACTCTCTCCCTCTCTTTCAAATCGAGCCTGTCAGTGACACCGTTTGGTTTTTGTTCAACCAACCCCCTCTCCTTGTACAAATATTGAGAAGAGGAGGCAAAAGGGCTCCACTTTTCCATTTTTAGAGCAACACTTCTCTTTCTCTATCGTTCATTTTACCTTCTTTCCCAGACAGAAGTTTCTCTTTCTTCTCTCCTCTCACTCTTCTCACTCCTTCAAAACTTCAAGAGGTATTCCCTATAATTTCCATGGCCAACCGTACTCCCCTAGACCGGAGTGAGCTTTCTCCTCCAGATAAGTGGCGACGGGCCCTTTATCTAAAAGGGGCGGCACCCCTTTGGGAAAGGGTTGAGGGGTTCATGCCCATGGGCCCGGCACAACTGCTTCATTTCTCCTAAGAGGCAACTTTTGAGGAGGTAGACCTGATGACCCCTTCATCCATCCCTCCTCTTGTATTGAGAGGGGAAAAATTCTGTTTTCTTCTATCCAATATGGCTCTTGTTGTCACGCTCCCGCAGGTTGGGAAAACTAGGTGGATGAGGTTATGCAAACAAAGACTTTCCACAAGGTTTTGGATAAGAATTGCATGATCAACTTCGTCACTATTTCCAAAGATTTGATCCTCAACCGAGAAGTCCCAAATCCCAGTTTTGCCTTATCTCGGTGCAGTAGAGAGACTCATACCTTCATGCTTGATTGGGGAGAATTTGGACCTACTCTGAAATATGTGTCAATTCTGCTTTGTTTGTCTTTGCAGGGGACCAGTTCGTTTGATCCTTCAAATCTGTCCGAGTCTGAGGAAGTAGATGTTCAAAGGCTTCAGGAGGCTTATACTTAAGCGGGTAAGCTAGGTCCCCGTTTCAAGTCCAATGATGATAGGGTAGAGAAGTGTTTCGTTCCTAATAAGACTTTGTGGATTTGCTAGTCAAGACATTTCTTCAAGGAGATTCGACCTCAGTCGCGAGGATCTACTAGCCTCGCGAGGAGCAACTGGGCCCTTGTATGGAGGTAATTTATACTTGGCTGGCTTCCTGATTTATTCATCTCTCCTATTTCGTGCTGCTTGATCCCTCTCATAGTCCAACTCAATTTGTCTTTCCCCTTGCTGTCCTTTTAGCAAAAAGTGCTTTTATTCGCCTTGCCCCAATGTTTTTGGGCTTGTTGTGCTACCATTAGGACATGGCTCACTTAGGAATGGAGCGTTCGATGGGGATTCTCCATGATTTGCACCCGTTCTTCTACGAGCGTTTCCCTGCTGTAAGGACCAAATTCGTAGTCTTAAATTCGTAGTCTTAATTGATTGGCAATTCCATACGACAAAACACATCTGATGATCAGGTCTCAAGAAGCTTTTGGTTTGGGGTTCAACTCCCACATGTGTCCTATCAGTTTTTGTGTTGGGTCAATCTATAGCGGATGTTGTGCAACATTAATCACCAGTGGATGGTGAGAATGGTTTTCAGATTAGTTTTTTTTTTTTTTTCCGAAAACGTTCTCAGATTAGTTGGTTTTGTGGGCTAGAAACCAAACTACCAATCAGGAATTGACTGCATCACATAATCAACAAAAGAAAGGTTCACAGCTTTGCAAATTCTCCCATAACCCTACTCTACTAAATTAGAAGCCTTGCATAGCTTCATATAAGCATGAAAGAAATCCTACTCCTAGAAGGATTTCGATTTGCTATGGGCAAATCAAGACTTTTTGACTTCTAAAACCTGTCGAAACAAAAATCAGAGGACATAAGAGTAAGACAACCCATGGCAAGTCCAAAATAATTGAAATACCCATAGCTTATAGTATACTAGCGCTTTGTCCATGCCTGAAGGCACTTATTTGACGAAATTCATTCAAAACCTTAATCAACCATACATGATCACTACCCGCATTGCTGTCATCATCGAGTATTCCGGCTAATTCAATCCCACCTCATCAAAATTACATAGAATTGTGCAAGTTCAATAAGTGAAACTAAAAAAAAGAAAGAAAGAAAACAAAGCTACTAACATCTAATTGGTCAATTCATGCTTTCAGCATTATAAGAGGGGTAAAAACGATTGAACGAAAATCAATTATCATCCAACAATCAACTAAACCAATAAATGAATGGATTTGGTCAACCACCTTCTCCCAAATATTTTGGAAAGCATTTCAAAATGGACAATTTTTCTGGAACATCCCAAAAATGGAATACCGGACCATAATAAAACACCAGTGGTTCGTGCACAACAAAAAGTATGTAATTTTAAGCATCACTAAGATATTCTTTCTTTATGAATTACCAAACCATCAAAATATATGTGTGCTTTGTAATCCAAAAATGAGAGAGAGAGAGAGAGAGAGAAAGAGAGAGAGAGAGAGAGAGAGAGAGAGAGAGAGAGAGAGAGAGAGAGAGAGAGAGAATTCTAAAATGGAAATTTTCCTTATGATGGGTTGGATGTCAAGGAGAGAAAAATAGGATTTTTGAAATATGAAATTCCCATATGAAAGGATGGTGCTTCTTTATAGAAATGAGTTAGTTTTCTTTCACATGGTATTTTTTTTGATCTTGTAATTAACTAACCAAAAGTTATCTTGGAAAGGCTAGTTTTCTTGGCCTGTGGAAACACAACTTGAGCCATAAGATAGGATCCTTATTATAGATCCTGTTGGGAGAGAAGAGAGGTCTTTAAAACATGGAAATGCCACGTACGGCATTTTGCGAAACTATTGTGTAATGTATTGATTTTGCAAAACTATTGTGTAATGTAATATTAATTGAAAAGATTTAACATAACAAATTTAGTATCTAACTTTAAAAAACATGAAATATCACTAAGACAAGAATCATGAATATATGCGGTTCCTATCAGGCGGCCTTGAAATCAACTCAAATTCCAAATATGGTATGTTTTAAATCTATTTTTCTTGAGCATCACCTAGCCTGCATCACCTTGAATGACACATGCATTTTCACGTGTACAAATGGAACCAGATACAAAAACATGCATGCACGCACGCACAGAGCAGGGGAGAAAATCAACATGCCTTTGTCAATTATATTTCCTCTAGCATTCAGCTCGTGCCTGGGTCTTGTTGGATTCTCTTCATCAGTTGGTCCATGAAAGGGCCCACCCCCATGTTTAAGAACCCTTTGTAACGAATTTACACTGATACCTGCCGTTGTAATAAATTTTGGTCAGCACTCCCGGTAAACCAAATCAATCCAAACCAAACTTTAAGTCCCAAACAATCGGGCTTGACGACATGAATCTGTTGAAAAAATGTATAAATGGAAAATAGCGTGCTGCAATATACAAGGCTTATCAAATAAATTTGAATGTGTGAAATAAATCTCCTTAAAATCCATATAATAGGTAACAGGTTTTGATAATAACCCTTGTCAAATAATTTTGACCTATAACTTATCTTACTTGTTAGCCAACAAAGCATTGAACAGATGTACTCACTTGAGTAGATCCATCTTTTCCAGTACACAAGTTTACAGCCACTTGGGAATGCAGATGGTTTTTTAGCCAATATTCTGAGGGTGTAATTTCCATAATGATCTTTTGTGAGACCCAATTGTGGGTTCTGTTCCAGTAGATGTGAAGCCACGTCTGTGGTAAGAAAAAGCAAGGCCTTAGGACTAACAACCTAAACATCATGAGAGGGCATGACTTTAGGCAACAACTGACGTGCATAAACTTACCATACATATCAGCAGTGATGAGGCAATTCAGCAGCGTAGCACCATCCTCGCTACTGAGCTCACCAATATTGTGAGTTTCTCTGTAGAGGTAATGTACCATTTCTTTGTGGCCATATAGAGAAGCCACAATAATGGGGACATGACCGTCAGCACTTTGATCAGTTCTTCTGGTAACCAACTTGGGATTCTTGGGCACTATTAACTTGGCTAATTTTGTGACTCCGCTGATGGCAGCAAGAGAGAGGGCTGTATCCCCGTATTTATTTGTCATTTCCAATTCCTCTGCTGACATTGACTTCACCAATTCCTCAGCAATCTGTATATGTCCAGCCAGAATCGCAACATGAAGAGCAGTATCCCCATTGGCCGAAATTTTCTGGCCAACAGCGTTGGGTTTCTGTTTAAGTAAATGAATTGTGGTTTTCCTGTTGCCACTTTCAACTGCTTTATAAATTGCCGCGTCGCAAAGGAAATCGGTATCCTCTGCAAATTTCTTTGCTTTGAGTGAATGATTGTCATTGGAGTAGGTAGATAAAACATAGATGCACATACGAATAGATTACCATGCACAAGAAGACCAGAGGTATAACCTACCTATAAAAGTATAAGACAATATGGAGAATTTTGAAAATCGAAGTATACAAAATCAATATATCACAAGAATTTTCGCAGGTTTATATTACCAGAGAAAATGTCACAGGATTTATTTCCCTACAATGTAGACTTAACAAGTATTTCCAGAAAAGGATCCAATAATAAGCATAAAAAAAGGCAATCATGACAAAAAGATGGGTGATACATTGCAGTTTTTTCACCATAGAAAATATACGAGGCATGAAATGGAACGTAGTAACCTCATGATGGTCGATGCTGTTGCTACACGGTCTTGGGTAGAACTCAACCTTAAAAGCTAGTTCATGAAGTGGGAGTGCCCTCACGCTTATATTCTTCATATTACTTTGCTACCTAAGCGATGTGGGATTTCGTTTCACAGTTGTATGTTATTAAGAGGATCTCCCATGAAGAAGATCAATCCTTTTAACAGTATATTGTGATTTTAACAGTTGTCATGGCGTCACGAATAAACTGACCATACTATTATTGTGGGGCTTTCACCTCAATTATTCTTATGGATACGCTGAAATTTCTTAGAAGAGGTCCATGCAGTTTCTAATCCATTGCGAGTCTAAGGCACAAATTTCACCGAGACAAAGAGTGACAAGGAAATTTGATGCCGGATATTCCCCATGTAATTTTGGTTGCAATATTTCATCAAAGAAGTATGCAACCAAGTTAAGTAAAATTCAGAAATGATTTGCTAAGGCTTCCAAAATCTCTAAAATCCATCCTTATCTGCCAAAAATCAACTAAGACCTCCATCGCAGATATTCAGTTCCAATGTACAATTACCAATTTAAGTTTGCGACGTCCTTAATAAAATATTTCTCCAGACTGGCACGGAGGCAATATTGAGTACCAGAGCAGCCATTCCAAGAGAAAAACTTTTTAAAAAGAAAGTAACTTCATGTGATATACCTACTGAATAACTTGTTCTGAAGAAAAGGGAAACTCTTTAGGAATAAAATGCTTGAAAGTACTCACCTGAAGTCTGGACTACATATTACCTGTTATTCTACAAAATCCCCTTGTAAGAGTTGCATCACATTATCCAACAATTCAAAATACCTAGAAAAACAGAAATTACCATTGGCTTCTAGCGTCCCTTCATTGTCGTCTGGTCGTGTGAATTGTGATGGTTCCCCCTGCTGTTGAGTCATGGGTTCCCATGAATCCCATGCGTCTTTGGCAGTTATAGAATTCCTGAAGTTATAATATACCTGTTTCCCATATGATTGTTGAATGACAACTAAAGCCAACGCATTCTTCCTTTCCCAATCCTCATAATCATCCGCATCTTTCGGTGGTTGAGCTTTCGTCCCAGATACAACATCCCACAAGCCTAAACCGATCAAGTACCTTCTCACACATACTTTCCAATATTCATAATTATCTTCTGTGAGTTTTTCGGGAAGAATTCCAGGACTTGGTCCGCTCATTGTCCCCATGGTTGCTCTTAAAGAGAATGCACTGACGAAGAGAAAATTAAAACTATGAGATGGTTGAAAAGAATAATTTCGTCACAAGGTGCATACGCATATGCAATTACGCATGTAGAACTTCCTTTATAAGCACATGAGGAATTTGATTGATCATCACTGATATACGAAGGGAGCGCAGGCTACATACAGGATTATGTAAGTGCCATTTGTAATTGTGTAGCATTAACTTTTTACTCCAGAGTAGATAATGTGTTCAACAATGCTTAATGGACAAACTCAAAAGTATTTAACGTCCTAGGATACATTGTGCATCTTTAGGCCTAACCTAAAGCAATCTTTTCCAACATCTAGTATATATCCCCGTTGATACAACTACGTCATGAGGTACATGCTTAGGCATACCAGACCCAACAACTACTCTTACTAGGCTAAGCCAAACCTATTTGAAATGATAGATTAGTGCTAGGACCACAAAAGGGGATAATACTTGTTATGTAAGGACAGTTTTTTGTTGAATTGTTTTTGTGATCCTTAAATAGAATGGTATAGCTAGTTTTTTTTGGCAAAGAATACGTAGTTGTAGGGTGCTAGATTAAACGAAGAAAAATCTAGGACATAAATCAATCTATTTATGCAGGATAGAAACTGCTTACATGGATTCTGCTTGATGCTGAAGACTTAACTCTTCTATGGATCCTGTGAGAAGCTAGAAAATACAGCCATATATATACAAACAATGGACATATCTATCATAAAGTAGTTTCATGCCTTACATGTCATTAATATTCTCATTCTGCTACTTTAGATGTACTAAAAAGAGGATTTTCCAATGATTCTATATTCCGACTCTCTTGGTTTTTTCCCCTTCTTTCTTCCCTTATTTCACACTTAGCATTTAATTCAAGATAGCCATATATGTACTAGAAGTCATCTATTTGGTTTCTTTGCTCATCTGTTTTTCTCTTCTAACTATGACAAGATAGCAAAGCTTTTTAGTGATTACTTTCGCAGATAACAAAAGAATACGTTGGGCATGGAGGCATTTCCGTCTCAGCAAATATGGTGACACCGCAGATCCATGATGTTTTTCATCTCCCTATCACTCTTACATTCAATTCAAGAATATATGTGTGTACTTACCTACGTTAACATATCCTAATATCTTTGACCCTCTAAGATGATGTCACATGCCACGAGACAACACTAGATAAAAAACATATGTTTCAGATCTTAGACCAAAAATTCTCCTACCTTTTTCTACTGAAAAATCAACAGTGAATTTTCAATCGCACAAAAACCAAAATTCGTGACATAGCAATTTCCATGTTGGTATAAGGGTCGATTTGACCCCTTCTTCCAGGCATTCCAGCTGGTTTTTTTACTTTCTTTTCATCTTCCTCTTCTTCTTCCACTGCCCTGCTTGATCGAGATTGCCTTCTTGGTGTATGAAGCACATGTATTCCAAGAAGAGTCTCTTTCATGAACCAGGGTTTAATTATACTTCCTTTGTCATTAAACTTTGTTATTACCCCGCGTACTAGATAACTTGTGGGTTTAAGAGATCATACACTACACAAGTTGATAAGTAACGTTGTTATTATTACCCCGCGAATAATATTTCAGATGTCATAGAAAATTGCAGTGACGTGCAACATATCTTATAACCAACTAACCATAAATTATTAAATTTTCACGACCCCTAGTTGCCTAGTCCCACAAGCGGTCATGTAAAATATCATACTTAGGAACTACTTGAAGCTTTATGAGAGAAAAGCTATATTATCTAGTGTCTACCATTGATAATAAAGTAATGGAATCAGATACTATATACCACCATGTTGGGGGCCTGCAAACACTTTGGAAAAATGTCCACAAGCACTCTTTTACAGCATATTTAATAAAAATTTCATTAGACCCTTCAAATACTATATTATATTATAGATAATAAAGCAACTCTAAATACTTGCGAAAGGTCAAAAGGCAATAATGTAAATACAAAATTCCATAGTGATTAAACAGTAATATTGTGGCATTTGTTCAAATGCTAATGCTACTCATTCTTCAATTTGGAAGGATGATAAGCAAAATTTGACGGGTTGGATGATGTTTGAGACATACGGAAATTAATAAACTCGTCAGTTGTTTGTACATTTGATACTCTTAGAGCATCCCAGATTCCTCACGGTTAACAGGAAGGACGCAACACCCAACATTCCAAAGCGAGAGAAAGAGAGAGTCAGGCCTACGTGGTAACCATACCTCATGCATGCCATACAAAAATTGCGATGCTGGCTCCATACGGGGGAAAAGGTTCAGAGGCGAGGCTTGCTATATGCTGTAGTGGGCCGAACATAACGGTTCGGACACCCGCTTTGTGCTTGGCAGGATGGCCGAGCTCAAGTTCATCTACCGAAATGAACCCGCTGCCTTCTACTCCAATTCTCATTGTTCAGTTTCCTCGATAGCCAGTCTTGACCCACGTTCGATTCCAATAATCTTATATCTCTCCACCGTTTTCCAAACACAACTTCGGGTAAGATTGGATGACCAACCATAACAACTTTAGTTAGACATGATCGAAAAAATTCCTGCCTAGTGGAGTAAGGCAAGAGGGTTTTCCTAACTAACTGCTAGAGATGAATGAAACGGGGCCTAATCACGTGATCTCTAGGCGATTCAGGCCTTGTTCTTCTTAATTTTTTGAAGCTTTTTCTTTTTTTCTTTTCTTATTCTAATTTATTTTTTTGTATTTTGTTAATGTTACGTTAAATTTTTATAGATTATTGATTCGTCTCGACGAGAGGAATCAGAAAGTTTTTTTTTTTTTTACTTTAACCCAAATACTTTTGAAAATATCAAAGATAAAGATCAAAAAGTCCACTTTTGTGGCTTTAACTTGGATATTTCAAAAAATATCTAGGTACAAGTAAAAGTTTTTGAATTTTATGATTCCTCTTGTTAAGACGAATCAATAATCTACAAAATTTTGGTGTAAAACTAATATATGCAAAAAAATTCGAATAAGGACAAAACATGAAAGAGCCCCAATAAGCTTAGGAGAACAAGGTCTGAGTGGTCTTTGGATACTGTCACATTGTGTCCCAACACCCTTTTCCCCCACACATTTTCATTTTTTTTTTTGGTCAAATGGAAATACATACATTTTCATTGGATCCATGCACATAGCACTGGAATCCACACAAATACATGATGATAAAGGAGTAGGGACACCACGTGATAGTACCAAAAATCACACAACAAATTTTCGATCTCTAGACACTCGTCTTGACAAGCTTGGGTCACCGCATAATCTCAATCCCATCTTGGACTTGGTGATATAAGAAACCGATAAATTAGGATTTACCTAGCATGAGTTTATTGAAACATTGCCTAGGAGACTTGAAGCTATGTGCAGTGTGCTCATTGTCTTCAACATCATATGAGAATGCCTTAATCTTGAATACGACTATTATTATTCAGAAATCAAATTGTTTTTTTAATACTAACTAAGGTAATTCCATTCTATACACTACTACAATAATAGATATGGGTCATACTAAGAAGATTCAAAAAGATCACGGTTTTTAGTGAAAGCATGATAAAAAGTGGTGCTTAAATTTTTTTTTGTATTAGTTTAAGTCCAAAACTGAGATAAAAAGTGGATTTTAGCACGGAATAAAAGACCTTGCTCTTGCGGCGAGATAAAAGAAAAACTATCACACCCTTGCGATTTGATAAAAGATTTTAGGGCAGAAAAAATCAGATAAAAGATCTCACTCTTGTGGCGAGATAAAAGAGAAAAGACCTCACCATTGTGGCGTGATAAAAGATTTTAGGGCAGAAAAGAATGAGATAAAGATCTCGCTCTTGTGGCGAGATAAAAGAGAAAAGACTTTACCCTTGTGGCGTGATAAAAATAGAAAAGACCCCACCCTTGTGGCGTGATAAAAGATTTTAAGGCGAAAAAAAATGAGATAAAAGATCTCACTCTTGTGGCGAGATAAAAGAGAAAAGACCTCACCTTTGTGGCGTGATAAAAGATTTTAGGGCGGAAAAAAATAAGATAAAAGATCTCAATCTTGTGGCAAGATAAAAGAGAAAAGACCTCATCCTTATGGCGTGATAGAAAACTTTAGCGCTAAAAAAAGTGAGAGAGATAAAAGATCTCACTCTTGTGGCGAGATAAAAGAGAAAAGACCTCACCTTTGTGGCGTGATAAAAGATTTTAGGGCAGAAAAAAATGAGATAAAAGATCTCACTCTTGTGGTGAGATAAAAGAGAAAAGACCTCACCCTTGTGGCGTGATAGAAAACTTTAGCGTGAAAAAAAGTGAGATAAATAATCTCACTCTTGCGGCGAGATAAAAAGCATACCATTTAGGTGCGCGGTTGGAATTTTCAAGTGGGCGAGCTGGTATTCATTTAAGCGGGTTTTGAAAAGTTATATGAGGAAAATGATGTGTAAGGACTTTAAAAATATATATATATATATATATATATATATATATATATATATATATATATATTTTAACAAAATGTAAGAAGATAAGCCCTAATTACACTCACCCGAAAAAATTTTTACGTTTCATTTTCATCTTCACGCCCAAAAAGATTGCGAGAGAGAGAGAGAGAGAGAGAGAGAGAGAGAGAGAGAGAGAGAGAGAGAAGGCAATTCTCACAACTGGGTTCTACCAATGCCCAGTTGTTTCTTTGATGACGGGTGGTCTATTTCACTAATGCCTGATTTTCACGTTGGCAAGCTGTGATCTTTATGGTTTATTGTAGTAGTGAAACTTAGTTATTTCAGATGTCTTCCAAATGTTTGACACATTAGCTAAAAAAATAATTATATTATTATGGCTTAGGCTTGTTTGAAAAGGATTAAAATCCAATTAGGAAGCCACCATTGAAATTGAAATTCAATATAAACACAAAATTCATGTGAAATGGTTAGTTTATAAAAAAAAATATAAAGTTTATCCATGATGTTACAATCTGCAGATTGTGATAATTTTCATAAAAATACAAAGTGCACACTACAACTAAAAATACTATTGTCTACTAAATTTACTGGCTAAAACTAAATTTTTCGCCTCAAGAAAATCCTTTGGTGACCAATAACTAATTTTGATTAGAAAAAAATCTGTTGTCATATTTTTAAAATTTTTTAAACAATGTTTATATATGTATTTTTATATATTTTAATATCATGTTAATTACATTTCAAAAAATTCAGCAAATTTTAAGAAAAAAAAAAAGTTTTCCCA
Organism: Rhododendron vialii; assembly: GCF_030253575.1. NCBI lineage: Eukaryota > Viridiplantae > Streptophyta > Magnoliopsida > Ericales > Ericaceae > Rhododendron > Rhododendron vialii. The sequence goes on along the minus strand of NC_080566.1, from coordinate 30,764,202 downwards.
CTTTAGGAAGTAATTATATATATTTTTGTTTTCCTGATCTAACAGAAGTTTTTGGTTAACATAGTGATAAGGGTTTGGGAAATCAATTAAGAGTGCGTGGGTTTGAAACTTGGCAATAATAAGAAAAGATGGTCTAGTAGATTCAAAGAAATGATCACGCGCAATGATTTTCTGTGATCTAAAGTGATATACGATCACACTTAACAAGTGTGGTCATTTTGAACTTTTAATCACGTTTATTACCGTGATCTAAAGTATTGGACTTATGATTACACCCAGAAAAGAGAAACGAGCACGTCCAAGAGAAATAATCACAGCTTATAACCGTGATAGAAGAGAAACGATCACGCCTTTTGGCCATGATTGTTTTTCTCTTTCAATCACGGTTTATATATAACCGTGATAAAAGAGAGTGACTTACAACCACACCTAGATTCATCACGGTAGCAGAAGCATGATGAAAAATTTACAATAACGGCCAATAGCTGTGGTTTTTATGGTTTATTGTAGAGGTGATAATATTCTTCAGGAATTGTTCTTTTGGAAATTAAGAATTGAGCTTTCTTAGATACAATGCATATGGAAGGGAGAAAGCAGATTCCTGTTTTAGTGCCTCTTAGTTTATTTTAGTTTTAATTCAACCCTTAGCTTTTTGAATTAGTGGTCGGTTCAGTTATATATTTGTTTAATTTTTTTAATTTTATTTCAGGTAAACCACCACTTTGTTAGCAAATGGGGGATCCTGCTGATCCTCACAGGTCAACATATATGTGTGTTGTTCCTCATCCGAATCGTTCGAACAATGATTTGGATTTTAAGACCTCTTCCCTGAATTATTATTTTTTAATTTGGACCATCCAAAACACTTTTAGATGGTTCGAATGAGAGACAATACATATGCTGACCTTTGAGGTCAACAGGATCCTTGGGTTGCTTCGTTAGCATGCAATAGAATCACTACAAGAACAACTTGTGATCTCGCCCTTAGATCACAAACACCTTCGCTCTCGTTTAAAAGTTAGATGAAGGCTCTCAGTCCTTCAACGTTGGATGTTGACAAGTCCTGGCACGACCGCTTTCGTACCTCATGCCTTGAGGATTTTCGCCTAGCGTGAAAAGTGCTAAACAGAAGGTCACAGAAGGTCTCTTCAGTGGTGGAGGTGGTGGAGTTCGTGGTGGTGGAAGAGGATGTTGTGATGGTGGTGGTTATGGAGGTTGCGGAGATTGTACTGGTGGTGGAGGGGATTTAAGAGGAGGGGTATATTGGGAAATATAAAGGGGACTTATTGGGTTGTATTTAGTAGATTTGTTAAAGTAAAAAAGGGTTGTGGGTTGCATCTAGAAATAGGGCTGTATGAAGAAAATAAAGGGTTATTGATAGAAATACCCGATGGGAAATTACTCCATTCGTCCCAATTTGTTTGTCTAATTGTCGAAATACGTGTCTTTCAAAAATATACTTATACGGGGCAGTTCAAAGGATACCCAAAAAAATACCTAAAAAAACACCCAAAATCTCAATCTCATAGTTTCCGATCGAATTTTTATGATCCAAACCGTTCAATGTGTGCAGAATGTGATTTTAAGAGTGCCTAAAAGAAATTAGCAAAAAAAATGACCTGAAAAGGCTTGATTTGAGCAGTTTTTATTTGAACCGTTCAATAATAAAGTGTTCAAAATTGTTCGGATCAAGCCCTTCCCGGTCATTTTTTTTTGCTGATTTCTCGCGGGTACCCTTAAAATCACGTTCTGATCACATTGAGCGGCTCGGATCATCAAAATTTGATCGGAAACTATGAGGTGCTTTTTTTGGTGTCCCCGGAACCGCCCCAATACTTATATCTTACATTTTACAATGTTTTTTTTTTTTTTTTGAAGATTTTGCATAATAAAACTAATTGAGATCTATCAAACAAGATTCATATTACAAATTAAAAATATTACGAATTGAAAATTACAGCCAATTCTTTGAGAGGTCAAATGCTCTCAAAAAGTCAAAAATGGGACAAACAAACCAGGACGGAGGGAGTAATACTTAAGGATTAATTAGAGGTTACCCACTTAGACTATTACCTCTTTTCACATCACGCCCTTCACCTAAAGAACCCTATTCATTGCTCCCTTAATCTATTATTTAGTATTACTTAGCCTCTTGTGTCACTCTTCCGTCATATTTGAGTGTTAGAGTCTAATATGATATGCAGATGTGATTAATTTCTGACCAAAATATGTCTTTATATGGCAATTTCTACGGCTTATGCTTTCTACTCTCTCCGTTCTTTTTTAAAATGTTCCAATTTCTACGGCTTATTCTTTCTACTCTCTCCGTTCTTTTTTAAATGTTCACTAAGATTCTGCATGCTATTTCAATTGCCTATATCTTTCAATCTATATTGCTAAAAATATGCAATATGAATCTTGTTTGATAGATCTTAATTACTTCTATAAGACAATGATTTTAATAATATACAACATAATGTACATCGAAAGATATAAACTATTGAAAAGGGCACGCAGAACCGTAATGAACACTTAAAAAGGGACAAAAGAAGTACAATTTATAAATTTCCATTACTTATTTTTTTTAAGTATATCCTCTAATTCAAAGAACATGGTTTCTTCGTCATTTATTTGTCCTCTGGGGCTCATTACGACTAATTTCTATGATATTAATGTTTATAAGCATTAAAGTATGACTCATAAAAGAAATTTTATACCATGTCAAAAAAAAAAGAAAAAAAAAGAAATTTTATGCTACTATCTTGGACAAAGGGAGATTTTTTTCATAAATTAGTCACATGTGCGTGTCATATCAGAGCCTAACACACAAATCTAGACAAAAGAGTAACAAAATTGGCTAAGTGTATGATAGATTGAGGGGGCAAGTTGTAGGATTTTTTAGATGAAAAGGTAAAGTGAAAATAGTGATGTGTAAGGGGGTTATATGTCATTTACCCACACTCTAACAGTTTAACGATTGAAAAAGGCGTTTTCTTACCTTTGTGGGGGCCAAGGACCAAGCCCGAGGAGCGTTTTGGCGGATAAAAAAAAAGAAGAGGTTTTGGACCAAACGACGGCGACTCAAGGACTGGGTGACAACAGGATTGGGACATGCTGTCAAGCAGGGTCCATGACAACGTGGCTTATTGTCATCCGTGGTGGTATTTGTTAAGAGAAGTGCTACAATACATATTTTTTATTTGGATGTGTATCATATGCACCCTCTTTATTTACCATTAGATGCTTGAAAAATGATTTGGACCATTTAAAATGTTACGATAGGTTACTAACAAAAAAACTATTACCAGTGCAACAGGTAAACCCTGTGAATTAATAGTTGGGCCATAAGTTTGGGCTGAAAGAAAAATTAGGCTCAATTTTAGTTTTGATAATTAATTTATATTAAAAATAATAATTTTATTTTTTAAAAACATTGAAGCTAAAATTATTTCCAGTGAAAATAATTCACTTCTTTAAAATAGGTTCTCAATAATTACTAAAGGAAAAAGATACTATCATTATCATAATGTAATAAAAAGTCAAGTTAAGACATTTTTTTATAGGATTTTTAAAGTGTTTCATATTTGTAGCCAATTTTTTTTTTGAAATATTATGATGTTTAATATTTTTCACAATATCTTTAATTGCATAGTGAACTTTCACATAAATGGTCCAACTAAAAGGAATAACGAAGTCAATCATCTGTATTAATAAGTAGGAAACACTAACAAAAAAGTTAATGGGTGATCAAGAAAGTGATGGTGACGAGATAAATTTACCAATACATTTTAGGTTATGTGTAAAAGATAACAATATTTAGGACGCTCTATTTATTTTTTGGTCAATAGACGTACTACTAGTGTTTTGTGAATTAGTGCAAGCATCCGAATTACAAATAACTAATACTCGTATTTGATAATGTAATCGATTACAAGTGTTATCAATAGCAATCAATTGCGTAATTGAAACTGCAAAGAAATATAATCTATCATGTAACCAATTATTTGTGTTATTCAGAACAATTGATTTTTAAATCTATTGCAATGTTTTTTTAACTTATTTCGCAATTGATTAGAGGACTTACTGAGGCCCATCAATTAGCAAATCGATTGAGTAATCGACTTCACATTGTTACCCAATCGTACTCAATTTAATTACAAAATCGATTATATTGTCTAATCGATCACATAATAGAATTGATTACATATTCGATTATGATGTCTAATCGAATATGTCATCAATTGCAAAATCAATTACTATATATTTGATTATAATGTCTAATCAAATTGAAAAATCAATTATAAAGTCTAATCGATTGTGGAATTGAACATTCACATAATAGATTACATATTTGATTAACTACCGTTCAAAAAAAAAATTGATTAAGTAATCGATTGCACAATTGATTATAGAAAAGTTATGAAATGGACTAAAATGTTACAATTCCGTAGTGAAAATGTTACGAACTGAAAATGTTACGATTTTTTTAATAAAGTTATGAAATACACCAAAATGTTATGATTCTAAAAATGTTATGAATCTGTTGCTAAAAAGTTACGATTCATTCGTAAAAGTTACGATATGCACTAAAAGGTTATGATTTGTAAGAAAAATGTTATGAATCAAAAGTTACGAATTTTTGGTATAAAAGTTACGATAGACCTAAAATGTTATGAATGACCGGTTCAGCAAGTAATTTTTTATGAGGTGACACAATATGGACCACACAATAGGTGCATATGATATGCACCTTAAAAGGGTGTGTATTGAAGATTTCTATACATCTTCGTCAATTATGCAAGTTCACCAGGTTTGGGTTTTGGCTCTTGGATTTGATTGGTATTGACGATTGATTTTTGAGCTCTCCAACATCATCGATGACGACGTCTGCCGTGGATCCAGTGGTGTTCCTTGAGTCTACGGCGGAAACCAGCTTCTACTTTGGGCAGATCTGGTCCACCCTCCTTCATGAGTGTATTTTGTGGGTTCGACTTCGGTGTTGATTTATTGCGGATTTTCTTTGTTTTTTTTGTTGTACGTCTTTGTTTTTCAGACTGATGGAGTTCTGGTCCTTTCTATTTCGATTGTTATATACAAATCGAGTTCACTTCTGGTTAAAAAAAAAAATGCAAGTTCACCATAATAAGAAGTGCGATTTTTAGAATAGGGAAAAAACTCAACGTATAATTATTATTTTTTTTAAATTTCAAAAAAATTTAAAGAACTAATTAAGATCTTTAATTACTTTGCATGAAAGCACTTTGCGGGACAGGGGTACAATTTCAACTAATTTTTCTCGAGAAAAAAGAGGAGGACGTAGATTGCCAAAGGGAGACATAACAACTACGTACAAAAGATCATACAGCTTTTATAAACACAATTACACTATACTGTTGGCCATATTGAAGCACTCACCAATAACAAGCATATAAAGCTTGGGAGAATCACAACAAATATTACAGCTTCCAATAACTAGTTCAATAGAAATTCGATATTTGCAAAAGTATAGAGATTTCACGTCAACCCCTTCGATGAAGTAGAAGGGGATTTTTTTGGCCGAAGATGCTGGATACGTATGTGAAATAGAACATCTCAAGGAGGAGGGGAAACTGCAGTAGACAAAATAGAGTAGCAGGTATGACGCAAAGAACGATGATTGGAATGGTGGCCCAAGTTAACCGTTCGTGGAGGGTAGTAATCATTGCAGCTCCGAAGGCTATCATCATGGTTACTATGGACAAGAAAAGGGAAGAAAGACCGACAATCAATTTTGTTGGCAAAGAACGGAAGAAATCGTTTTCTGCATAGCGAGCAGTGAGAATGCCTAAGAACATCAACACCGAGGTGGAGGATGAGAACATTGATAATGCATTTGCCACGATAAAAATCACAAATCCGTTGCGGTTGAGAAACACAGGCAGGCCCGTCTTTTCATTAGTACCTCCAGGAACTGTGAAAGACGTTGAAAACATAAGGGCGGCAATGAGGGTGCCGACAACCATGCCTGATGCTGCAGTGCTCTTCATCCAACTTTCTCCCGCGTTTGCCAACTCTTTGTGTTCCTCGGTAAACAGAGCACTAGGTGTTTTGTTGGCAAAATTGACTTCTTCTTTGCACTTGGGTTGCACCAGACTCTCCACCTCCTAGGATAATCCCATAAAGTAAATTCGGTAAGGCTATGACTAAGAAGAGTATGTTTCGTTAACTAGTTAAATATTAGACGAATGAGAATATAGATAGCAATTACCTTAAACCATTGTAGTTCCCTTTGCATTTGTAGGGCTGCACCAGAGACGCGTTCAAGTTGAGAAGGAGGAGACAACTTTGCAGCTAGATGCAAAAAGTTGTTTGAAAATACATCGCGCTCACATGCCATAATGCTCTTCATTATTCCCAGTCCATGTATAAGGCTAAAAATTTTTTCTTGGCGCAGCACAATTGCAAGTGAAAAGATTGTTCTACCTTTAACACATTTTCTCCATATCATTGAATCTTTCTTCCTCCATATGACTGAAGGATCTTGGTTGGTTACTTCGATAATGAACTCTAAGATCCCATGCTGAATGGCGTCGTGGATTATTACATCCATACCGATATCATTAAGTTGTGACTCACTCAGTTTAAAAATCTCCTTACAAATGCACCTGAGAGTTTTTAGGGCTTCATGATGTGTCAACTTTTCGTCATATATATCTGGAACTGCAATTGAAAGAGTCCATATTAAAGACAAAGCACACATTCATGCGCGGAAAAGAATTTCATCAAGAATGTCTTCCGTACCAAAGTTTTTTAAAAAGCCAGATATCAGCTTTCGGACCTGGCTTAGTACTGCAAAAATAGATAGGCATAAAACACAAGAAGATTAGCCGACTCATGACATCAATTGGACATCGTAGCATAGCATGTCAAAGTATCAGTTTTCACTTTATTATCAATGTTGTCTTTGTCTATTGCATCATGGATCAAACAACCACACAAATTTCATAATAACGACTCTAGACCTAGAACAAACAGTTGTTAGAAACCTAAGAAACAGAAAAGTAAACCAACACAGAGACCAAAAGATGAATATACCCTTTGACTCTCCACCAAACAAATCCTCCAAAATCAGGAGAACTACCAACACAAGATTCTTCAACCCATTTTTCTTAAGCATTCAGTATATCCATTCACTCACAGGTTCTATATTACTGTGGGTCTCATAGTCGTACACCTGATCGTATGCATCAATGCAATTGATAAAGAAAATGAGTGTTTTGAACTAGCATTTGCTTTGTAACTGTTGAGTAGTCAAGGACAAATGGTTACCTCTTTCCTGTATATATTAAGTAAGAGAAGTGTATTTGATATCCAAGCAACGAAATTTTTTGGCTCGGGTTTTCAAATGCTACAGGCAAGCAGAAATGTATATAAACAGAGTCAATTTGACAATATCATAGTTTATACCCGAAAGAAAAAGGGCAAAGTCCACTTTCACCCCCTGTGGTTATTGCCATGTGCGGATATCCCCCTCATGGTTCAAAACTGACCACATAACCTATCTGTGGTTTTGAAAATGTACGGATAGACACCCTGCCGTCCTATTTTCCATCCATATTAACGGAAGTGTATCTCACACGTCTCTAGAATGTAATCTGAGTCGTTCATAATGTATTAAATAAAGAATAGAGTATCTCTGTAAAAAAATCATCTCGATCAGGCATCAATAACCCAGTGATCTAATTTTTAGTAAATTCAAATTTGAAAATTTAATTTCATAACAAAATCGATTTGATCGTGAGCTTTTCATTTTTTGATTGACTTGAATTTTGGCATAGATGTAGTACTTGTCAAAATTTATAATCTCAACGGGTTGGATTCAATTTTTAGTATAGGGGATGGTGTGGTTAGATTTAAAAAAGAAGAAGAATCAATAGACATGATGAGCGTATATCGGTCTTTTAATGTTGTGTCTTTTAATATGGATGGAAAACATGATGGCAGGGGTCTATCCGCACATTTTCAAAACCACATGTAGGTTATGTGGTCAGTTTTGAACCATAAGGGGGGGTATCCACACATGGCGATAACCACAGGGGTCAAAATGGACTTTGCCCAAAGAAAAATTACAAATCTAAGAAATAAACCTATAAATGCCTTCCTTTGTTGACGGAGGAGCTAAGTAGTAAAAGAGAAGCAAACCCACAAATCAATTGCTAGGATTAGTGAGTCACATAAAAGAATAGAGAAAAATATTTCACGCAAAGAAAGCTCCATGTGTGTTACTGGACCTATTGGTAGATGAAATGAAGGGCCTTGACGATAAATAAAATAAAAAAAAACTTAGAATTTCAGTTTCTCAAGGGACCATTGATAGGTGTTGAAAAGCACCCATTTAATCCGCCTAATCTACGCTTTGTTGGTCTGTTTACATTGTTACTTGATATATTTTAGTGTTTTGGGGTGTTTGTAGGCCTCAATACCGATGGGTGCGAAAACGTGCAAATTGGAAGGTCTTATGGAGGGTTGCCGCGAAGATTGGCCAACATTTATTCGGTGGAGAAAACAAAATAGCAATAGAATTGGGCTTAAGAATTTTGCTCTTGTTATCCACGTGGGCTTGGAAGTGAAATTGTTATTGCTGGAATTGTTATGCTATGAAACAATAAAATTTACGCGGTGGGCCCGAGTATTAGGAATATTAGACCAATAGATTGCACCCAAAAGGGTTAGTAAAAAATCGTTCCTGGGCCTATGGCATGCACGTGGTCTGTGATTTGGTCGAGAGGGAATTGGACACTGATATTGGTCTTAATTGGGTTGGAAAGGGAAAGGGAAAGGGATTAGCATGTGAATTGGAGAAAATTAGGTTTGGTCTTCAATAGGTAATTCTGGGGATAGCTCATAAAAGGAACAGACCAAGCAACACAAAAGGTGTTCGGCTGGAAACAGAAGAAGGGAAGCTTGTAAACATGACTCCAGCTCCAATGGTCGGCTAAACTCTCATCTAGGGGGGAGATGAAGCTCCGCGCCAAGTAATTTCTTTTATGCGTAGATTTTAGGTTTGTTATTCGAATCGATTGTAAGACTAAGAAACCTTTTCGTTTAAGTTGAATGAATTGATTTCAATTCTTCCTATCTATTGAGTATTTGTATTCTAGATTTCAAATACATAGTTTTGCAATGGTTTTCATTGATTGTGGTTGGAGTTCCGAGATGGATTATGCTCGTAAGATGGCTCATGCCGTTAGGTGGCCAGACCGTGTTATGACGGTCTGTGCTATGGGATAGTCCATGTCTTTTAACAACTCAATTATTCTCTTGACGATTATCGAAAGGGTTTGCAAGCCCTAGTGATAATCCCTTTTGATTCGAATAATTAACCTAGCTTATGCATGTCGTAGTTATGTCTTCGGAGTAGATTCGAAACCTTGGATACTTTTCCCATCAGTTTCCAAATCTTCTAATTAGTTGCTTTCTTAATTCATTAGTTTCCAAAGTCAAACAACTAAATCTTTTCTTTTCAAAATATCCTAAAAAATTAATCGGACTTCTAGTAACTCAGCCTCACTGTTCCTGCGGATTGACACTCGATCTTAACCACTGTTCTATAGAGTATTAGTTAACTCCAAGATTTTATAAATTTATTTTTGATACGGTACGACACAGTCAACTATATTGGGGATTATTTTGTTGAGCATAGAATATTTGTTGGTGTTGGATTGCATAACATACAATGTTGAGCCCATTAATTAACAGCTTGAGCCTTTAGAAGAATTAATTATGATATAGGGTATGTATGGTTTAAATATGAGCCCTAGTATTTCGGACAATATAAGTGCTAGAGAGGTAAGAATGACAATTAGAAGAATGGGAGATGGAGTGACCTAGGGGGTGAAGAAGAAGGCATGTGTATACAGAATGGACTAAGGTAGTCACTCTGCATGGGTGGGGTCTACTCAAAATCCCTAGGAGAAAGACAATAGAGACATTGTAGAAAGGATATTCTCCTAAGAATTAGTGCTCACCAACTTTCTTTTTCTGGGTCTCTTATCATTTCTGAACAATCCAAGAGGAATGTCTCATATTTATAGACATCAAAGGCCAGTACTCACGCTCTAGGTGGCTCTATAAAGCATCGACATGTGTCCTCTTCTGTACCTCTTGACCGCAGGGGTGGGGTAGCTCGTCACGTGGGTCTCGTGAGTCTCAAGTGCCAGACTCTTCCCCCTTTCGTGGAGAACCATTCTTCTTTTGAAGCCATCAAACCACTAGATCTCCCTCATTTCCCGTTTGGGCAAGATGATGACTAGCTTGTTCTTCCACTACCACAACCAAGCATCAAAGGGCCCCTTAAAACCTGCCTCATGACTGAAGCGAAGCATACATGAACATCTGGACATCATATAGGAGCCTATTGGCTACTTGTGTTCATCTCCCTTTCCTCAGCACCACGCCATTGTTCTCTTCCCCTTTAGGGCCGATTATCCAATTCGGAGTGCCCAAAGGTTTAGTTTCTAGTATGTCGGGCTCGTGCCCTACTTGCGTCCCTCGGGGGGTCGCTTGAGGCCACCCCTCTCGCGAATGCCACGTGTTTGGCTATCTGGCGCGGGTCCCACTTCTTTTGCGACTGTGCCACGTTCACGTCCTCAACCATGTCACTTGTCGCGTGGTTGATGATGCCACTTGTCATGTTTGGGTTGGTTGGTCAAACTTCCCGACCTAGTCAAATCTTTTAATCGCTAACGTTCCCAATAATTGCACCCTGCCCATGTGCATGATGTCATCGGCATTTCAAATCCCAACACATTTTTTTGTTCACTCTCTCCCTCTCTTTCAATCAAGCCTGCCAGTGCCACCGTTTAGTTTTTGTGCAACGAACCCCTTCTCCTTGTACAAATATTGAGAAGGGGAGGTAAAAGGGCTCCACTTTTCCATTTTTAGAGCAACACTTCCTTCTCTTTCTCTATCGTTCATTTCACCTTCTTTCCCAGACGGAAGTTTCTCTTTGTTCTCTCCTCACTCTTCTCTCTCCTTCAAAACTTCAAGAGGTGTTCCCTACAATTTCCATGGCCAACCGCACTTCCCTAGATTGGAGTGAGCTTCCTCCTCTAGATAAGTGGCGACGGACCCTTTATCTAAAAGGGGCGGCACCCATTTGGGAAGGGGTCGAGGGGTTCATGCCCATGGGCCCGGCACAACCGCTTCATTTCTCCTAAGAGGCAACTCTTGAGGAGGTAGACCTGATGACCCTTTCATCCATCCCTCCTCTTCGTATTGAGAGGGGCAACATTCCGTTCTCTTCTACCCAATATGGCTCTTGTTGTCACGCTCCCGCAAGTTGGGAAAACTAGGTGGATAAGGTTATGCAAACAAAGACTTTCTACAAGGTTTTGGATAAGAATCGCATGATCAACTCCGTCACCATTTCCAAAGACTTGATCCTCCACCGAGAAGTCCTAAATCCCAGTTTTGCCTTATCTCGGTGTGGTAGAAAGACGCATACCTTCATGCTTGATTGTGGAGAATCTGGACCTACTCTGGAATATGTGTCAATTTTGCTTCGTTTGTCTTTGCAGGGGACCAGTTCGTTTGATCCTTCAAATCTGTCCGAGTCTGAGGAAGCAGATGTTCAAAGGCTTCAGGAGGCTTATACTTAAGCGGGTAAGCGAGGTCCTTGTTTCAAGTTCAATGATGATAGGGTAGAGAAGTGTTTCGTTCCTAATAAGACTTTGTGGATTTGCTAGTCAAGACATTTCTTCAAGGTGATTCGACCTCAGTCGCGAGGATCTACTAGCCTCGCGAGGAGCAACTGGGCCCTTGTATGGAGGTAATTTATACTTGGCTGGCTTCCTGATTTATTCATCTCTCCTATTTCGTGCTGTCTGATCCCTCTCATAGTCCAACTCAATTTGTCTTTCCCCTTGCTGTCCTTTTAGCAAAAAGTGCTTTTATTTGCCTTGCCCCAATGTTTTTGGGCTTGTTGTGCTACCATTAGGACATGGCTCACTTAGGAATGGAGCGTTCGATGGGGTATTCTCCATGATTCGCACACGTTCTTCTACGAGCGTTTCCCTGCCACGGCCCCCCTTCCCTAAGCTTTCTTTGAACTCAACAGGGCTTATGCCCACGGTGAGAGGGGCCACAAGATACGTGATGAAGAGGGCGAGTTTGTGCGAGAGAGAAATGGGCTGATGAACCCCCAAATTCTGAGATGGTCAAATCGGTTATGTGTGAGGCTTAGGGAGACACAAAGATCATGAGACCAGTGCTTACATAGAAAGATAATCAAAACCTGTAAGACCTTTGCTATTTATTTATTTTTTGGACGGATGCCTTCACTTTCCGTAGGAAGTGAACCTTATCCAGTGGAGAACATGATATTAAGATCTTCAAAATTGTTCTTTTGAAATTTGTTTAGTTTGTTTTTGCCGATTAGGACTTCTTGGACTTAAAAATATCCTTAAATTCGATTCATGATTAGGAGTAGTTGTATAGAAATTGAAAGAAGCTGACGATGAAAAAATTAGAGAGGTAGAAGAAATTCTGAGAATCATTTTACAAGTCTTGGGCATGAAATTAGGAATTGACTGAACCCCCTAGGGTTGGCACAGCGGTAGACATCTGATGATAAGGGGTCTCAATAAACTTTTGGTTTGGGGTTCAACTCCCACATGTGTCCTATCAGTTTTTGTGTTGGGTCAATCTATAGCGGACGTTGTGCAACATTAATCACCAGTGGATGGTGAGAATGGTTTTCAGATTAGTTTTTTTTTTTTTTTTTCCGAAAAAGATCTCAGATTAGTTGGTTTTGTGGGCTAGATACCAAACTACCAATCAGGAATTGACAGCATCACATAATCAACAAAAGAAAGCTTCACAGCTTTGCAAATTCTCCAATAACCCTACTCTATTGAATTAGAAGCCTTGCATAGCTTCATATAAGCATGAAAGAAATCCTACTCCTAGAAGGATTTCGATTTGCTATGGGTAAATCAAGACTTTTTGACTTCTAAAACCTGTCGAAATGAAAATCAGAGGACATAAGAGTAAGACAACCCATGGCAAGTCCAAAATAATTGAAAATACCCATAGCTTATAAGTATACTAGTGCTTTGTCTATGCCTGAAGGCACTTACTTGACGAAATTCATTCGAAATCTTAACCAAACATACATGACTACCCGCATTGCTCTCATCATCGAGTATTCCGGCTAATTCAATCCCACCTCATCAAAATTACATAGAATTGTGCAAGTTCAATAAGTGAAACCAATGTTCTAAAAGTCGCTCGGCGTTCGTCGCTCGGTCGACCACCTTCGAGCTTCGAGACCTATTAATCGCCGATTAATTGGCTTGTAGCAATTAGTCGGGTTTTTATTTATTTATATATAAATACTCCCCAATGACAACTCTCATAAAATATTGAACATTCATCTATCAATCCAACAACATCAATTGTTTTTCAAATATGACATAGAAATCTCTCCTTTACAGAAAACTGTTAACATGATTATAACACCAGCTGGTACTGGGTATGGGCCGTTTAATTATTAGTCACTTACCAATTATAATAACTTTATTTACATACACCAAATACTACACTTCGTGTTAAGATTTAATAAAAAATATTATTACACTTTGTTTCCAGAATCACTAACGTGTCAATATGGGTATGGGCTTTTAAAAAAAAAAACACTAATGTTCGAGGTTGGTGGAGACGTGGAGTGAGAGGAGATCTCGAATTTGAGAGAGAGAGAGAGGCGATAGGCGGCTCGGAGATCTCGTATTTTACACAGAGATATGACAGGTGACTCCGAGATCGATCAATCGATGACTGGGTGTTGAACAAGCCCTAAAAACTGTGATTCAAAGCCCTTAAACTGGTATGAGTATATAACAGTTACACCCTTTGATTTTCCAAAATTATAGATTTTACCCCTATTAATTGCCGATAGTCGACTAATCGCCCGTTAACCGATTAATCGACTTATCGCCGCTAGACGCCGACTGACTAATCGCCGGTTAATCGGAGTTACCGCCGACTAACTCCGATTAACCTCCTGACCTACTAATTCAACCTTCTAGGCATTAATCTAATCGATTAGGCCAAATTTCCGATTAATCGCCAATTAATCGGTGATTAAATCCTTCTTTTAGAATACTGAGTGAAACTAAAAAAAAGAAAGAAAGAAAACCAAGCTACTAACATCTAATTGACCAATTCATGCTTTCAGCATTATAAGAGGGGTAAAAACGATTGAACGAAAATCAATTATCATCCAACAATCAACTAAACCAATAAATGAATGGATTTGATCAACCACCTTCTCCCAAATATTTTGGAAAGCATTTCAAAATGGACAATTTTTCTGGGACATCCCAAAAATGGAATACTGGACCATAATAAAACACCAGTGGTTCATGCACAACAAAAAGTATGTAATTTTAAGCATCACTAAAATATTCTTTCTTTATGATTTACCAAACCATCAAAATATGTGTGTGCTTTGTAATCCAAAAATATGAGAGAGAGAGAGAGAGAGAGAGAGAGAGAGAGAGAGAGAGGATTTTTGAAATATGAAATTCCCATATGAAAGGATGGTTCTTCTTTATAGAAATGAGTTAGTTTTCTTTCACATGTTATTTTTTTTATCTTGTAATTAACCAAAAGTTATCTTGGAAAGGTTAGTTTTCTTGGTTTGTGGAAACACAACTTGAGCCGTAAGATAGGATCCTTATTATACACCCTGTTAGGAGAGAAGAGAGGTCTTTAAAACATGGAAATGCCACGTAGGACATTTTGCAAAACCATTGTGTAATGTAATATTGATTTTGCAAAACTATTGTGTAGTGTAATATTGATTGAAAAGATTTAACATAACAAGTTTAGTATCTAACTTTAAAAAACATAAAATATCACTAAGACAAGAATCATGCATATATGTGGTTCCTATCAAGCGGCCTTGAAATCAACTCAAATTTCAAATATGGTAAGTTTTAAATCTATTTTTCATGAGCATCATATAGCCTGCATCACCTTGAATGACACATGCATCTTCACGTGTACAAATGGAACCAGATACACAAACATGCATGCGCGCACACAGAGCAGGGGAGAAAATCAACATGCCTTTGTCAATTATATTTCCTCTAGCATTCAGCTCGTGCCTGGGTCTTGCTGGATTCTCTTCATCAGTTGGTCCATGAAAGGGCCCACCCCCATGTTTAAGAACCCTTTGTAACGAATCTACACTGATACCTGCCATTGCAATAAATTTTGGTCAACACTCCCGGTAAACCAAATCAATCCAAACCAAACTTTAAGTCCCAAACAATCGGTTTTGGCGACAATATACAAGGCTTATCAAATAAATTTGAAGGTGTGAAATAAATCTCCTTAAAATCCATGCAATATGTAACAGGTTTTGATAATAAGCCTTGTCAAAAATAATTTTTACCTATAACTTATCAGACTTGTCAGCCAACAAAGCATTGAACAGATATACTCACTTGAGTAGATCCATCTTTTCCAGTACGAAAGTTTACAGCCACTTGGGAATGCAGATGGTTTTTTAGCCAATATTCCGAGGGCGTAATCTCCATGATGATCTTTTGTGAGACCCAATTGTGGGTACTGTTCCAGTAGATGTGAAGCCACGTCTGTGGTAAGAAAAAGCAAGCCTAAGGACTAACAACCTAAACATCATGAGAGGGCATGACTTTAGACAACAACTAACATGCATACACTTACCATACATATCAGCAGTGATGAGGCAATTCAGCAGCGTAGCACCATCCTTGCCACTGAGCTCACCAATGGGAGTTACATCATAGAGGTAATGTACCATATCTTTGTGGCCATATAGAGAAGCCACAATAACGGGGACATGACCGTCAGCACTTTGATCAGTTCTTCTGGTAACCAACTTGGGATTCTTGTCCACTATTAACTTGGCTAATTTTGTGACTCCACTGATGGCAGCAAGAGAGAGGGCTGTATCCCCGTATTCATTTGTCATTTCCAAGTCCTTTGCTGACATTAACTTCACCAATTCCTCAGCAATCTGTACATGTCCAGCCAGAATCGCAACATGAAGAGCAGTATCCCCATTGGCTGAAATTTTCAGGCCAACAGTGTTGGGTTCCTGATCAAGTAAATGAATTGTGGTTTTCCAATTGCCACTTCCAACTGCTTTATAAATCGCCGCGTAGCAAAGGAAATCAGTATCCTCTGCAAATTATCTTTGCATTGAGTGAATGATTGTCACTGGATTAGGAAGATAAAACATAAATGCACATATGAATAGATTACCATGCACAACAAGACCAGAGGTATAACCTACTTAAAACAATATGGAGAATTTTGAAAATCGAAGTATACAAAATCAATATATCACAACATTTTCACAGGTTTATATTACCAGAGAAAATGTCACAGGATTTATTTCCCTACACTGTAGACTTAACAAGTATTTTCAGAAAAGGATCCAATAATAAGCATAAAGAAAGGCAATCATGACAAAAAGATGGGTGATACATTGCAGTTTTTCACCATAGAAAATACAAAGCATGAAATGGAACGTAGTAACCTCGGGATGGTCGATGCTGTTGTTACATGGTCTTGGGTAGAACTCAACCCCAAAAGCTAGCTCATGAAGTGAGAGTGCCCTCACGCTTATATTCTTCATATTACTTTGGTACCCAAGCGATGTGGGATTTCGCTTCACAGCTGTATGTTAAGAGGATCTCCCATGAAGTAGATCAATCCTTTTAACAGTATATTGTTCTTTTGTTCATGGCATCACGAATAAACTGACCATGCTATTATTGTGGGGCTTTCACCTCAATTATTCTTAAATTGGATACGCTGAAATTGCTTAGAAGAGGTCCATGCAATTTCTAAAACGGAATCCATTGCGAGTATAAGGCACATATTTCACCGAGATAAAGAGTGACATGAAAATTTGATGCCGGATATTCCCCATGTAATTTTGGTTGCAATATTTCATCAAAGAAGTATGCAACCAAGTTAAGTAATATTCAGAAATGATTTGCTAAGGCTTCCAAAATCTCTAAAATCCATCCTTATCTGCCAAAACTAAGACCTCCATCGCAGATATTCAGTTCCAATGTACAATTACCAATTTAAGTTTGCGACGTCCTTAATAAAATATTTCTCCAGACAGGCGCGGAGGCAATATTGAGTACCAGAGCAGCCATTCCAAGAGAAAAACTTTTGGGAAAGAAAATAACTTTATGTGATATACCTGCTGAATAACTTGTTTTGAAGAAAGGGAAACTTTTTAGGAATAAAAAGCTTGAAAACTAGGTCCTTAAATATTACTTCTCAGACTTATTTGTGTCCACATAGTGGAAGTACTCACCTGGAGTCTGGACTACATATTACCTGTTATTCTACATAATCCCCTTGTAGGAGTTACATCACATTTATCCAACAAGTCAAAATACCAAGAAAAACAGAAATTACCATTGGCTTCTAGTGTCGCTTCATTGTCATCTGGTTGTGTTAATTGTGATGGTCCCCACTGCTGTTGAGTCATGGGTTTCCATGAATCCCATGCGTCTTTGGCAGTTATAGAATTCCTGAAGTTATAATATACCTGTGTCCCGTATGATTGTTGAATGACAACTAAAGCCAACGCATTCTTCCTTTCCCAATCCTCATAATCATCCGCATCTTTCGCTGGTTGAGCTTTCGTCCCAGATACAACATCCCAAAGGCCTAAACCAATCAAGTACCTTCTCACACTTACTTTCCAATATTCATAATTATCTTCTGTGAGTTTTTCGGGAAGAATTCCAGGACTTGGTCCGCTCATCGTCCCCATGGTTGCTCTTAAAGAGAATACACTGACGAAGAGAAAATTAAAACTATGAGATGGTTGAAAAGAATAATTTCGTCACAAGGTGCATACGCATATGCAATTACGCATGTAGAACTTCCTTTATCAGCACATGAGGAATTTGATCGATCATCACTGATATACGAAGGGAGCGCAGGCTACATACAGGATTATGTAAGGGCCATTTATAATTGTGTAGCAATAACTTTTTACTCCAGAGTAGATAATGTGTTCAACAATGCTTAATGGACAAACTCAAAAGTATTTAATGTCCCAGGATACATTGTGCATCCTTAGGCCTAACCTAAAGCAATCTTTCCAACATCTAGTATATATCCCCGTTGATACAACTACGTCATGTGGTACATGTTTAGGCATACCAGACCAAACAACTATTCTTACTAGGCTAAGCCAAACCTATTTGAAATGATAGATTAGTGCTAGGACCACAGAAGGGGATAGTACTTGTTATGTGAGGACAGTTTTTTGTTGAATTGATCTTGTGATCCTTAAATAGAATGGTATAGCTAGTTTTTTTTTTGGCAAAGAATACGTAATTGTAGGGTGCTAGATTAAAATAAGAAAAATCTAGGACATAAATCAATCTATTTATGCAGGATAGAAACTGCTTACATGGATTCTGCTTGACTCTGAAGACTTAACTCTTCTATGGATCCAGTGAGAAGCTAAAAAATACAGCCATATATATACAAACAATGGACATATCTATAATAAAGTAGTTTCATGCCTTACATCTCATTGATACTCTCATTCTGCTACTTTCCCATAGCTACTTTAGATGTACTAGAAAGAGGATTTTCCAATGATTCTATATTCCGATTCTCTTGGTTTTTTCCCCTTATTTCACACTTAGCATTTAATTCTGCGTCAAGGCCAAGCAATTCTAGCAGCTCTGGCATCAACAAGATATTTTGAAGACTACATAAAAGTCACTTAACCGTATGAACTATTTTGTGATTGCTGTTATTTTGATTATTCACTTACCATTACAAAGTAACACTAAGGTCTTGTTATACATGTGGGAACATGACATATACTTTGCTTACTCAATGTCTTTATATTGATCTAAGAATGCTTAGAAGTCATCTATTTGGTTTCTTTGCTCATCTGTTTTTCTCTTCTAAATATGACAAGATAGCAAAGCTTTTTAGTGATTATTTTAGCAGATAACAAAAGAATATGTTGGGCATGGAGGCATTACCGTCTCAGCAAATATGGTGAAACCGCAGATCCATGATGTTTTTCATCTCCCTATCACTTTTACATTCAATTCAAGAATATATGTGCGTACTTACCTATGTTAACACATCCTAATGTCTTGGACCATCTAAGATGATTCATAAGCAAATGTAAATTTTAGGATCAACCACATTGTGAAGAATAAGATTAGCTTGGTTCCTAAGATCAAGGTGAGCATGCAGGACAGAGTATTTCTCGTCAAACAACTTTGTACTCGGTAGAAATTTCTACACACAAAATACTCATAAGTCATAACTACTTTTCTTTTAGTCTTCTTTGATTATCTATCTTTCAATTACAAATATCACACCTACAGACATAATTACTTGAAGCTTTATGACAGAGCTGTCATTAATGGGCAACAATCCTTTAAAATCTGATTTTTGATCTTCCAGACAGAAAGATTAACCGATGATGTCACATGCCACGAGGCAACACTAGATAAAAAACATATGTTTCAGATCTTAGATCAAAAAATTCTCCTACCTTTTCTATTGAAAAATCAATAGTGAATTTTCAATCACAAAAAACCAAAATTCATGACATCGCAATTTCCATGTTGGTATAAGGGTTGATTTGACCCCTTCTTCCAGGCATTCCAGCTGGTTTTTTACTTTCTTATCATCTTCTTCTTCTTCTTCCACTGCCCTGCTTGATCGAGATTGCCTTCTTGGTGTATGAAGCACATGCATTCCAAGAAGAGTCTCTTTCATGAACCAGGGTTTAATTATACTTCTTTTGCCATGAAACGTTTTTATTACCCCGCGTATAAGATAACTTGTAGGTTTAAGAGATCATACACTACACAACTTGATAAGTTAACGTTGTTATTATTACCCCGCGTATAAGATTTCAGATGTCATAGAAAATTGTAGTGACGTGCAACATATCTTATAACCAACTAACCATATATTTTCAAGACCCCTAGTTGCCTAGTCCCACAAGCGGTCAAGTAAAATATCATACTTAGGAACTACTCGAAGCTTTATGAGAGAAAATCTATAAATTTTATATTATCTAGTGTCTACCATTGATTTTCTTTACACAAATTAAACAATCACAATTCAATTTCACCATGTGTGGCATGCAGTCTTAGATTCAAGACAAGTATCTGCTATAAGTTATAACCAGGATAAAGTAATGGAATCAGATACTATATACCACCATGTTGGGGGCCAAACACTTTGGAAAATGTCCACAAGCACTCTTTTACCGCATATTTAATAAAAATTTCATTAGACCCTTCATTGACCTTCAGATACTATATTATAGATCAAGCAACTCTAAATACTTGCGAAAGGTAAAAAGGCAATAATGTAAATACAAAATTCCATAGTGATTAAACAGTAATATTGTGGCAATTGTTCAAATGCTAATGCTACTCATTCTTCAATTTGGAAGGATGATAAGCAAAATTTGACGGGTTGGATGATGTTTGAGACATACGGAAATTAATAAACTCGTCAGTTGTTTGCACATTTGATACTCTTAGAGCATCCCAGATCCCTCACAGTTAACAGGAAGGACGCAATGCGCAACATTCCAAGCGATAGAAAGAGAGAGAGTCAGGCCTACATGGTAACCATACCTCATGCCATACAAAAATTGTGATGCTGGCTCCATACGGGGGAAAAGGTTCAGAGGCAAGGCTTGCTATATGCTGTAGTGGGCCGAACATAACAGTTCGGACACCCGCTGTGTGCTTGGCAGGATGGCCGAGCTCAAGTTCATCTTCTATCCAGAATGGCTGAACCCATGAGTGAGCTTTTAGGCTCAGTATCTTGGGTCGGCAGCGTTAGTGCTTGGTCCGGCGGTTGAGGATTGCTGGGCTGACGAAGGCAAGTGCTGGTCTGCGCCAAGTGAAGCTAGTGTTTGGAAACTAGGCTCGGCAATGAACATTATGCCAGCTCATCCACGTGATCTTAACCACCTTGCCCCTAATCGACTTATCGTGACATCAGCCAAGGTGATTAAAGCGTGAGCCAGGCACATGTGCACGTGGTTGACAGCTCCCGTTCCTATCCAATAGCAACCCTACGGGTGTGTCATTTGTGACATCACCCGAGGTAGTTACCATGCGTGCGAGGCACGCGCACGTACTTGGAGAGCTAGCAAGGATCCTCTATAAAAGGAAAGCAAAGCTAACCCTAGAAGGTACATGCCCCTCCGGTGTGGTTCTTTAGCTGTGCTTCCTTGTGCAGGTTAGGTGAAGATGCTAGGCTCTAACCATCTTACCCGAATCACCCGAGAGGTGTACTAAACGGTGATCCAGAGGCCCACATATACCATATAGGAAAAAATTAGATGGTTGGGTAACTTTGGGAAGATAACTCAAACATTACGTCTCTTCACATTGCATCCTTTGAATATCAAATCCTACTAAAAAAAGGTGATTTGACATTTGAAAAATCTGTTAGATATACAAATAAAATAGTAATTAACAAAAAATATAATCTCATTAGAAAATTTTCAAATTCTAACGTGAGACAGCAAAATACACTTCTTGATTGTATTTTTAGAAGGAATAGGATGCGATGCCACATTCCTATGATTCCGGGAATTTGATTGCTGATAATATTCCTATTCCTCCTCTAGATTCTGGACATCAAAACATACCCTTGCGATAAAATTTGTTATGCCCAAGGTGCTCATATAGAAAGTTAACACCACAGGGCTGACGTGGTCAAGGGCTGAGAATTGGGGGTTGGGCAAAGTATAGATTACTTTCCTGTGGTTTAGAGCTTTGGAGCTTTGGCACATCACCTCCCTCGCATTTGGGACAGTAATATTACCCTTCTTCTTCCTCTTACCCACAACGACAGTGAGGCAATCCACACAATAAGGCGCCACCAGTTTCAGACTGAACCCAAAATTGAAGCCCTACTTGTGCCTAATCCAACAAATCAAACACAATTAAGCAGCCAATTTGTGCTTCATCATGGATCTGTGGTCTCCCAGCATTGAAGGCCCTTCTTCTATCTACCCACAAAATTCTATCAATCCCTTTGTAGATTCACGAGATACGTAACTTAAGAGAGAGACAATTTGTTTTAGTTGGGCCAAGAGGGAGGGATACAAGTAAATAGTTCGAAAGTTTAGATGGGTTAATGAGGTGTTGGATGGTTTGAACTATGGAACTGATGGGAAACAAAAAAAAAAAAAGGAAACCGCACTTCGTTTACTTGAAAAAAATATGGGAAAAAAAATTTCAGATCAGCTATGTTGATGACTGTTACGAAACAAGAAAATCATAATGTAGGACTTATTTTTCACACACACCCTGACACACACAATAAAACTCAGTCTCAGAATGTGGAAAATTGGAAGGGCGAGGTTTTAGATCGACAGATCATGTACTTTGATTCACCGCTGCAAACAACATCACCATGGCAATCCTTGAACCACCGACTGAATTTCCACGGAAAGATGGATTGGGATGAGAGAGAAAAAAAAGAGAGAGAGGGTGACACATTCATTTTAACATCTTCCGTTAACGGTGTTAGAGTGACTGTGACGCTTTAGTCCGAAACTACGAGGAGGTGAATTGGCAATTTCAAAATGTGGCACTTTAGTCCGAAACTACGAGGAGGTGAATTGGCAATTTCAAAATGCGAGGGAGGTGACGTACCAAAGATCTAAACCCCAAGTAGGTAATCTATACTTTACCCTTAAGGGTTTGCCCTTCTTAACGTCTCAGGTTCGAAACCTTGCTACCAACATCTTTGGAGCCAGTCCATATGCAATTAGACAGTGGAATTGGGCCCTATAATTAGTTGAGATGTGCATAAGATAACCCGGACACTCATAAAAAAAATTAACTGAGAAAGTTGGGGAGAAAAGAATTCAACTGTAGGATGTATAGTGAACGTACAATGAAGTTGGTGGAGCAACAAGGCATATGGCATCTGGTTCTAAATCTTGAGATTCTGAGCATCAAGTTGAAGTCGAGCGATTCTAGGTTTGAAGATGCTATTCGCGATCTCTTGTGATTTGGCATTTTGAACATCCATTTCCATGGCATTTTTGAATCCATCGGATCAGTTCACACTCAGAATCACAAATTATATACACCGTGCAAGAAGATTTTACCCAATCGTCAACTCTTCGACCTCTATTCGAAGTCGGTTACCATTTTGCGTTGTTATGGAAGACAAGAAAGCAACGCCAATTTTTTGGTGTCAGAGGTCTTCCAGTTTCTAAGAACGAAAAAAAAATTTAGAAACGAAATTTTAATTTCAAACTTAAAAATTATGTGTTTACGTAAATAATTTTTCTATAAATATGAATCTTATTTGATAGATTTTTCTACAAATATGAATCTTATTTGATAGATTTCATTAAGATCTTTTAAACGGTGCAAAAAAAAAGCCATTTTGATTTTTTTCTAAACCTTCTTTTTCAAAAAGAATGTAATTTCAAGTTTAAATATAATGAAAATGAGAAATAATTTTTTAAATTTTTTTGCACCGTTCAAAAAATCTCAATAAGATCTATCAAACAAGATCCATATTGATATGAAAATTAATTGCGTAAATATATAATTTTTGAATTTGAAATTACCTTTATTTTTTAAAAATTTCTTTTTAAAGAAACTAGAACGGGGCCATTGTTAGCATAAGGTTTCGTTGCATGAAAGCTACTGGATGCGTAAGTTTCCACTCCACCCTGGATGCGTAAGTCGGATTATCAGGTTTGACTAACCAGTTAGAAGGTGAAATTCAATGTAAGTGGTCTCATGGGCTCCTCTGGTGGTTCTCCCATTTAGTGGCGGAAGGATATAAAGACAAGGGTGGACAGTCGACCCCATTAGCTCTCAAATTTTTATAGAGATAGGTATAATTTTTACTCTATTTTTACTAATTTGACTCAATTTTAAAATTTATTTTTGCCCTAGTTCATATAAGGGTTTTGCACTTAAGGGGGAGTCAAAATAGAATCTCTTCCAACAAAATCCCCAAACGTAGCGCTAATCTAGCGCTAGTTTGTTCGTTTTTCAAAACAAATCAAGGTTTCTCGTTCATGAATTACACATAGTTTAAATTTTCGACCCCATTTATCGAAAATACTGACTCCAACTAATTGCTTCTCGTTGTCCCTACAATCGGTTCTAGATAGATTAGTCACATCCCGTTTAGACAGTTATGTTGATACCTCCAACAAAAAAACAATGGTGGAGTGAAGAAGGGAAAACTAAAAACTATTTTTTGTTATGCGGTCGTTCGTAAAATAATAAATTTAAGGCAGTTGAGTAGAAATAATTTGTGCAAAATGTGTGCTTTTGCAGGACAATTTTTGACGGAAAGCGAATCCCTGCGAAAAGAAAAGCAGTTAAAGACGTGGATACCAGAATTTTTTTACTAAACTGAAACACATTAAAAATGATGAAAAGTACTGTAGAACATTTCCATACTTTTCTTTCATTTCCCAACAACTGAAGGAGACCTAAGGACGGCGCCCTTCATTTTCTCCTCACAATCAAGTTTGGTACGACTCCCATTAAAAAGAAGTTTGGCACTCCACAGATGGAGTACGAGAGCATCTTCAACCATGTTCTAAATCTCCATATTGAGAGGAGATTTTATACACAAATATGTCTCAAGTTAACCAACTTATGGAACTCTGTTTGAATCTCTTCTAAAATATTTGAAAACGGTGGCAACCTCAGTATTTTCAAATTGTAGAGTTTGGTGATAGAATTGGGCACTTTTTCAAAAGAAGACTTCGAGAGGTCAAGATATTTTAGATGTATGAACTTGTATATAGAACTCGACAACTCTTTCCCATCAGAATCTACTATACTCAGGGCACGAATAGATTTGACATCTTCAGTATTTTGGGGGAGATTTCCAGTTAAAAATAGTGACCTTAGTTTTCCAACAGTTCTGTCTGAAAATTCTAACCTTGTTTCTTCGTTGAGACACAATGACAAGTGTTGAACGTCAGGATGTTCTTTAACCTCACTAGCTTCCAAAGTCAAACAACTACCCTCTGAGACATCTAGAGCAAGATCATGTACGAGATCATGCATCTTGCAAGCAATAATATCGTTATTCTCATCCAAGACAACATCTTGAAATAGTGAATTGCGGAACAATATATCAAAATATTTATTGCCTACATCTTCCATTTCCAATTTTTCCCTGGGAAGAGACTGAAGATAACCTAGACTCATCCAAAACTGAATCAAGACATCCTTTATTAGTAATTGGTCCTTTGGAAAAATAGAACAATAAGCGAAACACTGTTTCAAACTTGGGGAGGGTAGGTGATGGAAACTAAGCCTTAATGCAAGAAGAATTTGATCTTCGCCTTCAAGTGATCTCCATATTTCACTCTCCTCAATGGACTCCCATTCAGTTAGAGATTTCTTATCATACAATAAACCTCCTAACGACTTTATCACCAACGGCACACCCTTAACACTTTTCTACCATTCTTTCACCAAGTTCTACTAGAGTTTGAGTTTCTCTTGGTCCTCCATTTGCAAATGCCAATTCCCTAAACATGGTCCAACTATCATTAGCTGACAGTTTATGCAAAGGATGGGTAAGAGATTGGGGCACCCGCATTGCGTATATCACATCCACACTACGGGTCGTAACTATAATTTTGCTACTTTTTAATTTATCCTACTTTTTCTTTAAGTACTTCTTTTGTATTTTATGAGAGAATCATGGAGGGACTCATTGTCCTTTTTAGAGTTTTGGTCTCCAAATTTACTTTTGAGTCACTACGAATAGAGACCTCACGTTCATTTTGGAGACCAAATAGAACCTTAAGACAATTCTTTCTTTTAAAGTCAACGTATATTATTTATGAAACCTTAGAGACAATTCTTTTTTTGGCCTCAAAAAATGAAGGCCTGACCTTCATTTTGGATACCAAATGAAACAAGACAATTCTTTCTTTTAAAGTCATTGTATCTTATTTATGAAATCTTAAGACAGTTCTTTTCTTTTATGTTTCGGTTAATCCCACCCATAATATATGTTCCAATAGCTCAGTAATAAAGATCATAGTGTAATTTGGGCACATTAGACACCGTCTAGATTTTCAGCTTCATTTTGTTTTCATGACTTTTGCACTACTAACATAACTAAAAACAAGACTTGAGGAACAAAAACATAATTAAACAAAGGACTTATTGCAATCATACATCTTTTCAAGTAATCAAAATTGCAAGAAAAAAAAAACTCATTTCAACTCTTTACTACATGGTGACATGTAGAATCAAGTTGTTGCGCCTAGGAGTCGGAGCTAGAGGCAGGCTTCTGGGAGCAGGAGGCAAGAGCACTATATTGGGAGACAAGAACAGTAGCACATGAATGAGTTGCAAGGGCACTAGCAAGTGGTTGGGAGGCAGAGGTAGGAGTACGTGCTTGGAAGGTATGGGCAAGAGCACACCACTGGAGGCGAAGGATCTAGCACACGGCTGGAGGGCGGGGACAAGAGCCGTGAGGCAGTGCCACTAGCGACTGAGAGACAGGGGAAGAGCACATAGCTGGGAGGTAGAGGTAACAACACTCATATGAGAGAGGTTAGGTTTTTTTGCCTTACGAGAAAACACTATGGAAAGAATTGGATGATTTTTGAAGCAATTCTCCCATTCTCAATGAGTATATGTTTTTTTGAGTTTGAAACTGCGCGGATTTTCGTAGGGGACATTTAAATTGGGACGGAGGGAGTAAATTTTTTTTAGGGGGATAAGGCATGTACACGGGAGAGACATGTATAGGGACACAACATAGATTAAAGACGTAGAGTTTGGACACCACAAACTAATTTACTTCTATTGAATACTCTCACTTGTACACAATACAAGATTACACAAGTACACACTCACTTATACACAAAGCACATCTCACTTACACTTGAGAGCCTTCACTCATACTTACACTCACTCACACCTTGAGTGTTTCTTTCTTGTACTCTAACCATATGAGCTCTCATCTCCAATTTATAGGGAGCATAGAAAGTTTCAAGACAAGAACATCTATAGACAAGTTTTAGAAGTTTCCGGAGAAACCCGGAAAACTCCATTACAATCAATAGGAATGCAGAAGATTCTAGAAGATTCTATCATGCTCAAAACACCTTGGAGAAGTTTGAAAGGTTCTGGAAGAGTCCGAAATATTCTACTGAATTTTAAAGAAATCTAAAATATTTCAGAGATTTTTGGAGACATCTGAAGAGTTGGTGATGACTCTCAACGAAATATGGAATGTTTTTAATTTATAGACCAAATACCAAATTAGGGCCCCCACTCCGAACTTTGACTTACGCCCTAAAAATGTTATGGCATGCCAACCGTGTATATGGTTTGTCTTGAAGCCATATGAGATTAAGAGTCGTCATTTGGCCCGAAGCCTGCACAAAGTCTGCCCGGTCCATAAGGCTTTAGCCCAGCATGAGCCCATCAAGTGAGAGGGCTACCCAGCTTGAATAGTGTATAGGCTAGGCTTGGGCAGGGGCAAAGGCAGATCTAGGATTTTATGGTACTGGGGTCAAATATTCACAAC
This sequence comes from Rhododendron vialii, assembly GCF_030253575.1. NCBI lineage: Eukaryota > Viridiplantae > Streptophyta > Magnoliopsida > Ericales > Ericaceae > Rhododendron > Rhododendron vialii. The sequence continues at coordinate 30,736,578 of NC_080566.1, read as the reverse complement.
AATTATAATTTTGTATTCTTACGAAAAATCGATGATGGAAGCAGATGTAGGATAACCTCATTTGTAATCCCATCAATAATCTATCTTCCAATATACACAATGAGACTATCATGCATCCATTGATCACTCACTCGGCTACCAACAAAATAATTCACCATCCCCTTTGTCCCCTATTTAAGCTTTGAAAAAGATAGCAATGAAGGAAAAACACAGCATCTTTTGATATTATACTTCAACCAAATTACCATATTCGTCAAACCAAGAAGAACTGAATCTTCTCAAGAATCCTGAGAAATCGCTTTGTGGGAAATTGTGGCTACGAGGTTGGTATGGACCCTTTAGTAAGTAGGTCCCCAAACTAGTTCTCGAATATTAGGATCATAATCCATAATTCGAGGTCAAAACCTAGCTAGGATCTGCTTGAAAATTAATCTGGTAATTGAAGGCTCGTTGTGACTTAGAGAAGTTGATTCTTATGGTACCTTATTGTCAAAATATCTCCCCATAACTGTAGAAAAAGAAAAAAATTAAAATGTCACCAAACTTTAATAAGTCCTAATTTTATCCCAAATTGTAATTAATAGCCCTAACTTGGTTAAACAAATATTTAAAGTCCTACATTAAAAGTAAGAAATACATATAGTTAACAATTCAAAACTCTAACAACTTGGCTTGCTTAATTTGTTTCCCTAAAACAGTGTCAATGGGAATTTCTTACGACTACAACATCTAATTACTTGATACCAATAAGGACACAAATTTATTTTCCAAGTAGAGTAGGACCACAAAAACAAAGACATCAGGTGGGTTTTTAAAGTTGTAATTTTCCAAGAGCACCGAATGCGTCTCATTTTCTGCTTCGTGGGTTTAGCATCAGGGTAGAGGGGAATCTTATGCTAAATAATGTTTTGGCATATCCTCGTAAGACCATGCGAAAATATCTTTGAATTCTTTTAGTAAATTAGCAAGGGATTGGCATTCTTGTGAGGATAGCAAGGAACATATGTTGACGGTTTTAAGATCTTTTTTAGTACCCACGTTTAAAGAAATTGTCTCTTCTATAATAGGTTGAGCGTGCCTCTCTTCTTTTCTCTCGAACATTTCCTCTAAGCCTTCGAGGATTTCTCCCTCATGCTCAACGAGATCATCAGGATTTACACATTTAATTAAAAACACAACGATATAAGCAAACTCATTACTTTCATTAGTGGTAAGGATCCATACAATAGACTGAAATTCAAAATAAAAGAAAGACTTGGGGGAGTTAGCTAAGCTCTCCCCACTAGACTCAACTGAAGAACAAAAAGAAGAGATACTCGCTATCAAACTCAGATTCCTAATCTGTCCTAGTTGCGACGTGCTCATTGTAACGCCCCGAATTTTGGGGAACGTTAAATAGGCAATTTCATTGAAAAACTAAATGGAGTCTGGCTCAATATTACAGAATATTCTCAAAAGAGTAATCTTATTCAACAAAAGGAGGGTAGACTAGGGTTCCTATCTACTGCTCCGCCTCTTCTTCCATTCTGGCCAGCTCCTCGGCTCCGAAAGCTTCCAAGGTATAGTGTTCACCATGTTCATCTATGAGGTCTGACACATTATACCGGCGTCGCCACCAATATAATATGTCAGGGCCACCAAAGGTAACACCGTGAGCTTACAAAAGCTCAATAGAATAAACCGTACCCACTAACCCATAACTTACAACCAGTAAATCATATACGACAAATAGTAACAATCACACATCCACATTCGCTATTCAAACTATCATTAGTGTCCATGATTTTCTGAGTTTCTCCCACGCGACTCATCGTAGACCGTGTCACCATTTTTCATATACCAATTCATCATTTCCAAAAATATTTTCAGCACACCCAACCTCGGTTCCGCCGTTCCGGGTTCCCGAGTATCCTCACAATGGTTCCGCTGCACCGGGTTCCCATTGGCACACAAAACTTGCATTGGCTCCTCTCCCCGGATAACCAAGCCACATTACCAATGAGGCTACCACGTCCGGCCCCATTGGCAATCTTCACAATGGGCTACCAAGTCCGGCCACATTGAGGTTTTCACAAATCCACGCAATGGGCTACTAAGTCCGGCCACATTGTGGGTTTTCATTCACACAACGGGCTACCAAGTCCGGCCACGTTGTGGTTTTCACAATCCACACGATGAGCCACCAAGTCCGGCCTCATCGCGGGTTTTCATACACACAATGGGCTACCAAATCCGACCACACTGCAGTTTCAAAACACATCTCATCATTATCCACACCCTAGGTGTTATGTTTCTATTTTCTTGATTTCCGTGTCTCGTTTTTATGCATAGACTCCGCGGTAGGATTTTTCACATACGCAAACATAAATCAATCATTGAAATTTTGAAACTAAACTAATAAGATCATCCAATTCTATATTAATAATCATGCTCATAACCATCCTAAAGATCAAAATACGAATACTTCTATTCAAGTGTCAAATTCTAAATTTCGAAAACCGTTCTTTCTTTCTTTTGAGAAATTCTAAGCAACATATGTTTATTCGGAAAATAAAGTCAATATATTCAACATACTCCCCTTCCTTTCATCTTTTTAAAGAAAGCTCTTTTCAAGTTCCTCATGCATACAAGTATCACACATAGCATTGAAGCAATAGATAACTTTATCTACTTAAGGAAATACTTAATAATATTCTGCTTATGCTTAGAGATAGGAGTTAAGATGATCCTACGTTATACATAGAGATAGTGAGTAAGATTAATCTACATGATCGTAATGTTATTTCAAGATTTTGTAAAACGAGCTTGCTAATTATTCATAATACTTTAACTTGTCTTATCGTAAACAAAAATAACTTAAGTTATACTAGGGAGAATGAGTAGAGATTTATCTACCTTGATCCGAAACTAGTCGGGGCCGAATAAGCTAGTTGGAAGATTTTTACGGGCAGTGAAACTCGCAAATCTGGACCAAACTTTGGATGGCAGTAACTCGGTCAATATTTGGCCGAATATGATCGTTCTTGGGTCGAAATTGAAGCTCTAGAAATGCTCTACAACTTTCGTGAAGGAAGTTGATCCTAGAAACTACTTTAGGTCGGAGAAAAATGGTGATAAAGGAAGAGACAGTGTGCTGTCAGAAAATGGAAATCCGAGATTTTTACTGAACTTCGGATGCCAATATCTTTGTCATTTCTTCACCGATTGGGGTGGTTCTTGGGTCTAACTTGAAGGTTTCGAAGTGTTCTACAACTTTCCCGAAGGGGGTTGGTTCTAAAAACTACTTTAAGCAGGAGAAAAATGGAGATTTGTGAAGGGCAGTAGGCTGTCTTGGAAATGGAAATGGTTTCTAGAGAAAGGTGAGAGCAAAGGAGTGAAGGTGTGAGTTGAAACTTGAAGTGAGATTGCTATTTATAGGCAAAATTCTTGGCTCCCTCTCCCTCCATATGGCCTGCCCCCCTCCCTCTCCCTTTTCCCATGAATTTTGCTCCATTGAGTTGTCATTTCATGCCTTTCAATCATGCCATGTCTTCCATGACTTGTCACTTCCATTTGTAGGCCAAATCTTAGGCCATCATGAAGGGTTTTTGACTTGTCAAGTCTATGGGGAGGTTGCTTGCAAGAAAGAATAAAATCATTGTACTTTGGAAGACTAGAAATGGGTTGGAAAGTGGTTTATAGGCTTATGGGCTAAAGGTTACTTGTGAGAGTGTACAAAACACAATCACACACTCCACCTCCCTCTCCCATTCGGCCTCTCTCTCTCTCTCTCTCTCTCTCTCTCTCTCTCTCTCTCTCTCTCTCTCTCTCTCTCATATAAGTGTGTATATATATAAGAGTATATATGTGTGTCTAGGAAAGTAAGTCTAGGATTATTAGGTTTAAGGCTAGAACATAGGTATGCATGCATGGCAAAGCTAGCCTTGTTTCCTTTGGAAGCAAAATGATGAGATTCCATGTATGACTTGTCTTGTCATGCTTATTGGCAAGTCAAAGGTCTATTAACCAAGGGACAAAAATTCCCCTAACAATTATGGACCAAGGGGTAAAGGAATATTGGTAATAATTAGGGTTTGAAATGACTTGTCATGGGAGTAAAAATGATTACTCCTATGGTCTAATGGTCCGATAGGGTTTGGAGGAGTTCACAAGGTTCAGAGATGGTCTAAAAGGTCCAATTAGGGTTAGGGTAATGTAACTAGGTGAATCAGTGGTCCGGTTCCTCCAACTAATCGGTTGGAAATTAAATCTACTTGCCAAGTAGGATTTCTAGCCAAGAAATATAATTTAAAGATTTTATCTAACTCGTTAGGAAAATATACAAGTACTTTTATAAGCATACTTGTTTTTAGAAAATGACTAGATTGCTCGGCGTGAAAGATATAATTTTATAAGTCTCAAATCTAATTATGACGGATTATAAAAATTAAAAAGAAATTTTTTTGTAGCAAATCCAAGTAATTAAAATAAAATTTAAATATTTAACGAAGTTTTTATTTACCAAAAATCAGGATCGTTACACTCATACTCTATACCCTTTGTCACTTTACATCTCTAATGAAACTAGTGTCATCCATAATCAACAAAGAAGGGTCCAATCCTTTTCAAAGTCCGTCATCATCACCTCATTGTCGTCATCCACACTCCAACCATCATAATAGTCTTTGTTGAGTGTGAAGTCGAATTCGGCATTTTCTACGTGTTTTCTGGAGTTTCAGCATCTTTGGTCTAGACCAAGCCTTGTGTGGTCTGGACTAGGCAAGAGGAAGCAAAAACAAAGTTGCAGCAAGTGTCGTCCGGTGGTTGTCCGAAGCTCGTCCAGACGAGCTGATGTAGAACACGTGGAGGCCCAATTTCATGATCAAGTGGACCGGTCAAAGTCTCGGAAGCCCAAACGTTGTTTATATAATTGCAAATTACCCGATCTGTCAACTTTCGGACGAGCTTGGATCGGGCCCAAACTTAGTGGGCTGACTTGTTTTCGCGCTGCGGTCTAGGGTTGATGATCAAACGTGTTTTTCGGCCTAATTCCTTTGATTAGGCCTTCAATTGGACGTTTTTGCCATTTTAGGAAATATTTGTTTCGTTAATTACTTTTAGCGTATAATTCCTTAGAAATTGATTCTTTTTGGGAAAGTCATGTTTTTATTTCCTTTTTCCAATTTTATTATTTTCCCCAAATTTGGAAATTTTCGTTTTTAAATTAGGGTTTGCTAGAGTTACACATTTTTCCTATAAAAGAGGTTGTAACATAATATTTATGCAGTTTTTTATCAATAATATTTAGACTTTGTCGTTTTCTCTTAAGGATTCAAGAACTGCTCATGGCTACGAGTACTTATCATTCGTTTGATTAGTACGCAACTAATCTCTTTGTTATTTTCGCTGCGTCACAAGCGGAGCTGCATGTGCGCGTTTTGGCGTTTTTAGGGTTTTTTAGGGCTTCTCTTGTATTCTTTATTAAAGGCAAAGGATGGGCAGTCCCCAATGTAATCTCATTCATCTTTTCATTATAGTGAAACCCCAACACCCCGTAGAGTACGATTAAGTGAATTACTTAAGTCGAAACCTTGTATATCGCGTGTCTTGTTCTTTTGATTGCTTGTTTATTTTTTCTTTTGTGTGTGTTCTCTTGCCCTAACAATCTTGAGCCACCACAAGCAAGTTTTTGCAGCCTCCTCCTGAGACCCCTTTGTTCTCTGTTCTGCCTATGACCGCAGGGTTTGCCAAGTGCAAGTGTCTCCAAAAACCTATTAAGTGTTTTCAGCGTTTGTGCAGCTCATTTATGGAGAGTAGAACTTTTGTAGACATTATGAGCTTCATAATTTCTTCCAATATCTCACAATCTTTTGGTTTACCACGGTCCGCATAAAAGAATTACAGACTAAGTTTACTGCATGTAACAGAGAGTTCAACTTTTTAAAGGAAAGCTTCATGCATGCTAAATACAATGTCACGCCATTAACTTTGTAAGTTTGTTGGATCAGATTGCATGATGGCCTGAAGTCATACAAAAGTAGATGAGTTCTGGAGTTGTTTTTCTTGGGAGTGGAAATTATCCATTGTTTCCACAATTCCACTCATCAAGCTTCTAATCAGAAAACTTCTTGAAGCAAATACCTTGTTAGTTCCACAGAGCACTGTTTAACTTGCCCAACTCCAATGATAATTGCATTTGAAGCCCTGAAGGCACTAAAATAAGAGAAGCTATATACGTGTCTACAGACTTAATGCTGTGGATATATCTAAAATAGATGTGTCCAAAAACGATCCAATGTGTGGCTGCCCTGTTGGGGTTAATTTTGGGTTCTTGGGTTGGGCTTGGCCAATTTGGGCCTTGCCTTTAGAGTGCCAGGGTTTTGCCCTTGGGGTTTTTACTGGCCGGTCCTCTTTTGTCAATGTCTGCCCATCCAAGCCCACCCCATGTCAAGTTCATTCCGCACAAGCCCTGTTTTAATTTAAGTACCCAAAATATTCTAGCCTCATCTAGAATCCTCGCAAACGTCGCCGCCTCGTCCCTCAATTTTTGGACCCCCGTGCTCTCGCACACCTCCAGAAGCTCTGACTAGCAAATGACCTCCTTCCCTTCCGTCCCCAACAACTTCATCTTCAACGCATCCACATTCACCACCAGCTCCAACTCCGGCGACCAACCCTTGGCGAAAATTGCATCGGCGTTACGCATCTAGCTCTAGTTATGACGTTATCGGCGTCAACCTCTCGTTACTGTCGTCCATCGGAGAGATTCATCGTCACGCACCTCCAGAAGCTTCGAGTACCAGGATCGGGACCAGCTGTTGATGTCGATTACCGTTTTGGAGGTAGGGACCGTACTCGGTGGCGGAGAGGTGCATCTTGATGTCGTCGAAATTTCGCACTGGCAGAGGTGGTTGTCATCGGCGGCGGTGAGCTAGCCAGATCTATAACCCCGGCCCTGAAAAGAGGAACTTCTGGTGTCTATGTTTTTTTTTTCTTTTTCTCTTCAACCTTTATGCCATGAGCAAGCCACTGAGGTAGATATGTTTATACGTGTACAAACTGTTAGTGCAATACAACTATTCTTGTTTTGTTATGCAACACTTAGATTTACAACTATACAAACGTGTGTATATTTGGTGTGAATTCTTCATTTGGAGTTTGTATTTATTTTGAACGTGTGAATTTTTTATTTGGGTGCGAATTGTATATTTTTTTAAGGATGTGAATTTTAGGGGTGTGAATTATGCAAAATAACTTGAATTCGGGAGGTGTGAATTCTACAAATGAGTGAATTCTGTGGGATGTGAATTCGGGGGTGTGAATTCTTGTAAATAGGTGTGAATTCTGCAAATGAGTGAATTTTGGGGGGTGTGAATTTTTACAGAGAGGTGTGAATTCTGCGATATAAAAAGTGATAAGGGCAAAACATCTTTAAAAAGGATCTTGATAGGATAACATTGAAAAAAAATGTTGACATAAAACTCCACCAAAAAATAGGACCAGCCCCGTTTCGTCTCCGCGTTCCCGTCCAGCCCCACACGATGTCGTACCCTATCCGGATAGGCCCCGTTTGAAGTGAACTCTGTGAATTATTTTAGAGGGCTGTAAATTCTGAATTTAGGGTTGTGAATTTGTGTAATTTGAATGGGCATGAATTCTAGAGGTGTGAATAGTACAAATTGGTGTGAATTCTGAAAGGTGTGAATTCATGGAAGTGTGAATTCTGAAAGGTGTGAATTCTTAAAAGGGGTGTGAATTCTGTGAGGTGTGAATTCTTGAAGGTGTGAATTTTTGTGGGTGGGGTGTGAATTTTGGAGGGTATGAATTCGTGGAGGTGTGAATTCTGTGGAGTGTGAATTCTTGGAGTGTGAATTCTGTGGGTGCGGTGTGAATTTTGGAGGGTGTGAATTCTTGAAGGTGTGAATTCTGTGGGGCGTGAATTCTGTGGGTGGGATGTGAATTCTGGGAGTGTTGAAATAGTAACAAGGGTAAAATAGTAAAAGCATCTTTAAAAAAATGCTGGATGGGATAGCTCTATAAAAATGGGTTTGCATGGAACTCCAAGTAAAAAATGGGACCGGCCAGGAATTTCCCCTTTGCCCTTTGGGTGTTGTGGGCTTGGTTCATTGGGTGTTTTGGACTTTTGTCCCAACTGTTATTTTTTTTAGAGGCCGGTCCTAGTTTTTAGGCTTGATTTGATCCCAACCCAGAATATTATTCCCAAGCCTGCATAGGCTTGGATATGTTATCTTATGACTTTTTTGCCCATTTTAGTCTGCATCGTCAACTCAATCTCATCATTCCTCCTCCCTCTCCCTCTGAAGATGATAAACCTCCCCTCTCTCTCTCTCTCTCTCTCCATCATCGATCTGTATTCTATTGAATTGATGCAATAGGATAAAGAGATTTTTCATTATCAAATCAATAGTACCATTGATATGATTTAGATCAAGAAAGTTGCATACCTTTTGCGTGCTTTGAGGACTCGTCCGGCCATCCAGATGTTAAGGAAGCAGTAAAGGATGAGGGTAAGGATCACGTATCCGTATTCTCCGGGAATCAACTCCACTCCGGCCGTTTTCTCCGATTCCGATCGACTGTTAGATCTGTTTCAATTCAATTTCACAAACTGTACGTAGTTCATCATCGCTTTGCCCATGGTTCTTGTCAGAGCATGAACATGAAGATGACGTACGAGACGGAGGTCCACTGGCATTTCTCCGATCTAATTTTAGAACCCAAATTTTTTGAGATCCACGCCGAAGACGCCGGAGCAAGGGTAAAAATCTTTGTTGATTAGATATTTTGCTGAATGTCAGTCGATTTTTTGGTTGAATACTGGGCCATCCATCAATGACAGTCAATTTTTTGTAGATGTTTTTTTTGTTAAATGTCAAATATATGTATTTTCAACCTCTTATATTTGATTTTGATTTTTTTTTTTTGGTTCAATTTTTGTTTGTGTGTATTTTTTATGAGAACTGCATATTTTTCTATAAGAACTGTGTATTTGTCTTTGAGAACAATCTATGAGAACTGCGTATTTTCTATGAGAACTATATATTGTCCACAAGAATTGTGTATTTGTCTATGAGAACTGTGTATTTTTCTATGAGAATCGTGTATTGTCCATGAGAACTGTGTATTTTTCTTTGAAAATTGTTTATGAGAATTATATATTTTCTATGAGAACTGTGTATTATCCATGAGATCTGTCTATGAGAATTGTGTATTTTTCTATGAAAACTATGTATTTTCTATGAGAACTATATATTTTAGTGTGTGGTGAGACTATGTAAACAAGTGTATTTTCTATGAGAAGTGTGTATTTTTCTACGAGACTTGACAATTAAAAATTCAATTCTAAATCAATTTATTTCCTATGTGAACTATTACTTTTTTTACTTTGATTACTTTTTTGAAGCATGACGGTGAGAACATTTATAATTATATTTGATTTGATTACCTTTTTATTTTTGTTCAATTTTTATTCGTGTGTATATTTTCTATGAGAACTGTGCATTTTTCTATGAGAACTGTGTGTTGTTCATGAGAACTGACAATGAGAACTGTGTATTTTTTCTATGAGAATTACGTATTTTTCTATGAGAACTGTGTATTGTCCATGAGAATTATCTATTAGAACCATGTATTTTCTATGAGAACTATATATTTTTTATGAGAACGGTGTATTTTAGTGTATGGTAAGACTATGTGAAATATATATTTTTTAGTTCATATAGCCAGTTTACATAGTCTAATTCTCATAATCAGTTTACAAAGCTTCTCTATGAGAACAATTACTTCTCATAGCCAATTCTCATATAATTGACTATGAAAACTAGCAGTTCTCATAGAATTGACTATGATAATTGACAATTTATATAGCCAGTTCTCATAGCTCAGCTCACAAGGCTAGTTCTCTATAAGAACTGAGTAGTTCTCATAGAACTGACTATGAGACTTGACAGTTCTCATAGCCAATTCACATATCTGATGGTATTTTTGTCCGAAATAATATGATTCAGGAATTGATTCTAAAAATATAGCTCTCATAGTCTCAGTTCTCGTAACCATAGTTCATGTGTACTTTCTAGGAGATTTGTGTATTTATCCATGAGAACTGTGTATTTTCTATGAGAATTGTGTATTTTTCTGTGAGAACTGTATATTAGAATTGTGTGTTTTATATGAAAACTGTGTATTTTCTATGAGATCTGTGTATTATATATGAGAACTGTGTATTTTTTATGGGAACCGTGTATTTTTCTATGAGAATTGTGTATTTTTCTATGAGAACTGTCTATAAGAACCATGTATTTTTCTAAGAGAATTGTGTATTTTTTATGAGAACTGTGTATTGTCCATGACAACTATCTATGAGAACTATGTATTTTCTTTGAAAATTGAGTATTGTCTATGAGAACTGTGTATTTTAGTGTGTGTTGAGACTATTTAAACTGTGTATTTTTCAGTCACATAGCCATTTCACATAGTTCTCATAGAACTGATTATGAGAATTGACAGTTCTCATAACCAGTTCACAGAGCCAAGGATATTTTTGTCCGAAATAGTTATCATAGACACTTCTCATAAAGACAATTCTTATAAAAACAATTCTCATAAAAACAGTTCTCATAGTAAATGATATTTTTTTATCTTACATAATTTCATATTCAATATGGATCTTATTTAGTAGATATCGTCGAATAGGTTTCAAAAATATAATATTTTTTTAAAATGAATATCTACAACAAAAGATATGACTTTTTGAAATTTAAACAATGTTTTAATAGTGCACCAATGTTCATAGAGCATTGGATAATTGTTCTATACTAGATGCTCTCTAGTTCTTTGCGCTAATGCGCATGAAGGGGCATGATTGGAATAAAAAATACAAATAATTGTGCAGGACTAAATTAAGTCCGAACCTAATTTTTTGTGCCGGCCTAAAAATTTTCCTATTTTTTTTTATTTTTTATTTATAGAAAATTAGAGGCCGGTCCTCATTTTAAGGTTCGATTTGATCCCAACCCTGAATATTATTACCAAGTCTATTTAGGCTCGGTTATGTTGCATTTTGACTTTTTTGCCCAAATCGACATGCTGTGATCATTTCCTCTACTCTTTTTCTCTCTACAATGGATCTCGCGCAATCCCCCGACAATTCAACTCCCTCTTCACCATCGCCGTCTTCTATACTAGATGCTCTCTAGTTCCGTGCGCTAATGCGCGTGAAGGGGCATGATTGGAATAAAAAATACAAATAATTGTGCAGGACTAAATTAAGTCCGAACCTAATTTTTTGTGCCGGCCTAAAAATTTCCCTTTTTATTATTTATTTTTTTTATAGAAAATTAGAGGCCGGTTCTCATTTTTAGGTTCGGTTTGATCCCAACCCTGAATATTATTACCAAGTCTATTTAGGCTCGGTTATGTAGCATTTTGACTTTTTTGCCCAAATCGACATGCTGTGATCATTTCCTCTACTCTTTTTCTTTCTACAATGGATCTCGCGCAATCCCCCGACAATTCAACTCCCTCTTCACCATCGCCGTCTTCGTGGACCTCTCTCTCGCCTCCCCGGACCAGCACAGCCACGAGAACCCCTCCCGCCTACGCCACCGGTGTCGCCGCCGCTGAACACATTGTCGTCTTCGAAGTGGCCGCCAAACACCTTATCGTCGTCTTCGAAGTGATCCCCTGACCCATCTTCTCCCACTATTCCCCCCTTCACAAATTTCTCGCCTGGGTTTCGAAAATTCTGAAAAAGAAAAGAAAGAGAAAATTGAGGAGGTTGGACAAGAATACACGGCAACTCAGATTTTTGTACAGTAGTGAGTTATCTTTAACCTAGGAAATGGGTAACCTTTGTACATTCATGTATTGGCTCACAACATTCTTATACAGTATTGTATTATATCATTCCCATTGTCATGTATTTTGATTTTAGAATTTTCGAGACTAGGCTTTGTTGTAGAGTTCAGCCCTTTGTACAGATTTTCTCTTATTCAACAAAAAAATTGTATATTGTAAGGATGTTGTGTGGTGAGGCTATAAGAGCTGTGTGGTTAGGCTATGTAAAGTGTGTAGTGAGTCTATGTGAACTGTCAAAATTTTATGTGAATTATGTATTTTAGCGTGTGGTGGGGTTATGAGAACTGTATGATTGGACTATGTGAAGTGTGTAGTGAGTACTCTATGAGAACTTTCAAAGTCTTATGTAAACTGTTTATGAGAACCATGTATTTTAGCGTGTGATGAGACTATGATAACTATGATTGGATTATATGAAGTGTGTAGTAAGTCTATGTGAACTGTCAAAGTCTTATGTGAACTGTCTATGAGAATTATGTATTTTAGCATGCGGTGGGGCTATAAAAATTGTGTGGTTGGACTATGAGAAGTGTGTAGTGAGTCTGTGTAAACTGTTAAAGTCTCATGTGAACTATCTATGAGGACTATATATTTTAGTATGCAGTGAGGCTATGAGAATTGTGTGGTGGGGCTATGAGATTTGTGTGGTTGGACTATGTGAAGTGTATAGTGAGTCTATGTGAACTGTTTATGTAAATTGCAAAGCTCTATGTGAACTCTGTATGTTAGCGTGTGGTGTGGCTATAAGAACTGTGGATTTTAGCGTGTGGTGGCGGACCTTCAAACTCAAGTGGTTACTTTAAATTGAGCGTTTCGTTGCGCTTTAAAAATGGGCGCACCCGCTTATCGCGATCGATTTTTGGGATGTATGCTCACACTACTACACTTGGTTGGATTTTAGCTGAGTGCTACGAATTTGTTCCATTTTTTAGTACTTCGAAAAATTGTTTAATTTTTGTTCGTGTGTGTATTTTCTATGAGAACTGTATTTCTTCTTATGAGAACTATGTATTTTCTATGAGATTTGTGTATTTGTCCATGAGAACTGTATATTTTCTGTGAAAACTGTCCATGAGAATTGTGTATTTTATATGAGAACTGTGTATTATACATGAGAACTATCTATGAGAACTGTATATTTTCTACGGGAACAATGTATTTTTCTATGAGAACTATATATTTTTCTATGAGAACTGTCTATAAGAACCGTGTATTTTTTATGAGAACTATCTATGAGAACTGTCCATTTTCTATGACAACTACGTATTTTCTATGAGAACTGTGTATTTTAGTGTGTGCTGAGGCTATTTGAACTGTGTATTTTTCAGTTCACATAGCCATTTCATATAGTTCTCATAGAACTGACTATGAGAATTGACAGTTCTCATAACCAGTTCACATAACCAAGGGTATTTTTGTCAAAAATAGTTCTCATAAAGACAGTTCTCATAGAAATATTTCTCATAGACAATTTTCATAGAAACAGTTCTCATAGAGAGTTCTTATGGCAAAGTGTATTTTTTTAATCTTACATAATTTCATATTGACTATGGATCTTGTTTAGTAGATATCGTCGAGTATGTTCCAAAAATATAATTTTTTTAAAAATGAATATCTACAACAAAAGATATGACTTTTTGAAATTTAAACAATGTTTTAATGGTGCAACAATACTCATGGAGCATTGGATAATTTTTCTATCCTAGATGCTCTTTAGTTCCATGCGCTGATGCGCGTGAAGGGGCATGGTTGGAATAAAATATAAATAATTGTGTAAGACTAAATTAAGTCCAAACCTAATTTTTGGGGCCGGCCTAAAAATTTCCCTTTTTTTTAATCAATCTTTTGTTGGATTACCCTTCCCTCCCCTCTATGTACCATTTAGCAAGTTTTTTTTAATAAAATGTTACTTTTGTCGATTAAAAAAAAAAAATCAAACTTCACTTTTCATATTATATCCCTACATTTTTTTGTTTCCAAGAAGATCTTTAATGCAAAAAAGAAGGAAGAAGAAAATCAAAAACTTCAGTACTTTGACTTTTGAAATGGACACATTTTGGGACAACAAAAAGGAGAATATTGGACAAACAAAAGTGCGACGGAGGGAGTAGTATTTTATGTGCTACTAGTAATTGCCCGTGCCTGAAGGCACGGGTCAATAAATTTGTTATTCAGTATGATTTTGAGTAAGCTTAGCTAGCGGAATGTCCGTACCTGAAGGCACTTGCAAACAAAAACCCAACTATCTTCACAAAATCCACTTTATAAGTTTGAAAGAAGATTGAGGTGGTCTCACTTCCAACATGGCTTTTGACGTTGCAAGGTTGGTCATTACAACCTGTAAAAATCAAATACTGTTTCAGCTCACACATACCATTTCAAGCATCAAGTATTTTAGTAGAAGTCGATGCCATTGCATTATTGGACTTGCATCTACTAAACCTTTATACAGGTTATTCCTTAATGTAGAAAACTAATGACATATTCGTTAGCAAAGAAGCAAATTTGTAGGTAGTTATAAACTACAAATTGCTACAAATTGCTGGAAGTTAACGCATTAAGGACTCAATTTCCAACTCATCTTTAACCTGGTACAAAGAACTCAGCTTCCAACTCATCTTTTTCAATTTCCATGGAGAACGCATTAAGAAAGTACAAAATCACCAAATACAACCAGAGAAATCAGCTTCAATGTTCCAAATTCGTGAGTTCCCCCTTTATATTTACGATGCTATTCGCCACAAAGCTAACCTGTCATTAAACACAACTACACTATTTGCTCCAACAAAAGAAAATACTAATCTCTAGGTGGAAACAGAAAATGGAGACCAAAACAGACAACAACAAAGTAAGAAAACGGTCCCTCCGTTAGAGAAGAAGATCAAAACAGATACTGGCAAAACGCTCGACCTCCTATTTGATCGGGTATTCCTCCAAGAGATATACACGTGGTAACTACAAAAGATACCGGCAATACCGTTGGAAAAAATATGAAATACTACTTGAAAATAACACTGAGTCTACTACATATGAATTACGGGTTGAAAAAAATAATTAGGGTAGATATTCAAGTGCTTCAATGATATGCAAAAGTTTCAAGGGCAAAACAGAACTGGCAATACCGGAAATAGAAAATGACCAACAAAATCTATTATATCTGGACGCAAGGTATATTGGTTTCAGATTTTATCAAGCAAGACGTGTTTGTGAAACCCTACCACTAGATGACCGACAATTTCCTTTCCCTTTTCCTTGGCTACACAGCTGGCCTTCTTATTCCCTTTAGAAAGTTCCATTGCTCTTTTATTTGGAAGAAAAAAACAAATAAACCACTCGTCAGGATAAAAGAATTTTGAGCCAATATTTGTTTAATTAACAAACTCAAAGAGATGGGAATAGCCTCCATAACCACAATTTATGATTTGTACATATTGGTTTAAGTTTTGGCCGGACAAACTTTGTGCGTGCCTATGGCACTACCCCAATTGGAATTACCTTTTAAATCTTGGTGGCGGCTCAAATACTATCGTAGCTAGAACTAAGCCAACCCCTCCACTAATTTATAGATCTTGATAAATGAAATTCAACTACCTATGTATAAATAGTCTGTGTACGGTATTTTTTGACCTAATGATGTGAAAAATCGAGTGCATCAATTTCACCGTTGGGTTTTTGGAAAGACCAAATTCTAATTTTACATGAAAGACAATGGCCTAATTGCATGCTTTTACACATGCAATTCATCCAGAGGTAAACTGGAGTTTTGTTGTGAAACTGGAGAAAGGTTTCAAGTCCTTAGCAAGTAGATATTCAGCCCATGAAATTTTTAGGTTAGTTCATTCTTAGTTGGAGTATATGTAGACACTGAAAAAAAAGGCGAAAATACGACTTAAGGGCTTGTTATTAATCCTATCAAGGCCTCTACGTTCCGTGGCAATTGGCTTTGGATTCTCTTGGAAATATTTCTAGTTCCCAAATCACTCATTCTTTATTGGTCTCTCGCACATTTCATCGAACGCGTAAAATGCGAGTACGAATTTTAAGTAGAAATCTCTACTCGCACATTTCATCTTCCACGCAGCTTTCAACTTTGTTCTTGTGTGTGTGTTTAGTGTTCAAACTTAAAAAACAAGTGTTAGAGAATAGTTTGATTCTATTTCCGCTACATATACCGGTATGAGTGTTATTTATCTTACATGGTGGATTTCGTCGAAGTAAGAGATGAGAGAGAGAGAGAGAGAGGGGGAGCAGTGTAGATGAGAGTGAGAGAGATAAAAGATTACCAGGGAAACCCATTCTTCTTGCCAATGGTGCAGATTACGAGAGAAACCCATGACCAGGGGAAACCCAAACGACATTGGTTTTTTTTTTTTCCGGACCAAATCCATTCTACTCGACTAAGCTGAGTTTTTTTCTTCTTTTAATCAACACAACAGAAGCCGATTGGTAAGGGAAAAAAACAAACCGATGGCGTTTTTGTAATATATTTGAAAGAGCATGGTTACATTATTAAGAGTATAAGAACGCATTTCGGCCATTGAATTAAATGAATTTCAACCCTTCTAATAATTTGTAGTATTTGCCTGGAGTCCACACCCTTGTATTTTATGAGTATATTTTATGTGCTATTTTCGAACAACAAAGATAATATCGATATAAATAAGTTAGAAGTTGCTCCTATAGTTCCAATCCCCTGTCCGGTCCCCTCTCGGCCGTTAATCTCGCAAATCAACGGCTGAGATGTGCCGAGCACATTTTACTCTAAAACGATCAACATCGTTTTGGCTAGACACATCTTAACTGTTGATTTGCGAGATCAATAACCGAGAGGGGTGGGACAGACCCCTGTCCAGATTGGGGTCGGACAGGGGATCTCGGTCCAATTTATTGAGCTATACTCGTGCCTGAAGACACTATCAACATTATTGTCGGATTAAAGCGATTTGAACCGATCTTATAAAATGACTTTAAATGGATTTCATGCCGTTCTAATTTATATTATACATTAGGTATGACTAGTGCCTAGAGACACTATCAACATTGTTGTTGGAGTAAAGCGACTAATTTCAACTTTTCTAAGGAAATGGCTTTTAATTGATTTCACGCCGTTTTAATTTATAATAATATAGATGTAGATGTGCTGTGTCAAAAGATACAGGGCAGCTTCTATATATAGTACATTGGCCTGCATTAGGTATATATGAATCGTGCGTAAAGACGCGATCAACATTATTGTTGGAGTAAAGCGATTCATTTCAATCATTCGATCTACTAATAAAATGGCCTTTAATGGAGTTTACGCCGTTCTAATTTGTAACATACTGGAATGACTAGTGCCCGAAGACATGATCAATATTATTGGTGGAGTAAAGCGTTTCGTTTCAACCATTCTAATAAAATTACTTTGAATGGATTTCACGCAGTTTTAATTTATCGATAACATAGTTATCGATATGCTAAGTCAAGGATACATGGCAAATAGCACAATATAGTTTTTTTGTATCATTAACAATAAGAATATCATTTTTTTCGTGTATGATTAATAATTCAAAAGATTGAGGGGTAGGTAAAGTTTTAGCGAGTAGCAACACTAGGGGAGTCTTTTTTTTTTAAAATTTTTTGATCAGCAAAAAGATTTTATTAAAACTCGGTAAAGGGTACATTGAGCGTCCAATAAAAAATTGGACAGGACACCAATATGGCAAAAACCTAAACACTTGAGGGACAACTTATGTTACTCCTCGAAGCTCTCTCATGAATTTCTTATTGTAATGATTTCATATCTTTTGACCTTTATGATCACTGCGAATTTTCTTAGTTGGTTAATTAACGGAAGTCTATACTCACAGCTTAACTTTTACCGCTCTCCCCATCACTCTCAATCTTTTTTGGAAGAGTTCTTTTAAATTCCGGACCATTGATTGCCTAGACGGACGGTGAAATGTTAAGTGGTGAAACTGGGCGATAGGTGTAGCACCGTTGTTAATTAACTGCATTCTTTTTTTGCTCAGGATAAAAGAACTACATTTCCAAAAGTTTTACCTTCGAATTAATTGGAAGACTAATAAGAGGAATCCTTTTCTGGTTTCATTGCATTTGTTAAGTTACAGATTATTGCATATTACCAGGCTAGCACACTATGTAGATCAAGAAGGCTATTACCCGTACTCTTACACATATCAAAGTAGGAATTGCTAGCATTAACAAAGTACTAAGCTTCAGGACCATCTTCTGGTAACTCTAACCTTTAAACCATGCTTCATATAGAGAATTATGGAAACATTAGGGCGGACATGGTGGCCTTCCACCACTCGAACATCGTAGTTGTGGATTATAGCCGCAGCAACCGCCTTCATTTGAGTGAAAGCCACCTCCTTCCCTAGACAAGTCCTCGGTCCTGCATTGAAGGCCAAGAACTTGTACGATGGCTCGTGCTTGATTGTTCCTCCCTCTGAAATCCATCTCTCTGGCTTGAATTCCGAGCAATCGTCACCCCATATGAAATTCATCCTTCCCATTGCATAAAGAGAAAACATTATTTTCATTTTTGAATCGACGCGATGACCGCTCGGAAGGATGTCGGGCTGACACGGCTCCTTGTGCTGGAATGGAACTGGTGGGTAAAGCCTTAATGATTCACAGAGTGCACTGTGCAAATAAACTAGCTTGCTTACCCCTTCGACACTGAATACCCGCCGTTTGTTAGCTGCTTTTTCCGGTATG
Organism: Rhododendron vialii; assembly: GCF_030253575.1. Taxonomy (NCBI): domain Eukaryota; kingdom Viridiplantae; phylum Streptophyta; class Magnoliopsida; order Ericales; family Ericaceae; genus Rhododendron; species Rhododendron vialii. The sequence goes on along the minus strand of NC_080566.1, from coordinate 30,717,999 downwards.
GTTGTTTTGAGTTCTTCTCTGATCTTGGCCTCAACAATCGGGTGCGTTGAAACAAGCCAGAGAAACCAAGTGAGAGCTGAGCTGGTAGTGTCTCGCCCTGCAATCATGAAACTGAGAATAGTATCTCTCAAGAACTTATCGTTGCATTTCAATCCATCCATGACCTCATCATCACTTAAATACGATGTTAATAGATCAACACCTTCTTCTTCTTTCATCGGCTCGTTTCCTTCGCTCAATTCATGTTTCTTTGTTGAAATAAACTTGGCTATGATTTGGTCCAAGGTTTCACAAGCCTTGCTCAATCTCTTCTCTTGTCCAATCCCTAGCCATTTTTGGAGCTTCCAAATGCTTACTGGCACGGCATGACGATTAAATACAGCTTCCTCAGCAGCATCCATGGCCTTTGAGAATGGAACATCAGGGAGTTCAACAGAGAGGCATCCGGGATCATAACCGGTAACCAACATGCATGTAGTGTCAAATGTTAACCTCTGGAACAAATCTTGCAAATCCACCACTAGTCCTAGTTTGGAGACATGGTCAAGGAGTGGTACGAGCCCTTTCTCCACTTTATCTTGGCTGGTCTTGACCAAAAACTGGTGGAAACGCTGATGAGTGATTAGCAACCGAGCCAGCTTTCTCTGGTTTCGCCACGAATCTCCATCAGAATTGAAAATCCCATCCCCAAGAAAATCGAATATTCTTAGGAATCGGGGTCCCTTGGGGAAATTCGAGAAGTTAGAACTCATTACATAGTGTATGTTGGCTGGATCAACAGTGGCCAACATGTCCATGTTAGCGAAGCGGGGGCCTTTGAGTAGAAAAGTTCCCCCGGATTTGCCTAGAACATCCGCGCATTTTTCATGAATCTGACCGATGTTGAGGAGTAGACTCGGTAGCATTCCAACGAGCGGCCAATTCCACACGAGCCCATCGGCGGTTCCGAAGAAAGAAAGAAGGATAAAGCAGGTGAATGCTATGAGGATTTCATAGTAACCTAGCAACGCCATTTGAGTTTTTTCAGGTAAGTTTGTAGCGAGGAAGCTCTCTATTTATATTACCTCTCTGTTCCTTTTGTTTTTTGTTTTTTTTTAAGCAAAAAGATTTTATTAACAAAGATTAAATGGAACTCGAGCATACTAGCAAAATGCCACTTGAAAACCAACACCAAAGGAAGGCAAGAAATGAAGAAACCAACCGACCAAAATACCTGAAACCTACAACCAAAACCAAAAATGCCAAAAAACACCTTAAGCAAAACCTAAAATCAACAGCCAAAAACCAAACCAAACGCCAAAGAACAGACCAACCCGAAAGAAACTCTGTTCCTTCTGATTATATGTCGTTTTCCATTCTCCATTTTCATCTTATATAAATATGTGTTACGGCATTCCTACGTAGTTGTTGCGTTATACAATTTCTTTTGCTGAGTGTTAAAAAAAAAATAGAAAAATACACTATCCGACAAGAGTAGGTACCATTGCTGTTAATGATTAGAGTATCGATCATCAGGAAAGTGATTTTGGCACTCCACATTCAGTTATCGATATTTCACTTTTTGTCTTTATCCTTTGTTAAATTACCAAATTACCCTTTATTTGTTAGTATTTATCCACTTTAAAGGGTATTATTGTAATTTCAAATATAAACAAAGACAAAAAGAAGAGTACCAATGACTAAAAGTAGAGTGTCAAAATCAATTTCCTAATCATCATCATATACACTTGTAACTGTTTTTGTTTATAGTCATTAAGTGTAGTTAACAAATTCCTCATGGCACCTAACCTAATCAAGTCTAGTTCCCTATCGTCCAGTCCGATCTAGTATTGGGTCATTTGTGGTCCTTTTCGGGCCCCTAAAAACGATCAAAATCATTCATTTTTTAGAGCTCGCCAAGAAAATTAAACATGTCGAAAATCACGTCGATCCAATACATGATTTTGAAATGCATTAAGTTCGTAAAAAAACAAGTGTGCAACACTGGATTACAACTCCTGTAATACAATTATATGAAGCTTAATGCATTTCAAAATCATATCAAATGGTATTGGATCAACGTGATTTTGAACCGGATTAATGTTTTCGGCGAGTCTTAAAAAGTGAACGGTTCCAATCGTTGTTGTGGGACTGGAAAGGGCCCACAAATAGCCCAAAATTGGACCGGACGATAGGGGACTGGACTAGACCTGCTCAGCACCTAACCTATAGCACTAGGTATTAAGGCCTATTTTGGTCTAATAAGCAAAATGGCTGAATTCCTGGATCCATCACCGTTGTGAAAACTCTCGTTTTTGGCAAAGGCATGGATGCGTAGTGTGCGGGCGTGCCAAGACTTGTAGCGCCTAACTTTTGATGAAGATTCCTGTGAATCTTGACTTCTAATGTATGAGCGATTGCGTGTGACCCAAAAGTTAAAGATCACAATGTGGTTCGTTGCTTGCCACACGGTCGTGGACTTAAAATTTCCTAGTCGTATAGGAAATGGACGTAGAAATGTGAACTTTATTACTCCGGGATAATAAAATTTGGTTACAAGAAAAATAAAAATCCAAACTACTTGAAAAAGTGAGTTTGAATGGGGTTTTGAGTACGAGGTACTCGATAGACTACTTTGTTGAAAGTAGGAAAGTATGCTCCGCTGGGAAGGCTTTGATTGTAAGCGTTGAGCTTTGATTGGTGTTGGACCCATTTTTCATTTTCGATTTTGCTATAAATAGGCGCTGCAACATGCTGATTCAGGCCTGAATCCGAATTCTGCATTGCACCATTAGTTGACATGTGTCCCATGATTGCCCCACTTTTCATGCATGTTTGATCATGGGCAATTTTCAGAGGTTTTGAGCAGCTACCAAGGTCATGGGTGACGTGGCAGTCTCCCCACTATCCCTCTCTTTGTGCTAGTTTGACACATGGCCAATTGACTAAGTCAATTGGCCTTTGAACTTGGAGGGAAATAACCACCAGCAATAGCAACTGAATCCCTAAATCCGTGGGCTGCACCATGCGGACCAAATCAGCAGTTCTTTAGTGGGCCCAATCATGGGCCACCTTCCCAAAAGATCTTGGGCTGCATTCCTCAAATGGGCCGCATGTTTCTCGGGCCCAAATGGAAAATACCCACGGCTCAAGATTTACCCAATCAATTACTTAGCTTTCGGCCCAAATTAATTAAGGAATTAATTAGAAATCCAATCACGATTAGCCCGATCTGCGGTGCCAAAAACGGGTATAAACATTGCCCCCCCTACGCCTTGATTCTGTTAAGATTAAGGTGTTTGGAGAAGAGCAATTTTTGGCATCCAAACAGATCTTGATGTAAACAATATTTTATCCGGCCCAAATGTGGCCTAATATTTTTTTCTCTTTTTGAATCGGCTACAATCATTATCAGATCTCCATGTGGGCTATCATCCATAAAGGAGGTCTCCTTTCTCCCTTAGGACTTTAAGAACTTCCAAAAGATTCCTTTTCAACCCCAAATTCCTCTTGTTGTACATGCAGCCTTCATTAAGATAACAACAAAAATTCAAAAGGTAGAGAGAAGAAAGGAAGCGGTACATATCCCCAAGCCTTTCAAAACTGTTCCTCAAAACCAATATCAGCACCATCCCTAATAAAGCTGACCTCTTTTTCTCTCATCCTTCACTTTTCATTTTCGTTGCCCCTCTTTCTCATCCAAAGTTGAAAAAACCTTAGCCACCATTGTTGAACCCACAAAGCTCCAAATAATGTCGTCCTTTAGGGCTAAACAACCGGCCAAGAACCAAACTTCCTACACCGACGAAATCAAGAAGATCATTAAGTCCGAAAGCCTTTCCATCAACTCTGAAATCTTAATCGATCGTACCCCACCCAGCACATCCACTGTTAAAATGGGACTTGGGCCAGCCTTCGATGGTTATTTCCCGGAGTCGCTCCACCCATTCTATCCCCTTGCTGAAGAAGCCTTGCCGTTTGATTTCATCACTACCGATTGGACCGCATATCCCAGGGATATCCCAAATTGGCTCTGGCACAGGCCGGACAAGCAGTACATCCAATGGGTCAATCGTGTAGCAGCTGTGAAGGAGGGACTATGGAAGGAGGTAGGGATCTACGAAGCCATCATGCTCAGCCGCCATCTCATTGATATGGATAAAGCCCTGTTCATGGCTGCGGCCCAGTTCTGGTGTGTTTCCTCTAACACTTTTCATTTTCGTGTTGGTATGATGGGTATCACGATGCAAGATGTCTCCTTTCTTACAGGCCTTCGCCCCCATGGGATTAGGGCCGATTGTTTTGTTTCACAGAAAACCCCATCTTTTACATACCCTGAATCAGCCCAACTGGCCTATTCCAATTTCTTGAAATGCTTTGCTAGTGAAGGAGGGGACGAAGTCACCGAGGAAGAGCATGTAGCTCTTCTCATCTATTGGTTGAACAAATGCATTTTTTGTGTTTCTTCAAGTAGGATTACCAAGGAATTCACTGACATCGCTAAGGCCTTGGCTTCGGGCTAGAAATTGGCCCTAGCCCCACTAGTCCTTGCTCATTTATACCGCGGCATGTAGGAACTGTTAACCAACAAATTTGTCTTTGCCCCCGGCCCTCTTTGGATTGTCACCCTTTGGCTATGGTCATATTTCCCCACACTGGCCCCAAAAATGAACAAAAACCCCGCACATGCATGTTACGGCTGTCATTACGTGGGTCAAGAACTCCATTCACACGACTTTAACTCCTGCTTCACCTACTTTACCATGAACTAACCACTTTGGGCAAGGGCTACATGCTATTCGAAAGGGAAACTGTACCTCTACGGCTGAAAAACCCTGCTGGTGAACCTGAAGAGAACTTTGATGAGCACAAGGAGGTCTGGGCCAGCTTTCTTATTTCGAGAGACCTGTTATATGGCATGAGAATGTTCTCGGCAAACAACAGATGTCGGACAGAGTACTACAACGCTGCCCAATTCGCTCGCCAATCTGTCTTGCAACGAGGATTTCATTGATAGAGTCATCGTACCAGAAAAGACCCTAGAGACCATCCGGAACCAATTTGCCAAGGACGAGGCCACCTTTCAGTTAAGGCCTTACCTTGAACGCCCAGAAAAGTCCCTTAGATTCGGAAAGTGGTGGGCAGCACATGTAGACAAATACTTTGCCGAAGACCTGGGTAAGGTTTTGGCAAAAATTACTCTTGTTGCCATAATTGTGAAAGATATTGATCCTGTCAAGAAGAAGGCCTCTCGTTCTGAAGGTTCCTCTACATCCGCAAGCTTGAAAAGGAAAGGTATGCATAAAGAACTAGCCTCCTTGCCCAGTTTGCTATCTCAATTCAGGTCTTTACTATACTCATTCATGTAATTTCCATTTCAGGTACACAAGAAAATATCAAACTTGAACCAACGGGAACCCCGCAGAAGAAAAGGCTTAAGAAGCTATCTGACAAGAGACCCGCAACTGTATGATCTGCTCAACTCTTTCCTTTCTTATTCAACGTTGTGATTCAGACCTAAATGCCTAAACCTGTAGGAGAAGACTGCTGCCATTGCTGGTAGGGCCCGTAGCAGCACCAAGACTAGCTCCCCTGAACAGGTTAATCTTTCTTCCAAGGTATCTTTGTATCAAAGCCTGAATCTCACTTTCACTAAGGCCTGAATACTTAAATTCATACATTCATTAAACTTTGTGTTTTCATTCAGGCCAAATCGAAGGAAACCACCCACCATGCTGAATCAATCCTAAAAAAGGAAACCAAAAAGACAAAAGCCCAGACGATTCGTTCCAAAAAATTACAAGGGGAGGAAACACAAGAAGTAGAATTGAAGAAAAGTCCTTCCACTGCCTCTGGTGATACTTCCATTGCTTCCTTGGAGGTAAACGTCATATCTTGACTTTGATTCTCCTAATTCTTTCCTGGCCTTTTCTTGACAAACTTACTTCTTATCCTCTGATGAACCCAGGCCACCTCGGAAGGCCCTCCAACCAACCCTGAGCATGAAGCATCCCGAACTCCTGAAAAATCTAAGGCCTCTCCAATCAATCCTGACCCAACACCCATCCAAAAGGAAGAAATTGTTGATGAGGCAGCTGATGAAGACATGGAAGACTTCTTCAAAACTGCTGCTAGCCTCGTTCAGGTATCCCTTTCAGGTGTTTCTGGAGACGGGTCCAGTTCTACCCAAGTGCCCCCTGCTTCGTTTGCTTCGATATAAGAGATAACGCCCCAAGCGTAGGGCCTGATACGTCAGTTGAAGCATGATAATCCGAAAATCCGGGATCGTACCCAATGGAATAATTAATACGAATTTGCTGGATTTGTAGATGCAAGCAAGGGCTTTCGGCTTTTAGACAGCCAACTTGGTTTTACGTGCGTAGTGGAAATTAAAAAAGGCTAAATTGAAAAGCTAATAAACTAAAATAAAAGACAGGTTAGGTCTAGGAATTACTAACACTCACGACTCAAGTCAAACTGCATTTCTCACCCAAATACGCAATTCAGGATACACAATTAAGGTTCCCGAATCGGAAAAATAGAATGGTTCGAACTCCAAGCTAGCTCTAGAATTTATTTAGCAAATGCCTCGTGCGTCAGAGCTCCAAGTATCATGTCTGGTAGGTAGGCGATGCTCCTATCTACACATGATCAAGGAGATTAACACCTTAGCGATTTGACAAATAAATCCGAGCCCCACATCGATTCCCGAACCAAAGGTTTAAACTTTATGGTGAAAAACGCAATTCTACTTGAGCCATGAGGTGCTAATCACCCCATGACCTAACCTTGGAAAACTACTCACCCATATCTATTGAGATAGGAGCAAGCAAAAATCTACTTAACATAATGAAATAACAAGACTAGAAGAAAATTAGAGATTATGATAGATCGGGAGTAAAGCAACAACTTTAATTAAAGCGACAATATCAAAAACTAACAAATAAAGGCAGAAATTAAAATATTCAAAGCTGAAAATGAAGAACACTCAAGAACAATGCAAAGAGATTCAAAATCTATTCTAGATCTAAAAATTGTACTACTCAATCTATTCTACTTTTTTGTACAAAATGATGACATGCATTTTATACTCCGGGGCTCTACGCGCAGAATATACTGCGAGATGCTCTGAAGATTCGCCCCTAAGGCCCTCGGCATCTATGGCAATGTGCTTAAGCTGCGTTGCTAAGGTGGTTGGCATCGATGTAAGCTCATACATCCCATCGATGCCGAGGTAGGTAAGGAACTGGGGTGCTAAAGGGCTCGACATCGATGTAAAGGATTATATCCCATCGATGCCGAGGTTGTTATCTCCAGCGATTGGCCTTCCTTGCCTCGCCTGATCTTGCCTTGCCTTGCCAATTCTGCTCTGCCTTGGCTGGGTAACTTCTGCCTTGGCTCTGCCTGAGCTGTTTTGCTTCTGCCTTGGCCTGAGTCATGCCTTAGCCTTAAAAACTCCTTATTTGGTGGCTTTTCTGCAAAACGAAACTAGCACACTCTACTGGCAAACATCGTTAACAAAAACTAATTAACAATTAAATTGAACTAAAACTAGACACTAGCGCACTCTACATTACATTCTCGGGTGCTTATCACCCCCAACAGCTGAAGAGATTGCCGAAGCCAAAGAGACATTTAAGGCCTTTTGATCAAGATGGACATCAGGACAACTCTTCATCCAGGAAAGGTTTCCTCATTCAAGAAGGCTCTCGGCATTTTAGCCCGGGCGCAGGCCTTCAGCGAAGCCGCCAAAACAACTCTGCAATACTTCTACAAAGACTTCCTAGACATGCAAAAATCATATGACCATGCGTCTCTAGAACTCTCCAAAGTTGACATGAGCCTTACTGAAATTGAGGAACTTCGCTAAGATTTGGGCAAATGTGTAGGTGGCTATGAAGCTTTCAAGACCCAAATTGAGGCACTTGAGGTGCAAAAAGCCGACATTACCAAAGACATCCAGGCTTGGGAAAACCAGATCCAAGAGCTGAAGCAGAAACAAGAGGATGCAGAGAAAAGCATGGTGGCCTTGGTGACCCAACAATCAAGTCTGGAGGCTCAGCAGAAAGAACTGTTTACCACATCCAAGGCTGTCAAGATCAAGCTTCTACCTCTGGTTCCTAATCAATCAGGCCTCCAGACCTCAAAAGAAAGGTTAGAGGCCCAACTCAACAATCTCGCTGCCTCATGGGACAATCTTCGATCAAGCCTCCTCAATGAACTATAGGCCATCTTTGCCTTGTAATAAAGTAGAACTTTTATGTAGCCCTGAACTCTAATCCTTAGGGCTATTGGTGTTTGCATGGCCTGATCTTTAGGCCTTTTTGACTGTTAATGTTTTTGGTGGCCTAAACAGATTCAGGCCTTTATGGTGACCTAAACAGATTCAGGCCTTTACTTATCTACTATGGCTTTGATGGTAGCTTTTCATTAAAATCTCTCATTTCCCACATCGTAGGATAATGATGTTTTAAAAACTTTCCATTGATAGTATGTTTATGCATTCCACCATCTAAACCCATTAAAAGATAAACATCACCTTCGAACACCTTGCAAATTTGATAGGGCCTTTCCCACGTTGGGGACCACTTTCCATACCTTGGGGTTTGTGCGCCCAAAGGGAGAACTACCTACCATACCATATCACCTTATGTGAAGCTTTTTCTTCTAACTCTTCTATTATAAGCCTTAGCCACGTGATGCTTCTGAACCAGCATATGGTCTAAAGTAACCTCATCTCATCAAGGTCTTCCATCTCCATCAACATAGCTTGGCTATAATCAGCGGGACTTAAGTCATTCTGGGAAACAATTCTGGCCGATCTAACCGTCACATCCATAGGAAGTACGGGGTCATGGCCATATACCAGCATGTACGGAGTAACATTTGTAGCCTCTTTCTTTGAAGTTCTGTAAGCCCATAATGCATCAGAGAGGAGCTTATGCCAAACCCTTGGATTTTCTTCTATCATTTTCTCAACAATCCCAATCAAGGTCTTATTGGTTGATTCAGCCTGACTATTCCCTTGTGCATAATAAGGTGTTGAATGAGAGAGTTGTATATTGAATTGGCTTGCAAAGGCCCGAACTTGTGCTCCAAAGAACACTAAGCCTCTGTCCGCCACAAAATGCTCCGGTATTCCAAACCTATGAATAATCTTTTCCTTCATAACTTTGATCACATCCTGTTGATCCACAGATTTCAATGGAAAGGCATCTGCCCACCCGTGGCTACCAAAATGAACCGGTGCTGTTACGATGAAGGGGGGTAAATCATCCCAATTATATCCAAAGCCCAGCCTCTAAAAGGCCACAAATTTACTACGACTTGATAATCTATCGCAGGTGTGTGATGTACTGGGCCATGAGCTTGACAAGGCTGGCAGCCCTTAGAAAAACGTATAGAATCCTCTAAGATAGTGGGCCAATAATAACCATACCTTCTAATCAGTCACCTCATCTTTATACCGGACTGATGTGCTCCACAAATCCCTTTGTGGACTTCTGCCATTAACTTCATGGCCTCGGTATGGCATAAGCATCTTAATAACAAATCATCTTCGAGACCTTTCTTGTATAACTCATCCCCAAGAAGAACATAACTCAATGCTCTTCTCCTAACCTTCCTACTAGCTCCCAAATGTGGCCGTTTTAGGTAAGCAATGATAGGATCCCGCCAATCCTCCTTACCTTCCTTTTCTTCTTCAACTGGAAGGTCTGAGACAAATACCTCTAGGCCTAAACCTCTTCTCCTTACAGAAGGGAGTAGTCTTTTCTAGACCGTAATGATCTTATGAAGAGTCTCTGGTGATAGCTTCAGGCTCGTTGAGGCCTGAGCCAAGCTGTTTGCTTCAGTATTCATACTTCTTGAGACATGTTTGACGGTTACGTTATCAAAGTCTTGAATTAACTGCACCGCTGCCATGTGTGGGCAGCGTGCCCTTGGAATTTTCGGATTCCAAAATGCAAGGGCCCAGATCAAGGGAGCGCGAGCGGGGAAGCAAGCGCTCGCAAAATACAGAGTCGCCACTCGGGTTTGAAGGTCCGACACCCAAGGAACCGTATTTCGAAGCACTTGCCACACTGATTGATTTGAAAAAAAGTTTAAGGAACCAGTCCGTCATAACCATATCTGGGTTCGGGAGCCAGGTTAGAGAGGGGAAGGGTATTATGGCACCTCTCTCGCCCAATCCGGAGATCGGTCTCTACTTAGGCATTTGCGAAAAACGTTTGTTTTGCGATTCTGTTTCATTAATCAATTTTTAGCCAATTAGGGCGGGGAACAGTTAATCGGGGATTTAAAACTGTAACGGTTTGCAGGATGTGAAAGATATGGCATGGATGGGCGAGATAACAAATAGTAAATGGAATAAAGTCCAAAACGTCGATCATACATTAAAACGGTGCTGTGTATGATTTTGGCACGAACAAACGGTCAGCTTGCATGCGTGAATCCATCTGCATGCAAGCAAACCGTCGCGCGACAAAACCATACACTCGCGCGAGTGTTGATGCCTCACCAATGGTTTGAATTTTACTCCCTTCTGGGCTCTGGAAGGACCAGTACTCACCCAGGTGCAAACCAAGCAGTTTATAAGTACTTGAAAGTAAACAATATTACAACAGACAGATGGAAATATTATGGAAACACGACCCCTAAACAGTGGGGGTGTCTAAACAGAGGCCAAGGCCAAACTGCTCATGCAAGGGCAGTCCCTGAAAAACGTAGAACCATCGCGCGAGGGAGTGATACACGCGCGCGATCGTTCAGACTGGACTTCCAGGAATTGCTTTGCATGCTTAAGGCTCTGAGACATATTCAAAAGCATCCCAAGAGCATTCCGAACCAAGATAAGTCATAAACTAAGCTAAACTGTGATTTTTAGCATACAAAGCAGTGAGCTAATACTTTTAAAAGACTTGAAAGTGACTATGAACACGACAAGAAACTTAAAGACCAGCATCCCTTCCCCACGTGGTCCAATCTCATGTAGACAGAACTATCGCGCGAGTGTGTGGGACCATCGCGCGAGCGAGTGCTTGGTAACGGCTCTTGAAACCTTGCTAGCTTTAGGGCCAGAACTGGTATTGATTACCAGCCTTGACCCTGCCAGCCCCCCTCAGGGGTTCGAACAGTGAGCAGAAAGGTATTATACATTTGCTTGAGTATCTTGGAGATGGCTTGAATGAGGTGGTGAGACTTGGAGGGTGATTATGTGGGAGTGAGTGTGGTATGGGATGTTTGTGCTTGAGCTTTCCTTCTTCTTTCTTAAGGAAATGTTGGTAACCCTTTGAAATGAAGCATGTGAGGGGGTTCTTATAGAAGGAGGGGTTGGTTGGTGGCTAGGCAAGGCCATGCAACCAGCCAACAAGGCTGGTCACAATTGCTTGGTGGAGAAGTGGGGTGGCAAAGGTGATGGGAGAATGGGGTTGAGGTGGTGCAAGGGGAGCCCCCCAGAACGCTGTTCAGTCGAAGAAACGGGGTCACATAGGCCTGTAGCCCCCTGATCACCACACAATCCGGGTGAAAATGACAGGTGTTGACCATCGCGCGAGGGTCAAGCTAACCCCGCGAGGGTCAATAGTCAAAACTTTGACTTTGACCACCACCTGGCAAGTGAAGCATCGCGTGATGGTCCTAGTGCATCGCGCGATTGTTAAACCCATGGTCCAGGTTTGGATTCAAGGGTTTTCAGGGTTAAGGATGGGTTCCACACACGCCAAACTCAAGCCATTCCATGTTCTCAAGACTGTTTTCGACCTGATTCATCATCGGGGAAACAAGAAACCGAAAAATGAAGTAAAACGATCGGGAAATCAGATTGGGGTGTCTACACCATGTAGTAAGGAGCTAGCTCCTCACTATAGCATTTAAACGTCCCCGCCAAATGGTTGATTACAAGGTTTGAATCCCTTAAAACCCTTACTTCTCTAGCCTCAAGATCCCTTAGGATCTCAAGGCCTATTATCATTGCTTCATATTCAGCTTGATTATTTGTACATGGAAAATCAAATTGAAAAGATAGCTCTGTTCTCAGGCCTTGAGGAGAAATAATGATAATTCCACAGCCTGAGACCATTTGAGTTTTTGATCCATCAAAGAGAAGAGTCCAATGAGTGAGTGAGATTTCAAATGTGCTCAACCCTATATCAGATTCTTTGCCGATATCCACGCAAGGATGATCAGCAAGAAAATCTGCTAAGGCCTGGCCCTTTACAGCCTTTTGAGGGACATATTGAAAACTGAACTCCATTAAAGCCAGAGACCATTTGCCTGTTCGGCCTCGCATGATTGGCCGAGAAAGCAGGTACTTAATAAGGTCTGTAAGACTCATTATGTAAACCACAACGGGAAGCATGTAGTGTCTCAATTTTATTGCTGCAAAGTACAAAGCAAGGCACAACTTTTCAATAGGAGTATATCTCCTTTCACAAGGAGTTAACAGCCTACTTAAATAATACACAGCTTGCTCTTTCCCTTGCTCGTTGTCTTGTGCTAAAAGGCATCCAATAGAACTTTCTGTAGCTGAAATGTTGAGCTTTAAAGGCTTGTTCTTGATGGGAGGCATAAGGACTAGAGCCCTTGCTAAGTAGCCTTTGATCTCGTCAAAGGCCTTCTGATGGCTTGCCTCCTAAACAAAAGCATCTTGATCCTTCAGCTTCAAAAGTTGAGAGAAGACCTAAACCTTTCCTGCAAGATTTGAGATGAACCTTCTCAAAAAGTTGAATGATCCCAAGAGCTTCTGCAATTCCTTCTTGGTAGTTGGAGACTTTGCTTTTATGATTGCCTTGGCCTTATTCTTATCAATCTCAATCCCTCTATTGTGAACCAAAAACCCTAGGAACTTGCCTGCGGAGACTTTGAAGGCACATTTTAAGGGGTTCACCTTCAAGTCGAATTGTTGCATTCTCAAGAACGACCTCCTCAAGTGTTCCAAGTGTTCTTCATAGGACTGAGATTTGACCACTATTTCATCGATGTAGATCTCCATGAAACGGCCAATAAAGTCATGAAAAATAGCATTCATTGCTCGTTGAAATGAAGCACCAGCATTCTTTAGGCTGAAGGGCATCACGACCCACTTGAAGGTTCCCAAAGCTCCGGGACATCTAAAAGCAGTCTTAGCCATATCGGCCTCATCAATGAAGATCTGATTATATCCGAAATGACCATCCATAAAGGACAAAACCCTATGACCAGAGGCCCCATCTACCAAAAGAACTGCAACTAGCATTGGATACTCGTTCTTTGGGGAAGCCAAATTCAGATTTTTGAAGTCCACACAGACCCTGATCTTGCCATTCTTCGTAAGGACTGGTACGACATTAGAAAGCCAAGTAACATACCTAGCCGTTCGTAAAAACCCAGCATTGAAAAGGCGTTCGATCTCATCTTTCACTTGCAAGTAGACCTCATTAGACATCCTCCTTGGTGGCTATTTGAAAGGCCTGAATCCTGGCTGAATAGGTAACTTATGTTCCACCAAATCTCTAGACAGGCCTGGGAGTTCGTCATAATTCTAGGCAAAACAAGACCTGAATTCTATTAAGAGCTGAATGAGCTTTTCTTTCACATCCTCTGGCAAAAGTTGACTAGTATATACAGGCCTAGGATTTTCTGAATCTCCTAAGTTAACTTCTTCCAAAGGATCTTGAACATCAGCTTTCAAGTCATCTAACTTGGCAGGGGCTGCCTCCAAGTCTTCCAACCTAATCTCATCCAAATCCTCCTCCAAATTGTCATCTTCATTGATTACTTCGGCCGAACAGGCCGAATAATCTTCTTCTTCCTGTTCTTGTTCTTCTTTAAGCCTCTTTTCGAGTAAATAGGCCTCAAACTTTGTCAACGTAACCAACAAGGCCACGTCCTTCTCCTTTTCTGAAGGCCTTACTGACATTTAAATGATCGATTCATTGAAGCTGTAAGCGGCCTATTTGACTCCGTGATCATTGGGCCGATTAACTCTTGGTATAGTGCCTTCACCTCCTCTACTGACTTGTGAGCAGAAACAGGTACACTCTTGTGATGGCCATACTTATCCAGGCCTGTCACTTTCATTGGGTTGACATCTTCGTCGTATAATCCTGCCTCAGCATGATTGGTTGAGGCATCAAAAGGTCTACGATCTGCCCATATTATCTCTACATCTTTTTGATTCCAAAAAATCAGACATTGGTGCAAGATTGACGGCACGGCCAAGCAAGCGTGAATCCAATCCCTTCCCAACAAGATGTTGAATGAAGATCGTGAATTTACTACAAAGAAAGGAGTTGTGAGCGTCTTTGACCTAACCGTTAAATTCATGATCAAAATTTCCTGACAGATCGTTTCCTGTCTAGTGAAGTCAGTCAAAGCAGCTGTTGATGAAACCAGGTCTTTATCTGTTTTGCCTAGCTTGAGCATGGTAGATCTAGGCATGAGATTAGCTGCCGAACCATTATCAACAAGGAGTCGATTGATTGGCATTCCGTCCATACATCCTGAGATATATAGAGGCTTGATATGCTTCGTCATCTTAGGAGTTGGCTTTTCAAATATCACTCTTGCTGCTCGGTCTTCCGTGGAATTCTCATCCTCGTCCTTCAATATTATCACCGAAGGCCCACCTCCATTCAGACCTGAATTGAGGGATTCCTTCAGTATTTCAGTAGTTTCACCCATTTCCACCACGTCACCCTCCATAGCAGTAAGCTTGTTGTCTTTCACCTCTAATTCAGATGGAAGAAAAACAACCATGTTGCACGGCATCCTTGAAGCCTGTCCAGGCCTGAATTCTTTGGCCTGTGGATTCAAGCGTGGCTTGCCCCCCGAGTCCTGTTTCTTTGACTCAAGAGCTTCCTTCTTCAATAAAGTAACCTGCCTTGGAGGAGGCTTAATTCTAGCCTCTTCAAGGGTTTTTTCCAGTAAAGCCTTCTTCTCAAACCGAGGAACCTGCTCTAAAGACGAACCGGCCACCTCTTTGTACGTTCTCTCCAAGGGCTTGTGTTCTTTCCTAGGCTTGACTGGTTCGACCTTTAACTTTTATCTAGGTAACTCCATCACCTTTTCCTTGCTAGGGTCATCTTCTTCCATCATGTCCCCAAGCAAATCTTCTTCTTCCTGAGCCCTTCTTTCCGCCTGCCTAAACCGTTGGCAGCGTCTTTTTTGAGACCGGGACAATGGTGGTTGTGGAGTGGGAAACTTAGGATGTTCAACCTTATGCCACTCATTCGGAGGAATGACAGGAGGTTTAACGGTCCTAGACCTGCCTTTGGATGGGGCTGAAATTCTAAGATTGTTGAGCTCATCTTCAATCTCCACCACACCTGGCTGGATTCTGTTGAATACCGATTCCCGTCTGATCTGGATCTGTTTCTGTTTAGGCCTGCATATCTCTTCAGGGCTGACTTCATTTCTGCCCACGATTATGCTCTTCAACACAGGTATGGATGGAACTGCATGATGCCCACATTCGGTGCACACCAATGAGCAACTCGGTTTCTCTGGTTTTCTGACTCCTTTAGGCCTTAACCACCAGGACTTATTCTTTTCAAACTTCCTCACCCTTTCAGGAGTGAAATCTTGCTCAAAATACGGATCCCAGTAGTTGTCTAATTTAGGTCTGAATGCCGCTCTGGAAGGTGCCCCCAGGTTTACTTTAGGCCTAGGTGCAGTCCTGGGCATGGACCTCATATTCATCGAAACCATGTTTGCGCTTAGGTCTGAAGGAAATGGGTTACCATCGACTCCCATGGCTTGCTTGTCCTTTTCGGGAAACTTAAATTCTCCCCGGTCAATCTTGTCTTAAATGTCATTTCTAAACACAAAGCAATTATTCGTTGAATGACTCCAAGAATTATGATACTTACAGTATTCTTTGCCCTTTAGCTCGTCCAATGCTGGGATCTTGTGGCCAAAGGGCAACTTCAACAATTTGCCCGCCTAGAGCTGATAAAAAATAGCCTCTGCCTTGCTAATGTCGAAGGTATAGGCCCTGGTCAGCCTATTAGATGCTTCTTGGATCGGTTGTTTCGTAGGTTCCATCTTGACGAAGGCCTTGCAGACATAAGGCTTTATATGGATGATCTTAGCCACATCGACATCGACACTAGCCTCTGTCTTAACCGTGGCGACATCATAATTAGGGTCCTGATAGTACGTCCCCTTGGAAGTTGACTTTTTGTCCTTCTCCTCTTCCAGAAGCTTTTTATAATGCGAGGCCTTTGCAGACAGTTCAAACAAGTCTCAAAATTCTGTACTGTGATACTTCTTCTTGAATTCAAAGTCCAAGCCGTTCAGTGCTAAACGCACATACTCGGACTTGGGCAAAGGAATCTTACACTTGAAATGTGTTGTCTTGAATCGTGAAAGATAGGATTCCACGCCTTCTTGTGGAAGTTGACGATAGCGTGACAATTCCGCCATCGTGATCTCTGGTTCAACCCTATAAAACTGTTGGTGGAACATCTTCTCGAGCTGAGCCCAGGTTTGGACAGAGTTGGGTGGCAGATTGATATACCAAGTGAAGGCTGTTGCTGTCAAAGAATTCAGAAAAAGTCTTAACTTGAGTTTGTCATTCGTTCCAACTTCTCCATACTGCACCTGAAACCGAGCAATGTGTTCCACCGTGGACTGCATATTCTCCCCTGTGAAGGTCTGAAATTCAGGAAAACGATATCCCTTTGGAAAAGGCTCTCCGTAAACCTCTTCTGTATGGGGCTTCCTGTACATGGGTTTGCCCAACGGCCTGAATCCAGGCCCTAACTGTTCCTGAAGCAAATCCAGGACTTCATCTCAACCAATCATGTTTGGCATTGGAGGCAGCCGTGGGCTTGTCTCCTGTGCCTGCAGATTCACGCTTGGGTTTGCCCCCCGAGTCTCTGGGGCTGAATGGGCATGAGACACATTCTTATCTTTAGCAGTACCTTGTCCTCCGTGAGGAGGCCTTTTGTCTGCCTTTTCAGGCCTGTTTTGTTGCTCCACCAAAACGGCCCTTTGTTCCTTGTTCATTGGAGGAGTCGGTTTTCTTCCAATAACCACTCCTTTAGCCTTTTCTCCTGCCGGTGCAGAACTGTTTGACGAAGAAGCCTGATAGAACACTTGTAGTGGTGGTGGTATTGGGTCCTTCAGACCTGTCTGTTCATGGCCGTTGCCATAAACTCCGAACTGTGGTAGAACTTGTTGCTGAGGGACGAGTGGCAGCCTCTCTGTCATTGTGGCAATCATGTTATTGATTGCTAGAGTCAAAGGCTCTATGGACTGAGACATCGTTTGTGACACGGTGTGAGAAATCTCTTGTCCTGCAAAAAACATATAATTCTTGACACTATCCGTAGCGTCATGGAGATCTTGTGTACTGAGTTGAGGAGCGGCCTCCTCGAGTAGCGGAACGTCAACAGCAACTCCTTCAGGGCTGCCTGGAGGATTGGCAGTGTTGGATCCGACGGTGGTGGATCTGGTTGCGGCTGTTGATTCTTCTTTGGCGGCATGATTGAACCTTTGAACGGCTAGTGTCCCACCGGGCGTGCCAATGAAAACTCTCGTTTTTGGCAAAGGCGTGGGTGCGTAGTGCACAGGCGTGCCAAGACTTGTAGTGCCTAACTTTTGATGAAGATTCCCGTGAATCTTGACTTCTAACGTATGAGCGATTGCGTGTGACCCAAAAGTTAAAGATCACAATGTGGTTCGTTGCTTGCCACACGGTTGTGGACTTAAAATTTCCTAGTCGTATAGGAAATGGACGTAGAAACGTGAACTTTATTACTCCGGGATAATAAAGTTTGGTTACAAGAAAAGTAAAAATCCAAACTACTTGAAAAAGTGAGTTTGAATGGGGTTTGAGCACGAGGTACTCGATAGACTACTTTGCTGAAAGTAGGAAAGTATGCTTCGCTAGGAAGGCTTTGATTGTAAGCGTTGAGCTTTGATTGGTGTTGGACCCGTTTTTCATCTTCGATTCTATTATAAATAGGCGCTGCAACATGCTGATTCAGGCCTGAATCCGAATTCTGCATTGCACCATTAGCTGACATGTGTCCCATGATTACCCCACTTTTCATGCATGTTTGATCATGGGCAGTTTTCAGAGGTTTTGAGCAGTTACCAAGGTCATGGGTGACGTGGCAGTCTCCCCACTATCCCTCTCTTTGTGCTAGTTTGACACATGACCAATTGACTAAGTCAATTGGCCTTTGAACTTGGAGGGAAATAACCACCAGCAATAGCAATTGAATCCCTAAATCCGTGGGCTGCACCATGCGGACCAAATCAGCAGTTCTTTAGTGGGCCCAACCGTTGGCCACCTTCCCAAAAGATCTTGGGCTGCATTCCTCAAATGGGCCTCATGTTTCTTGGGCCCAAATGAAAAATACCCATGGCCCAAGATTTACCCAATCAATTACTTAGCTTTCGGCCCAAATTAATTAAGGAGTTAATTAGAAATCCAATCACGATTAGCCCGATCCACGGTGCCAAAAACGGGTATAAACACGTTGTCCGATCATTTTTCATTATGGTTGTAGATAAACATACTTACGGTTTTCTTAACTCTCTCTCTCTCTCTCTCTCTCTCTCTCTCTCTCTCTCTCATTTCAAGAGCATGAGTAATAAGTGCCTCTCGGTATCAAATTTCTGAATTCACCACTGCAGTCCGATATCATTTATTTATTTATTAAGGAAGTCAAGTGATTTACAAGTTCAAGAAATAAAGACGTACTTACAATTTTCTCTACCAAATCTCTCTCTCTGGATGGAGCCAGGGCTGACAAGTGCTGGCGGCCCCCATTGCAACAAATTTATGAGAAAGTACTATTTTTAATTACGATGAAACTCTCTAACTTTGCCACCAATACTAGATTAATTGTGTCATATTTTTTAGATTATAACTAGCTCAAATAAGTGACCCAAATCTAATTTTATTTACTTCAGTGAAAAGAAAATATATACAAATCTAAAGCGAGAAAAAAATTAGATATTTAGACTTCAATCCAAACTCTTTCTTTATTGGAAGAGAGAAAACGTATATAATGATGAAATAAAACACAAAAAGATATTAATTTGCTCAGAACATCTTTAGATCTTCGAGATAACTATACATACGTCCTTAAATATTATCCTATTGAATGACTTCACCAGTGGAAGATAGACGACAGTTGAAATTTGAGTAGAAAATTATGAAGTTCGATGTTTCTAATTAAGCATCATGGGTTTTAAAATCTTAATTAATTACCATGACCATTTCACAGTTGTGTCAAGTTTTAAACAAAACGACAAAATCTATGTACAGATTTTGCAATAGGATATAGAATGAATTTTTGACAAGTTTATGGATCACATAGATTGAGAACGGCATTGCTAGATATCTTGATATTGATTTTATCATAGATAATTATAACACAATATATAAAAGAACGTTGAGCATAATTCAAGATGTCTTAATTTAATATATAAATACGCATTGAGTAGAGAATCCATTTTTTTTTATTGTACTTTATGCGCATGTGAGTAGCATATATTGTTTGTCGGATAGGTTTGGATTTGTTTCAGGTGATAAAATTATTTGTATTGTAGTTCATCTTTCTATTTTTGTTTTTAGTATATATGTTCGGCGCGATTAAATTAAAATTCTTGCTCCGTCCCTTTTTTTTATAGGAAAAAAAATTTGATTAAAAACTCGATAAATGGTACAAATTCTGGCTCCATCCTTGCTTTGACATTTTAGAAATAAACCCACTTGTACCTTCCTCCCTCTGCTTACCTAGCCGACTTCAGGTTAGTACTGTGTAGTGAGGTGCACAACACTATGCTGTGAACCTCTGAGCCGTCGGATCGTACATCCGACAGTTCAGATCTCATTTCGGCAACCAACGATCGAGAGCCCTTCATTGTTGAGATGAGATCCGAACAGTCAGATGTACGATTCGACAGCTCGAAAGTGCGCAGCACCGTGCTGCGCAATGCACAACACCATACCCCAATTCCTACCCGGCCCTGTGGTTGCATCAATCGATATCCATCATTTTCATATTCTCTGGCTGGCTCTTTGATCGATGATAGTGGATAATTTAGACAGAATATTGGGGGAAAATAATCTGTGCAACGGTTATAAACTTTACTAATTATTTTAAAGCTATTAACCAAATTAAATGGGACATTCAATCTCAATGTTTATGCAAGATTTTTTAGTACATAGTGATATTGTCACGCGATATCTAAATTTGTTCGGTAAATTTCAAATGCTCTGGAGTTGTGGAGCAATTACAAATACGTACGATGCTTGGGGTGTGCTTAGAACCTGCGGGAAGAAAAAAGAAGAAGAGAAGGACTTAAGAGGAAAAAGTATCTAAACAAAGAAACTTTAGTAATTTTACATGACGGTGTCCCAAGGGCATTGAATAATTTTTCGGTAATTCTACTCTCCCAAAAAGGGGAGCCCACAACTTTCCCAGGAACCTATGTGGCAACTACACCTCATCTTGTGTGGGTCCGGCCCACCAAATGCATTTATTTTTTTGAAGTAGGGTTGCAAATGAGCTGAGTTTTTGTGTTTGAGTTTGACTCGTTTACTAAGCCGAAAACTTGAGCTTGAGATTGACTGTAAACGAGCGGAGTAGTTGATGGGGCGAGCTTGATATATGTATAAATAAGCCTCTATAAACGAGTTGAGCCTACTTTTTTGAGACGAGCTGAGCTTTAGAGTGTGAAGCACGACTCGTTTATGGAGCGAGCCCAAAAGGTGGCCTCGAGCTTGGCTCAATTACTAAATCAGTTGAGACTGGCCGAGCCCTAACGAGCTGAGTCTCGAGCTCCTTGCGAGTAGCTCGACTGGTTTGCAGCAGCTATATCCTTCTGTACTTTTGTATTCTTTTTTTTTATGAAGGTTAAGAGGGTAATTTCACTTACTAACTCACCTAGGCAATTGCTGACTAGGGAGAGGCTCAGTGAACCCTTTAAACACACACACCCAAACTCCCGATGTGGGAGCCAGCCCAACTGACGCAGGTCCAAGAGCCTCGCCGCGGATCGCAGCACTATGACAGACGGGCCCAAAGAGCCTGCACCAGAGGTCGGACACCACCACAATGGGTAGGCACGACTTAGTTTTTTTTTGATGAAGGTTAAGAGGATAATTTCACTTACCAACTCACCTAGGTAGTTGTTGACTAGGGAGAGGCTCATTGAACTCATTAAACACACACACCCAAGCCCAAACTCCCGATGTTTGTATCAAGTCAGCGGAAAACACAGTTTTCTTCTTGAAGAAACAAGACCGATTGCGCTTTACACTCTCGCCTTTCCTCACTGCCCGCTTGTCACAGCCGGCCACCGTTGGCTCTTCTTGCCGCTAACAACAAGATCTCATCTTCCCAATCTTCCATCATCCATCTCCCCAATTAGGTCTTTCATCTTCCCAAGTCCCAACTGTTGGAATTTGGGCCTGGTCGGGAGCCAACTCGGGTCGCACATATGGGCATGACCCGATGACTCATTCAATAGAGTTCATCTTATCTCTACAATAAGATGGAGGAGTAGCACACAAACTCTATCTCCTAGTGAGATTCGAATTTGTACGCATCCGGGATGCTTCTCTATTTAATTCCTACATAAACACAAAGTAAAAAACATAGAAAAATGCTAGAACAAAGTTTCTCTCTATTTTCTCTCTCTATAGAACAACTCAAGCTTTTGTACTATGGAACTGAGGGTGATACTCGAAACTCGTTGTATCAGTCCATCGATCGCTAAGAGATTGTTACGGTTCATAGATTGACGTTCGGGGTTTGTAAATTAATCATCCTCCAAAAATCCGGTTACAGGTTAAAACTGAAGAGAGGTACCCCGACCACCCACTTCTGCATTCGTAATATATATTGTTTACACCAACCTTCCAAGAAACTTGTACATCTCGGACTCGGAGAATTGAATGCATCCCGTGAATCTTAGGCTAGAAAACAGTCAGAGCAACAAATCTGCATGCACCAAGTAAAATCCCTAAAGCCCGAAAGTGGCAAACTAAACCTTTTAAGTCCAGAAATGCCAAATTTTCTATAGAATCCCAAATTGGTTAGGAAAGAAAGCTCTGACCGCAATGATAGATCTGGAAATGACAAACCGCGAGCGATGAGTTCTGTTAAGAAAATGCTGAACGAGTTAGAGATAAACTGGGTTGCGTTCCGTGAAAGAAGATGAGTTCCATGAAAGAAAGTTCCACCCTCCAAAATGTGCCATATATGGAATTGGTGTTATTGCCGATGGTATCTTGTAGCCTCAATGTTCCACCTTTAAATGGAATCACTCACCTAATTACATATACCAATCCATCCATGAATAGAGTATTACTGAAATCTTTGTTAGGTGAGTTTACAAGCTTCTCCATCTTTTTTCATAGATTGCTTCTCTCAGCATTCTAGGAAAAGAAATGCACAGAAAATATCATGCTCCCTCCGTCCAAAATTGTTGCTCCTGTTCTGGGCATCCAACTTTTTACGCACAATACGTAATTGTATCCAGAAAAGGAAAGAAGTACGAACTTTTCTTTTAAATTGCCCTTTGTTTTGAGAGTCTAGGACAACCAAAAAAAAAAAAAGGAGCAAAATTTTGGGACAGGGGAGTAGCATTTTTTTTTTGGTTCGACGGTCATAGGCGTACAAATCAACTTACACGCAACTCAACTAATCTTCTCTCCAGTCTGGTCAAAGGCATGCCATTTTCACCATAATATTGCATCCTTTCCTGATTCCAAGCATTTGAACTTATAGAAGCAGAAACAATTTCAATATCAAAAAGACAGAAATTTCATTGCATCTTCAAACAGTAGCACACGCAATTTTCACTGAACATGTAGTCGATTCCAAAGCTCAATTTTGCATTACATTCCATGCACTAAACAACTACACAAGTTCAAATAATGCTCTTCACAGCTCAAACAACATATATAGTCCACTTCCCAAAGTTTCTGGAAAATTTTACATCCAAAAGAGTTTACATAAGGAGGGTAGAAAAAATTATCACACCGATAACTTAAAAGTCCAGAAAATTCCATCATTTGCTACTGATATTGCCAGGAAAGATCACTCTGGCGATGACTGGAGATGACGAACAACACAAGAGAGATGATGAATGACGAGGGAACTGTTAGAATAGAGTTGGACTTAGTCCCACATTGGTTGCTTATGTTATGTAACTAGTCGCCGCATAATATAAATAAAGCTCACATGTGTTAGGGTTAGTTAACACCCTATACACTTTTCCTTCCTAAACAACATGGTATCAGAGCTAGGCTTTCGGAGGCTTTTCCCATTTGTTTGTGCCATAGTTGCACTTTGTTTCATTGTGATCCGTGTGTTTCGGATTCTTTGTTGACCTCTCCACGTGCGAATCGGGGGTCGCATGTGCGGGGGAGTGTTGGGATTTGTCCCACATTGGTTAATTATCTCCTCCAAAAAAACTAGTATATAAGCCTGGGCGGCCTCTCCACTCTTTGCCAATTGGTTTGGAGTTGGATGCTGTAACAGGAACCACTCACGGGTGAGGTGGATTTTCCACGTCCAATTCTCTCAACTTCACTCCTTTGTCATCAAATTACTAGCCTGAGTCTGAAGTACAAACATGAGGTTCTGAATAATACTGGTGAAATGTTGATAGGAAGGTACACCGCACGATGTCTTAATAACACTGTGCGATGTATCTTCTGCACCGTGCGGCATTTATTATGATATGGGCAGATTTTTGTTGTATTGTTATCTCATTTTTGTACATCATCCATTTGGTATGTACTATACAGTAAGCACCATGAGCACGTTCAAGTGATATATCCAATCCCATGTCCCTATCCCATACTTGTTTTCTAAAGGTTTTCGTTTTTCAAATGATATTAATTTTCCCCCTTTGAAAATGTTTATTGGGCGAGCGGGGTGCCTTTTCAACAAACCTCCCCCGTTCATAACATGGCCCTCGGACTCAAAATCTCAACGTTTTCGCTAGGCCAAAAGCTTTCTTTTTCAAATCAAACTCTCGGTTTCTCAGATCATTCATCTCAAAAATCCGAGTGGCGACTTTCAAGCGCGCCGGTTGGGGAGCCCACACCATTCAACCCGTCTTCCACCCATGACCCAAAGCTCACCTTCCAATCAATTTACAGGAATTACTTTTTTTTCCAGGTTCAACCGAAGAACATTTACGGAAGTATATAGATCGGCGTTGAAGCCTTCTCTACAAGAAGTTTACAGGAAGAGCATTCACAAGATCGGCTCAAGAGAACGGTCACGAGCAAAAAGGTGTGCTTCGCATCCCCTGCGACGTCTTCATTTTTGAACGGGTGCTCAAAGCCTTGCAAGTTGGAGATGAGTCAGTTTGAGATCTTCTCAACGACCTGTAACAGTCTATCTTTCAAACTACTTTTGCATTTTTTCGTGCTATTCAAATGAGATTGGAGCGGATCTTGGTTTGTTTTTCTTTGTATATACATAGACCGGATGTGGAAGTTAAATAAGTCATGTTCGTTCTATCAAGCAGATTTCATGGTGTATTTTTTTTCATGTTGTATTTTGTTTATCAAGCAGATTTTATGGTGTATTATATCAAGTAGATTTAATGGTGTATTTCATTTCATGATGTATTGTATCAAGCATAATTCATGATGTATTTCGTCACTCATGGTGTAGGAGGAGGTGGAAGAGGAGAGCGGATGCGACGGGAAGAGATGGAGGTGGAGGTGATGGTGGAGGAGGAGCGGTTGCGACTTGATCATGATGTATTCCTGGAATCATGGTGTATTCCTCTCGGTTCATTAAATCATGACTCAAATTTGTATTTTTATAATCATGTAGTATTCATGAAATTATGATTGTTTTTTTCCGATTAAATCATGAATTATGATTATTTTGGAAGTTTTATCTCATTTTTTCTTCCCCAATTATTCCTTTTTTTGAATTCCATAATATTGTGCATTCTTTCCATTTCGAAATCACCTATTAAGTATCATTAAAAATCAAATCCCACAAAGATAGGAAACAAATATATAACTATACATACATATATCATTAAAAAGGGCAAGAAGGGTAATTCACCCATCGGAAGGATGAAAACATAACCACTAAAAGTGGGTAGATGAATATTTAAAAACTCCTATTTTTTTCGTATCTTTGTGGGACCTCGAGTGGGCACCATACGCGTGCGGTGGACATGTGTGATGAAATGTGCGGTGAGCCTTGACTTTCTGAAATTTTTATGTGCTCTTGAGGAGTTGAGACCTAAGTCACATAATTCCTTTGAGCTATTGGGTGAGTGTGAATGTGAAAGTTTTGTACACATCCCATCAACAAAAAATTCATCAGAACGAAAATTGAGAGCGCGAGAGAAGTGCGGAGATTGAGGAAAAAACGCAGAGCATTTTGAAGGATTATGTAACTAAGGTTCATGTACTTTGTGTTGGTAATTAATGGGACAAAATGACACAAGTATGTTGTGAATGGTGTGGAACAATGCTCCAAGACCACCAAATAATCTATTCTTACCTGCGTAGCGTCCTATTCTAAAGAGAGCTGCTAATGGTACAGCAAAAGCTGTACAACAGCCATGTACAGATGGTTTTTGCGCCCGTCTCGGGTCCTGCAAAGATGATCAGAGCCGCTCATTTTGTTCAAAACATATTGTTTATGGACCATATAAAAAATCATCTCAATCCGGTATCGCTAAAGGCGTTTACGAATCATCCAACTTTGCTTCAGAATTTGGACGGACCCTATAAAAAATCATCTCAATCTGGTATTGCTAAATGCGTTTACGAATCATCCAACTTTGCTTCAAAATTTGGACAATATGTTTTGAACAAAATGAGCGGCTCTGATTATCTTTGCAGGACCCGAGGCGGGCGCAAAAAGATGTACATGGCTGCTGTACAGCCCTTGCTGTACCTCAATCTTTACTGTATTCTAAATCACAAATTACATAATGTGTGTGCATGAAAGGATTTCTGTTTAAAAACATCTTAAATTACTAAATTTACGAGAACAAAAATTAAGAGCGCAAGCGAAAGGTCTAATTGAAAGATCATGTGAATAAGGTCCTAATACTCATGGGTCGAAAAAAAGTCCTAATACTCTAAAACATTACACAGTACTTTCCTGAAATCTGCGACTAAGTGCCGACTCTATGTAGTGAGTAGTGACAAAGTGTCATGGAGCGCCACACCACACAATTATGCTCCCCCCGACCATCGGAAAAAATAAAGTCTGAATTGTTAAAACCTTTTTGGTCTTGATTGAGACGTTGTAGTATTTATGTTCCTTTAACTAAAATAAGTATTTATTTTAAAAATTAAATGTGATGTATTATGAGACAATAGCTTATCTCAAAAAATGAAAAATAAATACTTAAAAAATAAAAATTTTAGCGAAATGAAACTTTAGTCTATTCCTACTGGGTGTTTACACCCACTTTTTGTCCTACTGGGTGTTTACACCCATTTTTTTGCAAAATTTTAAGAAAATACTGGGTTAATGTTTTATTTTTTATTTTTTATTTTTTATCCTAACTGGGTTAATGTTAGAAACACCACTTCAATACAATTACTAGCGGCATGTCCCGTTCAGTGCACGAGGCACCACGTTGCAGTGTCCCACACTCTCATCTGTCATGCAAATGTGTAGTAGAGAAAGAGTTCAGGACACCCCGTGACGACGTTTCAAGAGTATTGAATAATTTTTCCTTTCCCTCATTGAGGACTCGGCCAAACCCATGTTCCCACACACTCTCTCTCTCCTCCAGATTTGGACCCATGTTTCCCTCCCACCCTTTTTAACAAAAAAGAAGAAGAAGAAGAAGTTAAAATTCTAGGAATTTAGAATTGTTGGTTTAGAAGATTTCAAGGACTCAACACAATTGTATAGGATATTGATTGATTGATGTTCAAGCAAACGGATTCATATACATTCCAGTTTCAGCGGCTTCGAATATTGTGTCCGGAGTTGTATAGAAAATTGTGTTTCTAAATTTTCTTGTCGTTTTAATGTCTCCAAACGAAAAGAATACAAATTACGTATAAATTACATATCTGGACAAAAACAACTACAGTAATTGATTCTTCTAAGTGTAGTCTTTTCTATCTCCACTGGAAAGTAAGTTCTCAAAGATTGTTTACTTATCGTTAAAGATAAACTTATTCACGGAGCCTCCGCTCAATTTCGCGCGTCTATTTCGGCTTTAGATGGTTCAGATTTTAATAAAACTTTTTCGATTTTATTAATATCCAAACCGTTCAAGGCCGAAACAGACTGCTGAGATTGTACCAGAGGCGGCTCTATGTGTATAGTTGCATGGTCAACTGAACACCTAAAACAAATTTTTTTGCTAAGAATACATGTAAAAATTTTGAACTAACCTTACTTTGAACACTTAACTCAAATGTCAATAAACACCCAATTGTAATAGTCTTGAACACCTAATCCAAAAAGAATTGAACACTCAACCCAAAACTAATTAAATACTCAATTACAGCCCATTAATCCAGGTAATTCGTATTTAATCACCTAACACATTACCTCAAATACATCTCACAATCATAATGAAAAAAGAAATAGAAAAAGAAGAATCTATAGGGTTATGTATTATGTTCTACGTTCTCTCTCCATCTTTATTGTCGATGATTTAAATCTTTTAATTTCACATTCATGCATGACAATAACTATATCATTTTTATTTGTTTAGATAGCTTATAGAATTATGGATAAAAACTTTAAAAATTCAACTACATTGCAAAATCCAATTAATTTGAATAATATTCCTTCAAATTTAAGACTACGATAAAAAAAATCTCATTTTGGCATCCTAAAGAATAACATACTTTCGAGAAGGTCAGTTTCAATATACTTGCTACAATTTTTTTCGAAGGGTTTTAGTACATAGATTGATACGTTGGTTAAACGTTGACACAAAATGTGTGAACTCTCTAGGACAACTGTAAAATTTTACCGCCTCCATTCTCGAAACACTATCGAATACGCAATACAACAACTTTCAAAAAAACTAATTTTCTTATAGTAAAAAATAGTAGTGTGTATATTTTTGAGTTTTCATTTTGCCTCGTAGTTAATTTTTTTACAAATAGAGATAATGTTTTTTGACTGCATTATTTATACTAATATATGAGATTTTTACATATATTATTGGTTAATAAATCAGCTATTAGAGTTAAGGTAATTTCTGAACGCCCTACCAAAAATTTCTGGAGCCGCCACTGGATTGTACTCTGTAATAAGTTTTTGGAGTTTTTAAATATTCATCCTCATACCTCACCCCACGTAAGTATTCATCCTGGTCATTTTCCAGAGTTATGTTTTCATCCTTTCAGAATGTGACTTACCCATCTTACCCTCTCTTTTTTTTTTTTTTTTTTATAAGATATTCATATGTGTTTATTGTTTCCTAAACTAAGGGAATTGTTTCCTAAATTAGGGGGATTGGGATGAATATGAATATCTGCAATTTAAGTGAGATATTTTTGGAGAATTTCAAATTTTCAAATGTTTAAGTTACCAAATCCCACTGATTGGGGTTTCCATTTAATACGGGATGAACTCTTATTCATTTTTACATGTTTTATTTATTCTTAATATTTATTCCATAAAAATATTAAATATTCAAAACATGATGTAATTCCGAACAATGAACATACTAACATGACATAATTAGAACATGAAATCATGATTTTCATGAATTTGGCATCATATTCACGACATATTCCGAAAAAATGTGGAATCAATTCCATAACATCACATATTTTGAAAAAATTATCTATAAAAACATGACCTATTCATTTTTTACTTGTTTCATCTATTCTTAACACTTATTCCATAAAAACATGACATGTATATTCAGAACATGACGTAATTCCAAACAATGAACATAACAACTATTCCATGCTAACATGGCATATCTAGAACATGAAATCATGATTTTGGCATCATATGCATGGCATATTTTGAAAAGAATGTGGAATCGATTCCATAACATGACATAATTTGAAACAATAAACCAACTGCATTTTTTGCCGCATTTCATCCGTCCCTAACATCTATTCCAGATATTCATATTCAGATTTGTTGAAATCAAAGCCTTCTTTTCTTTTTATCTCCCTCTGCGATTAATCCGTTGATGGAGAAGCAAAGCTCCTTTGCTGTATAAAATAGATGAGAAACAGACGTGCCCTCCAGTCCTCTTTGCTTCTCCGGCGCGAATCTACACCATCGTGTCCTCGTCGAGGGGGCCGCTACTGGGGAGGGATCGGGTCGATGAGGTCCATTGGTGATGGCGGAGAAGGAGCTATGGTGGACGGCGTTGTTGGAGCGACGACAATCTAGTGAGAGTAATCATATGGCGGTGGGGTGGATGCATCGGGCCGCAATGGTGAATTCCAGAGAGAAAGAAAGATAGAGGAGAGAGTGTGGGACTTCGGTGGTGGAGTTGATGGCGATGATCAGCTCTCGTTGCAAGCCGCCGGAATGAGATGGCCTCTGGCCGGAGAGAAGAGACAAAGTTGATGGTGTATTGGGTGGGTTACAGGATGGGGGTTGTTAGGTTTAGTGGGGTGTGTGTATATATATACCATTAGGAAATGAAAAAGATATATACGTTTTTCATATTTTAGGGGACTTGTGGACTTATGTTTCAATCCAAAATTTCGGTGATATATATATATATATATATATATATATATATATATATATATATATATTAAGGGCATTATTGGGATTATAAAAGAGTGGGGATGAAATCATAAGTGCCAAAATTGAGCAGGATGAAAACCTACGGGAAGTGAATTCTGAGGATGATTCTTTAAGTCCCCCTAAGTTTTTTTGTATTCCCGGAGGCCTGTGAATAAGTTTTTCGGTTTTGACGTTTTGAGTTCTGATGTTTTGATCATAACAAGAGAAAAAGTTCACTAAAGTTGACGAGAAAAAACCCATCAAAAAGGACTCTTCCAAACACAACTTCGGGTAAGATTGGGTTGGCCAACCATAACAACTTTAGTTAGACATGATCGAAAGAATCCTTGCCTACTGGAGTCGGGCAAGACAAGAGGGTTTTCCTAACTAACTGCTAGAGATGAATGAGACGGGGCCTAATCACGTGATCTCGAGGCTGAGTAATTATTTAGGCCTTGTTCTTCTCAGTTTTTTCTTGTTTTGTTCTTATTTAATTTTTTTTTTTTTTGCATTTGCTAGTTTTGCATTAAATTTTTATAGATTATTGATTTTAATTTCTCGACGAGAAGAATTGGAAAAGTGGTTATTTACCACCATTTCACAGTTGTGTCAAGTTTTAAACGCAAATAAAAAATGGTTATTTCTCAAAATACTTGGGTAAAAGTGCAAAAAATTTACTTTTCCGATTCCTCTCGTCAAGACAAATCAATATCCCAAAAAATTTTAGCTCAAAACTAACAAATTCAAAAAAAAAATCAAATAAGGACAAAATTTTTAGATTTAAGTTAAGTTTAAGTTAAGTCTAAAAGAACGGAGCCACTGTGTCTAATTGGGACACTATGTGACAGTGCCCCAAGCCTCTCCACTACACATTGTTGTGACATTCTTGTGGCATCCTCACACTTAGTCTCAGACCCCACATAAATATGGGAAGAGGCCTGGGGAATCACGTGACGGTGTCCCAATTATGGCATTGAATAATTTTTCAATAATTCAACTCTCCCATAAAGGGGCGCCCACAACTTTCCCAGAAACCTACGTGGCAACTGCACCTCATCTTGTGTGGGTCCGGCCCACCAAATGCATTTATTTTCTTGAAGTAGGGTTTCAAACGAGCCGAATATTATTGTGTTTGAGCTAGGCTCGTTTATTAACCCGAAAACTTGAGCTCGAGATCGGTTGTAAACGAGCTGAGCAGTGGGATGAGGCGAGCTTGATATATGTATAAATGAGCCTCTATAAACGAGTTGAGCCTACTTTTTTGGGATGAGCCGAGCTTTGAAGTGTGAAGCACGACTCGTTTATGGAGCGAGCCCAAAACTTGGCCTCGAACTCGGCTCGATTACTAAATCAGTTGAGACTAGCTGAGCCCTAATGGGCTGAGCTCGAGCTCCTCACGAGTAGCTCGGCTGGTTTGCAGCAGCTATATCCTTCAGTACTTTTGTGTCGAGTCAGCGGAAAACACTGTTTTCTCCTTGAAGAAACAAGACCGATTGCACTTTACACTCTCGCCTTTCCTCACTGCCAGCTTGTCACAGCTGGCCACCATCGGCTCTTCTTGCCGCTAACAACAAGATCTCATCTTCCCAATCTTCCATCATCCATCTCCCCAATTAGGTCTTTCACCTTCCCAAGTCCCAACTGTTGGAATTTGGGCCTGGTCGGGAGCCAACTCGGGTCGCACATATTGGCATGACCCGGTGACTAATTCAATAGAGTTCATCTTATCTCAACAATAAGATGGAGGAGTAGCACACAAACTCTATGTTACGATCCTAATGTCTCACATCGGCTAAGTACTAGCCATGTGCATATAAGCACTTGGGCTTGCTTTCCTTTTAAGCCGGTTTTAAAAGATGAGTTCTACCTAAGAGTTTGTATCATTGGTATCAGAGTCAGCCGCCATGTTGCAATTTGACCTGCGGAGGGGGGCGACCTCTAGGCTAGATTAAAATACTTAAAAAGTATTGAATATTGATAGGGTGGTGGAGCCGCCAAATAAAGAGAAAAGGCTACCATCGGGTCAGTGTCGATAGAGTGGGCCACCGTGGACGTCGGTTGCGGAGAGTGGTAGCCAGATGCATATAAGCTCTTGGGCATTCTTTCCTTGTAAGCCGGTTTTCAAGGGTGAGTTCTATCCAAGAGTTTGTATCATTCTATCTCCTATTGAGATTCGAATTTGTACGCATCCGGGATGTTTCTCTATTTAATTCCTACATAAACACAAAGTTAGATACGTAGAAAATTGCTAGAACAAAGGTTCTCTCTCAGTTTTGTCTCTCTATAGAACAACTCAAGCTTTTGTACCATGGAATTGAGGGTGATATTTGAAACTTGTTGTATCAGTCCATCGCTAGGAGATTGTTGCAGTTCATAGATCGACTTTCGGGGTTTGTAAATCATCCTCCGAAAATCCGATTCCAAGTTAAAACTGAAGAGAAATAACCCGACCACCCACTTCTGCATTTGTAATAGTATATATTGTTTACACCAACCTTCCATGAAACTTGTACATCTCGGACTCGGAGAATCGAATGCATCCCGTGAACCTTAGGCTAGAAAACAATCAGAGCAACAAATCTGCATGCACCAAGTAAAATCTCCAAAGCCCGAAAGTGGCAAACTAAACCTTTTAAGTCCAGAAATGACAAATTTTCTATTGAATCCCAAATTGGTTATGAAAGAAAGCTCCGGCCGCAATGATAGATCTGGAAATGACAAACCGCGAGTGAAGCGTTCTGTTAAAGAAAATGCCGAACGAGTTTGAGATAGACTGGGTTGCGTTCCGTGAAAGAAGATGAATTCCATAAAAGAAAGTTCCACCCACCAAAATGTGCCATGGAATTGGTGTTATTGCAGATGGTATCTTGTAGCCATTGCCCAACAATGTTCCACCTTTAAATGGAATCACTCACCTAACTACATATACCAATCCATCCATGAATAGAGTATTACTTGAAATCTTTGTTAGGTGAGTTTACAAGCTTCTCCATCTTTTTTCGCAGATTGCTTCTCTCAGCATTTTAGGAAAATAAATGCACAGAAAATATCATAATCCTTCCGTCCAAAATTGTTGCTCCTGTTCTGGGCATCCAATTTATTACGGACAATACGTAATTGTATCTTGAAAAGGAAAGAAGTACGAACTTTTCTTTTAAATTGGCCTTTGTTTTGAGAGTCTGGGACAACCAAAAAAAAGAAAGAAAGGAGCAACATTTTGGGACGGGGGAGTAGCATTTTTTTTTGGTTCGACTGTCATGGGCGTACAGATCAACTTACGCGCAACTCAACTAATCTCCTCCCGGTCTGATCAAAGACATGCCGTTTACACCATAATATTGCATCCTTTCCTTGCTCCTTGCATATCAGCTTATATATACAGGTTTATCTAACAACAATAGAAGCTAGCAGAAACAATTTCAATATAAAAAAGACAGAAATTTCATTGCATCTTCAAACAGTAGCACACGCAATTTTCACTGAACATGTAGTCGATTCCAAAGATCAATTTTGCATTACAGTCCATGCACTAAACAACCCCACAAGTTCAAATAATGCTCTTCACAGCTCAAACAACATATATAGTCCTCTTCCCAAAGTTTATGGAAAATTTTACATCCAAAAGAGTTTACATAAGGAGGGTAGAAAAAATTATCACACCGATAACTTAAAGGTCCAGAAAATTCCATCATTTGCTACTGATATTGCCAGGAAAGATCACTCTGGCGATGACTGGAGATGACAAACAATACAAGAGAGATGATGAATGACGAGGGAACCACTCACGGGTGAGGTGGATTTTCCACGTCCAATTCTCTCAACTTCACTCCGTTGTCATCAAATTACTAGCCCGAGTCTGAAGTATAATTGTCGGGGAGTACCGCCGCGTGTTACTTCGGACTACTTTACAAACATACATTCTTGTTGGATCTACCACTAAGTATATGTTATAAAGTGATCTGAAGTACCACGTGGTGGTACACACTAGGCCCACCTTTTGGTAACTTTAACCAGTAACCCATGCTTCATGTAGAGAATTATGGAAACATTAGGGGATACAGGGTGCCCTTCCACCACACGAACACGGTAATTGTGGATTATAGCCGCGGCCACCGTCTTCATCTGAGTGAAAGCCACTTCCTTTCCCAGACAAGTCCTCGGCCCTGCATTGAACGACAAGAACTTGTACGATGGCTCGTGTTTGATCGTTCCTCGCTCAGAAATCCACCTCTCCGGCTTGAACTCCGCACAGTCCTCCCCCCATACGAACTCCATCCTCCCCATTGCATAGAGAGAAAATAGCACCTTCATTCTCGGATGAACACGATGGCCGCTGGGCAGGGTGTCTGGATGAAGAGGCTCCTTGTGCTGGAACGGAACCGATGGATAGAGCCTTAGGGATTCACATATTGCGCTGTGCAGATAAACTAGCTTGCTTACCTCTTCTATATTGAATAATCTCCATTTGTTACCTTCTTGTTCCGGTATGACTGATTCGAGTTCTTCTCTAATCTTGGCTTCAACAACTGGGTGCGTCGAAACAAGCCAAAGAAACCATGTCAGAGCTGAGCTAGTTGTGTCTCGCCCTGCGATCATGAAATTTAAAATTGTGTCTCTCAAGAATTTGTCATCACACTTTAGTCCCATGATCTCATCCTCACTCAAATAGGATGTCAATAAATCCACCCCATCTTCTTCGTTCGATTTGATCCCTTTCCTTAGCTCGTCTCTCTTCTTCGATATGTATTTGGCGATGGTATGATCTAGGATTGCCCACGCATCGCTCAATTTCTTCTCTTGTCCGACCCCTAGCCACCTTTGTAACTTCCAAAAGCTTTCGGGCACGGCATGGCGAATCAATAATGTTTCCTCGGCATCATCAAGGGCTTTCGCAAAAGGAACTTTCGGGAGTTCAACGGATAGGCAACCGGGGTCGTATCCAGTGACGAATAAGCACGTGGTGTCAAACGTAAACCTTTGAAACAAATCTTGCAAATCCACCACCAGGCCTAGTTTGGAGACATGGTCAAGAATAGGGACAAGCCCTGTCTCCAGTTTGTTCTTGCTGTTTTTCCCCAGGAACTGGTGGAACCGCCGGTGACCGATCTGCAGCAGAGCAAGTTTCCTCTGGTTCCGCCACGAATCTGCGTCGGCGTTGAAAATCCCGTCTCCCAGAACGTTGAATATCTCCCGGAAATGCGGCCCCTTTGGGAAATTTGAGAAGTTCGCGCTCATTATGTAGTGCACGTTGGCTGGATCGGATGTGGCCAACATGTCCATGCTGGAAAACAAAGGCCCCTTGATTAGGAAAGTACCCCCGGCCCGGCCGAGAAAACCGGTACACCAGACGTGAATCCTGTGGACATTGAGGAGGAGACTCGGCAGCGTTCCGAGAAGCGGCCAGTTCCGGGGCAGCCCGTCGTTTGTGCAATAGACATAGAGGAAAACAAAGCATAGTAGTGCTAAGAGGATGTCATAGTACCCTAATGAGACCATTTTGGATTGCTCAAAATTGTTATAAGTTTGCAAGCAAAAGAAGAAAAGAACCACTAGCCAGGCCTTTTGCCTCTCGGTTGTGGAAGACCTGGGCAATAACACGTGAAAAAAAATCTCACTATCAAGTCACATTCAAGAGTTGTCGATTGGGGGACGAAAGCGATGCTTCAAGAGTTTTAGATTGGGGGACGAAAGCGATGCTTCACTAGTCAAACGAAAATAAAAAAGGCGATGATTTTAGTGGGTGAAGTGAAAGAAACGGATTAGAAAGAAGGACTCGGATCCTGTCCATTTTCCCATATTAGTTCGATTCATTTGGGTGCATATGAGAAGGGAAAGTTTTTGATTTTTTTTTAAAAAAACACCTCTATAAATTTGTGCAGTCCAAAACATTTTTGAACGGTTCGGATGCACCAAATTGACCGAATTGATCCGTAGAAAATGGACAGGATCCGCCCCCAAGAAAGAAGGCGATGGTCTTTTACAATAATTACGTCCTTGCTACTCTCTAGTTGTACCCAATTCTGCCTAGTTTAAAATTTGACACAAAATTAATAATTGCAAAAAAACTAAATAAGGACAAAAAAAAAGTTTTTATTTTTTATTTTAAACTAGACAGAATTGGATACAGAAAAAGAGCAGCACAGCCGATAAGAACGGGGTGTTTGGGATCCTATTTTTTGACTTTTCATTTTTAACTTTTTGTCTTTTTAGATTATGGTCAGAATGTGTTTTGTATTGTGTATTTTGTAGAATGTTTGGATGATATTTGCAGAATATATTTTACAACAGGAGTAGTGTTTGGAAATATGGAATGAAAATGAATTATGAGTTGATTTTTACTATGTTGCCCCTGGTTATTAATAATGGCGTGTAATCTATATTATAAAATAGAACAGTTTTTGTCTACTCATATAAACCCAACACCATCTATAACCGTCAAATCAAATTTTCAATAGTTTATATCCGTCCATTCGAGAGTACACTTCCTAATACAAACCTCATAACCTTATGACTGGTAAATTTTTTCAATTGATTGCTTTTAAGTTTTTTCCTTAAAAGGCTTGATTATCTTTTTGAGTTTAAATCAACTCAATTATTGATTTTTTTCCCTCTAAAGTTGATTTCCGTACATTCAATTCAATATTTTTTAGCTACATTTGAAAATCAACCTAAAAGGAAACAATTTAAAAGCAAATATTGAATTGAATATAAGGAAATCAACTTTAGAGGGAAATCAATTATTGAGTTGATTTAAATTCAAAAAGATAATCAAACCTTTTAAGGAAAAAACTTAAAAACTATCAATTGAAAGAATTTATCAGTCACAAAGTTAGAAGATTTATGTTAGGAAGTATATTCTCAAACGGATAGATATAATCTATTGAAAATTCGATCCGACGGTTGGAGAGAGTGTTGGGTTTCTTGATTAGAAAATTAAAAATAGCGATAAGAGATCAAAAAAAAAAAATTTGTGATAAAAAACATTTTGTGTTCAAAATGCGTTGCTTTGTGCCTTTAGACATGGGCAATCCCTAGTGGGTATTAATACTGCTTTAATTAATTTTTTAAGTTTTATTTTGAAATTGCTTTATTCTTCATTAATTAAAAGTCTCAAATAATTTTTATTTTTGTTTTTATAGTTTAAAGTATTTAAGCTGCCAAAACTCCAGGTCCATTTTAGTTCATTACGAACATATAGTTTTTGTACGTAATTGTGCTTTCAAGTTCCTGGTCCAGCTCCTGGGCATTTCAAGTTTGGAGTTTCACTATTTTTTTTTAGAAATCATCAAAACCCAATATACAAAACTCCAATGTCAGCGAAATCCAGATTTTGGCTAATCCGAGTTTCTGATTTCGAGTTGAACAGAGGACAAATTAGAGGGAAGGACGTGAAAGAGGTGAAGAATTTCAAATGACGTTTACAGATGGCGATGTGACTTTGTATAGATCGGCTTCTCCTTTTCCGGTCGTTTGTCTCTCCTCTTTGTTCTTGTGTGGTGGAAGATGAGTATCCAGGTCAGAGGATAACGTTCACATAGGGGTTTTTAGGGACTTTTGACAAAAAGGGAGGGCATGATGGTCTTTTGCTGTGAATGCTGAACGAGAATGGAAAAATGAGAATGGAAAAAACTCTTCTTCTCCTCTTTTTCACTTCTCTTCTTCATTCTTCAAATTAGATAACTCAGGCTCAGTTCCATAACACTTTTTTAAAAAATAAGTACTTATTTCATATTTTTAAACTCAAAAATAATATAAATGAAAAATTAATTTTTAATATTTTTTTCACCGTATAAAAGATCTCATTGAAATCTATCAAACAAAATTCATATTGATAGAAAAATTATTTATGTAAACACATAATTTTTGAGCTTGCATTTGTCTTCTTAAAAATAAATACTTATTTTCGTTTTCGGAACGGACCTCGTTCTAACGGAATGAGTTTTGAGTTTCTCGGCCAAACAGCCAAAACGGGAAAAGGAGAAACTGAATATGGAAACATTGGTCTGACAAACACCCCCGACCTATCGTCCTCTCGCCACGTAAGGTATAAGTAGACGGTGTCTGGACGATGTGGACAAGACATCTTTTCGCGTCTATTTGAGGGAAATAAGCCACCCAGGGATCAACACGTGAACGCGGTTTCGGTCATCCTTTTTCTCTCTACTGTTTTGTTTTCCTCCGCTGTCCGTCGTTTGGGTCACCCTTTTTCTCTCTACTGTTTTGTTTTTCTCCGCTGTCCGTCGTTTGGCTTTTGTAGACAAACTGCGGGTGCACTTGCTTGCTCCAGCCTCGCTAGCTGTCCTTTGGCTGGTCCCGAAATTTTGTACAGCCGTGCTACAGTTACGGTACGTTTCTACCCCATACATGTGGAGACTACTTTGGGTTTCATAAAAATATAGAAAAATACACATGAATTTTGAAATAATTTCTTATGAGATTTTGTAAAAAATCAATTTCAATGGTTATCGACAAGTATTTTTTCTGAATTCGTAGGGTAAAACTACTCAGTTTCATCCCTACGAAATTAGAAGAAATATTTACCGATATCCGTTGGAGCTGGTTTTTTCACAAACTCCCATAAGAAATTATTTCAAAATTTATGGGTATTTTTTTGGGAGACTTAGACCTTAACTGACGTATGCTTTCATCCTGGTCATTTTTTTAGGTTATGTTTTCATCCTCTAATTTTAAAAAACCCCATCTTATCCGTGTAGGACTATATTTATGGGATTTATATTTGTTTTTTAGGAGCCTATATAGGCAATGATTTTTGAGATTGAAAAATAACTTCGGAGGTCCCGTGCCTTAATTTATGTATACACCTACTAAATCCCTAAAGTCACGCTTTCCATATCTATTTCAAAACTTCCGAAAATAGATACTATCACCCATGGACATTTGTTCCATCCACACCTTATTCCTGCCATGGTCCAGCCACCATCACCAAGCAAATCGTCTCTATATCTATCTGACTATTTGTTGACACACCAATATGAGGTTTCGGATTATCTTTAAGTTTGGCTCGGTTGGCTTCCCAATGATGAAACAAAGGAACGATACTTCTAAAAGCTTGAATATGGATTTCAAAAAGACCAAAAGCCATAAAGCCCAAAAGACCAAAAGCTAGAAAAAGCCCAAAAAGCCCACAAAGTCCAAAACAAGACCCAAACACCGTATGGTGTTACCACCAAAACCGTATAGCGTAATGCTCTTATTATACCGTGCGGCGTTTTGTGGTACCGGCGCTCCAAAGAAAAGTTCTGATAGGTTCAGAAAGCTGTCGGCCATGCTTGCTAGAGCCATAACTAAAAAACGGCTTGGCAGAGAATATAAATTTTATTTGGCCTAAAAGCCACCTCCCCTCTTTATATTGATGATTCTTGGCCCTCTTGCTTAAAAATACCCCCCCCCCCCCCCCCCCCCCCCCGTTTAGTTGAAAGGCACCCCTTCTATTCCTGAGAAAATTACTCTGACATTCTCTCTCTAGAAATATTCCATTCTTCTTCCTCTTCCAAAGCTCAGTAAACTACTGACTTTGGAAGATCATAACTCCAAAGCTCCGAACCCACATCCTACAATCCACATTCAAGCTCGAAGATAAAGGTAAAAAGCAAGTTCCTTAGGCTAAGCTCGGTCTTATCCCTGAGGGGAGCTTTCTGTACTCACACTTAGCCTCTTCGTGCTAAGTTTCGACTTTAAAATCGTTTACAAAAGCAAACAAAATAAAAACCAGTGACTGCACTGGAAGTACTACACCGTGTGGTGTTTTAGTACACCACACGATGTAGTGGAATCCAGCGCACGATGTTCTGTTTCCAGTATGCTTTTTCTTATTCTGTTGTTTCGTTTAAACCATGGATCATACTTATCTTCTGTCTGTTCAGCTAATATTATTGTGAGACTGTGCAGGTGTATTTTAGAACATTGTTTATGAGGATGATCATTTTTAAGATCATTTAAGACTCTTGAATACTAAAAAAGGGTTTTCCAACCTTATTTTCTGTGATCAAGTGAACCAAAAACGTCTAAGAAACTGTTTTATAAAGGATCAGAAAGGACAAATGAAACAAAAGCTATTTTTCTGTCTCATGGTTCATTTCATCTTGAAAATGCAAAACAGTTCCGAAATATGCGAGAAGTACATCCGCATGGTGTTCTGATCACACAGTGCGATGTACCATATACACCGCACGTGGTTCTGAATAATACTAGTGAACTGTTGATAGGAAGGTACATCGCAAGATGTATTAATAACACCATGCGATGTATCTTCTACACTGTGTGGCATTTATTATCTCATTTCTGTACATCATCCTTTTGGTATCTACTGTACAGTAAGCACCACGAGCACGTTCAAGTGATATATCCGATCCCATGTCCCTATCCCGTACTTGTTTTCTAAAGGTTTTAGTTTTCGAAATGATATTAATTTTCCCCTTTGAAAATGCTTAGTAGAGATTGGTTTTTACTGGGCGAGTAGGATGCTTTTTCAACAAAACCTTTTCCATTCATAACATGGCCCCCGGACTCAAAATCTCAATGTTTTCGCTAGGCCAAAAGCCTTCTTTTTCAAATCAAACTCTCGGTTTCTCGGATCATCCATCTAAAAAATTCGGGTGGCGACTCTGCTGGGGATCATTAGTTATTCAATACTTTGGAATTTACTTTTATTTTTCATAGAATTGAATAATTAAGAGGGCCAAGCTTGAAAGGAATTTTTCTTGAGGGATCTTAAGATCATTTGGAAAATTAAACCTTTATTGTTTTTACACTTTGGACCCCACAGCCTCGCTAGTGTGTTCTGGTAATCTTTTCCAGCTTGTTGGTGACAAGCACTCCCAGGATGCCTAGCAACCCTCGACCGTGATGAGTCATCGTACTATTTGACTATTGCCTTACTATACACTTGGCAATGGGAGGTACATCTTGATGCTAGTCTGGGGAACCCCGAACTAAAACTGGCCTTTTGCTTAAGTACATAATCGTAGAACCCTCCAAATCAGGACAGGGACCCATTTGATAGGGCTATGTATTATACCCTGCTTACGTGCTGTATATATCTTGCTCACATGTCATATCTCATCATCATGCTACATTGCATATGCATAGTTTGACTGTTAGAGTAGTTCT
The DNA here is from genome assembly GCF_030253575.1 of Rhododendron vialii. Taxonomy (NCBI): domain Eukaryota; kingdom Viridiplantae; phylum Streptophyta; class Magnoliopsida; order Ericales; family Ericaceae; genus Rhododendron; species Rhododendron vialii. The sequence continues at coordinate 30,677,209 of NC_080566.1, read as the reverse complement.
AAAACTCTTCTCTCCCTCCCACGGTCTTTAAAAGATTGCTAAACGCCCGATGAAGAGTCGTGTCCCATGGGACGCACGTTGCTTAATACTAATAAGTCCTTAAAATGACATGCTTAGGGGAGGTCAAGACTTTTTAAGTCCTCGATATAAGTTTTCATTCAAAAGTCAAAAATAAAAAAAAAAACAACAAAAAAATGAATGACTAAAGTAATAATGTCGGGATATTTACACAGACTTGGTTATAGTACGCAGCTACACATCACTTCAAACATAGTGCCAAGTCATTATTACCACGTCATTCCCAAAATTGACATTGGACTTTTGAAAGAAAACAAATTGAGGACTTAACTTGTTTTGACAACTCTTAAGCTTCATTGTTTACTAAGGATACACTATCAAAAAAAAAACTCTTGAGGATCGAAGCAACCTAATAAAATTGTTTCCGCTTCTGGTCAGTCTAGGAGGCTTTAAATCCATGGAGTTTGTGATACATCTGGTGTTTGTCGTGCCCATATGGCTCCCCTGGTTCAATCTAGCCTTAAGAAACGTTGGTATCTAGATTCCGACAGTCATATTGCTTTGTCTCGGATGGTCATAGATATGACTGGCTCTGATTCCTGAACGAGAGGAATTTAACCTACCTAACACGACCTACCTGGATCGTTAGAAGTCATCTGTGCCACATGTCTTAAGTGAGATTTAATCCATGGTAAGTTCTTAGGGCAGTCTAGAAGATTTTAAATCCATGGAGTTTGCGATACCACCGGCATTCGCCGTGCCCAAACGGCCCTCGATCTGGGCTAGCCTTAAGAACACTGGTAGCTAGGTTACAGCAATCTTATTGCTTTGCTTTGGATGGCCATGATAAAGGTGTTGGGTCTATCCCTGCTGAGTAAACGACCTATCTGTGGTTGTTGGAAACCATCTGTGCAGTGCCTAAAGTGAGACCAGGCCGGGCTAGATCTTAGGACGACATTGAGATTGACGACATGTTCATGGCATGTTCTTTCTTTTTCAGAAATGAGTCTGGGACTCGTCTAAAATTCACTTTTTGCTTTATTGTTAGTACTAGGCCACCCATCCTACACAAAACCACACCACCTTGTTCAACCACTGCAATGGCAGCACAAACTGAGTTGAATGAGCTGAAAAGACTATAGAGGAAATGAGTCAAAAAATAGACAAGTAGATGACTCATATGCTAACTCTAGTGCAAAGACTAGTTGACATTTTCACCTCCACAGTTCTGAATCCAAATCTGGGGTTGAATGATGATGATGCTAGGATCGAAGAACTCCCTACACAAATGTACCACCCTCCTGTGGTCGGAATCAAGTCGGTCACTGATACCAAAGTGTGTGGCAAAGCCAAAAACCTGAGAGCCGACAAGGCTGACAAACCATGTTCATTCCTAAAAGTCAAGCTCTCAGAAATGTTTAAAGAACTGACTAAATTCCATGATGCCAGGACTCACTCGAAGGAGGATGTTGGACCTCTGTCCGAAACCAGTGCCGACATGCATATTGTCTCGACAGAAATGGATGAGATCAATCCCAAAGGCAAAAGGGTTTGTCCCGTTGATAGCAGAAGACTATATAGTTGCAAAGCAAGCAAAGGTTCCGTTGGGGGCACCCGCGGCACCACCATGGACTTTCAACTCGGTCGCAGAACCAAACCAAGGGCCTTCTCCCATTTCTTTAAACCTCAATCCTTGGTTTATGAAAAGCTCTTCAAAACCGACCTCATTAAGCCATTCTCCCATACTCCTCTACCTCAAAAGCTCTTAGCAAATCACAACCCAAAATGCCTTTTGCACCTTCCATCAAATTCCCGGCCATGTTACCAATGACTGTCAATGTCTTCAGCATAAGATTCAAGACCTCTTCGACGACAAAACCATCTTGCCTCCGAAGCCAGACATCATGTCGAAACCCATGCCCAAGTGCAATCCTTGCATCCCCTCCGCCTCTTTCAGCAAAGAAGAGTGAACTATCAAGAGCATGCAATAGTTTGACCTTCCATGAGTCTTAGGAGCTTTCAAAGCTTCGAATCCGTGTCCTTTGTTTTTGAGTCAGTCTGTACTTTGAGCCTTCTACTCTTTTGTGTCTGCGTGAGTCAAAAAAGAAAAAGAAAAAAAGAAAGAAAATAGAAGTAAAAAAGAAGGTCGGTTTCGTATGTCTTGAACTACGTTGTGACCTGATTCCTTTACAGGATACGTAGGCTGCCTCATTTTGAGGCTCGGTCACGAGCATCTGAGTCGGTCCCAAGGTTCAGTCATGGTCTTTTGAGTCAACCCCTACTGGTTTGGTCGCTGTCTTTCAAACGTCGCGTCTCTGTAATAAACTCAAGTTTTCGAAATTGTTTTCCCTCCATCAGTTGAAAATCATGATAATTACTTCAAAACACAAGATGATTTTTGATTGAACCTTCACCACATGCAAGAATAATTTCAAGGATTGCCCCTTGACGCCATATCTATTCCAAGGAACAATGCCTTGACCTTGAAAAAGCTCGCTAGGACAAAATCTCAAAATCTAACCTAGGAAAAAGTTAGAGCATGCAAACAAAAGTCTTTCAGTGAGCATCTAGGGTTTGCTTGAAAGGCCATTGTTTCTTTCATCCAACACAAAAAGATATATCTTTTGATAGCCCTTTGAGCCCCAATCATCCACCCCCCCCCCCCCCCCCCCCCCCCCCCCCCCCACCAATCGGGCTAAAATGAAAAATAAAAGTGCCAAAATAAACATTGAAATTCAAAGCATCAAAATGGTGAAAGTGCCAAACACATCGAGATTCAAAGCATCAATAGGATGAAAGGGCCAAATACACTGAAAGGCATTGAGGAGATGAGAAAGCAAATGAAAGTGCCTACTAAAAGCAAAGAGGCACAAAAAAAATCAAAGATGACTGCTAGCTTTGAAAACCCAAAATAAAGTGAAATTTTGACCCTATTATCCTTTCTTTGTCAAGCCTAAATCATGGCCTACATTACAACCCAAAAAGTCCTTTTAGATTGGAAAGCGCAACTTGATAGCACAAACCCTAGGTGTTAAAGGGCATGATAAAAAATTAGTACATGAGGAAATGGTTAAGACATTGTGCGAAGCTCGCATCAACCAAAGCAAAAATCCAAACCGAGGCATTTTTGAAACCCATGGGTCGTCATCAGCAACCTGGGACATGGTTCATGATAAAAACTCTCATGTTTTGACAAAACAAAATCAAAAAATGGAGTAAAACAAATTTGAAATTCCGAAAGGAGAATTCCAAGAACTTGGACATGTTTGCCATTTCAAAGAGTCAAACTCTCCGCCCAATCAGGGGCACCATTCAAAAGTTGCTCCGTCTTTCCCTCTCTTATACATTTGAGTCAATATAGTCTTGTAAAAATCCACCCCTTTTGTCAAAAGTCAAAAGAGTCATTTCAGTCTTGTCAATTCTCGACTCGTGGAAGCCATTTGAACTTATGGAAGAATGCCACCCCTGAGAGAAACTCGTTGGGCTGAAAACTGCAAGAACTGGCAGCCCCAAGCAAAAAATTAGATCAAAAGTCTGCTAGGTCGAAAACCCGCAAGGGCGACCTAGGCAAAAGTTAAGACAGGTAATCAAAAGGGCTCGCTAGACCGAAAACCTAATAGGGCAGTACTAGGCAAAATTTAGAGCACAAAAGGAGAGTGTTAATACTTGAGCGAAACCATAGCTCGAACTGCGTACATGGTCAATTGGTTGCCAAAACCATCAGAACTGGGGTTCATCACTCACTGGGGCACAACAGCTCGATGTCATCCACCGAGGCAAGCGTATGCCCGACTTCAAGACTCGGGCACACATCAGCCCAAAGTTCAAGCCTTGACCAAAGGCAAGTTCCAACCTAAAGCTCGAGTCCTGACCAAAGGCAAAATTCGGCTCAAAATCCAAGCTCCGACCAAAAACAAACTCCAGCTCAAATCAAAGCCTTGACCTAAGCAAATTTCAACTCAAATTCAAGCCTTCACCGTAGGCGAATTCCAGTCCAAAATCCAAGATACCAGTCCAATGGCCAAAGATAGTAAAGCAAAAAAGGGTACTCAAACGTGTCCCCTGTTTTTCAAACAAAAAAAATTGGGGAATGTTGTCCACATCATTGTCGAGTGCCAAATTGCGAATCTCGAATGTTGTCCAAAAGTCAATCAACCAAGCTATGGTCCAAAAAACCTAATGCTTCTTAGTCTCTTGAGCGATGACCCAAAAGACCTAATGATTCTTAGTCTCTCGTGCGACGGTCCAGAAGACCTAAGCTTTTCATTCACCCAAGCTACGGTCCAAAAGACCTAATGCTTCTTAGTCTCTCGAGTGACGGTCCAAAAGACTTGAGCTTCTCATTAAATCAAGTGATGGTCCAAAAGATCTAAGCTTCTCATTCAACCAAGCTATAGTCCAAAAGACCTAATGCTTCTTAGTCTCTCGAGGAGCGACGGTCCGAAAGACCTAAGCTTCTCATTCAACCAAGCTACGGTCTAATCGACCTAATGCTTCTTAGTCTCTCGAGCAAAGGTCAAAAGGACCTAAACTTCTCAGTCAATTGGGCAACTATCAAAAGGACCTAAGCTTCTCATTCAATCGGCGACGGTCAAAAGGACCTAAGCTTTTACGTTTATTGGGCGATGGTCAAAAGGACTAAGCTTCTATGTTTATTGGTCAATGGTCAAAAGGACCTAAGCTTCTCAGTCAATCGGGCAACGGTCAAAAGGACCTAAGCTGCTCAATCAATTGGTGACGGTAAAAAGGACCTAAGCTGTCCCGCTTGTCGGGCAACGGTCAAAATGACCTAAGATTCTTTTTCTAACGAGCGACGGTCAAAAGGATCTTAGTTTCTTTGTCTCTCGGGCTACAGTCTTACCGACCTAAACCTTCGTCGTCTCTCGGGCTATGGTCTAACCGACCTAAAGCCTCTTAGTTTTTTAGGCAACGGTCTTACAAACCTAAAGCCTCTTAGTTTTTCGAGCTATGGTCTAACAGACCTAAAGCCTCTTCGTCTCTCAGACTACGGTCTTACCGCTCTAAGGCCTCTTAGTCGCCTCTTAGCCTTTTGGGCTATGAATTGTGCTCTACGAGCATTTCATCTCTTAGGACTTCATTGTGTATCGTGCTCTTTGAGCTCGCGCTCTACGAGCATCTCATCTCTCGTCCTTCGAGACTCTGCCTCTCATCCTCCGGGACTCCGAGCTCACACTCTACGAGCATCTTGTCTCTTGTCCTCCAAGACTCTGAACTCGCGCTCTATGATCTTCTCGTCTTTCGTTCTCCGGGACTCCGTCTCTCGCCCTCCGAGACTCCGTCCCTTATTACGCTCTACGAGCATCTCGTCTTTCAGGACTCCTTTGAACTCTCAGTAGCGTGTCGTCTCTCTACTCTCAGTAGCGTGTCGTCTATCCGCTTTTGGTAGCGTGCCTCTTAATTAATTAATTCACACTTTACACTAACGGTCTACTTGATGACCAAACCAAACGTGTTACTCGTTCTTTACATTAGCAGTCTACTTGATGACCAAACGTGTTATTGCCCTTTTTGCACCAACTAGCCACATGTATTGCTTCTGTACTTGCTCGCCCATTTACTGGAGGCGTCTTTCTTTTCATGGCGTATCTGTTTGCATCATCATACGTGCATTGTCTCGATTGAACTACACTGGTTTGATCACTACAATGAGGTACGTAGGCAACTCCTTGAGCGCAACCACCTTCATTGCATACTTGCGCGCATTTGGTTTCGCTTAAAGATTTTGGAACGATGGATTGGGTTGTCTATTATTTGACGTCACTCATATCTGAAAGTGCTATCTAAAAGATTTGTGAAAGAGGGACTATTATTCACACCAAAATTCAAGCTTTCGGATTATCTTTAAGTTTGGTTCGGTTGGCTCCCCGATGATGAAACAAAGGAATGATACTTTCTAAAAGCTTGAATATGGATTTCAAAAGACCAAAAGCTAGAAAGAGCCCAAAAAAAACCAAAACCCAAAAAACCCAAAAAGCCCACAAAGCCCAAAACTGGACCCAAACACTGTACGGTGTTACCACTTAAACCGTACGGCGTAATGCTCTTATTATACTGTGCGAGGTTTTGTGGTATGCTGCATGACGTTTCAGGAAAAAGTTCTGACAGGTTCAGAAAGCTGTCGGCCACGCTTACTGGAGCCATAACTGAAAAATGGCTTGGCAAAGAATATAAATTTTATTCGGTCTAAAAGCCACCTCCCCTCCTTAAATTGATGATTCTTGGCCCTCTTGCCTATAAATACACCTCCCCTTTAGTTGAAAGACACCTTTTTTATTATTGAGAAAGTTACTTTGACATTCTCTCTCTAGAAATATTTCATTCTTCTTCCTCTTCCAAAGCTCAGTAAACTACTGACTCTGGAAGATCATAACTCCAAAGCTCCGAACCCATGTCCTACAATCCACATTCAAGCTCGAAGATAAAGGTAAAAAGCAAGTTCCTTGGGCTAAGCTCGGTCTTTAGCCTTGAGGGTTGCTTTCTGCAATCACACTTAGCCTTTTCATGCTAAGTTTCGACTTTAAAATCGTTTTGAAAAGCAAACAAAACAAAAACCAGTGACTACACTGGAAGCACTACACCGTGCGGTGTTTTAGTATACCGCACGATGTAGTGGAATCCAGCGCACGGTGTTCTGTTTCCAGTATGCTTTTTCGTATTCTGTTTTTTCTTTTAACCTATGGATCATACTTATTTACTGTCTGTTCTGCTAATATTATTGTGAGACTGTGCAGGTGTATTTTAGAACATTGTTTATGAGGATGATCATTTTTAAGATCATTTAAAACTCTTGAATACTTAAAAAGGGGTTTTCCATCCTTATTTTCTATGATCAAGTGAACCAAAAAGGTCTAACAAATTGTTTTATAAAGGATCGAAAAGGATAAAGGAAACAAAAGTGGTTTTTCTGACTCATGGTTCATTTCATCTTGAAAATGCAAAATAGTTCTGAAATATGCGAGAAGTACACCGTACCATATACACTGCACGAGGTTCTGAATAATACTGGTGAAATGTTGATAGGAAGGTACACGTACCGCACGATGTATTAATAATACTGTGTGATTTATCTTCTGCACCTTGCGGCGTTCATCATCCATTTGGTATGCACTATACGGTAAGCACCATGAGCATGTTCAAGTGATATATCCAATCCCATGTCCCTATCCCGTACTTGTTTTCTAAAGGTTGTCGTTTTCCAAATGATATTAATTTTCCCCCTTTGAAAACGTTTACCAGGCGAGCGGGGTGCCTTTTCAACAAAATCTTCCCCGTTCATGACATGGCCCTCGGACTCAAAATCTCAACGTTTTCGCTAGGTCAAAAGCTTTCTTTTTCAAATCAAACTCTCGGTTTCTTGAATCATTCATGTCAAAAATCCGTGTGGCGACTTTCGAGCGCTCCGGTCGGGAAGCCCTCACCATTCAACCCGTCTTCCACCCATGACCCAAAAGCTCACCTTCCAATCAATTTACAGGAATTACTTTTTTTTCCCGGTGCAATGGAAGAGCATTTACGGAAGTTTATAGATCGGCTCGTTGAAGCCTTCTCTACAAGAAGTTTACAGGAAGAGCATTCACAAGATCGGCTCAAGAGAACGGTCACGAGCAAAAAGGCGTGCTTCGCATCCCCTGCGACGTCTTCATTTTTGAACGGGTGCTCAAAGCCTTGCAAGTTGGAGATGAGTCAGTTTGAGATCTTCTCAACGACTTGTAATGATCTATCTTTCAAACTATTTTTGCATTTTTTCGTGCTATTCAAATTAGATTGGAGCGGATTTTGGTTTGTTTTTCTTTGTATATACATAGACTGGATGTGGAAGTTAAATAAGTCATGTTTGTTCTATCAAGCAGATTTCATGGTGTACTCTCTCTGTCATTTTTTAAGTATCCCGCTTCGTAACTCCAATTTATTAAGAAAACATCATCATTACACATTTCACATCAACTTTTATCTCCATTTTCCCTATTTACTCTCTATGGAGATATCATCATTACATTTTTACTTACTAACTTTTCAAAAAGGAATCTACTTTTAGGCACAAAATGGAAAATATGGCTACTTTTATCCACTAACTTTACAAAATGGACACTTATTAAGGGACAACCCAAAATGGAATACTGGACATTAAAAAAGGGACGGAGGGAGTATTTTTTTTCATGTTGTATTTTGTTTATCAAGCAAATTTTATGGTGTATTATATCAAGTAGATTTAATGGTGTATTTCGTTTCATGGTGTATTGTATCAAGCATATTTCATGATGTATTTCGTTGCTCATGGTGTCGGAGGAGGTGGAAGAGGAGAGTACTGGATGTGACGGGACGAGATGGAGGTGGAGGTGACGGCGGAGGAGGAGCGGTTGCGACTTGATCATGATGTATTCCTGGAATCATGGTGTCTTCCTCTTGGCTCATTAAATCATGACTCAAATTTGTATTTTTATAATCATGTAGTATTCATGAAATTATGATTGTTTTTTTCCGATTAAATCATGAATTATGATTATTTTGGAAGTTTTATCTTGTTTATTCTTCCCCAATTATTCCTTTTTTTTGAATTCCCTAATATTGTGCGTTCTTTCCATTTTGAAATCACCTATTAAGTATCATTAAATCAAATCCCACCAAGATAGGAAACAAATGTATAACTATACGTACATATATCATTAAAAAGAGCAAGAAGGGTAATTCACCCATTGGAAGGATGAAAACATAACCACTAAAAGTGGGCAGATGAATATTTAAAAACTCCTATTTTTTTCGTATCTTTGTGGGACCTAGAGTGGGCACCATACGCTTGCAGTGGACATGTGCGATGAAATGTGCGGTGAGCCTAGACTTTTTGAAATTTTTATGTGCTCTTGAGGAGTCGAGACCTAAGTCACATAATTCCTCTGAGCTATTGGGTGAGTGTGAACGTAAAAGTTTTGTTGAAACAAAAAATTCATCAGAGCGAGAATTGAGAGTGCGAGAGAAGTGCGGAGATTGAGGAAAAAGCGCAGAGCATTTTGAAGGATTATGTAACTAAGGTTGAGAAGTAGTTGGTGTATGTGGGGTTCATATACTTTGTGTTGGTAATTAATGGGACAAAATGACACAAGTATGTTGTGAATGGTGTGGAACAATGCTCCAAGACCACCAAATAACCTATTCTTACCAGCGTAGCGTCCTATTCTAAATCACAAATTACATAATGTGTGTGCATGAAGGGATTTCTTTTTAAAAACATCTTAAATTACTAAATTTGCGAGAACAAAAATTGAGAGCGCAAGCGAAAAGTTAATTGAAAGATCATGTGAATAAGGTCCTAATACTCATGGGTCGAAAAAAAGTCCTAATACTCTAAAACATTACAGGGTTCCCTAAAATCTATGACTAAGTGCCGACTCTATGTAGTGAGCTGTGACAAAGTGTCATGGAGCGCCACACCACACAATTATGCTCCCTTTTACCGTCGTAAAAAATGAAGTCTAATTGTTAAAACCTTTGTGATCTTGATTGAGACGTTGGTAGTACTTATGTTCTATTAACTAAAATAAGTACTTATTTTAAAATTAAATGTGATGTATTGTGAGATAATGGCCTATCTCAAAAAATGAAAAATAAATACTTAAAAAATAAGAATTTTAGCGAAATGAAACTTTAGTCCATTCCTACTGGGTGTTTACACTCATTTTTTGTCCTACTGGGTGTTTACACTTATTTTTTGCCAAATTTTAAGAAAATACTGGGTTAATGTTTTTTTTCCTAACTGGGTTAGTGTTAGAAACACCACTTCAATACAATTACTAGCGGCGTTTCCCGTTTAGTGCACGAGGCACCACGTTGCAGTGCCTCACACTCTAATCTACCATGCAAATGTATAGTAGAGAAAGAGTTTGGGGCACCCCGTGACGACGTTCCAAGAGTATTGAATAATTTTCCCTTTCCCTCAATGAGGACTCGGCCAAACCCATGTTCCCACACTCTCTCTCTCTCTCCGGATTTGGACCCATGTTTCCCTCCCAGCCTTTTTAACAAAAAAAAAAAGAAGTTAAAATTCTAGGAATTTAGAATTGTTGGTTTAGAAGATTTCAAGGACTCAACACAATTGTATAGGATATTGATTGATTGATGGCAGGAGTCGGTTCAAGCAAACGGATTCATATACATTCCAGTTTCAGCGGCCTCGAATATTGTGTCCGGAGTTGTATAGTAATATTGTGTTTCTAAATTTTGTTGTCGTTTTAATGTCTCCAAACGGTCTCCAAACGAAAAGAATACAAATTACGTATAAATTACACATCTGGACAAAAAGAACTACAGTAATTGATTCTTCTAATTGTAGTCTTTTCTATCTCCACTGAAAAGTAAGTTCTCAAAGATTGTTTACTTATCGTTAAAGATAAACTTATTTACGGAGCCTCCGCTCAATTTCGCGCGTCTATTTCGGCTTTAGACGATTCAAATTTTAAGAACACTTTTTCGGTTTTATTAATATCCAAACCGTTCAAAGCCGAAATAGACTGCTGAGATTGTACTCCTGTTTATACCTGTTTTTGGCACCACGGATCAGGCTAGTCGTGATTGGATTTCTAATTAATTCCTTAATTAATTTGGGACGAAAATTAAGTTATTGATTGGGTAAAACTTGGGCCATGGGTATTTCCCATTTGGGTCCAAAAAACACGCAGCCCATGTGAACATATGGCCCAAGATCTTTCGGGAAGCTAGCCCACGGTTTTAGGCCCATAAGGAAGATGCTGATTTATTTAGGGAGCAAGGCCCATGTTGTAGGGAATTGGTTGTTTCCGTGGCAACTATTTTCCTCCACATTCAAAGACCAATTGACTTGGTCAATTGGCCATGTGTCACGTAGGAGCACAAAAAGGGGGAAGTGGGGTGATATTTTACCGAGGCATGGGACACATGTCAACGTATGAGAGACCCACTACCCATGATCTAACTCAACTGCTATTAACCTTTAAAAACTGCCCATGATCAAGCATGCATGAAAAGTGGAGCAATCATGTGACACATGTCAGCTAATGGTGCAATGTAGAATTCGAATTCAGGCTTGAATCAGCATGTTGCAGCGCCTATATATAGCAGAATCGAAGATGAAAAACGGGTCCAACCCTAATCAAAGCTCAACGCTTACAACCAAAGCCTTCCCAGCGAAGCATACTTTCCTACTTTCAGCAAAGTAGTTTATCGAGTAACTCGTGCTCAAACCCCATTCAAACTCACTTCTTCAAGTAGTTTGGATCTTTTACCTTTCTTGTACCAACTTTATGATCCCGGAGTAATAAAGTTCACGTTTTTACGTTTCTACGTTCATTTCCTATACGACTAGGAAATTTTAAGTCCACGACCGTGTGGCAAGCAACGAACCACATTGTGATCTTTAACTTTTAGGTCACACGCAATCGCTCTTAAGTTAGAAGTCAAGATTCACAGGAATCTTCATCAAAAGTTAGGCGCTTCAAGTCTTGGCACGCCCGTGCTCAACGCATTCACGCCTTTGCTAAAAAAAGAGAGTTTTCATTGGCACGCCCGGTGGGACCCTAGTCGTTCAAAGGTTCAATCATGCCGCCAATGAAGAATCAGCAGCCGCAACCAGATCCACCACTACCGGATCCAACATTACCCAATCCTCCAGGCAGTCCTGAAGGAGTTGCTGTTGACGTTCCGCTGCTTGAGGAGGCCACTCCTCAACTCAGTGCACAAGATCTCCATGACGCTACGGATAGTGTCAAGAATTATATGTTTTTTGTAGTACAGGAGATTTCTCACACCGTGTCACAAACGATGTCTCAGTCCATAGAGCCTTTGACTCTAGTAATCAATAACATGATTGTCACAATGATAGAGAGGCTGCCACTCGTCCCTCAACAATAAGTTCTACCACAGTTCGGAGTTTATGGCAACGGCCATGAACAGACAGGTCTGAAGGACCCAATACCACCACCACCACAAGTGTTCTATCAGGCTTCTTCGTCAAATAGTCCTGCACCGGCAGGAGAAAATGCTAAAGGAGTGGTCATTGGAAGAGAATCGACTCCTCCAATGAACAAGGAACAGAGGGCCGTTTTGGTGGAGCACCAAAACAGGCCTAAACAGGCACACAAAAGGCCTCCTCACGGAGGACAGGGTACTACTAAAGACAAGAACATGTCTCATGTCCATTCAGTCCCAGAGACTTGGGGGGCAAACCTAGGCATGAATCTGTAGGCATAGGAGGCAAACCCACGGCCGCCTCCAATGCCAAACATGATTGGGAGAGATCAAGTCCTAGATTTGCTTTAGGAACAGTTAGGGCCTGGATTCAAGCCTGTGGGCAGACCCATGTACAGGAAGCCCCATACAGAAGAGGTCGACGGAGAGCCTTTTCTTAAGGGATATCGTGTTCCTGAATTTCAGACCTTAACAGGGGAGAATATGCAATCCATGGTGGAGCACATTGCTCGGTTTTAGGTGCAATGTGAGGAAGTTGGAACGAATGACAAACTCAAGTTAAGGCTTTTTCCGAATTCTTTGACAGCAACGGCCTTCACTTGGTATATCAATCTGCCACCCAACTTTGTCCAGACCTGGGCTCAGCTCGAGGAGATGTTTCACCAACAGTTTTATAGAGTTGAACCAGAGATCACGATGGCGGATTTATCATGCTATCGTCAACTTCCACAAGAAGGCGTGGAATCCTACCTTTTACGATTCAAGACAGCATGTTTCAAGTGTAAGATTCCTTTGCTCGAGGCCGAGTATGTGCGTTTAGCACTGAACGGCTTGGACTTTGAGTTCAAGAAGAAGTATCATGGTACAGAATTTTGAGACTTTTTTGAACTATCTACAAAGGCCTCGCATTACGAGAAGCTTGTGGAAGAGGAGAAGGACAGAAAAGCAGCTTCCAAGGGGACATACTATTAGGACCCTAATTATGATGTTGCCACGGTTGAGACAGAGGCTAGTGTCAATGTTGATGTAGCTGAGATCGTCAATAGAAAGCCTTATGTCTGCAAGGCCTTCGTCAAGATGGAACCTACGAAACAACCGATCCAAGAAGCGTCTAAAAAGCCGACCAGGGCCTATACCTTTGACATTAGCAAGGCGGAGGCTATCTTTGATTAGCTCTTGGTAGACAAGTTGTTGAAGTTGCCCTTTGGCCACAAGATCCCAGCATTGGATGAGCTAAAGGGCAAAGAATATTGTAAGTATCATAATTCTTGGAGTCATTCAACGAATAATTGCCTTGTATTTAGGAATGACATTCAAGACAAGATTGATTAGGGAGAATTTAAGTTTCCCGAAAAGGATAAGCAAGCCATGGGAGTCGACGGTAACCCATTTCCTTCAGGCCTAAGCGCAAACATGGTGTCGGTGAATATGAGATCAATGCCCAGGACTGCACCTTGGCCTAAAGTAAGCCTAGGGGCACTGTCCAGAGCGGCATTCAGGCCTAAATCAGACAACTAATGGGATTCGTATTATGAGCAAGATTTCACTCCTGAAAGGGTGAGGAAGTTCGAAAAGAAGAAGTCCTGGTGGTTAAGGCCTGAAGGAGTCAGAAAGCCAAAGAAACTGAGTTGTTCCTTGGTTTGCACTGAATGTGGGCATCACACAGTTCCATCCAGACCTGCGTTGAAGAGCATAATCGTGGGCAGAACTGAAGTCGGGCCTAAAGAGATTCACAGGCCTAAACATAAATAGGTCCAGATCAAACGGGAATCAGTCTTCAACAGAATCCAGGCAGGTGTGGTGGAGATTGAAGATGAGCTCAATAATCTCAGAATTTCAGCCCCATCCAAAGGCAAGCCTAGGACTGTTAAACCTCTTGTCATTCCTCCAAATGAGTGGCATAAGGTTGAACATCCTAAGTTTCCCACTCCACAACCACCATTGTCCCGATCTCAAAAAAGACGCCGCCAATGGTTTAGGCAGGCGTAAAGGAAAGCTCAAGAGGAAGAAGATTTGCTTGGGACATGATGGAAGAAGATGACCCTATTAAGGAAAAGGTGATGGAGTTACCTACAGAAAAGATGAAGGTTGAAGCAGTCAAGCCTAGAAGAGAACGCAAGCCCTTGGAAAGAACGTACAAAGAGATTGTTGCCGTTTCTTCTTCAGAGCAAGGTCCTCGGTTTGAAAACAAGGCGTTATTGGAAAGAACCCTTAAGGAGGGTAGAATTGAGCCTTCTCTAAGGCAGGTTACTTTACTGAAGAAGGGAACTCCCGAGCCAAAGAAACAGGACTCGGGGGGCAAGCCGTAATTGAATCCACAGGCCAAAGAATTCGGGCCTGGACAAGCCTCAAGGATGCAGTGAAACATGGTTGTTTTTCTTCCATCAGAGTTAGAGGTGAAAGACAGCAAGCTTATTGCTATAGAAGGTGACGTGGTGGAGATGGGTCAAACTGTAGAAATACTGAAGGAGTCTCTCAATTCAAGTCTGAATGGAAGTGGGCCTTCAGTGATAATATTGAAGGATGAGGATAAGAAGTCCACGAAAGACCAAGCGGCAAGCGTGATATTTGAAAAGCCAACTCCTAAGATGACGAAGCATATTAAGCCTTTATATATCTTAGGGTGTGTGGATGGAATGCCAGTTAATCGGCTCCTTGTTGATAATGGCTCGGCAGCTAATCTCATGCCTAGATCTACCATGCTCAAGCTAGGCAAAACAGATCAAGACCTGGTTTCATCAACGGCTACTTTGACTGACTTCACTGGGCAGGAAACAATTTGTCAGGGAATTTTGATCATGAATTTAACTGTTGGGTCAAAGATGCTCACAACTCCCTTCTTTGTGGTAAATTCACGGTCTTCATTCAACATTTTGTTGGGAAGGGATTGGATTCATGCCTGCTTGGCCGTGCCGTCAACCTTGCACCAATGTTTGATTTTTTGGAATCAAGAAGATGTGGAGGTAATATGGGCAGATCGTAGACCTTTTCACGCCTCAACCAATCATGCGGAGGCAAGATTATATGACGAGGATGTCGGCCCAATGAAAGTGGCAGGCCTGGATAAGTATGGCTGTCACAAGGTTGTACTTATTTCTGCTCACAAGTCGGTAGAAGAGGTGAAGGCATTATACCGAGAGTTAATCGGCCCAATGATCACGGAGTCAAATAGGCCGATTATAGCTTTAACCAAACGATCATCTCAATGTCATAAGGCCTTCAGAAAAAGAGAAGGACGTGGCTCTGCTGGCTAGGTTGACAAAGTTTGAGGCCTATTTGCTCTAAAAAAGGCTCAAGGAAGAACAAGAGCAGGAAGAAGAAGGTTATTCGGCCTGTTCAGCCGAAGTAATCAATGAAGATGACAATTTGGAGGAAGATTTGGATGAGATCCGGTTGGAGGACTTAGAGGCAGCCCTAGCCAAGTTAGATGACTTGAAAGCAGATGTTCAAGACCCTTTAGAAGAAGTTAACCTGGGAGATTCAGAAAATTCTAAGCTTGTATATATTAGTCAGCTCCTGCCAAAGGACGTGAAAGAAAAGTTCGTTCAGCTCTTAACAGAATTCAAGTCTTGTTTTGCCTGGAATTATGACGAACTTCCAGGCTTGTCTAGAGATTTGGTGGAACATAAGTTACCTATCCAGCCAGGATTCAGGCCTTTCAAACAGCCACCAAGGAGGATGTTCAATGAGGTCTACTTGCAAGTGAAAGATGAGATCGAACATCTTTTCAATGCTGGGTTCATACAAACAGCTAGGTATGTCACTTGGCTTTCTAATGCTGTACCAGTCCTTAAGAAGAATGGCAAGATCAGAGTATGTGTGGACTTCTGAAATCTGAATTTGGCTTCCCCAAAAGATGAGTATCCAAGGCTGGTTGCAGAGTTGTTGATAGATGGGGCATTCGGCCATAAGGTTTGCCCTTCATGGATGGTCATTCCGGTTATAATCAGATCTTCATCGATGAGGCCGCTACGGCTAAGACCGCTTTTAGGTGTCCCGGAGCTTTGGGAACCTTTGAATGGGTTGTAATGCCCTTTGGCCTAAAGAATGCAAGAGCCTCATTTCAACGAGCAATGAAAGCCATATTCCATGATTTTATTGGCCGTTTCATGGAGATCTACATCGACGATATAGTGGTTAAGTTTCAGTCTTATGAAGAGCACTTGAAACACTTGAGGAGGTTGTTCTTGAGAATGCAACAATTCGACTTAAAGGTGAACCCCTTAAAATGTGCCTTCGGAGTCTCCGCAGGCAAGTTCTTAGGGTTTTTGGTTCACAATAGGGGGATTGATATTGATAAGAATAAGGCCAAAGCAATCATAGAAGCAAAGCCTCCTACTACCAAGAAGGAGTTGCAGAAGCTCTTGGGATCATTCAACTTTTTGAGAAGATTCATCTCAAACCTAGCAGAAAAGGCTCAGGTTTTTTCTCAACCCTTGAAATTGAAGGATCAAGACACTTTTGTTTGGGAGGCAAGCCATCAGAAGGCTTTTGACGAGATCAAAGGCTACCTAGCAAAGGCTCCAGTCCTTATGCCTCCCATAAAAAACAAGCCTTTGAAGCTCTACATTTCAGCTGCAGAAGGCTTTATTGGATGCCTTTTAGCACAAGACAACGAGCAAGGGAAAGAGCAAGCTGTGTATTATTTAAGTAGGCTGTTAACTCCTTGTGAAAGGAGATATACTCCTATTGAAAAGTTGTGTCTTGCATTGTACTTTGCAGCTATAAAATTGAGGCACTACATGCTTCCCATTATAGGGTTTACATTATGAGTCAAACAGACCTTGTTAAGTACCTGCTTTCTCGACCAATCATGTGAGGCCGAATAGGCAAATGGTCTTTGGCTTTAATGGAGTTCAGTTTTCAATATGTCCCTCAAAAGGCTGTAAAAGGCCAAGCCTTAGCAGATTTTCTTGCTGATCATCCTTGCGTGGATATCGGCGAAGAAGCTGATACAGGGCTGAGCACATTTGAAATCTCACTCATTATTTGGACTCTTCTCTTTGATGGATCAAAAACTCAAATGGTCTCAGGCTGTGGGATTATCATTATATCTCCTCAAGGCCGGAGAACCAAGCTATCTTTTCAATTTGATTTTCCATGTACAAATAATCAAGCTGAATATGAAGCGGTGGTAATAGGCCTTGAGATCTTAAGGGATCTTGAGGCCAGAGAAGTAAGGGTTATAGGGGATTCAAACCTTGTAATCAACCATTTGGCAGGGATGTTTAAATGCTATAGTGAGGAGCTAGCCCCTTACTACATGGCAGCAGTGCAGTTAATTCAAGACTTTGATAACGTAACTGTCAAACATGTCTCAAGAAGTATGAATACTGAAGCGAACAATTTGGCTCAGGCCTCAACAGGCCTGAAGCTGTCACCAGAGACTCTTCATAAGATCATTACGGTCCAGAAAAGGCTACTCCCTTCTGTAAGGAGAAGAGGTTTAGGCCTAAAAGTATTTATCGCAGACTTTCTAGTTGAAGAAGAAGAGGGGGGTAAGGAGGATTGGCGGGATCCCATCATTGCTTACCTGAAACGGCCTCATATGGGAGCTAGTAGGAAGGTTAAGAGAAGAGCATTGAGTTATGTTCTTCTTGGGGATGAATTGTACAAGAAAGGCCTCGAAGATGATTTCTTATTGAGATGCTTATGCCATACCGAGGCCATGAAGGTAATGGCAGAAGTCCACGAAGGGATTTGTGGAGCGCATCAGTCTGGTATAAAGATGAGGTGGCTGATTAGAAGGTATGGATACTATTGGCCCACTATCTTAGAGGATTGTATACGTTTTTCTAAAGGCTGCCAGCCTTGCCAAGCTCATGGCCCAGTACATCACACACCTGCAATAGATTACCAAGCTGTGGTAAAGCCTTGGCCTTTTAGAGGTTGGGTTTTGGATATAATTGGGATGATTTATCCCCCTTCATTGAAACAACACAGGTTCATTTTGGTAGCCACAAATTAGTTTACAAAGTGGGCAGAGGCCTTTCCATTGAAATTTGTGGATCAACAGGATGTGATCAAGGTTATGAAGGAAAAGATTATCCATAGGTTTGGAATATCGGAGCATTTTGTGGCGGATAGAGGCTCAGTGTTCTTTGGAGCACAAGTTTGGGCCTTTGCAAGCCAGTTCAACATACAGCTCTCTCATTCAACACCTTATTATGCACAAGGGAATGGTCAGGCTGAATCAACCAATAAGACCTTGATTGGGATTATTGAGAAGATGAGAGAAGAAAATCCAAGGGTTTGGCATGAGCTCTTCTCTGATGCATTATGGGCTTACAGGACTTCAAAGAAAGAGGCTACAAATGATACTCCTTACATGCTCGTATATGGCCATGACTCCATACTTCCTATGGAAGTGACGGTTAGATCGGCCAGAACTGCTTACCAAAATGGCTTAAGGCCTGCTGATTATAGCCAAGCCATGTCAATGGAGATGGAAGACCTCGATTAGGTGAGGTTAGCTGCTTTGGACCATATGTTGGTTCAAAAGCGCCAAGTGGCTAAAGCTTATAATAGAAGAGTTAGAAGGAAAAGCTTCACAAAAGGAGATTTGGTGTGACAGGTAGTTCTTCCCTCCGGCGCACAAACCCCAAGGTACGGAAAGTGGTCTCCAATGTGGGAAGAGCCCTATCAAATTTGTAAGGTGTTCGAAGGTAATGTTTATCTTTTAATGGGTTTAGATGGTGGAATGCATAAACATACTATCAATGGAAAGTTTTTAAAACATCATTATCCTACGATGTGGGAGATGAGAGATTTTAAGGAAAAGTTACCATCAAAACCATAGTAGATAAATAAAGGCCAGAATCTGTTTAGGCCACCAAAAACATTAACAGTTAAAAAGGCCTAAAGATCAAGCCACGCAAACACCAACATCCCTATGGATTAGAGTTCAGGGCTAAATAAAAGTTCTACTTTATTACAAGGCCAAGATGGCCTACAGTTCATTAAGGAGACTTGATCGAAGATTGTCCTATGAGGCAGCAAGATTGTTGAGTTGGGCCTCTAACCTTTCTTTTGAGGTTTGGAGGCCTGATTAATTGGGAACCAGGGGTAGAAGCTTGATCTTGACAGCCTTGGATGTGGCAAACAGTTCTTTCTGCTGGGCTTCTAGACCTGATTGTTGGGTCACCAAGGCTACCATGCTTTTCTCTGCATCTTCTTGTTTCTTCCTCAGCTCTTGGATCTGGTCTTCCCAGGCCTGAATGTCTTTGGTAAGGTCGGCTTTTCGCACCTTAAGTGCCTCAATCTGGGTCTTGAAAGCTTCATAGCCACCTACACATTTGCCCAAATCTTGGTGAAGTTCCTCGATTTCAGTAAGGCTCATTTCAAACTTGGAGAGTTCTAGAGACGCATGGTCATATGATTTTTGCATGTCTGGGAAGTCTTTGTGGAAGTATTGTAGGGTTGTCTCAGCAGCTTCGCTGAAGGCCTGCGCCCGGGCCAAAATGCCGAGAGCTTTCTTGAACGAAGAAACCCTTCCTGGGGGAAGAGCTGTCCTGATGTCCATCTTGATCAAGGCCTTAAATGTCTCCTTGGCTTCGGTAATCTCTCCAGCTGTTGGGGGCGCTTGGGTAGAACTGGACCCGTCTCCAGAGATGCCTGAAAGGGATACCTGAACGAGGCTCGCAGCAGTTTTAAAGAAGTCTTCCATATCTTCGTCAGCCGCCTCTTCAACAATTTCTTCCTTTTGGATGGGTGTTGGGTCAGGATAGACTGGAGAGGCCTTAGTTTCTTTAGGAGTTCGGGATGATGCCTCATGCTCAGGGTTGGTTGGAGGGCCTTCCGAGTTAGCCTGGGTTCATCAAAGGATAAGAGACAAGTTTGTTAAGGAAAGGCCAAGAGAGAATCAGGAGAATCAAAGTTAAGATATGACGTTTACCTCCAAGGAAGCAGTGGAAGTATCACCAGAGGCAGTTGGAGGACTTTTCTTCAATTCTACTTCTTGTGTTTCCTCTTCTTGTGATTTTTTAGGATGAATCGTTTGGGTTTTCGTCTTTTTGGTTTCCTTTTTTGGGGTTGATTCAGCATGGTGGCCGGTTTCCTTTGATTCGGCCTTAATGAGAATACAGAGTTTGGTAAAGGTACGAGTGTGAGTACTCAGGCCTTAATGAAAATGAGATTCAGGCCTCGGTACAGAACATATTTAGGCCTTAATACAGAGATACCTTGGCAGAAAGGTTAACCTGTTTAGGGGAGCTAGTCTTGGCACTGCTTCGGGTTCTACCAGCAATAGCAGCAGTCTTCTCCTGCAGGTTTAGGCATTTAGGCCTAGATCATAATGTTGAACAAGAAAAGAAAGAGTTGATCAGATTATACAGTTATTGGTCTCTTGTCAGATAGTTTTTTGAGCCTTTTCTTCTGTGGAGTTCCCGCTGGTTTAGGCTTGCTAACTTCTTGTGCACCTGAAATGGAGAGTGCATAAATGAATATGGTAAAGGCCTGAAACAACGAGTAAAGCAAGAAAACTAGTCCTTTGTACATACCTTTTCTCTTCAGGCTTGCGGATGGAGAGGGACCTTCAGAGTGAGAGATTTTCTTCTTGACAGGATCAACATCTTTAACAATGATAGCAATAGGGGTAATTTTTGCCAAAACCTCATCCAGGTCTTTGGCAAAGTACCTGTTCACATATGATGCCCACCACTTTTCAAACCTAAGTGATTTTTCTGGGCGTTCAGGGTAAGGCCTTAACTAAAAGGTGGCCTCATCCTTCGCAAATTGGTTCCGGATGGTTTCTAGGGTTTTTTCTGGTACGATGACTCTATCAATGAAATCCTCGTTGCAAGACAAATATGAGGGGATTGGAATGAGCTGCATAAACCCGAATTGGCGAGCAAATTGGGCAGCGTTGTAGTACTCTGTCCCACACCTATTGTTGGCCGATGACACACCCATGCCATATAGCAAGTCTCTCGAAATAAAGAAGCTGGCCCAGACCTCCTTATGCTTATCAAAGTCCTCTCCAGGTTCCCCAGCGGGGTTTCTCAGCCATGAAGGTACGGTGTCTCTTTCAAATGGCATATAGCCCCTGCCCAAGGTGGTTAGTTCACGGTAAAAGTAGGTGAAACAAGAGTTAAAGTCGTGTGATTGGAGTTCTTGGCCCATGTAGTGGCGGCCATAACATGCATGTGCAGGGTTCTTGTTCATTTTTGGGGCCAACGTGGGGAAGTACAACCACAACCAAAGGGTGACAATCCAAAGAGGGCCGGGGGCAAAGACAAATTTGTTGGCTAACAGTTCCTGCATGCCACGGTATAAATGTGCAAGGACTAGTGAGGCTAGAGCCAATTTCTGGCCTGAAGCCAAGGCCTTAGCAATGTTAGTAAATTCTTTGGTAATCCTACTCGAAGAAACACAAAAAAATGCATTTGTTCAACCAATAGATGAGAAGAGCTACATGTTCTTCCTCGGTGACTTCGTCCCCTCCTTCACCAGCAAAGCATTTCAAGAAGTTGGAATAGGCCAGTTGGGCTGATTCAGGGTATGTGAAAGATGGGGTTTTCTATGAAACAAAACAATCAGCCCTAATCCCATGGGGGCGAAGGACGGTAAGAAAAGAGACATCTTGCATCGTGATACCCATCATATCAACACGAAAGTGAAAAGTGTTAGAGGAAACACACAATAACTGGGCCGCAGCCATGAACAGGGCTTTATCCATATCAATGAGATGGCGGCTGAGCATGATGGCCTTGTATATCCCTACCGCCTTCCACAGTCCCTCCTTCACGGCTGCTACATGATTGACCCATTGGACGTATTGCTTGTCAGGCCTGTGCCAGAGCCGATTTGGGATATCCCTGGGATATGCAGTCTAATCGATAGTGATGAAATCGAATGGCAAGGCTTCTTCGGCAAGAGGATAGAACGGGTAGAGCGACTCTGGGAAGTCACCATGGAAGGCGGGCCCAAGTCCCATTTTAACGGTGGATGAGCGGGGTACGGTCCGGTCAATCAGGATGTCGGAGTTGATGGAGAGGCCTTCAGATTTGATGATTCTCTTGATTTCGTCGGTGTAGGAAGTTTGGCTCTTGGCCGGTTGTTTAGCCCTAAAAGACGACATTATTTGGAACTTTGTGGGTCTAATAATGGTGGCTAGGGTTTGCCAGCTTTGGATGAGAGAGAAGGGGGCAACGAAGAGTGAAAAGGAAGGAGAGAGAGAGAAATCAGCTTTAAAAAGGGGCGGTGCCGGTATTAGATTTTGGGATGACAGGTTTGAAAAGCCTGGGGATATGTACCGCCTCCTTTTTCTCCTCCCTATTTTTGAATTTTTGTTTCTATCTCAATGAAGGCTGCACATATGACAAAGAGAAGTTGGGTTGGAAAGGGATCTTTTGGAAGCTTTTAGTGTTCCAAGGGAGAAAGGAGACCTCCTTTATAGATAAAAGCCCCACACGGAAATCTGATAATGACCACGGCAGATTCGAAAAGAGGGAATATTAGGCCACGTTTGGGCCTGATAAATTATTATTTACATCAAGATCTGTTTGGATGCCAAAAACTGTTCTTCTCCAAACGCCTTAATCTTAACAGAACCAAGGCGTAGGGGGGCAATGTTTATATCCGTTTTTGGCACCATGGATTGGGCTAGTCGTGATTGGATTTCTAATTAATTCCTTAATTAATTTGGGCCGAAAGTTAAGTTATTGATTGGGTAAAACTTGGGCCATCGGCATTTCCCATTTGGTCCAAGAAACACGCAGCCCAAGTGAACATATGGTCCAAGATCTTTCGGGAAGCTAGCCCATGGTTTTAGGCCCATAAGGAAGATGTTGATTTGATTCAGGGAGCAAAGCCCATGATTGTAGGGAATTGGTTGTTTCTGTGGCAGCTATTTTCCTCCACATTCAAAGGCCAATTGACTTGGTCAATTAGCCATGTATCACGCAAGAGCACAAAAAGGGGGAAGTGGGGTGATATTTTACGAAGGCATGGGACACATGTCAACGTATGAGAGACCCAATACCCATGATCTAACTCAACTGCTATTAACCTTTGAAAACTGCCCATGATCAAGCATGCATGAAAAGTGGAGCAATCATGGAACACATGTCAGCTAATGGTGCAATGCAGAATTCGGATTCAGGCCTGAATCAGCATGTTGCAGCGCTTATATATAGAAGAATCGAAGATGAAAAACGGGTCCAACATCAATCAAAGCTCAACGCTTACAACCAAAGCCTTCCCAGCGAAGCATACTTTCCTACTTTCAGCAAAGTAGTTTATCGAGTATCTCGTGCTCAAACCCCATTCAAACTCATTTCTTCAAGTAGTTTGGATCTTTTACCTTTCTTGTACCAACTTTATGATCCCGGAGTAATAAAGTTCACGTTTTACGTTTCTACGTCCATTTCCTATACGACTAGGAAATTTTAAGTCCTCGACCGTGTGGCAAGCAACGAACAACATTGTGATCTTTAACCTTTGGGTCACACACAATCGCTCTTACGTTAGAAGTCAAGATTCACGGGAATCTTCATCAAAAGTTAAGCGCTACAAGTCTTGGCACGCCCGTGCTCCACGCATTCACGCCTTTGCCAAAAAACGAGAGTTTTCAACTCCGTAATAAGTTTTTTTGTATTCCCGGAAGCCCGTGAATGAGTTTTTCTGTTTTGACGTTTTGAGTTCTGATGTTTTGATCATAAAAAGAGTAAAAGTTCACTAAAGTTGACGAGAAAAAACCCATCAAAAAGGTCTCTTCCAAACACAACTTCGGGTAAGATTGGGATGGCCAACCATAACAACTTTAGTTAGACATGATTGAAAGAATCCTTGCCTACTGGGGTCGGGCAAGACAAGAGGGTTTTCCTAACTAACTGCTAGAGATGAATGAGACGGGGCCTAATCACGTGATGTCTAGGCTGAGTAATTATTTAGGCCTTGTTCTTCTCAGTTTTTTCTTGTTTTGTTCTTATTTAATTTTTATTTTTTTTTGCATTTGCTAGTTTTGCGTTAAATTTTTATAGATTATTGATTTTAATTTCTCGACGAGAAGAATTGGAAAAATGGTTATTTACCACCATTTCACAGTTGTGTCAAGTTTTAAACGCAAATAAAAAGTGTTTATTTCTCAAAATACTTGGGTAAAAGTGCAAAAAATTTACTTTTCCGATTCCTCTCGTCGAGACAAATCAATACCCCAAAAATTTTTAGTGCAAAACTAAGAAATTTGAAAAAAATTCAAATAAAGACAAAATTTTCAAATTTAAGTTAAATTTAAGTTAGGTCTAAAAGAACGGAGCCACTATGTCTAATTGGGACACCATGTGACAGTGCCCCAAGCCTCTCCACTACACATTGTTGTGACATTCTTGTGGGATCCTCACACTTAGTCTCGGATCCCACATAAATATATGGTTGAGGAGAGGTCTGGAGAACCACGTGACCTTGTCCCAATTATGGCATTAAATAATTTTTCAGTAGTTCTACTCTCCCATAAAGGGGAGCCCACAACTTTCCCAGGAACCTACGTGGCAACTGCACCTCATCTTGTGTCCGTCCGGCCCACCAAATGCATTTATTTTCTTGAAGTAGTGTTGCAAACCAGTTGAGCCGAATATTATTGTGTTTGAGCTTGGCTCGTTTACTAAGCCGAAAACTTGAGCTCAAGATCGGCTATAAACAAGCGGAGCAGTGGATGAGGCAAGCCTGATATATGTATAAATGAGCCTCTATAAACGAGTTGAGCCTACTTTTTTGGGACGAGCTGAGCTTTGGAATGTGAAGCACGACTCGTTTACGGAGCGAGCCCAAAACTTGGCCTCGAACTCAGCTCGAATACTAAATCAGTTGAGACTAGCCGAGCCCTAAGGGGCTGAGTCTCGAGCTCCTCAAGAGTAGCTTGGCTGGTTTGCAGCAGCTATATCCTTCTCTACTTTTGTATCGAGTCAGCGGAAAACACAGTTTTCTCCTTGAAGAAACACAGCTTTACACTCTCGCCTTTCCTCACTGCCCGCTTGTCACAGCCGGCCACCGTCGGCTCTTCTTGCCTCTAACAACAAGATCTCATCTTCCCAATCTTCCATCATCCATCTCCCCAATTAGGTCTTTCATCTTCCCAAGTCCCAACTGTTGGAATTTGGGCCTGGTTGGTAGCCAACTCGGGTCGCACATATGGGCATGACCCGGTGACTAATTCAATAAAGTTCATCTTATCTCAACAATAAGATGGAGGAGTAGCACCCAAACTCTATGTTACGATCCTAATGTCTAACATCGGCTAAGTACTGACCATGTGCATATAAATGATGAGCACTTGGGCTCCCTTTCCTTTTAAGCCGGTTTTAAATGATGAGTTCTACCCAAGAGTTTATATCATTAGTATCAGAGTCAGCCGCCGCATTGCAATTCGACCCACATAGGGGGCAACCTATAGGCTGGATTAAAATACTTAAAAAGTATTGAATACTAATAGGTGGGTGGAGCTGCCAAATAAAGAGAAAAGGCTACCATCAGGTCAGTGTCGATAGAGTGGGCCGCCGTGGACGTCGGCTGCGAAGTGTGGTGGTATGTTACGATCCTAATGTCTCACGTCGGCTAAGTACTGGCCATGTGCATATAAGCTCTTGGGCATCCTTTTCTTATAAGCCGGTTTTCAAGGGTGAGTTCTACCCAAGAGTATGTATCATTCTATCTCCTAGTGAGATTCGAATTTGTCTGCATCCTAGATGCTTCTCTATTTAATTCCTACATAAACACAAAGTTAGATACGTAGAAAATTGCTAGAACAAAGGTTCTCTCTCTGTTTTGTCTCTCTATAGACCAACTCAAGCTTTTTTACCATGGAACTGAGGGTGAGACTTGAAACTTGTTGTATCAGTCCATCGCTAGGAGATTGTTGCGGTGCATAGATCGACGTTCAGGGTTTGTAAATCATCCTCCAAAAAATCCGATTCCAAGTTAAAACTGAAGAGAGGTAACTCGATCACCCTCTTCTGCATTCGAAATAGTATATATTGTTTACACCAACCTTCCAAGAAACTTGTACATCTCGGACTCGGAGAATTGAATGCATCCCGTGAACCTTAGGCTAGAAAACAGTCAGAGCAACAAATCTGCATGCACCAAGTAAAATCCCCATAGCCCGAAAGTGGCAAACTAAACCTTTTAAGTCCAGAAATGACAAATTTTCTATAGAATCCCAAATTGGTTATGAAAGAAAGCTCCGGTCGCAATGATAGATCTGGAAATGACAAAACGCGAGCGATGCGTTCTGTTAAAGAAAATGTCAAACGAGTTAGAAATAGACAGGGTTGCGTTCCGTGAAAGAAGATGAATTCCATGAAAGTAAGTTCCACCCACCAAAATGTGCCATGGAATTGGTGTTATTGCAAATGGTATCTTGTAGCCATTGCCCAACAATGTTCCACCTTTAAATGGAATCACTCACCTAACTACATATACCAATCCATCCATGAATAGAGTATTACTTGAAATCTTTGTTAGGTGAGTTTACAAGCTTCTCCATCTTTTTTCATAGATTGCTTCTCTCAGCATTCTAGGAAAATAAATGCACAGAAAATATATCATACTCCCTCCGTCCAAAATTGTTGCGCCTGTTCTGGGCATCCAATTTTTTACGGACAATACGTAATTGTATCCAGAAAAGGAAAGAAGTACAAACTTTTCTTTTAAATTGGCCTTTGTTTTGAGAGTCTGGGACAACCAAAAAAAAGAAAGAAAGGAGCAACATTTTGGGACGGGGGAGTAGCATTTTTTTTTTTTTGGGTTCAATGGTTGTGGGCGTACAGATCAACTTATGCACAACTCAACTACTCTCCTCCCCGGTCTGGTCAAAGACATGCCATTTACACCATAATATTGCATCCTTTCCTTACTCCAAGCATTTCAACTTATATATACAGGTTTATCTAACAACATTAGAAGCAGAAACAATTTCAATATCAAAAAGACAAGAAATTTCATTGCATCTTCAAACAGTAGCACACGCAATTTTCACTGAACTTGTAGTCGATTCCAAAGCTCAATTTTGCATTACAGTCCATTCACAGCTCAAACAACATATATAGTCCTCTTCCCAAAGTTTCTGGAAAACTTTACATCCAAAAGAGTTTACATAAGGACGGTAGAAAAAATTATCACACCGATAACATTTCACCCCGGCAAAACTTAATTGTCCAGAAAATTCCAACATTTGCTACTGATATTGCCAGGAAAGATCACTCTGGCGATGCCTGGAGATGACGAACAACACAAGAGAGATGATGAACGACGAGGGAACCACTCACGGGTGAGGTGGATTTTCCACGTCCAATTCTCTCAACTTCACTCCGTTGTCATGAAATTACTAGCCTAAGTCTGAAGTACAATAGTCCGGGAATGCCGCCGCGTGTTACTCCGGACCACTTTACAAACATACATTCTTATGGGATCTACCACTAAGTATATGTTATAAAGTGATCTGAAGTACCACGTGACGGTACACACTAGGCCCACCTTTTGGTAACTTTAACCATTAACCCATGCTTCATGTAGAGAATTATGGAAACATTTGGGGATACAGGGTGCCCTTCAACCACACGAACACGGTAATTGTGGATTATAGCCGCGGCCACCGTCTTCATCTGAGTGAAAGCCACTTCCTTTCCCAGACAAGTCCTCGGCCCTGCGTTGAACGACAAGAACTTGTACGATGGCTCGTGTTTGATCGTTCCTCGCTCGGAAATCCACCTCTCCGGCTTGAACTCCGCACAGTCCTCCCCCCATACGAACTCCATCCTCCCCATTGCATAGAGAGAAAATAGCACCTTCATTCTCGGATGAACACGATGGCCGCTGGGCAGGGTGTCTGGATGAAGAGGCTCCTTGTGCTGGAACGGAACCGATGGATAGAGCCTTAGGGATTCACATATTGCGCTGTGCAGATAAACTAGCTTGCTTACCTCTTCTATATTGAATAATCTCCATTTGTTACCTTCTTGTTCCGGTATGACTGATTCGAGTTCTTCTCTAATCTTGGCTTCAACAACTGGGTGCGTCGAAACAAGCCAAAGAAACCATGTCAGAGCTGAGCTAGTTGTGTCTCGCCCTGCGATCATGAAATTTAATATTGTGTCTCTCAAAAATTTGTCATCACACTTTAGTCCCATGATCTCATCCTCACTCAAATAGGATGTCAATAAATCCACCCCATCTTCTTCATTCGATTTGATCCCTTTCCTTAGCTCATCTCTCTTCTTCAATATGTATTTGGCGATGGTATGATCTAGGGTTGCCCACGCATCGCTCAATTTCTTTTCTTGCCCGACCCCTAGCCACCTTTGTAACTTCCAAAAGCTTTCGGGCACGGCATGGCGAATCAATAATGTTTCCTCGGCATCATCAAGGGCTTTCGCAAAAGGAACTTTCGGGAGTTCAACGGATAGGCAACCGGGGTCGTATCCAGTGAGGAATAAGCACGTGGTGTCAAACGTAAACCTTTGAAACAAATCTTGCAAATCCACCACCAGGCCTAGTTTGGAGACATGGTCAAGAATAGGGACAAGCCCTTTCTCCAGTTTGTTCTTGCTGTTTTTCCCCAGGAACTGGTGGAACCGCCGGTGACCGATCAGCAGCAGAGCAAGTTTCCTCTGTTTCTGCCATGAATCTGCGTCGGCGTTGAAAATCCCATCTCCCAGAATGTCGAATATCTCCCGAAAATGCGGCCCCTTTGGGAAATTCGAGAAGTTCGCGCTCATTATGTAGTGCACGTTGGCTGGATCGGACGTGGCCAACATGTCCATGCTGGAAAACAAAGGCCCCTTGATTAGGAAAGTACCCCCGGCCCGGCTGAGAAAACCGGTACACCAGACGTGAATCCTGTGGACGTTGAGGAGGATACTCGGCAGCGTTCCGAGAAGCGGCCAGTTCCGGGGCAGCCCGTCGTTTGTGCAATAGACATAGAGGAAAATAAAGCATAGTAGTGCTAAGAGGATGTCATAGTACCCTAATGAGACCATTTTGGATTGCTCAAAATTGTTACAAGTTTGCAAGCAAAAGAAGAAAAGAACCACTAGCCAGGCCTTTTGCCTCTCGGTTATGGAAGTCCTGGGCTATAACACATGAAAAAGATGTCACTATCAAGTCACATTCAAGAGTTACTAGAGTGGGGGACGAAAGCGATGCTTCACTAGTCAAACGAAAATAAAGAAGGCGATGATTTATGTGGGTGAAGTGAAAGAAACGGATTAGAAAGAAGGATTCGGATCCTGTCCATTTACCCCGGACCAGTTCGGTCCATTTGGGTACATTCGAGTCGTCCAAAAATGTTTCAAACGGCTCGAATTTAAAGTGAGCGTTTTTGAGTATTTTTTTTTTATAAAAATACACCCTTTTAAATTAAATCCGAGCTATTCAAAATACTTTTGGACGGCTCGAATACACTAAATGGACTGATTTGTTATGGGAAAAGTAGACAGGATCCGCCACCTAGAAAGGAGGCGATGGTCTTTTCTTCAATAGTGGGATCAGAGCCAGCCTGATTTTTAGGGCTTAAAATGAAAATAAAGATGAGGCTTTTTGTCGGACAAAACTATTATTAAGACCCCGTTTCGGAAATGGAAATAAGTATTTATTTTTTAAGAAGGTAATTTCAAGCTCAAAAATCATGTATTTACGTAAATAATTTTCCTATCAATATGGATCTTGTTTGATAGATCTCAATGAGATCTTTTATACGGTGAAAAAAAATTGAAAAACAATTTTTCATTTATATTATTTTTGAGTTTGAAAATGTGAAATAAGTACTTATTTTTTAAGAAGGTGTTCTGGAACGGAGCCTAAGAGGTAAAAAAGTATGCGGAGCCCTTGAAATTCAAACTTTTTGGAAGCCTAAAGTGATCGCAATACAAGTTTTAGCTCAGAACCGACTCTAGAGACGAGGGAGAAGCCTAATGCTTATCCAATGAGATAAGAAATCTGGCAACTTTTGTCCACTAATGTCCTCGTGAAATGACAACGTAGCAAACGCTACGTCGCTACCCTTCATTATTATATGAGTATATATGTGCAATTATTTTCTTTTGAATAGTATTGTGGTCTTTTGAATAGTATTGTGGTGACCACATTAGGTATAGGATAGGGCGGGAAATAAACCGAGATGGGCCGGCAAATGAACCGATATAGGCTGGCAGATGAGGCCGGCAAATGACCGAGATATATATGCGCAAAATTTTAGAACCAATTGTTTGAGTCGAGTTCTTGTTTGCTTGCTAAAAGTTCGTTTGACCATTGATGGTTATATATAATTAAACTAAATCCGAACATTAATTTTGTTATAAGCTCTCAATTAAAATTTGAGCAGACTACTATTTGGCTATTATGCTCGACTTACAATCTTTATGACACCTAAGCTACTTGAGATTGACTCATAATTGTCTCGATTAAAATTCATTCGAGACCATCTCGTCTCATAAACAAATTAAACTTGAACACATTTAATTTGAAACGTCGTTAAATTTACAAATCAAACTTGAATAATTAACTGCTCAGCTTGTTTAACTCATTAATCGGTCCCATTTGTCGTAATATATTACGATGGTATTTGAAGTCTCATGTGCATCACCACCTTTTTGTAATGTTCACCACTAACCCATGCTTTTTTCCAGTATGCTCAAGTTTAAACAGAAACACCTTTCAAAGGCACAGTTACTCAGATGGGCAAATTGGTATTCCAATTGAAGTTTTGACGCTGTTCACGTAAAAGGAAAAACAAATGTTCTCCCTGATTTTCTGTCAAGGCTCAAAAAAGAGATCAACCAATTTTCAAAAACAAAACCACATTCATTTGTTCCAGGTTGTTTCTCAATGATTTCCTGTTTCTACCCAATTAATCTTTCTTTCCACCTTCAATGTCATATTTTAGAGTTAACCATTCTTTCCAGGTGTGTCCAAATGTGTCAAAACCTTCAACATCTCTGTATTTTCAAGTATGGTCTTGATGAAGGTCCCATAAAAGGTCTACCTTTCCATCTTGTCTATCCCTTCCTCACCCAATTTGAAGTGTCTTAATGTCTTTTATTTCAAAAAAGAAGCATATCTCTTCTTATGGTATTTAGTCGATGTGTATATTATAAGTGTCTGTTTTAATAAATCAGCAGTATTGGTGTATTTGGCTCATGCGGCATTTAATCAAGTCCATCCTTCAGAAGATTTCTTTTTAAAATTTCTCTTGCTCTTCGGAAGCATATCTTACTGGCAACAGAAGATCAGACAAATCCCCAATAGTGCAGGTGGAGATCTCCAATTTACTTTTTGGACAAGTCGCAACAACAGAAGTCATCCCAATCCAGATGGTTCTATTACATGGAGAAAGGAGTATCACACCATATTCCTCTCTACATATCCAGAGTCTCAGAGTATCCAGAGCGACAGTGGAAATTATCTGGTCATGACTCAAACACTGTGTTCCCTCAATAGATTGACACCTGCAGAAGTTCCCTCATCTCTCCTCCATTATGAATCCGCAAACGGGAAATACAATGATACTTATCCTAAAGAATGGCGCCAAAATATCCGTTATCTTTTGAAATAATATTACTTTACCGACAGAATTGAAGACTATTCTGGAAGTAGTGGTTCAGATAATCCCGAATAACATCCCTGTGTTTAGGCCAGCTGTCTCTTTTGTGTGGTGCCCTCTTTCCCTTTCCAAGATAGGGTAATATTATTGGAGTTTACTGTTGTGTACTATTGTGAAAAGAAAGTCTTGTGAATAGTAATAGGCCAATAATATGTGTGTAGCATAGTAAAAACCAATGATATGGTTTTTCTATTTGTATAGACTTTTTTAGACTCTTAGTATGAACGTAGGTGTAATAAAGTTAGGATGACCTGTGTACTTGATGCATTAATTACCTGATAGAAGGTAGAACGTAAGCAATGATGTAAGTATCAGTGTCTGTATTCCCCTCCTTACGCCTGTAAAAAGAGGGTTCTGCCTAATGTAAAAACCAAGCTAATAAAGTCAGCGTTTTCCTAATATATCATGTGTCTTGTTCTCTTTCTTTGATCTTAACCTACTTTGTGTTTGTACCCACTTCGTGTCTACTAATTTGGTATTCGAAGAGTAATGGAAACTTTAGGAGAGACAGGGTGTGTCCTTCCACCACGTACGCGAACTTGGTAGTCGTGGATTATAGCTGCAACGACCAATTTTATTTGAGTGAACGCCATGTCCTTCCCAAGACAAGTCCGCGGCCCTGTATTAATGAACACAAAGAACTTGAACGATGGTTGTGTTTTATCGTTCCATGCTCAGTAATCCATCTCTCTGGCTGGCTTAAATTCCAAGCAATCCTCTCCCCATATGAACTTCATCCTTTCCATTGCGTGGATAGAAACTTGCAGCTTCGATTTTGGATGAACATGATGGCCGCTAGGTAGGATGTCCGGTTGATGAGGTTCCTTTTCCTCGAATGGAACTGGTGGATAGAGCCTCAATGATTCACATATTGCGCGCGCCATGCAGATAAACTAGCTTGCTCCCAAGTTCTAGATTAAAAATCTCCTGTTGTTGCCTTCTTTTGGCATACTTGCTTCAAGTTCTTCTCTAATCCTTGCTTCAACAACTTGAGTGTGTCGAAACAAGCCAAAGAAACCACTGTTAAAGCCGAGCTAATAGTGTCTCGCCCTGCAACCATGAAAGTCAACATCATGTCCCCCAAAAACTTATTATCACATTTTACTCCCATGATTCCATCGTTGTTCAAGTAGGATGTCAATAGATCCACCCCTTCGCTCTCTTCTTGGGAATTGATTCCAAATCTCAATGTATCCATCTCTCCTCTATGTATCTAGCTAGGATGTGATCTATGGTCACCCAAGCTTCACTATATTTTGTTGGAAAAAATGGAATTTTAACCAAAGAGAACTTAGTGGGACCCACACCGTG
Organism: Rhododendron vialii; assembly: GCF_030253575.1. Lineage (NCBI taxonomy): Eukaryota > Viridiplantae > Streptophyta > Magnoliopsida > Ericales > Ericaceae > Rhododendron > Rhododendron vialii. The sequence goes on along the minus strand of NC_080566.1, from coordinate 30,644,331 downwards.
TGAGGTGGGCCCAAGTGGGTTTTAAATACTCCTTGATAAGGAGTTTAAACTAGTGAAAGAATGAACAAATTCCATTGAAAAATGAATGAGAAATTGTCTCAAAATGGGTTTCGGACCAACAACAGTGCACGGTTGGATGGTCAAAGCTGGGTAATTACCCAGAGTTATTACCCATTATTGTGTATTCAATTTCGGAAATAATAACTGTATCAGTTTTATTTCAGAATTGAATAGCGAAATCAATTCCCCTATTGATTGAGAGACTCCTCCATCATTGCAGCATTCATGGCAGAGACTCCTCCTTCAACTATAAAAGGAGACCTCTTCATTTGGTTTCAACACACCAAAATCACACCGAAAACAATCAAAAGCATTCTTCTGCAATACAATTATTCTTTTCGAGAGAGAGAGTACAGACACAAGTTGGTTCGACGGGCAGTCTACGGCGGTGCTCCGGCGGCTGAGTGGTAACCGAGTCAACCCTGGGAGACGAACACCTACACAACCTCTAGCACCGGTGAGGCGGCGAATTTGTCTTAAGGGCACCGTTAAACAAAACGGGTCTTGGTTTGGAATTGCTAATTCTCTTTTACAGTTTATGTCTACATTTCATATTCTGTAATCTTACGATTCATGTTCATGTTGTAATTTCCATAAATTAGTAAAATCGTTTATTGTTTTTCCGCACTATTTTCCTACATATTTCTTCTCTCGTCCAATCACAATTAAGCCGCCTTTGTAACTTCCAAAAACTTTCCGGCACTACATGGCAAATTAGAATCGTTTCCATAACATCCGTTAAGAAGATTTTCTCTTTGTAGATTAGTGCAAACGCCCCCTGGCTAAGTGTAGGGTTCACGTCATCCCTGTGATCCCACTCTGTTGAAAGAAGGACAATCTCCTCTTTCTCTTTCATTGGCCCATTGATTTCATTGGCCGATTGAGTTGGTTAGAAGAATCCATAACTAATGAACATTCTGAATCATCACTCTCAGGCACCCCTCCTCCTCAACGTTACGTAATTGCATGTGAGGTGACTCATTCATTAATTTGTTTTGTTTACAACTTTTTAAAAGGGAATCTACTTTTAGGGGCAAAATAAAAAAATGTACCAATTTTACCCACTAATATTACAACAAGACACTTATTTAGGGACAGCCCAAAATAGAATACATGACAATTAAAAAAGGGACGGAAGGAGTATATGTTTACAAAGATTTAACGGATCAACAAAAAAAAAAAAAAAGAAGAAATGAGCGATAGTGACAAAACAGTTGTCACTGAGCTATCACTAAAAATGTGTTACTAAAAATTTATAGTATATCCAAATCCATGTCTTATTTTTTTCAATAATCCATATTTGTCAAATCATCATAAAAAAAGAAAGTAACTTCTTTTTTCCTGTTCAGATCAACAAAGTCATGATATTTCTATTTATTTATTTCTTAGTTTACATCTAATGGATTTATCTGGACCAATACATAATTTTCTTTTAGTCTTACTGGGATTGGGTCTTATATTAGGAAGTCTAGGAGTGATATTACTTCACTATAGGTGAAAACCTGTCACTGTAATTTTTAGCAGCACACTTTTAGTGACAGCTGTTTTGTCACTATCGGTAATTTTTTTTGTAGTGGGCCGGATCACGGGCACACCGGAAAATGCCATCCGAGAACCAAATTTAAAGGAAGGCAATGAGTCAATCAAAACTCCACAATGAAAAACAAAACCGAAACATTCGCTAGAACATGATCATTTGGAATGAATATCAAGCTGCTTAGGCAGTAACCAAACTGTTTGGTCCTGACTATATGGGGTTCTGACGATCGAGGCGGCTGTTATGAAGTAAAATAATGGTAATGGAGAAACAGATAAAGAGACTATTGTCATGCATGGCCCATAAATCATCAAAAATGCTATGTGCACAATGAGAGGAACACAACCGATCGCTTACCATCTAGTCGTAATTAATGGTCAAGATTTACTCAAACTCTTTCCTGGAAGAGAGTTATCTCTTCCCTGTAAGAGTTTATTTAATTAAAATGTGGACTGTCGAAAAGATTTTTGGATGGTTGAGATGAAAAAATTGTTCCACAACTTGTTGCACGTAGCATTCTTGATAAGTCATTGCTTGATGCTGAAATCGGACGAGGTTGAGGAAGCTTTGTTGGTGGTTTGTTTCCTGGTGATGCAGTTCTCCTAGCTAGCTTTCTGGTTTGTGCTGTTGCATGCTATGTCGGGGAAGATGATGCTTCAACTTCTATATATTGTTATGTCTTTGGATACTGTTATGCCTTTTTATTCCTGATGTAACTACTGCTGCTGCTTAATTGGGGGCTTTATTTTGGTTTATACTATGTGGTAAAGGTGTAGTGGTTTATTTGTTTGGGTTGTGTAATGTGTTTATCGTGTTGGGGTGTATATGTGGAATTGAGTTCGTGCGTGGAATTGGGTGTCAGTTGGGGAGTGAGTGGTTTTGGGGTGTTAATTTGTGGGTGGGGCTGGAACCCAGGGCGGCAGAGCCTGCTGTGCACAATCTTGGCGTCAGATCGTGCATCTGACGGTTCGGATCTCATCTTTGCAATAAAAGGCTCTCGATCGTCCATTGCCGAAATGAGATCTGAGCCGTCAGATGTTCGATCCGACAGCTCAGATCGTGCACAGCATGCCCCCCAGCTGAGTCCTAGTTTACTTGGATTTTATTCGATGTACACGGTTGTTTGTTGGGATCGATGTTAGTGTTCCGTTGTGAGGTCATAGTGCTTAGGTTCTTTTTAGTATTTGAAATATGTTTTCAAAAATTAATAAAATTTCCTTTTTCCCGTCTAAAAAAGTATATAGCCATATGTTTCCTAATATTTGTCCATAAAAATTTACATTAGTGTTACCGTATTATAAATTTTTAATCTATTTGCAGAAGTGCTTTTCCCAAAATCAAATACTCGAGGATGTATCATTGAATCAAATAATTAATTGAAACAACATCTTCCGGTATGTGTATAAAACTTTGCTGTTGACACGTATAGAAGAGCTAGTCTTATGTTACCCTAAGGGAAGGGAAGTGAGTTATATTTCCAAGGTTTTGTTGATTCGATACTTGTCAACTACTCCCTCCATCTCAATTTAATAATTCCTTGTTCTATTCTAACCGGATACAAAACTAGTTATATATGTAGTATATCTTTAAATCGGTAAGGAATTTTATATCTAACATGAATCTTATTTGTTAGATCTCGATTAGTTCTACAATATGATATTTTCATAATCACAAAAAATATTATAAATTACAAGATATAATCAATTGAAAAGTAGCACGGACTCCCAAAAAGGACAATTAAATTGGGATAGAGCAAGTACTTGATTTCTTTTAGTTCTTGTTTTTTTCTCTATCTTGAATTTTTTAATTAGTTCTCGACATCTGTAAGTGGCGAAAAACGAAAGAGGCTTTGAAACAGCACAAGAGTATAACGGCTTCTTGTGTCTCTTCACCGAAATCCTAGCACGTCGTTGAGAACCTAATCTACAAAACAGAGAAGGGGTGAGCGCATGCACCTTTGCCTCTCGTGACAAAGGTCTTCCGATGCCTAAGTTAGTATCACGTACTAGCAATAAACCCTAATTATCAGTAGGGAACTCGTATAACGCAAAGTCCTGTGTATTGAATACTTTTTATCTCTAGATTTAACTTGTATTTATAGATTCATATATGCTTGTAGCCCAAGCATCCCTGTTGCCCTATGATTCATATCTCGTATAGGAAACCCAAGATATTTTGGATTCTCGTTCCCTTATCAGTTCATTACCTTAGTCCTTTTAGGACTCTTTTCCATAACTGGTCGAACATCTCATTCCTGTTGGGTATCTTTCCCAGATCCTACATTCTTGGGATCTCATTCCTTAACGGAATATCATTGTTTCTGGACCCTTCCAGAGTGTTTCTTGCACCTGAGGCTGCTTTCCCTAGATTTCTTCTCCTGTTCGGCCTTCACATTGCTGAACAGGCTACTTGGACCAATGACTTTACATGTCATTGGTTTTTTATCTAACCCTTGGACCAATAACTTCTCATGTTCACCGGTCCAAGGCCCTACACAGACTTCCTGGACTATTGACTTCTAATGTCACTGGTCCCTGTTGCCGACCACCGTATTGCACAACGACCGTCCCTATCGTATCTATACCATGGTCCCACATACCACGTGTTCGGACCCTCCTTGAGCCTGTTCGGGAATACCTCCCTACAATTGCTCTCCAGCTTTACTCGTTATTTTTACTTAAATGATGAGCAAAGCTCCCAAGAACCGAGCAAATTCATTCTGTTCATGCACCTTATTTCACAAAACTGATGCAACTTTCATCATTAGTCCAGGCAAAAACGTCTCATTGTTTGGGCTAGACAAGCTTTTTCTACCCTTACTTTTACACGTGGCACTCTTCGTATTGCCTGCACTCTTGCTAAGTTTGTTCGTACTTAGGAATGACCCTAGGTCATTCCGCACTTCCGCAATTTTCTTGGTATTTAATCATTGCTTTGGCCCAAAGTTTTCTCGTACTTAGCAAATTCCCAACAATGTTCACTACCCTTGGAATATTCGTACTCATCCCCAATTCTCGGCCGATCATGGCCGTTTCGGGTATTACTCAATGTCTAATCCTAAATGCATCAGGATTTGATTTAGATCTCATCCGTTGCCAAGGCCTAGGTTTCCTCCACACCTAGCCTATCTCGGGCTCAGCTCGCATCAGAGCAATGTTCGTTGCTCGGGCCCCAAACATCTTCATGCTTGGGCCTTTGTCTGACAATCTTCGCTTGACATGATTCAAGCAATGTTCGCTGCTCGGGCCTCAAACCCTTTCGTATTGGGGTCTACTTTTGACATTCTTCGTTGTTATTAGTTCAGGTTTATTCGTACACATTTTCAATTTAGCTCGTATTCACTCAAGTTTTCGTGCTTGGTATTGCCCAAGCTCAACCATGCTCGGCAAACTGCCCAAGTTTATCCGTACTTAGGTATATTCGAGTTCGATCATACTTAATCAAATTTCGGCACTGTTTATGGTCATGGCCTAAGTTTACTCACACTTAGCCAAACTTTGAGTTTGATCGTACTCAATCGGATTGTGGCATTTTTATGGCCTAAGTTTATTCATACCTAGCCAAATTCGGAGTTTGATCGTACCCAATGAATATTTCTGATGAATGCTCTTTGCTTCCTAGCATGAAGAACAAGTATCCTTAGCTTCTTCTTTCTAGGACCAAACACATGCAATATACCTGCTTTTTAAGTTTCTCATACTTACTATTGTTGTGCTTACATGCACACATCCTAGTTTCGTGTGTTTATTCATACACATCTAAGCATTCGTGCTTAGTCGGGTTTATGTGTCTCTTCGTATACCTCAACCGTACTCAATCCTTACTGGATTTATTTACAGACCTAGGCCCTTTGTGCCTGGCCAATTTCGTGCATTCATTCATATACACTTTTTGTACTATACTTGCTCGCCCAAGCGTTTCGTACTTGACAGACTTGGGTGTTTTTTCGTATACAGTTAAGTATTTCGTACTTAATTTGTTCAATTGCTATTCAAGTGTGTTCATACTTGGATATTCATCTAAGTATTGCTCGTACTTAGCTATTTGTTGTATGCATCCCAAGTGGTCACGTTCTTGGATCAACTTCTAAGCATATGTGCACTAAGATAATGTTAAATATTCACGTATGCAACCCAAGTATTTCGTACTCGAAAAAATTTCTAAGTGTATTCGTACTTAGATAAATCTGCATATTCTCGTATGCTCCCCAAGATTTTACGTACTTCGGCGAATTCCTAAGTGTATTCGTACTTAGGTTATACTCTTAAGCTTCTCGTACTTAGACAAATACCCAAATGTATTCATATTTGGCAGAATTGTGCATGTTCTCATATGCATTCTAAGGTTTCACGTACTTGGAAATATATCTTGTATTTTTTCATATGCAACCCAAGATTGCTCATTCTTGAAAAAGTTTCTAAGTTTGCTCGTACTCAGATAATGTTGCATGTCTTCATATGCAACTCAAAATTTCATAACTCGTAAATTTGTATTGTATGTATACCAACTCTCTACTCCCCAATACAAAGGGAGGACAAAGAATGAGTGACTAGCTTCGTATTTTCACTAAAATAGAATTTTATTCATAATTTAAAACTTAAAGGGGTGTTACGCGTACCCCTTGCAACTAACAAAAACTAAAAAATAAGGGAATTCTATTCGTAATTCCCACACAATCACGATGTGCATCCTAAAATAGAATGAAAAATCAAACTGAAGTCTTTTAAACAAAGAACTTCCTTAGATTATGGACATTACAGGGCCTTAGCATCGGGTTCCCGTCCAGGTCTGCCAATCTACAAGCCCCAGTGCCCACAATTTCAGTAACTTGATATGGTCATTCCCAATTGGCCCCCAACTTGCCCTCATTGGCCACCTTGGTGTTGCCGAGCACCTTACGAAGCACAAGATCTCCAATACCAAACTCTCGTGGGTGGACATTTTTGTTGTAGCTTTTCATCAGCTACTCCTGATATGAGGCCAAATGCACCAGAGCCCTTTATCTCCGTTTCTCGGCTAGATCCAACTCGATTTTCAGGGCTCTATCATTGCCTCCACTTTCAACCAAAGTGGTCCTGTTGGTCAGCAAACCTACCCCTAATGGAATAACAGCCTCTATTCCACATGCTAATGAGTAGGGGGTCTCTCTCGTAGACCTCCTTGAAGTTGTTCGGTGCGGCCACAGGACCAATGGCAATTCGTTGGGCCACTTCCCCTTTGCTTTGTCCAATCTCTTTTTGATCCCGTTAAGTATAGTTCTGTTGGACACTTTTGTCTGTCCCTTTATTGCAGTGTGCGACTGTTAGTCAATATTGTACTTACTCAATTCTACCAACCAGGTTGATATACGTCCCGAGAAATCTGCCTTTCATAGCAAAGATTTCAACGAAAACTCAGTGTAAACCATAATTCTGTGACTCTGAAAATAATGGGACAACTTCCTTGCTGCTGTCCTCAATGCTAGGACCAATATTTCTAGAGGCAAATATCTCGTTTCTGCATCCAACAACGTCTTGCTCACATAGTAGATAGGGATTTGCTCAAATCCCTTGTCCCTCAGTAATACTGCACTAACAGCATGTTCAGAGACTGCTAAGTACAAAATTAAGGACTCACCTGGTTCAGGAGTAGACAAGAGCGGAGCCGCTGCCAAGTACTTCTTCAGGTCTTGGAACGCCTGTTCGCATTCTGCTCCCCATTCGTATCCTTATCTCTTTTTCAACAACTGAAAGAAGGGCTTACACTTATCGTTGGACCGGCTGATGAATTTGTTAAGGGCTGCTACCATTCCAGTTAGTCTTTGGACCTCCTTCGTGGTCCTCGGACTTTGGAGCCTCTACAAAGCTATTATTTGGTCAGGATTTTCCTTTATCCCTCTTATGGTCACAAGATGACCCAAGAACTTTCCTGAACTTACTCTGAATGCACATTTCGAGGCGTTAAGCTCCAGTTTGTACTCTCTCAGAATTTCGAAGGCTTCCTTCAAATTAGTTATGTGGTCCTACTTTTCTTTGCTTTTGACCACCATATCATCTAACTCTGGTCCCGTGGACGTACCTCACACTTTGGGGGAACCATGTAAAATTTTTTTGTGTTCGTTTGGTTTGTGGTTTGCGCATTTGGATTAAGTTCGCTGCATTTATTCTATTTCCTTCGTAATTTACTTGTGAAAAATTCTGCATATTTTTCCCAACAGTTATGTCTTTGGATACTGTTATTCCTTTCGATACCTGATGTTACTACTGCTGCTACTTGGGGGGTTTATTTTGGTTTATACTATGAGGTAAAGGTGTAGTGGTTTATTTGTTTGGGTTGTCTAACGTGTTTATCGTGTTGGGATGTATATGTGAAATTGAGTTTGTGTGTGTAATTGGGTGTCGGTTGGGGAGTGAGTGGTTTTGGGGTGTTAATTTGTGGGTGGGGCTGGAACCCAGGGCCAGCTGTGCATAAGTGCACAATCTCGGCCGTCGAATCATGTATCCGACGGCTCAAATCTCATCTTTGCAATAAAAGGCTCTCGATCGTTCATTGCAGAGATAAGATTTGAGCCGTCGGATATACGATCCGACAGCCCGGATCTTCGATCTTCCACAGCATGCCCCCCAGCTGAGTCCTAGTTTTACTTGGATTTTATTCCATTTACATAGTTGTTTGTTGGGATCGATGTTCGTGTTCCATTGTGATGTCACAGTGCTTAGGTTCTTTTTAGTACTTTCTCCGTCCCAATTTAATTGTTACTTTTGGGAGTTCGTGCCACTTTTCAATTGATTATATCTTGTAATTTATAATGTTTTAGGTAATTTTGAAAATATTATATTATAGAACAAATAGAGATCTATCAAACAAGATCTATATTTGACATAAAATTCACAACCTATTTAAAGATATAACTAATTTTTTATCCGGTTAGAATAGAACTAGGACAAGTAAATTGGGACGGAGGTAGTATTTGAAATATGTTTTGAAAGATTAATAAAATTTCTTTTATGCCGTCGAAAAAATATATGGCTATATGTTTCCTATTTGTCCATAAAAATTTACATTAGTGTTACCTTACTATAAATTTTTAATCTATTTGCAGAGGTGCTTTTCCCAAAATCAAATACTCGAGGATGTATCCTTGAAACAAATAATTAATAGAAACAAGGGAGAATTTTTCATGGATCCATTATAGCACTTTTCAAACCCATCTAGTCCACTTTTAAACTTTATAACCCCTCTAGCCCACTAGTTTAATAACACAATTCCTATGACAAAAATACTCATACTATATAACCACTCATAAAGAGAGAAACCTTAAAAAAATTTCTAGATCTGGAGCAGCCTCTCTCTCTCTCTCTCTCTCTCTCTCTCTCTCTCTCTCCCTAAATTGCTCGCCGGTGCACTCCTCTTCCTCCTCGGCGACACCCTTCGTCGCCGTCCAGGGCTGCTACCATCATGGCCGAGTTCCTTTCCATCGCCGGTTGTTGTGGATCCAACAGTCACCGCAAGTCCATTTCCATTGTCGTACACGTCGTCGCCTTTCATGTCTCGCCATCCACGGCATCGCCGTTCACGGCGTTGTTTACGCCGCCCTTCATCGCCCTCCTTTCCCACTGTCACCAAACAAGATCTGCACAAATCTCCATGAGATCGTCGTCATTTCCCACCGTCTGCTTCGTTCCCACCGTCGCCGTTGTATTCAACTCAAACAGGTAAGTCAAGTTTAGTTTAGGATTGAACATATACGGTTATTTGTTACTATTTGTGCAGATCTAATTTGGTTAGGGTTTTGGATAAACTTATAGAATCATATAATGTTATATATGAGCTTCTGAAATCTTTTTCATTACAATGGAAAAACATATGATACTATATGTTTGCATCTAATTCTTTAACATATAATCTTAATTACATACCGATTGCAATATAATTAGGTTGGGTTCTATGACCAAATTACACCCCAAGTTTTTGAAAATATCGTTTTCACTGCAGTTCGAAGTGCTCCTAAGGTCGCAACCCGAGCTGTGGCACTTTGAGTCATTGGGGCTCCACTCCCACATCCTTGGGCTAAACCACTGCTGAAGGTTGTCTCCACCCATAACAGTAGAACCATCATAATATTCAATGAAATTTATGTGTTTAAGTGACATATATAATTATATGTGAGCATCTATCCTATGGAATTCAAAAAAAAAAAAAAATACTACATATAACACTGACGTTATATGTATTTTCTTTTTTTTGGAAATTGCTGGTTAGCATAGCCACGTCTTGTGCAACGATACCAATGCCGTCCAAAATGATATTAAATGTGAAACTCTGACATATATGGTTATTTTGACAGATGTCATTCTGTTCGATTGACATTTTGTTCTGTTCTTGAGTGATATATTTGGTTATATGTGAGTATTTGTACTCATATATATATATATATCAGTCAGTCAGTCTTCCATGAGGGGATCCTCATTTAGTTAAAATGCAGACCTCCTCATTTCTCCCATTTTCGATCGAATTTCGATGATCTGAGCCGCTTAATGTGTTCAGAATGTGATTTTAAGGATATTCGCGAGAAATCAGCAAAAAAAAATATTAGAAAGAGTTTCATCCGAGCAGTTTTTATTTGAACCGTTCGATAATAAACAAACAAAAACTGCTCAGATGAAGCCCTTGCCGGTTTTTTTTTTTTTGCTGATTTCTCGATGCAACCCTTAAAATCACGTTCTAAACACATTGAGCGGCTCGGATCATCGAAATTCGATCGAAAAGTGGGAGGTTCGCATTTTATTAAAATGAGATGGTCCTTACGGGAGACGGACTGTACATATATATATGAGTTCAAATGTAAAACTATAACTTTAGGTTATAACATAATGTTATTGCGTAACATTATATGATGTTATATATTCTCCTTTTGGTTGTTTATATATGTCATTTTGTTCTGTGAAGATGTATGGTATTTTATCATTTTGTTTGATTGTCATTTTGTTCTATGTATATATGGTTATATGCTCAGTTCTGTTCTTATAAGGTTATCTATGGTTATGGTAATATATATATTTATGATTGTATAATTATGCATATATATGTTCGAGTTTAAACATACTTTATTATTCTTTAATAGGCTTATATGTCCAAATTTGATCATACTTTACTATTGTATATAGGGTTATATGTCCTAATTTCATTTATTATTTTGATAGATTTGGTTTTATTTCATTTGTATAACCATTGAATGACTGGAGTCGTTTGAAGTGAAATTAGGTGCTTTATTAATGACTTTCTATTTCAATAATGGTAGTCCAATTGCACTAAAACTATTTTTTTCTGGCTTTGGAATGTTTTTTGTACTTTTGTTTAGCTGTTGTTGGGTAAATATATGGTTATATGTTCAGGTCTGTTAGGCCACTGCGCAGACCAATTCATATAAGGTTGTCTACTGTTATATATGGTTATGGTAACATATACGACTATATATATTTGAATGCTAGTGTTTAGGTTATACATGATTCTTGAATCTACTTTATTATAATACAAGAATAATTTTATTTTTTTATACATTTATTTAGTTATTGTTGGGTAACATATATAGTTACATGTTCTGGTCTGTTAGGCCACTGTGCGGACCAATTCATATAATGTTGTCTATGATTATATAGGGGCATGGGGTATAATACAACACATTGGCATGCTTGTGGTGCGAACTGTACAGTATGAAATGGATAAGTAATGTACAGAAAATGAAATAACGGCATTACAGCAGTCTGCCAATATCATGTGGAACACCACGCGACGGACCAGATACATCGCACGGTGTGACTAAACCACCGTGCGGTGTATCTATTTACACTTTCCAGAATCAGTTCGCTTTTACATGATAAAACAAACAAAGGTCCGCAAAATAGTATTTTATATTTTCCAAACCTCTGAAAAGTAATTTATGGACCTTTTTTGTTTATCTTATCACGTAAAGCAATGTTAAAAACTTTTTGAAATGTTAAAAGATTTAATAAAGTAAAAAAAAGACTTTTAATATAAAACTTGATTCTGGAATGTACCCGCACAGAAAAGTAATAAAGAGACTAAATAGAATAACATGAGAAGGAATATGTACAAGAAATAAAATAATGCATGGTGTAATGATGTTGCAAAACGCTGCACAATGTAGCGTATCCAGTGCAAAAATTATTTTTTTTGGGCTTTTTGAATATAAAGCTCGTTTGAGACCCAAACTCGGTATAGAAAGACCGAGAAGGGCCTCGATCGACTCCCCTCAAAGCTAAACGCGGTTTAGCCTAAGGAATTTGTTTATACCTTTTGATCAAAACTTGGATGTATTTGAAGATTGAGGAATGGAGGTTGATTCGGACTGAAAGCTCCTAAAATCAGTTGGATTTCTGAGTTTAGGGGAGATTTGAATGAGTTTTTGTAGAAAGAGTAAGAAGAAAAATTAGTTTGATACTGATTTTATAATAATCCAGCTTGTGGGTTGATGTAGAGAGAGAAAAAGATGTGGGTGTAAGGGGTTGTAGAGAGAGAATTAAGGGGGGTGTATTTATAGCAAGAGAGCCAAGGATGAACACTACAAAGAGGGGAGGTGGCTTCTGGACTGAATAAAATTTATTCTCTGCACCTATAGGCGTGGCCGACAACTTTTTACAACTGTCAAAACTTTTCTCCGAAACGCCTCGCGACATAAAGAGAAATGTCATGCTGTATATTGAAATCTCGTGCTACGGAGTGATTTTTTTGGAATTTTCTGAAATGCCGCGCGACGCTTTTAAATGCCGCGTTGTATTGTGTGTCAGCACAACACACCAAACTTCACAGGGGCACCCCGGACACTCCCAAACTCGGATTTGAGCACGGTTCGAAGCATTGGAAACCTTGTCAAGTCCTCTTTCTAACCCAATTTGTTTCACTCAAAGACGTTTTATACATTGAAACGTGTGACCATTTTACTATCAGTGTGTCATGGAAAAAGTTATTTTTGACAAAGCAAACGCGTTTTTCTCTTTGCAATTGAACCGGGGGCCACCCTATATGTTTGGAAAGGGGTTTTCTTGAGGTTTAGAGAAGGAGTGATAGAGGAGCAACAATCCAAGCCTTGAAGGTATATTTTTCCTTATTTTGGGGAACTTAAAGATTATTCGGAGGCCCAAATTGGGGTGTCTACAGTATGGTACATTTTGGATATATTGAAATTGATGGCGTGTTACGATTTAGTACTGCATTTTGTAATATTCATGACAACGAATTGCACATATAATCATTTATGTACCAATCTGGTCGCTGTATACATGGTTAAATGTCAGCATGTGTAATAAGTAACCTTTAAAAGGAAAACATATAGCATTATATATGATTTGAATATATAACTATATAACCATATTGTTCCTTACTTGTTATAACCATATAACCCTATAAAAGATTAATAAACCATAACCATAAATAACCTTATATGAATTGGTTAACGCAGCGGCCTAACGAAAGCGACCACGCGGCTGCAAACCTTGAAGTGGTGTGGTGGCGAGTGGAGCGGTGGTAAATGACAAATAGTTTTGGTGGAAAAAGGGAAAGAAAAACCAGATCTGAAGGCAGAGATTGGACGTCCCTTCGCTCCCGCAGCCCAAATTAGGATATAAACCCATGGGGGAAGGGGGAGAAGGAGAAGAGAAAGTGTGGTGGCTGCTTTAAGATTAGAGAGAAGTGCTCCCGTTTTTAGAGAGAGAAAGGCATTGGTAATTTGTACTCCCTCGGTACTTTTTCTTCATGTATGCGTTGCTGCGTTGCTTGAACCTATGAACTTCTTGTTTGTTGGTAACCCTACTTTTGGAAGATATAGCTAGCTCAAGCTAAGCTGAGTAATTGTTGACCAATTGCTTCACTTTCATGTATATTTTGTTGCCGCTAGATAGTATGGGGTGGCTCAGACTTGGAATCACTAGTTTGAGAGATAAGGTAGTATTTGATAGTGACTTAAATGTATTTACGTAAACTTGTTTACACAAATTCTAGAAGGTATTGAATTTGCTTCGTGTCAAAGCTTGGCGTTGCATCCAAAGCGAGCACAAGTGGTGGCTCTAGAAATTTTTATTAGGGTAGTGAGTAATAATTTTTATTTGTACAGAACTATATTGAGAGATGTCATAAATTGTTTGTCAAGTAAAATTTAAATTTAGGAGGACAAATTCGAAAACTACAAAAGTAGAAAATTGCGGTTGCCCTTCGTCCTTTTGGCTTTTAGGTAATGTAGTATAGTATACTATAGCTTAGGTAATTTGTACTACCTTGGCAATTTTTCTTCGGGCTTGCTTGAACCTACGAACAATTTATATATGTTGGTAACCCTACTTTTTGAAGGTATAGCTAGCTCATGCTAAGATGAGAAATCGATCGCCAATTGCTTCACTTTCATGTCTATTTTCTTGCAGCTATATCTAGATGAGAAGGCACAGAATTCTCACTACTATAATAATAGATATGCGTCACACTAAGGAGATTCACAAAGATCACGATTTTCAGTGAAAGCGTGATAACAAGTGGTATTTAAAAAATTTTATCTCAGTTTAAGTCCAAAGTTGAGATACAAAGTGGATTTTAGCGCGAAATAAAAGACCTCGCTCTTGCTAATAAGTGCCAAAATATACATATTTTAGTTCTCCAATCTATATTTATTAGTCATTTATTTTTGTTAACTGGTTTTATTATGTGTTTTTATGTTTATAGGATGCTCGAGCCCGTTGTTCGAGCTAGATTTTGGATAAAAAGAAGATTTTAAAGAAGTTTAGAGTTAAAATGCAAAATGATTCAAAATTGAATGGTTGATTTATTATTTGATGAAGTCCAAAGGACCTTTGTTTAATTAAGATCTTCAATCCCTATATAAGCACTTACCCTATTGATGACGTGAGGTTCTGCTGGTCCTAGAAAAAAAAGAAGGGCGCCGCTATTCGCAGCCCTCTATTTACTCCCGTAGCCCACTAAATTTCGGTAAATGATTGTTGAAAATCATAAATAACATTTCGGTAAATTGCTGTTGAAAACAAGATTATATTTCGGTAACTACATGTCGAAAATATGTTCAACTTTCGGTAAACAACTGCCGAACATGCATTTTCGGTAAACATCTGTTGAAAAAAATATTATATTTCGGTAATTGGACGCTGAAAATATATCTCAATTTCGGTAACTAACTGTCGAGTATAATTGAAAATTTTTAACGGGCTATGGGAGTAAATAGAGGGCTGCGAATAGCAGCGCCCAAAAAGAAAAAGGGCGCTGCTATTCGCAGCCCTCTATTTACTCTCATAGCCCGTTAAAAATTTTCAATTATACTCGACAGTTAGTTACCGAAATTGAGATATATTTTCAGCGTCCAATTACCGAAATATAATATTTTTTTCAACAGATGTTTACCGAAAATGCATGTTCGGCAGTTGTTTACCGAAAGTTGAACATATTTTCGACATGTAGTTACCGAAATATAATCTTGTTTTTAACAGCAATTTACCGAAATGTTATTTATGATTTTCAACAATCATTTACCGAAATTTAGTGGGCTACGGGAGTAAATAGAGGGCTGCGAATAGTGGCGCCCAAGAAAAAAGCTGCGCACAAGGGGGCAGCTGAGAGGAAAAAGAACGGGTCTGCGACACTTTTGTTCTGATAATTTTTCTTCCGAATTTTGTTTCCTTCAAGTTTTTGAAGCTTTTTTCAAGTATTCGCACTTCGGTAACTTGTATTAATTTTCGTCCTTCATTAAAGTTGTTCATTGGAACTTGTTTAATCTATTTCTTCTATTTATTTCATATTCGGAAGCATATTTCAAATTAAGGTGTCTTTCGTTTGTAGCGCAATGATTAGTGAGTAGTCATATAGGTAGGGTCACGGGATGATTAGCAAGCCGAGATCAGTTTGGACACTGCTCCTATATATTTTCAAACAATAAAGAGAATGCAATTTTAGGTTAATAAAGAACATTCGTTAGGCGAACCCGGGTATCGTCGGAACCCGTGTGAACGGGGGAACATGGGTTCAAAATTCATTCTTCGTTGCGCATATATGGGTGAATGGTGACCATAAGGATTCGCATCTTTTGGGCTATTTTTTTCACTAAAATCGAATGTTTTAAGAACACTAAATGAAGCAGGTTAATCCGGACTGGTTGTGAGTGCTATGAATCCTACGACCGTACCTTATTTTTAATTATTTGAAAAATCAAACAATTTCCTAGTTTTTGTTAATCTCAAAATCAATTGACAAGGAATGGCTACCTAAGGGCCTGTTTAATCAGTAACAACTCGAGTTGTTAGTCAGCACACATCACTGTCTCTGTGGATTCGACTCCGGACTTATCAGATATTGTGCTACATCGGTCTCCACCCTATATTTGGGGAAACCCATTAATTTAGGATGGGAAAATTCGTCAAGCACTTGCAGCAAGATAAAAGAAAAACATCACCACCCTTGCGGCGTGATAAAAGATTTTAGAGCGAAAAAAATGAGATAAAAGATCTCGCTCTTGTGGCGAGATAAAAGAGAAAAAATCTCACCCTTGTGGCGTGATAAAAAAGAGAAAAGACCTTACCCTTGTAAAGTGATAAAGATTTTAGGGCGGAAAAGAATGAGATAAAAAATCTTATTTTTGTGGCGAGATAAAAGAGAAATAATCTCACCCTTGTAGCGTGATAACAAATTTTAGAACGGAAAAAAGTGAGATAAATGATCTCACTCTTGTGGCGAGATAAAAAGCTTACCTATTTAGGCGCGCAGTCTAAATTTTCACGTGGGCGGACTGATACTCATTTAGGCAGATTTTGAAAAGTTATGTGAGAAAAACGATATTATTTAAGAACTTTGAAAAGTTCTTTTTTTTCTTTTTTACAAAAGGTAAGAAGATAAACCGTAATTACACTCATCCCAAAAAATCTTTACATTTCATCTTCATCTTCACGCCCAAAATGAGAGAGAGAGACAGAGAGAGAGAGAGAGAAGGCAAATTTCACAACTGAGTTCCACCAGTGCCTAGTTATTTCTTCGATGACTGGTGGACTGTTCCACTATGCCCGATTTTCACGTTGGTGAGCTGTGATTTTTATGGTTTATTGTAGTAGTGAAATTTAGTTATTTCAAATGTCTTCCAAGTATACGGTTGACATATTAGATAAAAAAAAAAACAATTATATTATTATAACCTAGTCTTATCTGAAAATGATTAAAATCCAATTGAGAAGCCACCATTGAAATTGAAATTCAATATAAACACAAAATACATGTGAAATGGTTAGTTTATAAATAAAAAAAAATCTAAAGTTTGTCTACAATGTTACAATATGCAGGTTGTGATAATTTTTATAAAAATACAAAGCGCATACTATAACAAAAAACACTATTGTCTACTAATTTACTAGCTAAAATTAAATTTTTCGCCCCAAGAAAATTTTTTGGTGACCAACAACTAATTTTGATTTGCAAAAGATCTGTTTTCGTATTTTTAAAATTTTTTAAACAATGTTTATATATGTATTTTTATATCATGTTAATTGCATTTCAAAAAATTTAGCAAATTTTAAGAAAAAAGGAGAAGTTTTCTCACTTTAGGAAGTAAGTATTAATATTTTTGTTTTCCTAACGTACGTAACAGAAGTTCTTGGTTAGCTTAGTGGTAAGGGCTTGGGAAATCAACTAAGGGTGCGTGGTTTCGAAACTTGGCAATGATAAGAAAAAGATGATCTAGTAGATACAAAGAAAAGATCGCACGCAATGGTTTTCCATCTCAGTTTATGGTGGTGTGGTCATTTTAAACTTTCAATCACAGTTATAGATCTTGATCTAAAGTGACATACAATCACACCCAGAAAAGAGAAATGATCACGTCCAAGAGTGATAAAAGAGAATCGATCACGCCTTTTGGCCGTGATTGTTTCTCTCTTTCAATCACGGTTTATAACCGTGATAAAAGAGAGTGACTTACAATCACACTCAGATCCATCACGGTAGCAGGAGCGTGATGGAAAACTTACAATCACGGCCAATAGTTGTGATCTTTATAGTTTATTGTAATAGTGTCCACAGGGTTTTTACATGCTGCTTTTGTTTTGGACCCCTTCTTCCCACGCACTCAAAAAAAAAAAGGACTTTAAGGATTTTTTGAATATTTTTTCTCAAAATTGCCCCTATAAAAGTGTCTAAACTACTTAAACCCTATAATAGAAAAGTACACTCTAAAACTCTATTAAAATGTCTAAACCTAAACCCTACGGTACCCTATAAAAGTGTCTAAATCCTATGAACATGTCTAAACCACTAAAATCCTATAATACGAAAGTGCCGTAAAACCCTATGAAAGTGCATAAACCCTACCCTATAATAGAAAAGTGCACCATAAACTCTATGAAAGTGTAGATACAAATAGTGTACTTAATTTTCATTAAGGATGAACTTAGTTTTTAATTACCTCTAAGTACAACCTCATGATAAGATTACCCTTTTACCTTTCAAATACTATTAAAATTCACTTAATTCATTAAACCCTACGAAAGTGCCTATGATCTATTTGATTTTGAATTGCATTAATTTACATATGAATTTGTCAAACGGCAAATTCTAGAAGGTATTGATTGTGTTTCTCGTCAAAGCTTGGCGTAGCATCCAAGGCCGATGCGATAGTACATAGATAGAGCGTGAGCTTTGAAAGATCTCGACTCTTCGTCTGCACAATTTATTATTTCCCCCGTCCTTTTTTAAGTATTTAGTTTCCTAACTCCAACTTATTAAAGAGACATTATTATTACACTTTTCACATTAATTTTTATTTCAATTTTTCCTACTTATCATCTATAGAATCTATTTTTAGGAGCAAAATGGACCAATTTTTACCCACTAACTTTACAAAGTAGACACTTATTAATAGACAATTCAAAATAGAATACTGAAATCTAAAAAATGGACGGAGGGAGTATTTTTTAGAGTGATTTGTGCCGTACGTTACAAGTAGTTATCAGTTATGGTCATCTATGGTTAATGTCTTAATGATAGGTTGATAGATATCAAGGATCCTTCTGTTTAGTAGTTCAACTAGAATTCCTTAATTAAGTTCGTGATTTTTTCGTTGCGTCTCACCAAATTGAATTTGTTCTCTCATTTTACTTGGGGCCGACTTTGGGCATACACCAAGGATGTGACAGCATTGCGCCCCCAAATTTTAACTAATTTTGGGAGCCCAAATTGTATATGTTTATTTTTGTTTTTTTGATAAGCAACAAAATTTTACTAGAAACTCAACAAACGATACATTGAGGGAAGGCCAATTACACACTTCAAAGATTGAAGTCCATAAAAGACCAAGGAAATAGAAAAGAAAAATACGAAAAAGTTACATTCAATGATAATTAAATAAGCCCCAGAACAAGAGGCCCTCCAATCACCATCCCATGTCAGTTGTCGTGGCCTTGAGAGATGCCATACATAATCAACCCCATCCAGCAACCAAAGATAGCATCTTGCTTGAGAGTCCTTGTATATGCTCTTATATTATGTATTGGCATAAAATTAGTAGAAAATTTTCTAGAAAAATGTAGGACTCCATTTAAATGGAAGTCCAAAGCAAAAGGGCAAAAAAATGACGATAAAGCTAAAAGTGAAATGAAAATTTAATTTTTCTTTGAAGAAAATTGAATTATTTGTAGAAAGCAATAATTTGATGAGAATAATATGAATAGCTGACACATTCAAGTAGACTAGTTTAGAGCAAGTTATTTCCTTTCCATCATAAATCAAACTCTTTCGTCACTTACATATTAAGAGGAACCTTTTCAAGAATATAAGAAGTTTTTGGGTTTTAATTTGAATTGAAGAAATTAACGTTGGGGAATGATGATTGCTTGATGACCTACTGTGCCAACCATCAAAAATATTTGAAACATGGTGAGCTTTCTGATATAGACATGAGGAACTTAATTGTTTCATAATCAAAAGATGAAGGAAGTTCCACCAAAGAAACATGAAATTGAACGAAAGTGATCAATTATTTGAAACTAATTGGGGTTGTTTTCCAAATGCATGCATGAACTGCTTGTAAAATGCTACTTTCTCCGTCCTTATTTAAATGACCAGTTGTGGGTTCCCCGACTGGTGCGCTCGAGAGTCGCCACCCGGATTTTCGAGATGGATGATCCGAGAAACCGATAATTGATTTGAAAAGAAGGCTTTTGGCCTAGCCAAAATGTTGAGATTCTAGGTCCGGGGGCTACGTTACGAACGGGAAAGATTTTGTTGAAAAACACCACATTCGCCCGATCGGAACCGGTCTTTACTTAACATTTTCAAAGGGGAAACTTTAAATGTCTTTTGGAAGATTAACTCTTAATAAACAAGTAGAGGAAAGGGACATGGATTGGATATATCAAATTGGTGTGCCTGTGATGCTTACTGTACAATGAATGATAATTGATGATATGCAGAAATGAAATAACAAATTAACAACGAACTGCCTTGATCACAAATAACACCGCACGGTGTACCTAAGTACCTTGCACGGTCTTCTGGTACACCGCTCGGCATATTACCTCACTGTCAGTCCACTATCATTACTCAAGACCTCGTACGGCATAATAGCTACAACGTACGACGTTCCTTAAAACATTGTACGATGTGGTTCCTTACTCATTTCAGAATGTCTTTGTATTTTCAGATTGAAGCAAGCCATGGATCCAGGCATCTTTCTTATTGTCTTTATTTTATAAAAAAAAACAATTTGCAAAGCCCTTTTTGATGCACTTGATCATCATGGATGATCATAAAAACCCATTTCAATAAGCCAAAGGCATGGTTTTTAGATAAAGCTACGTTCTGGAACACATCAGTAACAATCCCTAAGCAATATTAGTGTGGCCAACAGTAGATGAATGTGATCAGAATAGACAGAATGAACAACTGATGAACATAATAAGACTATACGGTGGACCTCACTACATCATGTGGTGTATTATAACACCGCACGGTGTAGTGTTTCTAGTAAAATTTTTGGTTTTGTTTTGTTTCTTGAAAATAGTTTTTGAGTCGACAATTAACAAAACAGGTCAAGTGTGACCGCAAAAAGTCCCCTCAGGGTCAAGACTGAGCTCGGCCCAAGGAAACTTGCTTTTATACCTTCGGTTTTGAGCTTGATCGAGGATAGATGAGTAGGGATGGCATTCGGGGCATTCGGGGCGGAAAATGGGTATTCCGTACCCGATCCCCGAACCCAAAGTTTGTTCCATATCCGCCCCGATCCCCGAACGGGGAAGGAAGAATGGAACCATTTCCGAGCCATTCGGTTATCGGGTAATCCCCGAACCGAATGGGTAACCGAATGGAATCAAAATAATTTGTTCACCCGAATCGACCCGAACCGAACTGATTGAACCGAAATATTATCAGTTTTCAAGCATTATAAAATACTGGCCACTATTATCAATATTGGCTTATCAAAATTATCATTTTTCAACCGAAATATTATCTATGGTTATAAAAAAAACTGATCACATTACAAAAGATGGTCCAACATATTTAATATATACCTAATAGAGCCACTACAACATGCAACCATCCACAGATTCCAGATATCAATTTTCATCACAGATTCCAACCATCCAACATATCAGTTTTCATCACAGATTCTAGATTCCAAATTCCAGCCACCCTGTTCTTGCATCCAGCCATTGTCCCTGTTCTTGCATACAACCATCCACAGACCGCTCACCACAATAATACAACTTAAAGTTCATTCACAGACCACACACCCCAATAATACAACTTAAAGTTCAGTTACAAATTTTAATTATCCAACCACACCCAACTAAAAATGGGCCACACAGTCTTCCAAAAGAAACAACTGCTGCAGTAGTGACATGCCAGTAGAACATAAAAGATAACTCCCCCAAAACAATTTCGTTTTGAGCTTCAAATGCCAACTTCATTTGTAGAATTCATATCTGTTTAAATGGACAACAAAAAAGTAAATTATTATGAGCAATACTTGCAAATGTTAAAACCACAAGAAACGTAAGACAAAGGACAATTACCTCACGAGTCACGCACGAATCCCCCGTTTCTGCATCATCATATATAGTGGCGTACCCTGATGTGGATTCACCTAACAAATATAAAGAAACAAATTCATAAATACTAGTTTTATTTTACTAAAGGTAGAAAAATACAAGATACTAAGTTGATTACCTTTCATTTCGTTAGCCCACAACCAACTTTGAGCACACATCAAGGCTTCCATCGTATCGGGATGAAGTCTACTATGATGTGGACTCACCAACCTACCACTCGTGCTAAATGCAGACTCAGAAGCAACTGTCGATACCGGAATAGCTAATAGATCCCTAGCCATTGCTTGTAAAATTGGATACTTGGGTTGATGTAATTTCCACCAATTCAAGACATCAAATCCCGCGGATTTTTGCAAGGCAGCTTCCGACAAATAATGATCCAATTCCAGTTTTGCAGTATCAATTGTCCTACTTCTCTTCGACTCCCTAAGCATATAAACATCATACTTTGATAGTGATTCTTCTTCAATGGAACTTAATTGGGAAGAAGAGTTGCCAATACCCTCCGTCATTGAACTAGGACTTTGATACTCCTTAAGCAATTTATAACAAAGTACACGAACTTTCTCAACTTCTTCATTCACTACAAGAAAATTGACATTTTATAGCGTTTGAAAAACGCTGTTAAATGATATAGACAGTGTTTTTGCGAACGTTCTGTTAGCCGATGTTGTTAAAAGTCTTGGACCTTAGACAGCGTTTTTAAAACGCTATAATATGGTAGACTTTAGACAGCGTTTTTAAAACGCTATAGTATGGCAGACTTTCTACAGCGTTTTTAAAACGCTATAGATTGTAAAATTTCTATAGCATTTTTAAAACGCTATAGATTGTAAAATTTTTATAACAATTTAAAAACGCTATAAATTGAAAATTTCCCACAGCATTTGAGGAACGCTATAAATTGAAAAGTTTCCACAACATTCAAGGAACGTTGTAAATTCAAGGTTTTCTATTATTCACCATAAATTTTCGCCCCGTTGTCCATTGTTAATTTTTTACAGCATTTCAAATTCCAACTGGTTTCTAGCAGGTTTCATAATTTTATACAACCTGCTAGAAAAAAGAAGATGGCGGCTCCAATGACATCCTTGGCAATATATTTCACAATATTCCATACAAAACCAACAAAATGTCTCCAAACATCAAAGCGATTACCATTACAAAAGAAATTCAATATACTAAATCTCCTTCCAACATTTTTATCTAGTACAAGCCTTGTTACCAAATATCAACAAAAAGGCCTTCCAAAATATCTATGTATCCCAAAAGTAGAGTACAAGCCTTGTCACTAAATATCAATAAAAAGACTTTCCAAAACATCTATATATTCCAAAAGTGGAGTTCAAACCTTACACCAAAATATTAACAAAAAGGCTTCAACCAAAACAATCCTTCCAAAATCTCTCCATCCCATAAGTATCAACAAAAAGGCTTCAATCAACCAAGCGATAATGACAGCCATCACACTAGCAAGATCATACCTATATCTTCAGCAAAAAGTCACAACACTTCTTTATCAACCCATAAACCTACATATGGGAGAAGCAAACATTTCAATTTGATTGAGTCATAACAATTTCTACTTAACATTTCAATTAGAAATAGCATCTTCTTTTAGATTATTCCAAGGTGAGCTTGGTGTATCATGTTCAATTTTTTCTGTATCATCCTAAAAATTGCATAATAAAAAATCATCGTAAATGACCAATGAGACTGTGAACATATATAACAAGTAGAACACACAAATAAAGAATGAGTGAATTTAATGCTCAAGCAGCCTCTAAAGCATGGATACTCTATTTTGGCCTTCGTACCACGTATCGATATCCGTATCGGATATCGATACTCTCGGATACTCTCCGTACATATCGTGTCCATGTCCCGTATCCGTATCTATACTTCTTATCTTGGACTAATAAAAGAGGTGGTAGTGGGTATAACAAAGTCAAGCATGGCTCATGCATGCTAATTAATACTACAGTATGACTACATGAACAGCTAAGTCAGAATGCATGTATTTTGACAGTATGCATGTATTAGTAGTGTATATATCATCATCATCATGTAGACAGTGTGATAAATACTACTAAATAAGAGCAAGACTACGCCCACCGATTCCCAACTCAGCTAGTTTTGATTTTTTTTTTCATAGTTTCCCCTTTAGTCTGATATATCGTGCAAAGAACAAATAGATGAATTACTTTTTGAAATACTTTCTTAACCAAGACTCAAGCCTATAATTCCCTTTCGGGGAGTAAGAGATACCATACAAGTCATAAATGAATTACTTTCTGAAATACTTTCTAAACCAAGGCTCAAGCCTTCAAAAATGAATTACTTTCTGAAATAAGAAAGAGCTGAACTAATATTTGAAAGAAAAACTTTTTGAGATCCATGCAACAGCGTTTAAGGTTTATGCAAACACCATTAGTTCTTAGAGGTCTGTGCAAACACCATTAGTTCTTAGAGGTTTGTGCAACACCATTAATTCTTAGTATTTTGCACAAAAAATCTTTTCCTTCTCCTAATTTGACTCTTTAACTTTTTGGATCACATACAAACTGGACTGAAAGCAACATAGATAGAAAACAAAAGGTAATTGGTGATGACTTACATGTCAAGAAGTTCAGGGGCGAAGTCAATCTCATGATTCCCGGCAGTCCAGATCCAAGGTTGATAAGCAACACTTCTCTCGGTGAATCTTCCCCATGTATCCCATCTTACATTGTCATGAAATGGATAGTCATCCGCATAAGATAGGTCTCCTACAAACAACAGTGTTTCACCCTTTGCCAGGTTCAACTGGTATTGGGTAAGTGTCTTGTTTGAATCAAAAGTCTAACCTAAATCCCCTGCACAAAATGTTGACGAACCAAAGAATTCACTTATCCGCAAAAAACAATTGGACCAACACAAAGTTCTAGAATTTTCCATAAAAATAATCTGCTAGAGAATAGTTTACCTATGAGACCAAAAGTATATGGCACATCTGGACCGGTTTTAGGAAGGGTTGTAAACCAAAACATCCTTCTTGTGTGGTCAATCCCAACCTCATAGTAGTATTTTGTGCTGAACTGCACACAAATTCCAACCGCTAGAGACTAAGACAAACTCACATGGAGAAGAAGACAAAATGGTCATATATGAACAATGAAATAGTATTGAAACTCGCCTGCAGGTCTCTGACGGTGCAATGATGGATGTAACCAGAAGTATAGTTGTCTAAATTTATAGGTGACAACTCTACCCACGGCCTTGTACTTATCCGTGTTGTTATCAGTCAAGTAGAGCACTTCACTGGAGCCAGGTTCAGCCACAGTTTTTTTTTTTTACTCGGCAAAACGAAGATACCCATGATACAATCATTGCATTCCCCTCATGGTCTCCTTGTGTTATATGAACCTTAGACAAATAACCCGCATTTCATCAATTTCTCTATTTTCACACAAAATGACATAACTTCAACAAAAAAAGAAAAAAGAAAAAAAATAAACTAGTTTGGGGTTAAAAAGAATGTGTCCCCCAAGCCATGAGTTACCCCCACTTCGTGAAGAGATCCACTATCGCACCCAATACAAAAGTTCATAGTATCATTTTCTTATTCATTTTTGTAGAACTTGATTTTAGCATGACAAACTCTTTGTCACGCGTAGTTGATAAAGTTGGCAACAAGCAAGTGAAGAGTATGCCAAATTTATGTTAAAGGAGGAGCTCAGCTAGACTATGGTAATGTGCTTACTTAAACTTCAGCACATCTAACCTACTCCTAAGACATTGGCCAAAAATCAGTTTTTAAAATCAGAGTCGATGAACACTTTATAAACAAAATTGTTTGGCTAATGGTTTCAAAACTTGTTCTCTATGCTTTTTTTTTGGAAAGGATCTCATTCTTTTGAAGTCATCAAAAAGGATGTTCTTATATACATGTAACTTAAAAGGAAATCAACACCATATTGTGTATAATACGGACTGATGTATCTATACAAACACACCTGGAAACTACCATCCCCAATGCAAGCCATAACTCGGTTATTTCGAGCAGCCTGTGCATATTCAAGGGTTGCACCTACTGACCAGCCAACTGATCCAAACTGCATCTGGAACTCATAACTACAACCAAATTGTGGAAATACGAAAAACCATCACTATAGCGAAAATCATAGAATCCAATCCAAAAATTTAATATGTCCACCAACAAATATAAAATGCTACGAAAACTTTACTCCCAAACTTACCCACATCCCTTGGGCAATTTTAGTTTCTGGTAATTGAACCAAAGTCCCCTGTCTTAACTATCACACTAGTCTCACTTGACAGCATTTTCCGAATGTGCTGAAACAAAACATTAACCCTCAAAGGCTCCTTAGGATCAAAACTGATCGATTTTCCTCTCGTACCTTCTCTACCAATGAAGATGTGACAGGGAACAATCCATGCCGGATTACCATCATCCTACATGAACAGCTTTGGTTTTCAATATGTTTGGAAAGAACTAAGCAAAAACCAGAGTTAATGTGGATGCATAGATGCCATTCAATAATAAAATGAAGAGGACCTAGCATTGTAGCATTCAATAATCTAGAGGAACACCTTTTTTTTTATTTTTGAACGGCAAGTCCGGAGGAACACTTTGATTAAGTAGAAAACTAACTTGAAAGTAACACATTGCAGAACACATTATTCTATTGTTGTCGAATCTGCCCTACACCAACCATGGGATAAATAATAACAAAGTGGATCCATATACCTAGGGGTGTTACGAACCCGACCGGACCGAAAATAACCGAAAAAACCGACCGATATGTTCGGTCTTCGGTCGGTCCAAGAACAATTTTTGGCGGTTCGGTCCACCCCGAACCGAACCAACCTAGGTTCGGTTCGGTCTCGGTTTTCCTAAAATTTATACGGACCTAACCGAACCGAACCGATTACGAACCGAACCGACCGAACCGAAATTGGACCGAACCGATCGAATCATATATTATATGTTTTTTTTGATGAAATGGTGTTGATTCAACAAGAGATTATGAAGTTGAGTGAAAACGAGGATAGTGATTTGTATGATTTGGCAATGAGTATGCGTACCAAGTTTGACAAGGATTGGGGTAATTTTGATAAGATTAATCAAATGATGATGTTTGCCGTTGTTCTTGATCCTCGATGCAAAGTTGCATTTTTTGAGTATTGCTTGCAAAATACCTTGGGTTATGATAAGGCAATAGTTGGTGAGTTCCGGGATAAGCTAAAAAGTGAAATTATCCGTTTATTTGGATGGTATGAGAAGCATAATGGTAGCGTGAATGTGCGTAACAAAGAGGTTGGGGAATCATCGGACACCGTAGATTTGGATGGACTTGAAACGAACATTGGTAATCATAAATCTTTGAAATCACAATTTAAAATGCACAAACAAAAGGAGGGCAACATGGCAAGCAAAACGGAATTGGAAAAGTATCTTGCGGAAACTAGTGAGGATGATTATGACAACTTTGATGTACTTCGTTGGTGGAAGTTAAACTCTTCAAAGTATCCAATTGTCTCTCAAATGGCATGAAATGTGCTAGCAATTTCCGTGTCCACGGTTGCCTCCGAGTCTGCTTTTAGCACGGGTGGACGTGTCATTGATCCTTATCGAAGTTCTCTCTCTCCGAAGACCGTGGAAGCACTAATTTGCACACAACAATGGATTAGGAAACCAACCAAGATCAATATAAGAGAACAACTTGATGAATTGGAGGCATTAGATTCGGGTACTACTTTTACTTTTAGTTTTTATTGACAATTATTTTATGGTTCTTAAATATGTTTTATGTTGAATGTCTTACTTGTATGTTTTCTTTGTTTTTTCTTTATGTGTTTAGTTGTCTTGGAATCAAGTGACAAGGACTAAGGGGTTGGTGCTTGGATTGAAGAGTTCTATCATGGGTACACAAATCTGTAATGTTTACATATTTTTTGTTGGAATTTGTCATTGAGTAGTTTTTTAGTGACTTAATTTTGTTGCTTTGTGACTCTGTGACAATGTAGGGCTTTGGAACAACTTTTTGCAAGGGTTGAAGGCTTTAAGTAGCTATATGGAAGGGTGACAATCTCAGCATTTTGGAAATTCTCTGGACTGTTTTTTTCTTGTCCTGAACTGTTTATCTGGGCATTTGGAATTTTGGATGACTGTATTATCTGTTTTACTAAGGGGGGGGGGGGGCAATTGGTATTAACTGTTTTATTGAGGACTATTTTAGGTTTAACTGGTACTAAGTTGTTGCTTCTGGTTGAAGGCTTTAAGCTACTGTATGGACTGTTTGGGAACTCTTTGAACTTTGTTTTTTCTTTTCTTTCCTGATCTGTTAGTAGGTGGACTATTTGATTTGGAAAATTTTCATTCTCATGTATGTGAATAGGTAAAATGTTAGTATGTGGTTTTGTGAATATGTGGTTCAGTTAGTAGGTGGCTCTGTTTTTTTTTTTTTTTTTCCTTTACAAATTTGTAAAACGTTGGAGGGTTTCTTTTTTCCACTATAAATTTTCTCTTATGTAAACTGTTTGATTTGGAAAAAATTGCCCATATAAAAAAGGCCCAAAACTAGGTGAAAAAAATGCCCAAAAGTAGCTCAAATAAAATTGGTGAAAATAGCCTAAAATGACCCAAATGAGGGTGGAAAAAGGCCAAATAGTCATTAGAAAGTTAGGTTTTTTAAATGGGCCCAAATGGCCCATTAGGCCCATTCAGGGTGGACCGACTGCCCCGAACTCACCCCGAACCGAACCGAACCGAAATTAAAACGGTCGGGATCGGTCTCCGGATGACGTACCCCGAACCCGATCGGGGTGCGGTAAATTCACCTCGAACCGAACTGAACCGACCGAATAACACCCCTACATATACCATATGCAGGAAAGGTAATCAACTTTGGAAAGAAAAATCAGAGAAATAAGCACCTCGACGTGAAACTTGCACTTTAGTCTTTAGAGCCATGGTAATTGGTATATCACTTTTGAACAAAGAAAAAGACATCAGTTCTAACTTTTACACTTATTCACAAATTACATAATGACAAGGATAATAATAACTACAAGAATGAGAATAAGCCAATAAGGCCAAAGATTAAAGCAAATTAAGAAAACAACCCAACAACAGGTGTGTCATTTAACTAATCATGAAGACAGATCAAATTTCAAGCAAACCTCAACCCAATACCGAATTCCGACCATTAAAAACGTTATTGCTTTCTACCCTGCAATGAATGAATTATAAAGGTCGTTAAAGTAAGAAGTAAAACCAAAGCACACATAAGACAAGGTTCCATCTTTCCAAATAATAAAAGTGAAGCACAAGGTTCACATGGATATCTGATGATCAATAAACTTAAAAGAACATATAGAAATTCCATTGTTCAAGGATTTACCCATCATGGTGTCTCTTTTGCTTGGTTCCTCTAAGTAAGTCCAGCACCTGAGTCGGAGAATCCATAGGATAGTAGAGTTCAATATCACATGAAAATGAGGCTACATGAAAACGTAAAGTTTGATACTTTAACAGGGAAAGTTTCTAAATAAATTATGTCAAACTACCTTTGGTGGTTCTTTTCTTCCCTAGAATAGATGCTTAAAATCAAGAAGACGCGGATCAATCTTTGCAGGGGCCTTATACTTCAAACCAATGATATAAATCTCAGCAGACGTTGAATGACTGGCTGCAGGTTTATCCACATCAATCTTTTCGAATAGCTGCTACGAGAATACTAACATCAGAGTTTCTTCTATTTACATGATCACACCAAGACTAATAGTTACGAGATAACGAAACATCACCTGTCTAAGGCAGTACTGGACATCACTGTAATCTTGAGACCTGAAAACCTACAAAATGCCGGTAATAAATATCCAACAGAGGCAAAACCAAGCGTCAAAGCACTTCAAAATGAAATGAAATCAACAGAACTACCAAAGCCAACGAAACTACTGCAAACCCAGTTACGATAACTCATCCCAGAGAAGATAACATATATGCACATTCCAAAAATCCTAACTTAAGGGGATCACAAGACCTTACTTAAGTCTTGACTCAACTTTAAACTCAAGTTAAAAAATTTCTAAAACCCCATCCACTCAAACCCAAGGGAGACATTTTTTTAACTCAAAATTTCACGGCTACTTCGTGGCTTTCAAATTTATCATTCTTCCATTAATTAAGCTTGTAAGCATAAATTTGGAGTTATTGAATTCGGATTTGCCTAGTATTAAATTACCTCATATAAACTAGAGCTTATACCCAAATATTTTCACTCCAACCAAGACAAAAGTTGAATAAAGGGCTGGTGAAGACCCAACTAGTCTGGACAAAATCTCTAATGGGTCACATAACAACTTCGACTAGATCAAGAAGCATGGACACGTAGACGAATGTGAATTGACAGGTAAGCCGTAGAAAATCAGTGAAAACTTAAACAATTTAGATTGACCAATTCTGCGTTATGTTTCGGTTTAACAAAGAAGACAGAAAACAAATTGGGGTAACTTTTCCTTCCCTTCCCTTTCCACTTTTAATATCTAATAATACTTAATTTACAATTAAGTGACAACCATAACAAGTTTTGAGTTCATTTTTGAGCTTTTAATCATATGCATTCCTTAACAATACACAATCATTTTGCTTATACCGCTCAATGCTCGACGACCAAAGGCAAAAAGGTGAAAATATACAGACAATGCATACAAGTTCAAGCAATTGACCTTGACCTATAAGTATTCCTCACGACCTATAAGTATTCCTCGCTTGCGGGAAGAACTGAATGGGCACCGACATTATGTACCTTTTGACTCCTAGTAACAACTCACAACTAAACTTGCAAAATGGCTAGAATAAATTGTATGTATAGCAAAATGGCATATTAAACTGAAGAACATATTGGATGTTTTGGAACTCTGATTTTTTTATCCAATTCCCGCTCAAGAAAAAAAAAACTGCACCACCATGAAGCACGCGGTGTGGAAAAATTTAGCTATAGATTCCGCTCACATGTACTAGGTATACCTAAATAATAGACTTTTTAGAACTCTGATGTAGCCCACAACTAACCTTCATAAACTGAATTATAAGGTACAGATTTATGTTGATCAAGAGAGAATAAAAAATTAACTCATACTCTTGAATGAAATGAGCCATGTCAATCATGCTGAACTTGGAATATGGTAAAAAATATACACTTATGTGAGCAAGGAAATATATTACATCTAACTACTATTCCGAAAAAGTAAAATCATAGATGGTTACAGAATTAATAGCATTGTTGAAAGAATGCTATTAAATGACTCTATAAAAACCCATATTTGTTGTAGTGACAGAAACATAAAGCCCCTATTACTTATTGATAACAGAAACATAAAGCCCCTATTACTTATTGATAACAGAAACGTAAAGCCCCAATTATCACCATCATTCACTGTCCCGCCACCATGCAACTACCACTGGTTCCGTCCTCCCTATAAGCGCAACATTCTTGTATCTGGCCACACAAGTACATAATCCTAGAATCATGTATGCTAATGATTGAAACGTTAAGCCCCAACAAGGATTATTATACCATATTAGAGCATAATAAGTGCAAAAGCTCAAATGATATCACATTCTAATGAATGAATATTAAAACCCTAGCCTTGTATTTTAGCCAATAACTAAGAAAACTACTCAATCAACCCGTTTAGGGCTTTTCAAATATGGCTTCATTCTTGTTCGAGTAGGGAGTGAGGGAGCATAAAAACGATCAAGGTTGGTCATTAATAATGATTGAAGAGTACCAAATAGCTATTAGGAAAAATAAAGAAAAACGACAAAGAGAAAACGATCAAGAAGAGACAGGTGCAAAGAAAAATGATTCAGAGAGATACGATCGAGAAAAATGGACAAACCTGAAACGAACAAAACCCTAGAATCACAGCAGATCCATCCAAACTAGTTTGCACCTGAAACGAACAAAACCCTAGAATCACAGCAGATCCATCCAAACTAGTTTGCACAACAACGATTGAGAAAATTTCAGAGGCATCTGTGAAGTGCCAAGGTTTTCCGCCGAATATTACAGAAAACAATGGACTACATCCGCTCAGTCCATCGATCCCTGGTCTTCAAGCCCTCCGTCGGTGACGAAAACCTCGGCGGCGGCAGTGGCTTCGGAGAGCAATCGAGAATCAGACTCTTCTGGAAGCCTTAAGAGAGATGATGAGGAAAATGCGCCGACGATCTAGTGGAGGGTTCGAAAATTTAAGAGCGTCTATGAGGCTCGAAGGTTTTCCGCCCAATATTAGGGTGAACGCGCGCTATACTCTGTAGATGAGGTTTAATGAAAACGCTATAAATCCCTTCTGTGTTTTTGAAATGCTATTATTGGTCCTTGTAGTTTAAGGAATGCAATTGTTGGTCCTTTAGAATAGCATTTTTAAAAGAACGCTATTGCATTATGCTATCAAAAGTGATATATGTTGTAGTGATTGTAAGTTGCTGGAAACAACAATTTAAAGTAAAATTTCAACACATTGATCTTGTACCTAGGATCCAACACAGCAGAAACCCCAACAACACCATGTACCACAGACCAATACTTGTTAAATTTTTCCACCATTCTTTTGGCCATTTCCCTAATCACCTGATTCTCATAACGGAGCCAATCTCTCAATTCAAGTCTAATCTCACATATATTTGGAAAGCATTGATTGGTAGTGGGGTTTAGTTCTAGAAAACAACTCTGTCACCTTAAAAAAAATATCCAGCTTCTGACAAATATCTTTAGCAAACCCCCACTCACGTTCACTCGGTAAGGACTGATATTGAGCATCCCGTTTGCTTAAGCGAATGAATACATCCTTGTAAAGTAGGGCTGTTTAAAGCATCAAGAATGTTGAATTCCACCTAGTTGCACAATCAATTCCTAATTTCTTAGTACTACCCACATTCAATTGGCGAACTGTTTCTTCAAATTTTTCCTCTCTTTTTTGTGACGCTGTCCAATAAGCTACGCTATCTCAGATTTTCTCAATACCCACCTTGATAACATCCAACCCATCTTTAACTATGAGATTAAGAATGTGTGCACAACAACGCATATGAAACAAATCCCCACCCAACATGAGCGATGTATTATCAAGTTTGTCCCACAAAAGATCAATCATGGCATCATTGGTAGAGCAATTATCAAACGTTATGCTTGAAATCTTCCTATCAATGTTCCAATCCATCAAACAATTCAACAATTGTTCACATAGAACTTCTTTTGTATGTGGACATGGCACATAAATGAACCTAACATGTAACATTGATATTTAATTAAAAATGGAAAAATAAAAATTTACATTGAATAAAGGAATAAAGATAACGATGTTAGTTAGAAATACCTCAAAATGCGACTTTGCAAAGTCCAAGAATCGTCAATAAAGTGTGCTGTGACAGCCATGAAACCTTTCTTTTGATTACTTGAAGTCCACATATCCGTTGTGATAGCCAATCTACTTGCATTACTCACCACCAAACTCAATGTCTTCCCCTTATGGTGCTCATAAAGCTTGAATATTTTACTCTTCATTGTGTTTCTACACGGCACCTTAAATAAAGGTTGAAGTGCATTCGAATACCGCTTGAATCCAACATGATCCACAATTGAAAGAGGATACTCATGCATGATTATGGCATTTGCAAGTTCTTTTCGTGCTGTACTATGATCAAAGCTATATGAAGTTAGTAGTGGAGGACGGTCTTTGTTCATGAAATTGTTTGTTAGAACTTGCTGTCTCATGGTATCCTTCTTTTGGTGTTTCCGAATATAGTGTTGTGATAAATGCGAGGTTCCATTATTTGTTTCTCCATTTATTTTGACTCCACAATACTTGCAAATGGCCTTGAAAACCCCCGCAATTTTCACCCTATCATAGTGAGCCCAATAAGGACTCCTTAACTTTTTATTGTCATCGTCATTAGAAACTTTATCTTTATCTTTATCTGATAGTATTTCAACTTCTTCCCCCGCATTTTCACTTGTATAGTTTTCGAGAGGGGAATCTGATTGAAAGGGGCTACTAGTTGGTTGTGATGGTCCAGAAGGACCAGAAGCATCAATCGGATTTGTTGAATGAGCACTCGAACCGACGGGTGATTCAGACATCTTTAATCCTAAGAAAACACCAGATGATTCAAGATATAAAGCTTCCAAAGTACATAGCTAAATGCATTGCAGTCCACAATAATTGAATATATCAGCAATTTCAATTTTTGGTTGCCTCTCAGTCGGCAGACATGTTTCTTATAGTGCAAAAAACTAACGCTCATACAATGCAATCAAATAAAACAGCTAACAAACTACCAACAAACTAACAGACTGGAGGGACAAGGCTGCCACCTCAACTCAGCAAACAGAATACGCGAGGGGTTATGCCACCACCTCGGCTAAGCAATGCAATCAAATAAAACTAACTAAAAACAAACTCAATATTTAGCCTGGCTTCGTTACACCTCAGGTTTGGCATAATACTAGGTTAGAGGTATCCACCAAGCTAAATACGAGCTACTAACACATAAGCTACTAGAGATTAGGTAGTCAATGACTCACTGTTCACCTTCCGAGAGCGAGAGAGAGAATGGATTATGGAATGTTGGAAGGGCACTTGTTGGATCGAAAACAGCTACCACAAAAGTCACAAAACTAGAAATTATTGATATGTGATAATTGCATTATTCAATAAGAATGAAGTCGCGCAAGAACGAAGTCTCGCATGTACCAATCACACGACAACATAACAAAGTATGAAACAATTGAAACAGTGCGATGCAAATGGGTTGCCTTTTTCTTTTTTTTCCCTCTTCCTCTTCTCATGGCCATAAATAATACTGATATCATGAAACAAACAAGTCCCACAAATTAGAAATTGCCCAATTGACCATAGAAGACACACAACAGATTACTACTCCATAATAATTAGGAAACAATTATAATACTCCAACAAAACACAGTAGGCATTTTTTTCCCATAACAGAAAAATCCGAAAACAGTAAAACTGTTTTATAAAATGGTTTTAACTATTTCACATATTTATTTTTGGTATTCAAACAGATCAAACGACTGCGTATGATAGATTGGTATTCAAACAGATCAAACAGGAAATGGGTTTTTATTTCCGGCTGGGTGTGGCCAAAAATACTTAGTTCGTCAGACCAGGGAGAAAAAATTAGACAAGGAAGAAAAAACCACTAATTTCCGGCTGGGTGTGGTCGTGTGGGCTCGAGGTAAGAGCTCCAGTTGTTCCAATCTTGGATCGAAGTTGTAAACTGATGAGAGAGAGGGAGAGAAAGATTACCTTGGAGAAATGGAGGGTCTTGAACCGATCTCAATCAACTGATCTGAAAACCTCTTCGACGTCCGAATCAACGACCGATTGGAAACCTGTTCGAAGCAAAGAGTAACAAGTGAGAGAGAGAGAGAGAGAGAGAGAGAGCAGTTCTGAAATGGAAATCGCAAAGAGAGAGAGAGAGAGAGACCAGATCTGAAATGGAAATCCGAAATCGCCGCCTCCCTCACGGCCTCACCGAGGTCTGAGATTCTTAGAAATGAATGGGTGAGTGAGAAGTGAAAATTGGGAGAAAACCCTAAAACGTATGGGTATATATATAGGGAGGGGTATTTTTGTAATTTACTTCTACTTCGGTTCGGGGTTCGGGTTCGGTTCGGGTATTGGCTGAACCAGAACCGAACAGAAACCTGTTCGGGTATCCTCTATGCCAACCATACCCGTGCCCACGGGGATAATTTCGGTTATGGTTCGGGGATAATTTCGGTTATCGGTTCGGTTCGAATTGCCATCCCTATGGATGAGTGTGGGTGAGTGTGGATGGGTATGGATGAGATTGGGTTTAGCTTGGATGGTGGGGTTCCAAAACTAGTAGTATACTAAGCTATGGAAGTGGAGGGGAATGGAATGTTTTTAGAGAAAGAGAATGTCAGACTAACTTTCTCAAGCCTTGGAGGTAGTGGGTGTAAGATTATCAAGGTTCAAGGGCCCCTTTCCTCTAAGAGGAAGGGTGTATTTATGATAAGAGTTCAAGTTCACCTACGTGAGTGCTGCTTGACGATTTCCTAATCCTAAATTAATGGGTTGTCCCAAGCACAGGGCTGAAACCGACGTAGCACAATATCCGGTAAGTCCAGAGTCGAATCCACAGAGACGGTGATGTGTGCTTACTAAAAACTCGTGTTGTTATAATTAAAACTGGCTCTTAGGTAGCCACCCCTTGTCGATTGATTGAAATTAACTAAAACCTAGAAATTAATTGTACTTTTCAGATAATTAAAATGAGGTACGGTCGTAGGGTTCATAGCACTTGTAACTAGTTCGGATTAACCTGCTCTGTTTGAAGTTCTTAAAAACGTTTAATTTTAGATTGAAAAAGATACCCCGCAAGATGCGAGACCCTGTGGTCGCCGTATACCCATGCGCAGCGAAAAATGAGTTTTGGACCCCCATTCTCCCGTTTACATGGGCTCCGACGATGCCCGGGTTCGTCCGCGGAAAGTATTTTCCAATCTAAAATCGTTTTTTTATTGTTCGAT
Organism: Rhododendron vialii; assembly: GCF_030253575.1. Classification (NCBI taxonomy): domain Eukaryota; kingdom Viridiplantae; phylum Streptophyta; class Magnoliopsida; order Ericales; family Ericaceae; genus Rhododendron; species Rhododendron vialii. The sequence goes on along the minus strand of NC_080566.1, from coordinate 30,608,062 downwards.
AAAAGGAGCAGTGTCCGAACTAGCCACGGTGTGCTAATCACCCCGCGACTCTACCTGTACGACTACTCACACATCATTAAACAAAAAGCAAAATAAACCTTAACTTGCATCATGCTTTTCACTGGAAGTAAAAAAAATAAATAAAAGATCTAAGTTAAATAAGGATCAATGAACAACTTTAATAAAAAAAAAAAACAAAAATCAATACAAATTACCGGAGTGCGAAGATCTAAACAAAACTTCAAAAACTTGAAGGAAAAACTCTGAAAATAAGAACGTAAATCTAAAAGCTGTTATAATAAAAAGCAAACCAAAGAACGGCAGTCCTGTTCTTCAATTTTTCTTCCGTAAAAGGTCACTGTAAAAAAAATGTTGCCGAAAGCCAAAAATCGTCTGTCAGAGCTCCCCCTGTTTTTTTTTGTTTCTTTTCTGTCTCTCGTGATATATTCCAGCGCAGCCCTTCCTTTTCGCTTTTTAACAGTGCCTCGTAACCCCTGCCGACTTAAAACAAAATTCTCTTCCTCTGTTGCCCGTCAAAATTGTGGGCCAAGCTTAAAGGCCAAGACTAAAGTCAAAATAGGATGCAATGATCAGTAGCCCTTTGGCCCACCATAAAAACATGTAACTTCTATTCTTTGCTGCTAATTACACCTTCACGTTCATGTGAACAGAAGGAATATTTTTAAGGTTCAATTCTTGTAGCTCTAGCCAGGACCTAGAATATATTTCAATTTAGTTTTCAAAATACCTACAACACAAAAATTAAGCATTAAAATACCAAGTAATAAAATAAATAGACTTAGCAATGATAAATTAGGGGGCGCGTATGTAAATATTTACGCGCCTATCACACCCCCCAACTTACACTTTGCTAGTCCCGAGCAAAGAAAACAAAATGCAACTAAAGAAAACAAATTAAAAACCGATAGTTCTTTTAAACCCCCAGGCGGCCCTGATAGGACGAGTGAAGTCTTGTGAGGGTTTTCAGCAGTGATCACCCACAAAACACTGTGAATCCTCTTCACATGAAACTCAAAAACATGTAAGATAGCTCAATGACATCTCAAGTAAGGATTATGAAGCCAACGCAAAGAGATAACGACATAAGCAGTTCAAGATACTATCAAGTCAGAAAAATAAGTCATGGCACCGATACTCAGCGTGTGTGAACAAGGGCTTCGATCACAAGTGAAAAATAACCAAAATTTCTCTTCGGACCGAGTCTCGACTTCAAATCTCACCGTGTTATGCATTCAACAAATGAAATCACTCCAAACAAGGTGCATATTACTCTCAATATGTGCGGGCAGACGTTATGTAAATGAAAGTAAAATACTCCGCACACAATGACACGAAAAGAAAGCTCTTTATATTGGACACACGATCTCATGAACGGAATGCCAAGTATTGAAAATTCTCTCTATCCTCCAATTTACAGCCCATTGCCCATAGGATCAAATAAGACTTTCATTCTGGTTATAACGTTAGGTAAGAGAAAGTTATTCAAGGTTAGGGTAAAACATTCAAGTGTCTGAGAATAAACTAACCACAACTCACATAGGGCAAATATGACGATGCTTTCCCTCTTTCTTTCTTTCTTTTTTCTTTTTCTCTTTTCAACTTCACCATATCTCTCTCCCTAACTCTTTAATACAATCTCACATTAAGAACAAGTGTTTCTTCTTCTACAATAATTTTGGTGTGTCCTCCCTTTTTGTCTTTCTCTCTCTTTTTTCTTTTGAATGGGAAAGATCACCAACAATAAAAGTTCAATTCACAATTCCACTCATCCCCCTCTCAATAATTCACCTTCACATCATTAACTAACCATTCTCAAGACACAATATAGATGGTGGAGCTCAACAAGAAAAAAGTTGTATGCATGAGGCTCAAATTGATTTATAAGTGATAAACGTGTGAATGAAGAAACGAACCGGCTCAAAATAGCAAAGATGGCCTATAATCCTCTCCAATGGGCAACACAACCACGCAACTTTCCAAACCCAAGAGATAAGTAGGCAATTCAAAATATTTCCAACACTCGACAACAAAAATAATGAGATCGATCAACAACGAATTTGCTTTTTTCGTGAGAAACAAGAGTTTATTTGACACCGCTCCAAGAAAAGATAAGGCTCTAAACTCACATGGGGCATAAGTCTCCACTAAACTAGCCATCAAGAATAATCAAGTCACAGCTCATGACAAGCAACCAAAGCCCAAACAGACGTGAAGTGCAAATGTGTTAAAAATAAATGCCATGACCAATTCTTCGCAACAAGCTAGCAAAAAGAACTACAATGCCACCACAATATTAAAAGAATGACTATCATATCTCAAACTTAATCAATCACGAGCTAATCTCAACAGCCTTTAAGTCTCATGCAAAAATTTCCACCATTTTTTATATTTTTTATATTTTTTTAACAAAGTAAAGAACAAAGTGATCCTTCCCCCCCAACTTGAACTATTCAATGTCCACATTGAAAGCATGAAAAATAAAGATAAGACATAAACATAAAAGAGAGGATAGATATCACCTCAAAAAAGAGGGGCTAAGCAGAGTAAACTATAGATAGAGGGAGACCCCCCAACTTGGATCGAACAACCTGCAAAATGTTAGCCTTCAAAACAGCAAGAAAAATAACTAAAAGAAATAAACAAGGTAAGAAAGAAAAATAAAATACAAAAAACCATCCACTTTCTTCACGCGAAAGACACGAGTACTACTTTTCTCCCTATTTCTCAAGTGAAAAACAGGTGGCTATACCAGACCAAAAAAATAAATAAATAAATAAATAAATAAATAAATAAAAATAAAAATAAAAAATCATGTACGAACAGCCAAACGCGGGTGCCGAACATTTATTATGTCAACGAGAGCTAAGACAATGAACATAGAACTCCATTCAACACCTTTTATCAAAAATTGAATTCGACCATGCCACAAGATAAGATACTTCGAATAGCGCATTTGCCGAATTCGATTTAGACACTTAAATTCAACCAAGTGCTTAGCCCAAACTGGATCAATTTTCAAAGCGTTGACAAAGTCCACAAGATATGAATGACAAACTAAATTAAATTCATCAACACAAAGAAAATCAATCTGCTCCACATTTAAAACCTCTTGCGAAAGTGGAAAATCAGAAGGAGGAGTGGCACCATCTAGAGCTGAGAGTATTTGATTATTTAGGGCAATTATTGGGAATGACTCATCAAAAACTATTGCTAATGACTCCTCAACAGCTATTGGCAATGACTCCTCAAGCGGCATATAGCCTTCACTAATGACAAGCAGCTCTATTTCCTCTTTTTCTCTTGCATTAATATCCTTAGGAAGCGACTCTATTTCCTCTTTTTCTCTAGCATCAGAATTGGTATTCTAGGGAAGCGGCTCTATTGTCTTTTTTTCTTTATCATCAAAATTGGTACCCTCAGAACTTTCAGTCAATTCACAAAATTGGAGCTTTTGAGTTAATTCATCTAAGAAATCCCAAGCATCTTCAGGGGTTTTACCCAGGAATTCGTCAGTGGATCTAAAATCCACCTAGCATGGCTTAAGGTTTAAACCACGGCAAAAGATAACCAGAAGACTGCCAAGCTCACAATTAAAACTCAACCAAGAGAATACAACAAATTTAAATCTCTCCCAACACTGTGACAAAGACTCATCATCATGTTGAGAGAAATCTGATAGTTCTTGTAAAAGCATATAAGTCTCATATGAGGGATTGAAATGATTGAAAAATTGTATTACAATATCACCCCATGTCAATCTTAGACTCAATAAATTAAACCAATCTAGAGCACTATCACGCAAAGATGCTGGGAATACATGTAAAATAGCCACTTCATCGCTAGCAAAAACCTCCTCAAGTTTATGAACATGCGAAAAATGATTTTCTGATGCAAAATCATAAAATATAGGAAGCGGCACAGAACAATCAAATTGTTTTGCATAACCTCCATACCTCCTTGCAAAATGGATCATTTTTTTTTTCAACGATAAAAATAAATAAAATAAATAAAAAATAACTAAAAAGAAAACAAATAAAAAATAACTACCCGAATTCTTAACACACGTTACCGTCCCCGACAACGGCACAAAAATTGCTTGACGATTTCCTAATCCTAAATTAATGGGTTGCCCCAAGCACAGGGCTGAAACCGACGTAGCACAATATCCGGTAAGTCCAGAGTCGAATCCACAGAGACGGTGATGTGTGCTGACTAAAAACTCGGGTTGTTATAATTAAAACTGGCTCTTAGGTAGCCACCCCTTGTCGATTGATTGAAATTAACTAAAACCTAAAAATTAATTGTACTTTTCAGATAATTAAAATGAGGTACGGTCGTAGGGTTCATAGCACTTGTAACTAGTTCGGATTAACCTGCTCTGTTTGAAGTTCTTAAAAACGTTTAATTTTAGATTGAAAAAGATACCCCGCAAAATACGAGACCCTGTGGTCGCCGTATACCCATGCGCAGCGAAGAATGAGTTTTGGACCCCCATTCTCCCGTTTACATGGGCTCCGACGATGCCCGGGTTCGTCCGCGGAAAGTATTTTCCAATCTAAAATCATTTTTTTATTGTTCGATAAAAGGAGCAGTGTCCGAACTAACCACGGTGTGCTAATCACCCCGCAACTCTACCTGTACGACTACTCACACATTATTAAACAAAAAGCAAAATAAACCTTAACTTGCATCATGCTTTTCACTGGAGGTAAAAAAAATAAATAAAAGATCTAAGTTAAATAAGGATCAATGAACAACTTTAACAAAAAAAAAACAAAAATCAATACAAATTACCGGAGTGCGAAGATTTGAACAAAACTTCAAAAACTTGAAAGAAAAACTTTGAAAATAAGAACGTAAATCTAAAAGCTGTTATAATAAAAAGCAAACCAAAGAACGGCAGTCCTGTTCTTCAATTTTTCTTCCGTAAAAAGTCACTGTAAAAAAAATGTTGCCGAAAGCCAAAAATCGTCTGTCAAAGCTCCCCCCCGTTTTTTTTTTGTTTCTTTTCTGTCTCTCGTGATATATTCCAGCGCAGCCCTTCCTTTTCGCTTTTTAACAGTGCCTCGTAACCCTTGCCGACTTAAAACAAAATTCTCTTCCTCTGTTGCCCGTAAAAATTGTGGGCCAAGCTTAAAGTCCAAGACTAAAGTCAAAATACGATGCAATGATCAGTAGCCCTTTGGCCCACCATAAAAACATGTAACTTCTATTCTTTGCTGCTAATTACACCTTCACGTTCATGTGCGCAGAAGGAATATTTTTAAGGCCCAATTCTTGTAGCTCTAGCCAGGACCTAGAATATATTTCAATTTAGTTTTCAAAATACCTACAATACAAAAATTAAGCATTAAAATACCAAGTAATAAAATAAATAGACTTAGCAATGATAAATTAGGGGGCGCGTATGTAAATATTTACGCGCCTATCAAGTGCCCACTGTAATTCTATATGATTCACTCACACCTGAGTATATCTCTGTTGTAATCAGTTAGTTAGTGTAATCAGTTGGTTAGTAGAATAATAGTTAGTGGAGTAATTAGTGTAATCGGTTAGTTAGTGGAATATCAGTTAGTGGAGTTAGATGCCAACTGTATGCAGTAAGTCGGTTAAGAGCTCCCATTGTATATAGGGATTTTCTTTTGTATCAACGAAAAGTAAGATTGGATCTTTTCTAAATCTCTTCATGGTATCAGAGCCCTGCAACTCTCACGAGTAATCGATCCTCTTCCAATCTTTAACCATGGCCGATACATCTTCTTCTTCACCGTCTATTACTAAACCAGAGAATCTCAAGCTTTTAATCTCGAATTTGAGTTCGCTCGTCACAGTGAAGCTTGATTCCACAAACTTCATTATTTGGGGTAAACAGATCCAGAATCTTCTTCAGGCTACGTATCTGTTCGGATATCTTGATGGATCTACTACATGTCCTTCTCCTATCATCAAAGATTAGAATGATAAAGATATCGTGAATACGGAATTCATGAAGTGGAAGATCGTTGATTCTCATCTTCTCAGTTGTCTGACTGCAACTCTTACAACTTCTGTCTTCTCTCTTGTTCTTGATCTCTCCACTAGTAGAGAGGTATGGCTTGCTCTTGAAAAATGATTTACTACACTATCTAGATCTCATATTCACCAATTGAAAGATCGTCTGAGTACTGTTAGTAAAGGTACAAAATCTATGGAGGATTATCTCACACAAATCAAGGAAATTGCTGGTTAATTGGCCATAGCCTCTTGCCCGATTCAAGATGAGGACTTAGTCTTTCATGTTCTTCGTGGCCTACCTACTGCCTATGATGCTTTCAAAACCTCAATTCGAACTAGGTCTGAATCGATCACAATTGATGAATTGACCTCTTTATTGTGTTCGGAATCTATTCACATGGATTTTAATTCCAAGGCCTCTAGTACCACTGGTGATTTGACTGTGGCGTTTTCTACAAATGTTACCGGTTCAACTTCTGGATTTCGTGGCACAAATTCTGGTTTTCGAGGACGCTATTCATCTCAAAATGGTTATCATGGCAATAGGTCTAATTTCCGAGGTGGTTCTAGCACTTTTGGAAGTGGTAGATCTTATTCTAGACCTTCTGGATCTTCTGGTGCTTCTGGAGCATTTTCTTCTTCTGGTAATGGTTCCACTACTAGTTCTGATCTAGTTGTGTGTCAGATCTGTAACAAGCCTTATCATACTGCGAAGACCTGCTGGTATAGAATGGATTCCACTTTTCAATCATCACCAAATCCATCTCAGTCCTCTGCTAGAGCTTTTGTTGCTTCTACGTCCTCTACACCTTCTTCAGACTGGTATCTTGACTCCGCTGCAACTCATCACCTCATCAACAACATGTCCAATATGAATTTGTATCAACCATATCACGGCCCTGATACGGTTATGGTGGGCAATGGGGCCACTCTTCCTATTCAACATTCTGGTAATGGTATACTACCTACTCCTTCTCACTCCTTTTCTCTTAATCAAGTTCTTCATGTACCGACTTTAACCAATAATCTCCTTTCTGTTCAAAAGCTTACGCATGACAATAATTGTACTATTACTTTTGATGATTCCTCGTTTCTGGTCCAGGACAAGAGCACGAAGAGAATTCTGTCTAAAGGTCACCATAATCATGGCCTTTATCAGTTCTCTTCCTCAGATTCTTGTGTCTCACCTCAAGCTCATCTCACCACTGATGTGTCTGCTGCAACTTGGCATAGCAGGCTTGGTCATCCTTCTCCTCTCAAGTTTCAACAACTTGCTAGTCTTTTAAAGTTGTCTTCTATCAATAAGTGTACTACACTCAATTGTACACACTGTGCCGTGTCTAAGAGTCACAGACTTCTTTTCCATCTATCAAATTATACTGTTAACAAACCATTGTCTCTTATTCATAGTGATGTGTGTGGTCCATTTCATGTGTCCACTGCTGGTTATACCTATTATGTGCTATTCATTGATGATTTTAGTCGTTTCACATGGATTTTTCCTTTAAAGCACAAGAGTGAGGTGTTTTCTAAATTCATTACTTTTAAAGCCTATGCTGAAAAACAGTTTAGTACTGCGCTTCAAGTTTTTCACACAGATGGTGGTGGTGAATATTGTAGTACTCCTTTTGCTGAATACTTAACTCAGCATGGTATTGTTCATCAGTTGTCATGTCCCCATACTCCTCCTCAGAATGGGGTAGCCTAAAGGAAACATAGGCATATAGTTGAGACTACTATAGCTTTGTTACATCAGTCATCTCTTTCCCTTCAATATTGGTTTGATGCCTTGGCTACTGCAGTTTTTCTTGTCAATAGACTTCCTAGTTCTTCTCTTAATCATAAGACTCCTTTTGAAGTCTTATTTCACTGTCTTCCTGACTATTCAGTTTTTAAAGTGTTTGGTTGTCAATGTTTTCCTTGGCTTAAACCTTATACCAATCACAAGCTACAGCCAAGATCTATTCCATGTGTGTTTATTGGTTACCATCCTTCCTACAAGGGATATCGTTGTCTTGATGTATCCACAGGAAGAGTCTACATATCCAGACATGTGCTTTTTTATGAGACTGTTTTTCCTTTTGCTCTTTCTGTGAGTCCTTCACCTCCCACATTTGTTCCCTCCTTTTCCCAATTGCAGGCCTTCTTTTGGTCCAAAACTCATTTCCATCCAGCACCATCGTCTGTTCCAGCTAATTTTCCATCCTCCTCTAATATTTCTACTCCAGATATTGCTTCTTCCTCTCCTAGCTCTCCTAGTTCTGATGCTTCTCCTACATCTTCTTCAATATCTTGTTCTGATTCTTTACCTTTCAACTCCTCTTCTCCTGCTATTCCAATTCAGTCCTTAGAAATTCATCTTCCATCTCTACCTCCACCAACCAAAAAGCCATCTCTTCCTCATCCTATGCTTACTAGGTCTAAAGCCCATAAACAGATTATGAATCCTCACTATCTAGCAGTTACTACTTCTCCTTCTGCGTTTCTGGAACCATCTACTTATCAAGAAGCTTTTCAAACTCTTGCTTGGACTCAAGCTATGCATGATGAGTTTTAAGCCTTACAGACCCAGCACACTTGGTCCTTGGTTCCTCTACCATTTGGAAAACATGTCATTGGTTACAAGTGGGTTTATAAGCTCAAGAAAAATTCTGATGGCAGTATTGCTCGCCATAAAGCTCGGTTGGTTGCTAAGGGGTATTTACAGGAAGAAGGGGTGGATTTTCAAGAAACTTTTAGTCCTGTAGCTAAACAGCCAACTATTCGAATTCTATTATGTTTAGCCCTGCATTATAACTGGCCACTAAAACAGTTAGACATTTCAAATGCCTTTCTCCATGGCAAACTTGAAGAAGAGGTCTATATGAGTCAACCACCAGGCTTTGTTGATTCATCTCAACCTAAACATGTTTGTAAACTACATAAAGCCCTGTATGGACTTAAACAAGCTCCTCGGGCATGGTATTCTACTTTTTCTTCTTTCCTTCTTCAATATGGCTTTGTCAACAGTCATTGGGACTCATCTCTTTTTGTGTACAAGACAGCTACTATCCTTACTATCCTATTAGTCTATGTTGATGATATCATTCTCACTAGCAATTCTACTTTTCATATTGCTCATTTGATTACTCAAATGCACTCTGCATTCTCTATGAAGGAGCTTGGGTCTCTATCTTATTTTTTGGGCATTTCCGTCCAATCTTGCGCTCAAGGTCTATTTCTGTCACAGTCTAAATATGCTCAGGAAATCTTACACAAGGCAGTGTTGGCTGATTGTAAGCCTTGTATCTCTCCTTCTGTGCTCAAGCCTACATCCACTACTACATCCTCCTTGCCATTTTCTTCTCCTGCTCTTTTTAGGAGCATTGTCGGGGCTCTTCAGTACCTTACCATTACACGACCAGATCTTGCATTTGTTGTCAATCAAGCTTGTCAACACATGCATTCTCCCACTAATGGTGATTTTGCAGCTGTCAAACGGTTACTCCGATATCTTAAGGGTACCCTGGATCATGGTTTAGTTTACCAGCCTTCTTCGTTTGAGATTCAAGCCTTTTCTGACTCTGATTGGGCAGGGGATTGCACTGATCGCAAATCTTCTTCTGGTTATTGTGTTTTTCTTGGTGCTAACCTGATCTCTTGGTCTGCCAAGAAACAAACCAGTGTCTCTCGATCTTCCACTGAGGATGAGTATCGTTCTCTTGCTCACACCGCTGCAGAACTAAGCTGGATTCAAATGCTTCTTCGTGATTTACATATTTCTCCTGGCACTACTTCTATCCTTTGGTGTGATAACACGTCTGCCATTGCATTGGCCACTAACCCAGTATTTCACGCCCGCTCAAAACATATTGAAATTGATTGTCATTATATCCGTGATCGTGTTGCCGCTCGCGCTTTGTCTCTCCATTATATTCCTACTTCCAATCAGCTGGCGGATATTTTTACAAAGGCTTTACCTATTACTCGCTTCCAATATCTCAAGGGCAAACTTCTGGTGCTTCCATCACCCATCCGTTTGAGGGGGGATGATAAGAGTTCAAGTTCACCTGCGTGAGTGCCCACTGTAATTCTATATGATTCACTCACACCTGAGTATATCTCTGTCGTAATCAGTTAGTTAGTGTAATCAGTTCGTTAGTAGAATAATAGTTAGTGGAGTAATTAGTGTAATCGGTTAGTTAGTGGAATATCAGTTAATGGAGTTAGATGCCAACTGTATGCAGTAAGTCGGTTAAGAGCTCCCATTGTATATAAGGATTTTCTTTTGTATCAATGAAAAGTAAGATTGGATCTTTTCTAAAAATCTCTTCAATTTATAGGCAAATGCCAAGGATTATCAATGCAAATGAGGGAGGTGGCTTCTAGGCCAGCTAGAAGTGTATTCTCTGCTAAGTCGTTTTTCAGTTGTGGCTCAAACGAGTGTGGCCGACATCTTTCTGAGCCAGTCAAAATTTTTCCTAGAAATGCCATGCGGTGTAACTCATAACCACGTGCGGTGTAATAAATTTTATCACACCCTTTGGTGTAGTCCCATGCGGTATTCCATGGTTCAATCTTGAGCTTTTGGGCTTTGTTGGGTTTTTAGGCTCTGCTGGGCTTTTTAGGACTTTTAGGCTTTGTTGGGCTATAAGAGTCCACATTAAGCTCTCGAAGGTATTGTTTCCTTTATTTCATCATCGGGGCATTTAAAGAACCTTCAGGTTCGGATTGGGGTGTCTACACCAGTATTCCATTTTGGGCTGTTCCAAAATACGTGTCAACTTTAAAAAGTTAATGGATAAAGTTGACGTGGAAAGTGTAAAGTGGAGAGAAAAGTTGATGAAAAATGTAGAGGTGAAAGTTAACTTCTAAAACTGTGTGTTTTTCAAAATGGTACATTTAAAAAGGGACGGAGGGAGTATTGATCAATTACGTACATCGCAAGAAAGTTGAATGGATTAGCTACATTATCATTTAAGTTGATAAGCTTGATTATGAGAGCTTATAAGTACTACTTTTATCGCTAAAAAATGCGAGAAAACTGATGTTTACAAATTACATATTTCAAATTCATTCCTATTACTACTTTTTTGAATACTTGTAGTATTTTTCTGTAAATTTTTTGATAAGTTTAATCTTTATTTTCAAAAGTCCCATTTAAAAAGTCGAAAAACTAAAATATGGCCTAGAACTAGGGTTTAAATCCAGAGCTATTTTGTTGTTCAACTAGCGGATTACTAGTGCCTACAGACACATTCCTAATAATAATCTCATTTTTTAAATATCTACACGCATTATAACATTATCCTAAATCTGTATTATAAAAAGGAGTCTTTTTTTTTTGAAAATGTCTAGGAATACAAATGAGAGCAACATTTACCGCTATCGAATTATTTTTCATTAAAATAGTAGCGATGCATGTGATTAGAAAAAGAAACAAAAAAGAAAATCTAATTATTACTTTCCTTACTAAATCTCTCTCTCATTTTTTCCCCTTAATATTTTTTTCCTCTCTATCTCTATCTTTATCAAGTTGAAGAGAGATAGAGAGGGGAAGCAAATGTTACGAAAAAAAGAAGAGAAAGATTTGGTAAGGAAAGCAATAATTAGGTGTTTCTTTATGTTTATTTTCTAATCATATGACTACTATTTTAACAAAGAGTAATCGAACTTGATAAAGATAGAGATAGAGAGGAAAAATAAAAATTACGAAAAAAGTGAGAGAGATTTGATAAGAAAAGCAATAATTAGGTTTATTTATTTATTTATTTTAATCACGTGGCTACTATTTTAATGAAGAGTAATCCAATGGATATAAATATTCCTCTCATTTGTATGCCTATATATATATATATATATATATATATATATATATATATATATATATATTTAATTCCTTGTTTTATAATATAGATATTTCTGAATTAGGTCTGTCTCTAATTGGTTCTGATATTGTTATTTCTGAATTAAAAAAAACTACTCGAACATCGGCATTTAACAAGTATCCAAGGCTCGAAATTCACTTTTTAGCAAGTTTCAATTGTAAGTGTCTAAAGACAAATGATATATCTATAACCATTTGATTTCAACTAGGGATCCAACTGATCTTCAGGTATATATATATATATAGGCCTTGATTTTTATAATTTGTGTCAACATTGTGTACATTAGTGAGGGAAATTATAGTGGATTAAAACTAAAGGAAATCAACTGGGGCTAATTTAATTGATCAGAACTCTTGCATCTTACTAAGAGGTCAAGAGTTCGAATATCCCATCTGAGTGTGGGTGTTTCTCCCTTAGAGAACTTTTCCTTTCTTTCTTTTTTTCTACCCTACCATGGGCTTGTTTTGTGTATTGGTTGAGTTGTTAGATTTGGTTGTCTCGTAAACTCTCACAATTAATGTACTATCCTCATTTTGTACTTTGTACTTCATACACTACAAAAATTACTAGAAACAAAACTATAGCGACGGTTTTCATTAACCGTTAGTAGAATTTTACACCACCAAAATCAATTTTCTTTCATGCGATCGGTTTTTCAAACCCGAACTTACGATCGAGACCGTTGATTTTATTTTTCATGTTCATTAAATCGTTCTCGTACAAATTTAATTGGTACTAATGATGTACTCCTTAATATGTAAAAGATAAACGATTCCGATCGGGAAAAAAAGACTTAGGTGGGGGTCAGGTCTTGCAATATTCTAATACTTTAATGCCTCGGGATGCATCAAATGTGGTCTGATCACGTGGTCGCTGAAATCTGACGATCTGCAATTTTGGTGATATTGATGGAATTAGTGAGACGTGAAATTCCAACAGTTCAGATTGACGATTGTAAAAATTGAGTTTGTAATTACATTAAAATCTATACGTTCAATGTAATTCATAACAAACTAAGTCTTGTGTTGTATTTGAACGTTAGCCACTCGACCGCGACACAATCATGATGATCGAGACCATTGCTTTTGTTAGGGCTATTCTTCCTAAATTTTTGTTGTGGTATTTTTTCTGGTACTATTTATTAATTAATGTATTTTTTTTTAGCATTTCGTGGTAATTTTTGAAACTAATCATTCATTTTAAGATTAATCATTCATCTTAACAAGAATAAGAAAAGTATAAAATTGTGGACCGAAGTTGAAAAAAATATCATATAAGATGACACTAAAGACAACAAATGTTAGTTGTTTGTTATTTTTTCGTCTATAGTGATTTTTTATGCTTTTAATTGTTTTAGACTCATCTCATCAAAATGACTGAGCAATCAAAAAATTTAATGTGAATCTTAAAAAAAATTAGAAAAGGAAAAATTAATATTTAAAAAAAATTTAGGAAGAATAGAGCTTTTTTTTTTTTTTGGGTACATGGTGCATGTCAATTTGTTTGAAGATGAGTGAATAATGGAACTATTTTTCTCATACTAGATATCATTTTTTGTAAATGAATATTACAAAATAATACTCCTATCAAAATTATTATCCTACTCTGTTGCATTAATCTAAACAATTATAATTAAATATAGTGTCATATATGATTACATGCATACAGTCTTGTGCATTTATACCAATTTTAAAAGGTAATTATTGAACCTAGCGTTAAATTCTATGTAATATTAATTTTATTCTTCGTACGAATGTTGTACTCCTTATTATGTACAAAATTGACGGTTCCGATCGAAAAAAAATGATATTAGTAGGTGTTTGTATAGTATAAAACGATTTTTTAGAAAAAAAGGATTAAAAAAAATCCGGTTAGTATAGTATAAATATTAAAAGGTGTAAGAATTTACACAAGTTATGGGCTAGCTCAATTGGTTTGCGTGCGCGCCCTCACGCTCACGCGAGGTCGGCGGTTCGATTCCCAGGAGGAACAAAATTATTTCGCCGTCACGCAGGCGACACGCAAAAAGTTTGAAGCAAAACAAATAAAAACAAATAAAATTCAAATAAAAATAAAAAAATAAGTTACTTAACTTTTCAATGCAAATTAATCCACCCTGAATAACAACTAGACTATTATCCCTACTACTAACATTAGCTTTAATTAACAGTTGCATCTGCACTTCGATTGGCTTCTCAATACACATGATATACCTTGACTTCAAGCTTATCAACAACACCATGCAATTAGATAAAATATTACTTAACTCATGATTACCCAACTATATCTTGTTAAAGAGGTGCACCAACGGCATAGAATCCGTTTCCACGTATGTGCCCTGCAAATTGCAGTCCAAGGCAAGTTGCAAACCATCCCGAAAAACCCAACACTCCACTGCCAAGCTAGAACATGCTGCCACATTTTTGCTTTGAAATCCCACAACCTGCAACAACGATACAAGACTTCTCTGTTCCCGATTTGACTTGTCTCAAAGCAATTCGTGTTTATAACGGTCCTTTATTTAAACAAATGAATAGAGTTATTCTTTTCAATATTATTACAAGACCCTTTATTTTAAAAAATGATAACCACAGATAGTATGTGCACAAATTGTGCACATACGGCTCTGTGGGGTCCACGATAGGGTCCCCTCAAACAATTCAAGCCGTCCATTAGCTTTAAAATGATTTTCTAAGCCGTCACGCTAAAAATCAACTCAATCGGATATTTCTAAGTGCTTGATCCAATCGTCTAAATGTTTTTTCAAATTTCAAAATCCTAAAGTCTAAGTGAAAATTTGAAAGATTGGATTAAGTATTTAGATGTATTGGATTGAACTGATTTTTTACGTGATGACTTAGAAAATTATTTTAAATATAATGGATGCCTTGAATCATTTGTGGGAACCCCATCGTGGGCCCCACGGAGCCGTATGTGTATGATCTATGCACATACCATTTGTGTGGTTAGCATTTCTACTTTATTTTTCAATTAAATTAATGAATTAAGAATTGTATCCTCCTCCTTCTCTTTCATTGGCCCAGTTTTTTTTTAATCGGCAAAAAATATAAATATACATAAATAAAAATTCTCTATACGATTACATTGAGTTTGTCATTTTTTTCAAAGAATAAATTAAATACACAGGCGGTGTAAATATTTGTTTCTTTCAAATAAATTACATTGTCCCACATCGTTAAAACAGTGGTCCCAATTAATAACAAATATGGCGACGTAACACAATATAATTGATTTAGAAGAAACAAATATTTATACATAGTATTGTAAATAATTTAATCTCTTTTTTCATTGGCCCATTGAGTTTGTCAGAAGAATTCACGGGTACTGAATACTCTGAAGCATCAGTTTGAGATGGCTCGTTCACATGTTTTGCTTACGAGTGTGGTCCAGCCCGTCAGGAAAACAACCCGTTCACATGTTTTGCTTACGAGTGTGGTCCAACCCGTCAGGAAAACAACCCTCAACATTTGTTTTAACTTTGAGAGAAACTTATTCACGCCTTTAGTGCAGCAACTAATCGTATTATCCAAAAGTGTTTTGGATGGACGGTCCGAATTTTAATAAATTTCTTAAAAATTCTGAACGTCTAGAACACTTTTGGATGGATGAGATTCACCTCTGTATATCCATTTTCAGATAAACATTTGTAAGGAAGATATCCCTTTAAGTTTTTGGCATTGAACATGACTTATCACCACATGTATATACTATATATGTTCAAGTTTTGGCCAATGGCCGACCAAACTCTTTTGCGGAGCCCAAAAAAGGCAAAAAAAAACCCAATGATTTCCTATCAAAACTAAGAGAGAAAGGAAGGTTAATTGTTGTTCATTCAGCTTGCATGCTGTTCATATTTTGAGAAGTATTTCAAATGGCCTCACTGGCTTACTATGAGATCCTCGTAGCACTGCTATGCTTTGTTTTCCTCTATTTCATCTGCACCTTTGATAGGCGCCTGCTCCAGGAGTGGCCGGTGGTTGGAATGCTTCCTAACCTTCTGTTCAACATCCACCGGATTCACGATTTCGTTACCGATCAACTAGAACGAGACCGAGGTACTTTTCTATTTAAGGGCCCTTTTTTGACTAACATGGAAATGTTGGTTACAGCCGATCCAGCCAACGTACACTACGTAACGAGTACCAACTTCCTAAATTTTCCTAAAGGGCCGCAGTTCAGGAAGATTTTTGACGCCCTGGGAGACGGGATTTTCAATACCGACGGAGAATTGTGGCAGACTCAGAGAAAACTGGCTCAACTACATATGGGTCATCGAGGTTTTCAACAGTTCTCGGTAAAGAGCACCCTGGACAAGGTGAAGAAAGGATTGATCCCTTATCTGGAGCAAACCTGCCAACTGGGTCTAGTGGTGGATTTGCAAGATTTGTTTCAAAGGCTTACATTTGATACCACATGCATATTGGTTAATGGGTACGACCCCAATTGTCTCTCCATCGAACTCCCTGACGTTCCTTTTGCAAAAGCCATGCATGATCTTGAGGAAACGATTGTTCCTCGCCATGCATTGCCTGAATGTTTTTGGAAGTTACAAAGGTGGCTTGTGATTGGACAAGAGAAGAAATATAGGGAAGCTTGGGCGACTGTAGATCATATCCTAGCTAGATATATAAATGAGAAGAGAGAAGAATTAAGATTTGGAATCAATTCCAAAGAAGATGGAGAAGGGGTGGATCTATTGACATCCTACTTGAAGAATGATGGAATCATGGGAGTAAAATGTGATGATAAGTTCTTGAGGGACACAATGTTAACTTTAATGGCAGCGGGGCAGGACAGTGTTAGCTCAGCTTTAACATGGTTTCTTTGGGTTGTTTCGACACACCCAGTTGTTGAAGCAAGGATTAGAGAAGAACTCGAAGCAAGTATACCAAAAGAAGGTAACAACATGAGAATTTTCAGTATGGAACAAGTGAGCAAGCTAGTTTATCTGCATAGTGCAATCTGTGAATCACTAAGGCTCTATCCACCCATTCCATTCGAGGAAAAGGAACCTCATCAATCAGACATCCTTCCTAGCGGCCATCATGTTCATCCAAAATTGAAGCTACTGTTTTCTATCTACGCAATGGGAAGGATGAAGTCCATATGGGGAGAGGATTGCTTGGAGTTTAAGCCAGAGAGATGGATTACTAAGCAAGGAATGATCAGACACGAGCCCTCGTTCAAGTTCTTTGCGTTCAACGCAGGGCCGAGGACTTGTCTCGGGAAGGACATGGCGTTCACTCAAATAAAAATGGTTGCTGCAGCTATAATCCACAACTACCAAGTTCGTGTGGTGGAAGGACACCCTGTCTTCCCGAGTGTTTCGATAGTTCTCAATATGGAGCATGGGTTGATGGTGAATATTACCAAAAGATGGACATGAGGTTAAAATTAAGTACTTGTCAAATGCTTGATCGAGCTTCCTTATTTCTTTGACCCAATAATGTGTTTTCCTATTTGTATTTTCATATTAGAATTAGTCATATTAGAATTCTATCTTTTACTACGCAATAACCAAATGTTGGAGGAATCCAAACTAATTTGATTATTGCAAGGACGAAAGATACCATATGTTCAATCATCAAATTTGCATTCGTATTAGCTATGTGAGATTGGCACTTTATGCCTTTGTATTTATGGCCTTATGGCCTACTTAAGTTTATTGTCCTTTTGATCTAAAAACACTATATGATATCTTTTGTGTACTCTATATGATATCTTTTGTTTACCTCGACGTACTCTATATGATATCTTTTATGTGCATGTTTTGCCTCAAACACATTCTGTAGCAGACTAGCATTATTGATGCAAGGAAGTGTATAAGTAATTGAAGAATGATGCAGTAAGGACAATCACAAACATGATGGTTTAGAGAAACTCTCTCTAGGCTCTTTTATTATTCAACAATCAATAACCCCAAGCTGTAAGACTTACAACTGATTATATAGGTAGCAACCCTAACCCTAGAAAATGAAAAATTACCAATTTCGGAAAAAAGCAAAATTATTACAAATTCTGAAAAAATAGAGAGAAAAAAAAAAGACTTCTCCGGAAAAAAAAACGAACTAAAACGGAAATTTCTACGAAAAGTTATAAGCAAAATGATTATTTTCTAAAATGGCAAAATCGCCCTTTCAGAGGCCTAAACGGCCTCAAACGGCTAAAAAAATACACGGCACATGGCCAGGAGGCGATGCGTATTGACCATTGAGCAGTTTCGGATGGCAATGTGTATTGACCATTGAGCAGTTTCAGATCAAACCTGGGTAGGTCCGACTCATAATTCCATCATCGCATATTTACGACTTTACCACTCTAGGCTTAGAACACCTAAAGTGATACTCCTCTTCCATGGCATCTGCATCAATTATTTGCTAGACTCTTGGCCTAAACTTAATGAACAAAGGGCGTGTTTGATAGCGGGTTTCGTTTTGGAGGGATTGGTAATGAGGTGGAATTATGATTGTGATTCGTAATGAGATGAGGTTATTAAAGAGGACATGAATCATTTTTTTATGTTTGTTTTGCACATGATTAAATCATGGAATTATTAATAACATGTTAATTTGTTTAGACTAAGATAGGATGGGATTGGAGAGAGAGAGATGGGAGAGATGATCAGGATTGGGATGGGATGGTATTAGCAATATCCCCAAACCAAACAACAAATAAAAATACCCTCCCACTTTCCTAATCCAATCCCACCCTCCAAGAGGGTTATCAAACATGCCCAAAGTATTGTAGAATCAAAAGTGACTTTAATTTACGGTTAAATGAATAAATCACCGGGAGCTCGTATCAGAACGTTCAGGCTCTACTATAATATAAGATAAGATAGAAAGGGCTTTTTCAACTTACTCTGATACAGAGGACTGTTAGCAGGGTGCCGTGGACTATCTCGTAAATTCTGCTAAAAACCAGTACTGATCAGTGGCTTAATTTTTCGTTGGAGGAGAGATTATTCCATGCCCCCGGGGCATAGCCACGTGGTGCCTTGGGGCTTTCTGCACCACACATTTCAGTGTGGGCCACTGAAATGTGTGGTGCAGAAAGCCCTGGAGGCACCACATGGCTATGCCCTTGGGACATTGTATAATTTTTCATTGAGAAATTATTCATTGCCCCAATGGCAATGCCAGGTGGTGCCTCCCACCTTTTTTTTTTTGATCCGCAGGTGCCTTCCACCTTAAATATTTATTGACACGCGTTTTCTGCTCCCCTGTCCCACTAGACACAGCCTTTTCTCTAAAATTAAGTGTTTCAAATTTCAATCCGTTTGAATGGGTGAAAAGATTTTGTTTTTTTATTATTTAATTATAAAGGGTCATAATTAAATTTTGACAATAGGGCTCTCGTTGATTAACCCTAAGAAAGTCGTAGAATCAAATATCTCTTAGAACTAACCAACGAGAGCCCTAGAGTCAAAATTTAATTATGACCCTTTATAATTAAATGATCAGATAAATAAAATCTTCTCACCCATTCAAACGGATTGAAATTTGAAGCACTTAATTTTTTAACCATATTTTTTAATATATAAACTGAAGGTTGAAAAATTAAGTGTTCCAAATTTCAATTCGTTTGAATAGGTGAGAAGATTTTATTTATCTGATCATTTAATTCTAAAGGGTCATAATTAAATTTTGACTCTAAGGCTCTCGTTGGTTAGTCCTAAGAGATATTTGATTCTACGACTTTTTTAGGGTTAATCAACGAGAGCCCTATAGTCAAAATTTAATTATGACCCTTTAGAATTAAATGATAAAAAAATAAAATCTTCTCACTCATTCAAACGGATTGAAATTTGAAACACTTAATTTTAGAGAAAATGCTGTGTCTAGTGGGACAAGGGAGAAGAAAACGCGTGTCAGAGGATATTTAAAGTGGGAGGCACCTGCGGATCAAAAAAAAAAAAAAAGGTGGGAGGCACCACCTGGCATTGCCCTAGGGGCAACGAATAATTTCTCGTGGATATTAGTCACTACAGTCTACAGTACATCTTATTCCTTCAATGGATTTCTTCCACCTTGGTCTTGTACTGCTTCAAGTTTTTTTTTAATCGGATATTTTGGTCAGTTTGCCCACAACTCGACTAATTCCAAGGCCCTAAAGATAACAACCGGACATAACCCCCAGTGACCCCAAGATTTGAAATGTTTGACTTCTGTGAAAATAAAACATGTGACCTGATAGAGTAGCACTTACTATTTTCTCACATCCATTTGGCCAAACTTGTTGACGTTGCATGTACTGCTTCAAGTTTTGGCCTTGTTTCTTCTGCCTGCTTTGGCGTGGGCTCTCTGTGTTGATTTCTTATCAACTCAACCTCAGCCTTAGCCTTCTCTCTCCTGTACCTTTCTTCTTATATCTCCATTATTTTTCAAGTTTTGGCCTTGTTTCTTCTGCTGCGCGTTTGTTTAAGAGTTTTGAATTTTGAATTTTAATTATTATTCTGTTTTTCTATTACCACCATATGATTCTACAAATACTTATCGTGGTAGCAAAATTTTACTATATTGGAATTTGGAACCCCTCTACAAGCATCAAACCCAATTTAATGGACTCGGAGATGGTGTTGTATTAAATGTGCTATGCATGGTGTACGTTGTGCCCCAAAACGACATCGTTTTGGGAATGCCAAGGGGTTCGCCATTTGTGCTGCAAGGGACCTGTTTGGTAGCCAAGATGATGTTGTCCTATATACATCAGTTGATACAACTTGACGCAGCATAATTTTCACAAGAGATTATAGTTGTGTACTAATCCAAACGTATTAACACTCGAATCCATGAGAAAGAGATAAATTCAGAGAACATTATTGATGAAAAGTTGAATCAATAATCCTTAGGCCTACACCCTTAATAGAAATTGTTACCCAAAATGGCAACCTAGAAGGGGGGTGAATAGAGTTGCTAAATAAAAATGCTAATAAAGATTATCTCTAATAATCTTTTAATCAAAATAATATGACCAAATAAAAGAGAGAGAGTTAGAGAGATAGAACCCGATTATAGTGGTTCAGCCCAAATTTGTCCACGGTCCAGCCTAGTCCATTTTTCCTCAAGCAACTACTTGAAGGTTCCTTTAATCTTCAAAAAGATTACAAGCAGTAAGGCTTACGGATGCTTACAACGACCTTATCCCCTAGCTTTCCCGAGAAGGTAGTGCAACCGCAAGAGTTTTCTCCGAAAACCTCTCAAAAATAATAACACCCAAATTCAAACCCAAATTTGGTCTTCCAAGCTTACAAGTGGTTGACTCAAATACTTGCTTAGGAATTACAAGTATGTGGAGAAATTTAAAGCTCTCAAATAACAATAACCTCATAAGGTAGATATGAAAGTGGAAGCTCTCAACCTATACAAAATCTCTCCCTAGATAGATATGCAAGTGTTAGCTTGATCTTTAGAGAATTTGCTCTTAGAGTGATATGGAATGTTGTAGCTTCAATTCCCACTCATCAATGAGTTCTTGAACCCTTATATAGCCATCCAATCTCCTACTAGCCGTTTGTAAAGTGATGGAGCCGTTGGAGAGTGGAAGGGTGGAACTAGAAGTTGATCGATAGAAAATGAATTGGTGGTCGTCCGCCCAGACGTTTGGCCGGTCGTCCGACCTCTCAACCGGTGGCCTTCAGTTGACACTGCTCTCTATAAAGACAGTCGGTCTGTCAACCAATTCATTTACCTGTGGCTCAAAACTTCATCTCAATAAATTCGTTAAAACATGTATTAAGCTCATTAAGTCTTTGTAAATATTAAACATTGAATCTAAGAGACTTTATGCAATGTTTCAAGGCCTAGAAAGTTTAGTCCAAAAAAAAGACTTTTCGATAGATTAGCATTTGCCGAAACATCATCAAAATAGATAATATCATTTTTTCCGACATTCATCAAAATAAATATATAAATGTAATACATATAATTTTCCTCAAATTATTATGCATACATTTTTCAACAATCTCCCCATTTTTTATGATGACACAAAAATTGATAGATTTTATGCTAATGCAAAGATTATGCCAATAAATCACCCCCTTAGTACATACTCCCCCTAAATAAGATCTTTTAAGGAATTTGAGGAGTATGACCAAAATACTTTGATCACAAAGTGATCCTTGCAAAGTTAGCATGTCAAGAGATAGATATGAGCGAACAACATAAGATACGCATCTTGTGGTTACCATGGATCTTAACTCTTAGACGGTTAAATCTACAAACAAGAGCCGAGGCTCTGATACCAATTATTACTCAAAATGGCAACCTAGGCGGGAGGTGAATAGGGTTACTAAATAAAAATACCAATAAAGATTATCTCTAACAATCTTTTAATCAAAACAATATGAGCAAATAAAAGAGTGAGAGTAAGAGAGATAGAACCCGATTACAGTGGTTCTATCACGCCCTCGATTTTCAATATAAATAATAATCATTTTCAATAAATAAAATGACAACTAAAGTATAATAATACCCAAATGACATATCTTTCCCCGTTCTCAAAGTAGATTCAAAAGTTACAGTCTTGGCTTGAGGCCCTAAGTTATACAAAGTACCAAAATAATATTACAGTTTACATTGATTATTCTTTCAAACACTTCTTTCAAAAAAAAAAAAAAAAAAAACAAATGTAGAAGATCTCCTCTTTATACATTCGAATAAAAACATGATCAACATGTATGTCATGCCAACTTCCTTGCTTTGTACCTGAAAATGATACGTTAAGCTACACTAGCCCAGTGGAGAAATATATACTCAAATTATATGAAAATACGATGAAATATACACCAAACGTGAATGAAACTCAACAAGCGAACAAGATATACAAACGGGGTCACCAAGAGAACTGACGAACTTAGGTTTGTAAGATTCCAGACGCCTTAGAGATAACCTTAATCATTCACACATCAACAAGATGTAACGCTTAATCTCATATCAATCTAACAAATTTACAACTGTTCAACCATTTAATAACCTTTTTAATGGATGCCACAATCAACTTCCTCATTCCACACCATTTACTATAGAGCCTCATTTCATAAAACTTTCATTTTTGATTTCCAAAACAATTTTGAGAAAAACTCAAGACCGTTACGGGTCAAACTCCGTTGATTCGAGCTTGAATGTCGGAATCCGTTGATTTGTGCTCAAATGCCGGATTCGTTGATTCGCACAAAAATACTAGAGGATTTTTTAATAAAATCCTCTTTTCAAAAAAAATCACATTTCTTTCTTTAATAAAACCTTAATAGAACCAACCTTTCAATCTCTTTTTCGACAAACACAATCTCAAGCAACAAGCAATTCAAACATCAACATAGACTTCTAAAGTCAATCAAAATTCTCATCACACGAGACATTCAACTATGTTACCACCCCTTGCGTCACATTGAATTCTCTTCATTATGCGAGACATTCAACTGTGTTACCACCCCTTGCGTCACATTGAATTCTCTTCACCTGGATTTTTGCATTACCACATCTTTTGTTGCGGGCCCTCTACAGTTTCCGCATTACCACACCTTGCATTGCAGGACCCTCAGTTCAAAATTCACAACTCACGCAAACACACATGCATTATCAATTCGAATATAAGTAGACGTCAAGTTCCAAGTTCACATTCATACATACATCATCAGTAGTGTATTACAAATTCACAAGCATGACCCGTTGTACATTAATAAATATTTTCAGCCTACGTTATTCCTCCTCTAAGTCTATCACAATACCATGGGTCACGTACCGGACCCACAATGACTCCATAACATACCACCCACTTGGTTCTAAATGAGAATCTTATAGTACGAGTGTCAAAGGAACCTAGGGAGCTCGACAAGAAGAGACACGAGGATACGAGTCACAATACTACCCATCGGATCACTAAACAAGCTCATGTCTACTCATAATACTCACCATTTTATCTCTTATAGCCCACGGTACTCCTATCGACCTTACGGTACATTTCCCTAACCAACGTCATTGATATTATGCTCTAATGAGTGCTAAGAGACAAGATCAAACAACGAGTCATTAGGATATAAGCAATCATGCTCAAGAGTGACTTAAAAATATCCTAATCATATAGGGAATCATAACTCGGGTCAAGAGCAACCTTAGGAATAGCCACAGACATTGGTAGACTGACACACCTCTACTCAAATGATCATAACTTTTTGTGTACTAAGAGTCTTAAGGTGATTCTGGTGGCAAATGAAATCTTACTTCAAGACCTTCAAATCGATATAATGTTTGCATGAATCGGACACCGAACGAGAAAGTTATGGCCGTTTGAAGTTAGGCTGAAACCCAAAATGCGAGCAGAATTTCCAGAGATGAGAGGGATCGATCCCTCCTCCCTTGGAGATCGATCCCCCAAAGGAAAAATCCAAATTTTGAATGAGGGATCGATCTCTCTTGCTTAGGGATCGATCCCTATGTGATTTTGGGTGATTTCTGCGGATTTTTTACAACTTTTCAATGACACCAAAGTTTACGATTAAAATTCGATTGAAATACAAAATCAACTCATAAACACATAAAGAGAGTAAGAAATCCTTACCTCAATGATCAAGGATCGAAGTTCACGCGATTCGAGCAAGCCCTAACTTTGAGGACTTCAAAACCAAGCAAAATATACCTCTTCTGAGCTTGAACAAACACAACCCGAGGTCTAGAGCACTTGAGGAAGACGATTTGGTGGAGGATCTTGGTGGGTTTCGAGGAGAGAATTTGAGATTGGAGGAGTAGAGAGAGAGAGCCGAAGGGGAGAGAGAAAGAGGGAGCCGAGAGTTAGAGAGAGAGATGAGTGTGGGATTTTGTTCTCCTACAACACATACACACCCTTTATATACTAGCATCCAAGCCAATTACACTCACACTTCCTCAAATAACAATCCTATCATTTGGGCCCCAAATCAAATAAATTCACAATTTTCCTCATTTATCCAATACTATAGTATTTTTTAAATCTTTAATCTATTTTTGTAAAATACGGGTCGCCACAGGTTCGGCCCAGATTTGTCTATGGTCCGGCCTAGTCCACTTCTCTTCATGCAACTACTTAAAGGTTCCTTTAATCTTCAAAAATATTACAAGCAATAAGACTTGTGGGTGCTTACAACGACCTTATCGCCTAGCTTTCCCGATGGGCTAGTGCAACCGTAAGAGTTTTCTCCGAAAACCTCTCAAAAATAATAATACCCAAATTCAAACCCGAATTTGGTCTTCTAAACTTGCAAGTGTTTGACTCAAACACTCACTTAGGAATTACAAGTATGTGAAAAAATTTGAAGTTCTCAAATAATAATAACCTCATAAGGTAGATATGAAAGTGGAAGCTCTAAACTTATACAAAATCTCTCCCTAGATAGATATGAAAGTATTGGCTTGATCTTTGAAGAATTTGCTCTTGGAGTGATATGGAATGTTGTAGCTTCAATTCCCACTCATCAATGAGTTCTTGAACCCTTATATAGCCATCCAATCTTCTACTAGCCGTTTGTAAAGTGATGGAGCCGTTGGAGAGTTGAGGGGTGGAACTAGCTGTTGATCTGCAGAAAATGAACTGGCGATCGTCCGCCCAGACGTCTAGCTGATCATCCGACCTCTCAACCGGTGGCCTTCGGTCGACACTGCTCTCTGTAAAGACAATCGGCCTGTCAACCGGTTCGTCAACCTATGGCTCAAAACTTCATCTCAATAAATTCGTTAAAACGTATATTGAGCTCATTAAGTCTTTGTAAATATTAACGGGGCGGTTCCGGGAACTCTTAAAAAAAAACCCTCCAAATCTTAATCTCATAGTTTTCGATCAAATTTTGATGATATGAGCCGCTCAATGTGTTCAGAACGTGATTTTAAGGGTGCCCGCGAGAAACTGGCAAAAAAACTAACCGGGAAGGGCTTGATTTGAGCTATTTTTTATTGAACCGTTCAATAAAGTTCAATAAAAAAACTATTCGAATGAAGCCCTTCCCGGTCATTTTTTTTATTGATTTCTCATAGGCACCATTAAAATCACGTTCTGATGACATTGAGTGGCTCAGATCATCAAAATTCGATCGAAAACTTAGGGGGGGTTTTAAGGGTTTTTTTAAGGGTCCCCGGAACCGCTCCGAAATATTAAACATTGAATCCAAAAGACTTTATGCAATGTTTCAAGGCTTAGAAAATTTAGTCCAAAAAAAAAACTTTTCGATAGATTAGCATTTGCCAAAATATCATCAAAATAGATAGTAATATCATTTCTTCCAACATTCATCAAAATAAATATATAAATGTAATACATATAATTTTCCTCAAATTATTATGCATACATTTTTCAACAAAAATGAACTAAGATCTCGTCAGAAATAAGAAATCCTACCAAAACTAAAAAATTGAAAACATGCAATACAAATAAGATTTCTTGATAATATTATTTCTAAATAAAAGTTTTCAAAATATAATGGGAATTGATTTCACACTTCTTTATTTGATATTCACACTTACTTTTTTTTTATTTTTTAGCAAAAAAATACATATACTTTCAACACTAAAATTCAAAAAATGAGGGTCGTTGTTATCAACAAGGAAGTGTAGAAATCAATTCCCAATATAATACTTCTACGATCTTGTCATCCATCAGACAATTCTAGTAACTTTTCTCTTCTTCATTCAACCGTTGGTTGGATCGATGTCCCCCTCCCCCTTTCCTCGATGTACCCTATCGAGTTTCTCTTAAATAAATTTTTGGCCATTTCCAAAAAAAAAAAAAAAAAACACCACCTCAGTTTGATTTTCTTAATCCCTCCAAAGTATCTCACAAGATCTGCAACAGTGTAGTCATGAATGTTGATCTTTTCTTTGGTCCAGATTGCAATTAATTCTTGCTTTGATGAGACCCACATAGAAACTGATTTACCAGCATTGACTTCTTTTTTTATCAGCAATAAAAATTTATTGAAGAAAACTTAAAAGGATACATCAAATTGGGGGAAAAAGGAGGGAAATCCAACCAACGGTTGAATAAAAACAGCAAGGGACAAAGCCCAAACTTGGAGTATACATGTATGATCTTTGAAGAACTTGACAAATAATCTTGAATATGTATAAACTTGTACATGTATACAATGAAAATTAATTTTTTAACTTATACATGTATAAAATTTTTAACAATACTATAAACTTAAATTTTCATATGTTTCATATAAATTTATATATGCATGAACTTATTTATGTACAAAACAAAAATTTTGTTGCCCGTTTGAGACCATTATGAGAGCATAAATATCTTATTTATCTTTGACTCGTTAAAGCTCGTAAATAAATTCGAGTTTGAACCAGATCTAGGCAAGCTTGGCTCATCAAATTTTTATTGCGCTTCAGCTCAACTCGAGTTCACTAAAAAACTTAACGAACAAACCCGAATATTCTGAAGCTCACGTCATTAATTTTCAGTCTACGTAACACCAGTTTTTTAAGTGAACCAAAAGAAAAACCAAACTAAGAAAATAAATTCCCGTGGTCTTTAGTTACCATAGTTTTTTTTTGCCTAGTGAAACTAGAGAAAAATTTGAAAGAATGGAATCCGGGGAGCATGCATGCGTGTTGTGCACAAGCCGAGCTGTCGAATTATACATCTGACGGTTCGAATTTTGTTTCAACAACGGACAATTAAGAGTCATTCATTAATGAAATGAGACCAAAGACTTAATTGAAAGAAACCCTCAAATTTTTCGCCTCCCAAAAGGGGACGGCTGGTGGAGGTTGGAACTGTGAGAAAGGGTCTGTTGAAAGCGAAACCTCGTTTCTGCTGTTTTTCCCGCCAAAAAAGGGAATGAAAAGTTTAGCCCAAGTAACATAAAATAAAGAGAAAAGGAAGCGAGACACACAAAATCTCAAAAACAATATTGTATGCAACTTGATGTTTCATGACTTGAAGCCCGTTCCAGAACACTTTCTCAAAAAATAAGTATTTATTTTATATTTTTAAATTCAAAATCTTTATAAACGCTACTATATAACTAAGGGTCAACATTTAACCCGTAGGCCAACGACCTGCCTGAAGCCCTGCTGGCCCGTTGGGCTTTTGCCCGGCCCTAGCACGTCAAGCGGGCGGGCTAGCCCAACCTGAATTGTTCATGGGCTGGGTTTGGGCCTAAGTATTATATCTTGAGCCCACCCGTTGGCCTGCCCGCGTGTCCACCAGTAAGGCCTGCTCACAATACCCGCCCGGTAGCCCATATAATCTCCTATCTCGTAATTGTAGTTTTGTTGGTGTTGTATTACTTAACACTGTTGCCTCTTGGAACTTGGCACACTTGCACTTGATTATTTTCCAAGGGGGAACTGACTGGCCGGCCCATTTTTGTACCTCTCTACCTGTTTAGGCCCCTTGTGTGTCTTACACTATCCGTCTAAGCCCTGTTTTAAGTGATCTACCCAAAATACCCCACAAATTGTTCCAAACCCTACCAACAAAGCAATATAGATCTGAGAACACCAAAAGGCGGAGAAGACGGACTCGGATCTGAATTCTGTGAATTCGAGCACGACGTCGACGGGGTCCTGGTTCTCCAACATGCTCTCCGGCCATCGAAAGAAGCAGTCGGCGTTCAACCAGAGTGTGGGTCCAAACCGTGATCGGGGCATGTCTTTGTCTATGGTTTCGGATAATGGCGACGAGGCGGAGTGGCTTGACGGATCGAGCGAGCACTCGTCGTCGACGTCGTCGCAAAGCTAGTGGCAGAAGCCTTGGAGGGCAGCGGCGGCGGAGGAGGACGGCTGAATCAGTCAAGTAGTGTGAGCTCTAATCAACACTGGAATCGGAAAGAAGTAACGCTAGACTTTCTAATGATAACATAATGCCTCAGATGGGGAAGGGTCATCCACTGCCGTTGGTTTGTCTTCATTCAATTGTGTTCAACAACAACCAGAGAATGCTTTGCTTCCATTTGTTTTCTTTTAGATCCGCAATTATACTTCGTTTTCTTTTTTCTTTAGTTATTGTTGGAGTCGTAGAATCCGAAGTGAATTTTGCTACCATCTTTTTTTTTTCTTTCTGGTCCAACCACAATCATAATGGATGCACCGTAATTGCCCTTTGTATTTTTTATTCTCTTTTTATTTTCTTTCTTTTTCTCTTTTTTTATCCACAATCATAATGGATGCACTATAATTGCTCTTTGATCCGCAATAATAATTAATAGTCTAAATTCATAATTAAAAGTGTGTGGATTGTGCAGATGAGGTGTGAATTCTGTATTTAGGGGTCTAAATTTTGCATTTAGAGGTGTGAATTTTGTATTTAGAGGTATGGATTTTATAATTTGACGGGTGTGAAATGTGTAGACGGGTGTGAATTCTGTATTTAGAGATGTGAATTATGTAATTTATGGGGTGTGAATTGTACCGATGGGCTGCATTCAGGGGTGTGAATTCTAAAAGTATGAAAAAAAAACAGATGAGATGTGAATTCTGGGGGTGTGAATTTTTTTGGTGGAGTGAATTCTTTTTTTGAATGTGTGAATTCTTAATTTGGTGATGTGAATTCTATCTTTTTGAAGGGTGTGAATTTTTTTTTATAATATGTGAATTCTTTCTTTTTTGAAGGTGTGAATTCTTAATTTGGTGGTGTGAATTCTATCTTTTTCGAAGATGTGAATTCTGCAAAAGGGTATGATATGAAATTATCGGGGTGTGAATTATGCAAAAGAGTGGAAAGGACTATAAATTGATATGTGAATTTTAGGGACGTAAGTTCTGTAAAGGTGTGTGAATTTTGTAAATGATGTATTGGGGCCAAATCCACACACTCAAGAATTCACACCAATAATTTATCCAAAATTTTGAGGGCATGAATAGTGCATAGGGGTGTGAATGAGTGTCAATTCAAATGTGTGAATTTTTGCAAATGGGTGTGAATTCTGCAAAGGGGATGAATAGTAAAAATGAGATGTGAATTCTGCAAAGGGGTGTGAATTCTGTGGGGTGTGAATTCTGTGAGATGTGAATTCTTGGGGTGTGAATTCTTTGAGGTGTGAATTCTTGTGGTGTGAATTCTGTGGGGTGTGAATTCTATGAGGTGTGAATTCTTAGGATGTGAATTCTGTAGGTTGTTGAAAAGTGACAAGGGTAAAATAGTAAAAGCATATTTAAAAAGGGGTTGGATGGGATAACTCTACTAAAAGGGGTTTGCACGGAACTCTAAGCAAAAAATAGGACCGGCCAGGAATTTCCAAAAATGTATTATAACCGTTGGTCCGTTGGGCTTTCTAGCCCGTCCGGCTTTCGGCCCGTCAGCCCGTCAATTGGGTAGATCGTGAGTTGGGCATGGGCCTTATTTTAAGGTTCATAGCCTGGCCTACCAAAAAAAAAAAAAAAGCGCCCGCTTGGCCCAACCCGTGGGCATACTTGGGTAGTGACTTGACAGGTTGGGCTGGGCCTGGCCGGCCCGATAATGACCCTTATATATTACTAGGGGTATAATTTGTACCAAAGCATTTTAGGGATGACAACATAATTATTCAAAACCACTATGATGTCCACCTAAATAAGTTTTGTAAATAGAATGTCTATTTAATTTCTTTTTTATTGTGAGAGAATGATCAATCTCGTACAACGAAAAATAAGTATTAAAAAAATAAAAATCTTAACGGAACGGGACCTAAGGCATAAATAAAACATATAGTGTGGATCTCACATAGCTTATCGATCTACTGGTTAATACGAATGCAAATTTTGTGACTGAATATATATGGTAGCCCTCTATCTTTCGTCCCCCAATAACCTAAAGGGAGATTTAGCTAAAAAAATTTCATATTTACATTTTTTGAACTCAATGGCATACAATTTTGCAATCAAACATAAGGACAAATACCTTTTACAACCAACTATAAAGACATGCACATTTTTGCAAAACTACTGAAAGTTAGTGAAAGTGCCTAAAACCTTAAGATACCCTATGAAAGTACATAAAATCCTAAACCCTATGGTACCCTATAAAAATGGCTAAAACCATAAAGTATTCTATGAAAATGCATAAAACTCTAAAAACCTACAATAATAAAGTGCACTTTAAAACCCTATGAAAATGACTAAATCCTAGAGTACCCTACCATACGTTAAGGTACCCTACGGCCCTAGGGTAGTTTGATTCGCGAAAACATGTTTTGGCCTTATGGCTCAACAACTCAAAAAGTTGAAAGATCTCCACTAAAAATTATTTTGTTGGCGTCCTTCCCCTAAATGAAAACTATTTTACCGTACTTATGACTAATTTTCCCTAACATAAGTTAGTTTGGATTATTCCAACACTTGGTTATTGCATAGGAAAAGATAGAGTTCTAATAAGACTCAGGAAGAATACAATGAAAATACAAATAGGGAAACACATTATTGCGTCAAAGAAATAAGACCGAAGCTTAAACAATATTCGACAAGTACTACTTTAAACTTCATGTCCATCTTTTGGTAATATTCACCATCAACCCATGCTCCATATTGAGAACCATCGAAACACTCGGGAAGACACGGTGTCCTTCCACCTCGCGAACTTGGTAGTTGTGTATTATAGCAGCCGCAACCAATTTTATTTGAGTGAAAGCCATGTCCTTCCCCAGACAAGTCCTCGGCCCTGCGTTGAATGCAAAGAACTTGAACGAGGGCTCGTGTCTGATCATTCCTTCCTTAGTAATCCATCTCTCTGGCTTAAACTCCAAGCAATCCTCGCCCCATATGAACTTCATCCTTCCCATTGCGTAGATAGAAAACAGTAGCCTCAGTTTTGGATGAACCTGATAGCCGCTAGGTAGGATGTCTGATTGATGAGGTTCCTTTTCCTCGAATGCAACTGGTGGAAAGAGCCTCAGTGATTCACAGATTGCGCTATGCAGATAAACTAGCTTGCTCACTTGTTCCATACTGAAAATTCTCCTGTTGTTACCTTCTTTTGGTATACTTGCTTCGAGCTCTTCTCTAACCCTTGCTTCAACAATTGGGTGTGTTGAAACAACCCAAAGAAACCATGTTAAAACTGAGCTAACAGTGTCCTGCCCTGCCGCCATTAAAGTCAACATTGTGTCCCTCAAGAACTTATCATCACATTTTACTCCCATGATTCCATCATTCTTCAAGTAGGATGTCAATAGATCCACCCCTTCTCCCTCTTCTTTGGAATTGATTCCAAATCTCAATTCCTCTCTCTTCTCGTTTATATAACTAGCTAGGATATGATCTACAGTCGCCCAAGCTTCCCTATATTTCTTCTCTTGTCCAATCACAAGCCACCTCTGTAACTTCCAAAAACACTCAGGCAATGCATGGCGAGTTATAATCGTTTCCTCAAGATCATGCATGGCTTTTGCAAAAGGAACTTCAGGGAGTTCGATGGAGAGACAATTGGGGTCGTACCCATTAACCAATATGCATGTGGTATCAAATGTAAGCCTTTGAAACAAATCTTGCAAATCCACCACTAGACCTGGTTGGCAGATTTGCTCCAGATATGGGATCAATCCTTTTTCCACCTTACCCACGGTGCTCTTTACCAAAAACTGTTGAAAACCTCGATGACCCATATGTAGTTGAGCCAGTTTTCTCTGAGTCTGCCATGAATCTCCATCGGTATTGAAAATCCCGTCTCCCAGGACGTCAAAAATCTTCCTGAACTGCGGCCCTTTAGGAAAATTTGGGAAGTTGGTACTCGTTACGTAGCGTACGTTGGCTGGATCAGCTGTAACCAACATATTCATGTTAGTGAAAGAAGGGCCTTTAAATAGTAAAGTACCTCGGGCTCGTTCTAGTTGATCGGTAGCGAAATCGTGAACCCGGTGGACGTTGAATAGAAGGTTCGGAAGCATTCCAACCAGCGGCCACTCCTGGAGCAGGCGCCGATCGAAGGTGCACATGGAATATAGGAAAACAAAGCATACAAGTGCGAAGAGGATCTCATAGTAAGCTAGTGAGGCCATGAACAACTATTTTAGCTTGAAGAAATCTGGATTTTTTCAAAGTGGATTGGAGCATTTGGTGAGGAACTGAGAATGAGATTCAGCACAAAAAGTTCGAATTATGACTTTTTTAATGGAGGAGAAAGTTTCTAGGGAAAAGAGATTTAGTTAAGTGGTCCAGGGTAACAGATAATTTTTGTATTTCAAACCTTTTTTGAGCCAGGAAACTTTGTTGAGATTTTGGAGAATATCAAAGCCTAACAATAAATCTTTTCCTGGGAGATCAGAACCATAGACTTGGTGTTTTATGGTGTATCTTGCGAAAAGTTGGATAGTAATAGGCTTACTGATTAGAGTGATGACAAAAGTTTCTCCATTGGCTGTAAAGGGTCTAAAACACGATTGCCAATAGGACCTGAAGAGGATTGTTGAATTGAGAATGGAGGTTAGGATCGTGAGAGAGAGCAATAGAGAAAACAAGAGAAGAGATATTATAGAACACTGGCACTGGCCTGAATATTACATAGGGTAGAACTCTCCTTTTATAGGCGTAAGGAGAGAATACAAACAATATAGTTTACATCATGGCTTACATACTAACATTAACTTGCCCGACTAATTACATCCTTGTAATAGTACTTTATATAATTAGGATTTACTGCTACAAGACTTTGACATATCTATTGTACAGACTTGACATAGACTTTACTATGCACAACATTTATAGGTTACTGTTGTGTACTGTTGTAAGGAGTATAATTGGTGTTTACTGTTGGTGTAAAATAGTAGTGGAAAAGTTTGCATAGCATGTGTGATATAGTCCTTCTTTTATGGATAGTAAATGTTGTGCATAGTAAAATCTATGTCAAGTCTGTACAATAGAATGTCAAAATCTTGTAGCAGTAAATCCTAATTATATGGAGTACTATTACAAGGATGTAATTAGCCAGGCAAGTTAATATTAGTACGTAAGTCATGATGTAAAGTATAGTGTTTGTACTCTCTCCTTACGCCTATAAAATGAGAGTACTACCTCCTTTAATTGCCTCTTTGTTTTGGTTTTTTTCTTTTGGATAAGCTAAAGAGTTTTGGTATGCCGTTGGTCAATACGTAAACATATATAATTATATATGTACACATGCATGTATCATGTGCTTATCAGAGATCATCAGTTGGATTCCTCTACTTGAAAACAAATTAATTAATGGTAATAAGGTCCCGTTTCAGAACACCTTTTTAAAAAATAAGTACTTATTTCACATTTTCAAACTCAAAAATAACGTAAATGAAAAATAATTTTTCAATTTTTTTTTGCACCGTATTAAATATCTCAATGAGATATATCAAACAAGATCCATAGTGATAGAAAAATTATTTACGTAAACACATAATTTTTTAGCTTAAAATTGCTTTTTTAAAAAATAAGTATTTATTTATCGTTCCGGAACGGAGCCTAAGTCATTTTCGATACCAAGGAAAGGAAAACATCCTAGTTGAGTTGAGGGTTGTTTTCTTGGACGGCAGTACTCGTAGACAAAACAAATTAATGAATGAGTCACCTCACATGCTTACGTAACGTTGAGGAGGAGGGGTGCCTGGGAGAGATATATGCTTCACAGTGTTATGAATTCTTCTAACTTCCAACCAACAATGAAAACGATCTACAGCTGTGATTGAAGCTTCTCAAATGTTTAGAATTAGGTTTTGGGTTTTCTTTTGGGCTGGTTTTCATTATTGTATCTGGGCATTTTAGGCCCATGTTTTATGCACTTATTTTTCTTTATCTGGACATTTAGGCATTCAGGTGTATTGGGCTTTATCCCTGTAGGGTGTTTGGGCTTTATCCCTGTAGGGTGTTTGGGCTTTGTCCCATTTGGTTGTATTTTCCAACTTTTGGTTGGAACCACTCATCTCTTTCTGTGGAAACTTTATATCCATCTCAAAATCAATTGACAATGAGTGGGAAGATCCCAAATGTTATTAAGTGATCACCGATTCCACTCCCAAGCAATGTGGGACTCTATTTCCTTAACATCCCCCCTCACGTGCAGCCGCGTTTGAGGTCTATCACGTGTGGCCACTTTTGGGTCCTATCATCGTGCAGCCTTTTTGCTGGTCTATCATCGTGGGGTGTGGATTGTAAATTTTTTAAAATGTGGGGTGGAATGGGCCCCACTCTGATACCATGTGGAAACTTTATATCCATCTCAAAATCAATTGGCAATGAGTGGAGAGGTTCCAAATGTTATTAAGTAATCATCCATTCCACTCCCAAGTAATATGGGATTCTATTTCCTTAATATCCCCCATAAATAAAATGTTTTTTGCCAATCAAAAAAACTCAATGGGCCAATAATTAATACTTTACTTGGATATGTGCATACCACATAATAGTTAATTAGAACAAAAAAGTAATAATACTTTTATTAATATAATAAATAACTAATTTTGGAACTGCATAAGGACAAATGATTAGGAGTGGCAAATTAAACATAAACTCATTAATCAATCCAAACTCACCATCTAGAAAATAGACCTAACCCAGCCCATTAATTATTTGGGTTATAATGGATCCATTTCACCTAACTCATTTAATAATTGAATCTCAATTGAACATCAATTGGGTCAACCTAAATAACCCTCGGTCATAAACACAACCCAAACAAAAATAGAAGAGAAATGCAACGGTCAAGAATTGAAATACGAAACCAGGAATTGAAGGGGCAAGCCAACTCACTCAGGTGGGTCCCACTCATTAACCCAAGACAAGGAAATTCTCTCTCTCTCTCTCTCTCTCTCTCTCTCTCTCTCTCTCATTAACCCAAGACAAGGAAATTCTCATTCTCTCTCTCTCTCTCTCTCTCTCTATCTCTCTCTCCCAACCGCTGACCACCAACGCCCCCTCCCATGCTAATCTACACTGTTCATTCCTAACCTTTAGAACAATTTCCGACCAGACCGAATAAGGTCCCAAATCTTATAAACATGCATATTAACTTATTTTTTGTCTTTATTTTAAAAAAATTGCATTTGTTAATTTTGCGTCAAACTTTTATGACTTATTGATTCATCTCGGAGAGAGGAATCGAAAAATTATAAAATTTTGATCGAAACTCGTAATTTTAAAAAAAAAAAAAGACAAATAAGAATAAAAAAAAGTTGTCTTTTTTATTTATTTTTATTTTTATTCAAAAAATTATGAGTTTCGATTAAAAAATTTTACTTTTCCGATTCTTCTCGTCGGGACGAATCAATAAGTTACAAAAAATTTGTCGCAAAACAAACAAATGTAAAAAAAATTCAAATAAAGACAAAAAAATAAGTTATTTAACTTTTCAATCCAAACTCACCCTACGGGAAAAAAGAAAGAAAGAAAGAACATGGAAAGAAAAGAGAGGGGAAACGACTTTCACTTTTTTTTTTCTTATGCTTTCTTTCTTTGAAATCAATTTTGCAAGCTACTATTGAATATTAATTATTAATGGTACATTACTGTTATAAAAGAGATTGGGGTGAAGATAGCCCACAAGTTTGGCCCAATATGACAGAAGGTTTAAAAAAGCTAATCTGGACATAATAATCAGTAACAATTAAGAATAGAAAATCAAGTAAAAAAGAAGTCCAAAAACTCTGAATTGCTAAGTCCAAAAATCTCTAAAATTTCAGCAGAATCTCCATTCGGTTCAGTAATTTTAATATACCGAGGTAATTTGGTCATTTTAGTATACAGGGGTATTATGGTAGTTTTAGTATACAATGGTAATTTTGTCATTTAAATGTATAAGGGTAAAATAGTATACAGCAAACGTGGACAAATCCACTAGCACGCCGGCCAAAACTGTCTGTTTCTTTTATTTCCTTTCCTTTCTGTTCATCTTTCATCTATTCTAAAAAATCTGTACATTACTCGTAAACCAATTGCCATTTATATAGCCAAACTATCAGTGAACAAAGCAATAACTATTTAGACTATTACAACCATAATCACTGTTACTCATAACTTATTTCTTGACTTTGTCCGCGTGCATTATTCATAACATTATGGTTTTTTCCTTTAACCATGATACATTTTACTCCCTCCGTCCCTTTTTTAGAGTCCAGTATTTCATTTTGGGCTGTCCCTTAATAAGTGTTCATTTTGTAAAGTTAGTGGGTAAAAGTTTGTGTATTGTCTATTTTATCCTTAAAAGTAGATTTTTTTTTAAAAAGTAAGTGAGTAAAAGTGTAATGATGATGGGTAAATAGGGAAAGTGGAGGAAAAAATTGATGTGACGGGTATAATGATGATGTCTTTTTAATAAGTTGAAATTACGAAACAGAACACTTAAAAAGGGCCGAGGGAGTATATATTATGGCCCTCCTGTTCAGGAAACGTACACCACGTCCTTCACTGTTTTCATCCCCTGCTGCTAAAAGGAGAGCTGCTAACTAAAGCGGATTGGGTGTACAGCTCATGGTGTGGGGTCCACTATACACAAACGATTCGAGCCGAATATTAAATGCAAACATTTTTTCGAGAGTCTCCATGAAAAATCAACTCAATCGGATACCTACAGTTACTTGATTCAATCATCTAACTTTTCATTATAACGGCATTGATCATTTGCCTCACACCGCAATTTGTGCACAAAGGACTTTCTGTGTTAAAAGCCTTTGGATGGGCATTCATAATAACAATGTTTTCTGTTCACATATTTCGTACAAAAATAAATTGGATAGGATTTTGATTTTGCAGTTTTATTCCTCCATCAACGACGATTGTAACCCCCTCCCTAGTCAGCAATTGCCTAGTGGAGGTGGTAAGTGGAATTACTCTTTTACCTTTCCGTGTTAAAAAAAAAAAAAAACCGACGATTGCAACCCCTAATTGATCGATTGCATTTTAAATGGATCAAAGTGTTTTAAAAAAACATATATATAATCCTAGCCAACTTCATTACATTATTCCAATTTAGGTTCCTAAAGAGAATGTTGGTACATCATGAAACCTTTATTCAATTTTTTTTATTTCTAGTAAAACATACTCCGTAAAAGATAAACCCAAGATAATAGTCTTCCTTGTGAATTTTTCTACCTTAAAATTCGCATACTTTTTCCTTCGATCAAGCTACTGTGAACCTTAGCGCCTTGTCTTGGTGGGGATCCAATCTCCTCTGTCCCAAAAATTCATGTGTCTCAATGCTGAGGGTTTTCCACCCGTTAAAATGTGTGATTTTTATTTTATGTTTTAAATTCAATATCCGAAAAATCCCTCAAGACAGAGGCACGGGAGTTTTCGACACAGAAAATTCTACCTCGTCATGGTGGTGATCGAGGGTGACTCGCCGAGACTAAAGGTACTGGAACGAGAGGACATGGTCCCTATTGAGACAGAGGTTATCATTGAGGATATCCAGAGCGCTCAACCCGTTTTAAGTGTGCGAGTTCGAGAAGGCCAGCAAATGGAGCTGCTCACAGTCTGACAAGCTTTGCAGGGAGAGGGTCTGTTCTTAAGACGTGGGAAGCTAGGCCTCCGAGTGGTTGTGCTGCTCTTCTCTTAGAAAACATAATGATTCCCCTTGATGTTTTGTCCTATTGTTTCTACCAATAAAACTTCTTACCATTTTGTCCAAAAAAAATAACTTCTATAGGAAAGCATCAGTGTAATTACGGAAAGCAAAGATATGCATATTATTTCCCAACTCAACACATAGTTTGGTTGCTGTTCGGATTGGAGTTTTGCTGTTCGAATTGAGGTTTTGCAAGATCTCCCCAATTTCTGGCGCTACCGCTGAAGAAGAACACCACCTTTGGTCATTTCCCTTCTAAAGCAAAGGAATATTTCGTTGATTTCACAAACACACTCATTTTTCCTATGGATCCAAGATTTATGAAATTATTTGGTGGTGCAAGGACACCACGTGACGTCCTAAATAACCCCGTAATGATATGGACCAAATACGCTTAGCTATGTCCTAGTACAGTTGGACCATGGCCAGTTTATTAGGTGTACCCTTGAAGAAATTCATAAACAAACTAATCAGTTCAGAAAAGATGGTCCCCCGCATGCCCAACAAATTGCATATACCCTTGAAGCAGTCAATTAAAACATGCCAACTGATGAGCTAAAAGAGAAAATGCACTAAGAAGCAGAGAGTTTAAGGCATTCACTCTGACACCTCTTGAGACAAACATCATTCCAGTTTGGTACCTGGTGCTGGTTGACACAGACAGTGCGAGCGCACGCATCAGAGCAGGCGTCGAGCTCAGATACTCCGCAAACAGTGACACAGGTATCAGGAATGGGGTCCTTTGAGAATGCCCCAACCTTCTTGAGCATCCTTTTAGACGTACAGACCCTTTCACAGACGAATATATCATCAGACGTCTTCTCTCTTCCACGAGCACTCTTTATTCTTTGCTCTTCTGCACGCCGTTTCTTGATCCTAAAAGCTTGCCCTGCAACGACGGCTGGAATAGCAGCTCCCAGAAGGGACCACCATACTTCGACCATTGCTGGTACAGTAAGAGAAGATCCTTCTCTTCCTCCTTTTTACTTCTGCATGGTGAATTGTTTAAAGGATCAATACTTAGTTGCTCGCATGCTGTCCTCTAGTATTGTTGAGTAAGTGACCATACACATCCATTTGAGCCTTTTATTCACCACAAATACAGGTCACGGAGCCAAGAACTGGTGAGAGGGATCTCTTACAGGAGGAAAAGAAAATAAAAAAAACATCTCATCTCCGACATTGGTTGTTGCAACTATTCTAAGAGCAAATTATAAGCTTGTAATTACCAAGGAAAACAACATCAGCAGAGAGTGTAAGCATATGCAGTTAAAGGGGATCCTTACATGACAACATCATTTGCTTAGCTTTTTGATTCGTAAACTATCGGCAAAACTTAACAACAAATACGGCAATGTGCAGCAGATCAAAAAAAAAAAAAAATACGGCAATGTGCAGTCTAGTCTGGTGGAACTAACATTCCAGACCTGCTCTGCCGGATCTGTGTACATGATTATGTCAGAGCATAACATAAATAAAGATCAGATAGCTGTCATTCAGATTTCAAGCAGTGCAGTAGTTCATGTCTTTGTCGAAACAGTGGAAAGTGCTTATGTTGGTGTATGGGACACCAAATTTTATGCCAACAAGTTACAGCTAACTTGCGTACATAATGGAGGACAAGATATCTCAAGTTGACAAAACGAATCTCCACAACATAGACAAACAATACAGCATATAGTGTTTACAGGAGTATGTATCGATCCATACACACAACTGAGAGACTCCCCACTTCAAAACCCAACTCTTTCAACAATATCTTCATGGGTGTCATCAGAGATTGGCATTCATTATAAATACGTCAATTTTCTATATAGTTTTATCAAAAGCCTCGTTCAATGTTTCCACGCCAGTTATTCTTTGTCTCGCACTGACTGAAATTTGCATCACAACGTGAAAGGCTTGTTGGTTAACTTGGTTGTGGTATGTACTCCAGCATATTCGACAAAAACAGACCATCTTAGAAGTATCCATGCTTCCTAGACTAGAGGTATAAGCTTTGAGTAGCAGATGATAGCACCTAGAAAACGCATGCACTCAACAAGCTTGCAATTGTCAAAAACGGACTCCCTTGTTGATAAGTGCTCATCTAGAACATCAGCTTCATTGTAAACCCAAATAAGCCCTAATAGAAAGGGAACCACATTATTAAGTTCTGGCTGAAACAAGTACATAAATGTTTCTCATCAGAAATACCACGCCACAGTATTTCTGTTTCCCAAAAGTATTCCAAAACTTACTTTGCAAAACAGCAGTCGTAAACCCCTTTCAATACTGACTTGTACCACAAAAAAGTATTCTAGCATGCAAAAGTCTTGTTTTACAAGATTGTGATGTGCTTGTCCATCTACCGAAAACTTGATCTAACTCACTTAACACAGATATAACATTACGTTCATCTCTTCATCTAGATACATCGAAATTTGGGCACTCCACACTTTAAGCTACGGAGGGTCCAGGAATTTAAGTTATTTGGTGACCTACAAAAACTTCAACACCAAATATGGAATATATCACACTTTCAAGATCTATTTCCACAGTTTGCAGATTAGGAATTTAAACCCAAACAGACAAACGTGAAAAGTAAATTGCAATTTACTTAAGAACACCATGCTAAGAGCCCTTAGGGATGGGATGGACACAAGGGTTTGTGAATTCAACATCAACATCATCAAACCCAAAAATCCCAGAGAAAAAAGACGAATTGGAAAATGATAAACCCGGATAGAGATAGTCATCACTATCGAATATGAAACAAAATCACACTAAACTATAAACTATTCAAGACAATTCACTACAATAACAAGGGGTTTGGACAAAAAGGCATCATAAGGCTAAGGATTTGCCCAGACATTAACTTCAAGGGCCAGGGGAGGAGGTAAAAGAGGGGTGAAGGTGGCCCAAGCCACCCCCGTTCTGAAAAACAATTTTTTTTACACTAACGGAAGTCGATTTGGTACTTATTGCATCGGTAGTCAAACAACTTGAATTCTTACAAAAACATTTAAAAAATAGCAATTGGACTAATAAACGGTTTGGATCATATAAACAACATCTTCATAACTTTCATTCAAAGACCACGAGATAATTAAATCAAAAGAAACAGAAAAAAAAACTCAAAGACAACTAATTTTATAGTACACTTTCCCTTCGTATTTTTACGAAAAACATGTTAGTTGAGATACGCGCAACATAAACTATCCGGCCATCAAAAAAAGAAGACAATTCACTATAATAAGATGTTTGTACACAACAAATTAGAGGAACTGACGACATTTATTTCTGCTACAGGAGGGTTCCAACACTCAACCAAGTTTATGTATTTACGTTGTTTATATATACAAACATAGATATTTATATATATATATATATATATATATATATATATAGAGAGAGAGAGAGAGAGAGAGAGAGAGAGAGAGAGAGAGAGAGAACCGGGGAGTTCCTCGCCGACGGGTGAGGCAAGTGGAGTGAATGATGAATATGCCGTTTGAGAGGGGAATGGGTCTACTGGTGAATGATGAATATGCCGTTTGAGAGGGGAATGGGTCTACTGATAAATTACTGGGCAAACCGTGTGGATATGGGCCCTTCTTCCCTATAAGCCCGCTCCAGCACTTTACTGTTTAGGCCCATAAGGCGCATAAGGTATGCAAGGCCGTTCCGTTTTCTTTTTGAACTTTCTTTTTTAAAAAGAATGTAATTTCAAGCTTAAATATAATAAAAATTAATTTTTTAATTTTTTAATTTTTTTTGCACCTTGTAAAAGATCTCAATGAAATCTATCAAATAAGATTCATATTTGTAGGAAAATTATTTGCGTAAACACATGATTTTTGGGCTTGAAATTACCTTCTTTTTCTAAAAGTTTCTTTTTTTGGAAACTGGAACGAAGTCTATTAGGCCCGCATGGGATAATGAGTAGAGAGAGATAAATAGAAAAACAAATAGTTAGAGAGAAAACTTATTAGGAAACATGCACAGAGAAAAAGGGATTGGTTTTAGTGGCTCAAAGGCTCTGTTTGGTAAAGTTGCCAGTTTTTTAGTTTTTCGTTTATGAAAAACAAGAAATGAGTTTTTGTTTATTTATTAAAATATAAAAACAAAAAACATGTTTGGCGATCATAATAATTTTTGTTTATTTATTTTTTGGGCTGCCGAAAGTGTTTTCAAAACAAATGAAATACTCAATTTTTGTGTTTTTAGAATTTCCCGTAAACTAGTGGAATTGATTATGAATTTTACAAACAAAAACAGTAACACAAACATGTTTTATGGTGCCTGTTTCAAAAAATATCGAAAACAAAAATAAAAAACTGAAAATAAAAACTTTTCCAAGCAGAGCTAATGCGAACAGAGTCACTTTTTAAGGGTTTGTTTAAAGTGTAACTTAAGGGATGATAGTGTCTGCCGGCTGTGAGAATATAGGGGCCTAAGACGAACTTGTAGAACGGACCCTTAATATTGAGAAATTCAGAATAAAAAATAAACTGAATTTGATTTTGTATTAATGTTGTTTTCTAGTTATGA
The DNA here is from genome assembly GCF_030253575.1 of Rhododendron vialii. NCBI lineage: Eukaryota > Viridiplantae > Streptophyta > Magnoliopsida > Ericales > Ericaceae > Rhododendron > Rhododendron vialii. Next base: position 30,565,151 of record NC_080566.1, on the reverse strand, counting down.
TATCCACTGTGGCATGGAAAGTTGTACAGTAGAAGTTTTTTTTGTCTCAAGTTGAAACTGCTTGAATTTTCAAAATAATGGAGTTGAATTATTTAAAAAACAAGTAGCAAAACACGTTAGCAAAGCTGTGACCAAGAGTCGAATATTGGTCAACGACAAAAAAACAAATGTCTAGCACAGCTTGTGCGCCACTGAGCCAAACCTATGAATCCATAAGAAACTTTAAATTTGTACTCGTAATATTTTAAGAAATCTGCCTCTTGGACCTTAGCCCAAAGCCGGCCCTTAGTGTATGGGAGGATAGCTACAGATGATGGTGGTTGGTTTTGAAGTTGGGAGTAGCGGGAAGTGGAAGGAGACACAGGATATATTAGGAAAACATTAACTTTTTATTAGCCTGCTTTCTTACAACGGGGAAGCCCTCCTTTTATTGACACAAGGAGGGAAGTCCAAACAATACAAATGGTACCCATAATTGAACATTACTGTTTTTAGTCGTCCATCTGCAAACCTACTGAAGTTTACAAAGTTTACAGACACCATTTATTGTAACTATTGACATTTATCTTCTGCTATCATTTACTACACATAGACTTTACTATGCACAACATTGACTACCCATAAAGGAAGGACTATATCACGCCTGCTATGCAGACTTTCCTACTACTATTTTACACTAACAGTAAACACTAATTATACTCTTTACAACAGTACACAACAATAAATTCCAATAATTTCACTCCCTCCCGAAAATGGAAGGAGAAACAGGTGGCATGAGCACGTGATATGAGGATAGTTTGGTATTACTACCTCTGGGCTGTGTCTTGTCCAGTCCTCAAAATAAGGACGTGTCTTCAAGAACAAAATTCAAAATTTTCTCATAAATTTAACGAGCTCTTTGATATCTAGTAAATTGTTGAACTTTTTTTTGAATTTTGCATGAAAATTTTGCCCTGCTATTTTAAGTTCTCGTTTTGCCGACAAAACAAACATTTTAAGACGGGGGTAATATAAATGGATTTGGGGTGGGTAGTGCGAAACAAACACCCCCCAAGTTCAAAGCTGTTTGTCGTCCATAATTTTCCTTCACAACCAAGAGAAACTGAAGTGAAGTTCCATGAAAATGGAATTGCTGTATGTCGAACAAGTCAATATACATATACATCCATAATACATGAAAACCAAAAGACCTTCCAACGAATCAAAGAATGAACCATCGACCGGTTTACAAGCATAAACAAAACGAGAAAAGACCGTACGAAAAATGGTAAAAGTAGCAGCACAAGATTCTCTGACCCAAATGCACTCTCAACCACATGATCATGCATTTGAAGTTTATAACAACATTCTCCTTGTAAAACATTAGTATATCTTTTCCAACAGTAAGCGGAGATTAAGCCGTCAGACATTGATATCAGTGCGCTTTGATCTGGTGCTGCTGATTTCGTGGGACCCTGTCAATGCAAATCTCGGAAGATGATAGTTATCAGGTGTAGACACTGGCTGCTGAGGATACAGTGTGGGAGGTGGCGTGAGATTCCGTTGAGCTGGAAGGGGAGGGAGAACGTTGTACTTGTAAGGGTCTCCTGATAAACTGCACCATAAAAGTCGGTAAGAGTCACATAATAGATATAGAATCAGTAGCAGCTGAACAAGTTCTACATTACTATCAAGTTCAAAATCACAACAGAACGTCGTATCTCGAGAAAATGTGCCGGACAAAATATAAAAGAACCAGCATAAAAGACCCATCAAAATGCTGAACTGCATACGGAATATAACCATTTGGGACTCAATCTCACCACCAACGCTGTGGTGGACGCAGTGATTCCGCAAATGGGGGGACAAGTCCAAAGTACTATTTGGATATTGAAGAAGCCATGGTCAAATTATCAAGTTGTTGGATGGGCCAAAATGCCAAAAGATTTTATAAGTACCACAAACTATATGGAGCTAATGAGGCCTGCCCCCTCATGTCTGCCCCTGCCAGCCGCTCTAATGAACATGAATCTTCAAGATTGCAATTGTTTCTGGTCTAATAACTAGATCAAATGGCACTGGACAAAAAATTGCAATTGTTTCAGCATCAATTACTTTCTTAAAGGACCAACATATCACAAACCAGTGGCTGGATTGCAAGCAATCTCCCAGGCTCATGACAGTTTAGGACTCAAGTATGGGTTCAGCTTACTGATAAAAAATGCTAGACGGAGGTTAAGCGTTCTTCCGTCCAAGCCACAACTCAATGAATATATATTGTTACTTCTCCTGCCAAATAACTGGTCCAAGTTCAAAAGCACATAAATGTTGTCAAATTGACATGAGATCCATGACATGTATGGACCATGATAATTTGTCCAAGAATGAGGTGGGGTTGTGTGTTCAAGCATCAGACCTCTTTAACCTTCAATCCTAAGATATGACAAGTTGGGCATGGGAACAGGGACACTTCCCAACCAGTGTTATCAATCCCGTACAGTACCAGCAAAAAACCGGTACAGATAACTTGGCGTTCCGTACAGGTCAATATATCGCCCTAAGCCCCTAACCAATACGGGATTGACAACTTTGATCCCAACCACTTAGTTGTGTGTTTTTTATACAACATGCATAGATAGCAAAATGTCAAAATTTAGGGATGTACCAATTGCGGATACCTACTAGGCAAATGTTACCGTTTTATCTCCTTGAAATCAAATGGGACTCCAGAAAAAGGTGAAACTTCTCTAAATTGGGGTGGGATTGATGCGAGTTTCTTTTTCTTCATAGAAACGAGAGGATCCGAGTGTCTAAATTGGGTAGAGGTGTCTGACACTGTTCACACCTTTGCCACCTCATAATCGTTGGATACAAGTATCATAGGAACTAACAAAGAGTCCATGTAAGACTGAATGACAGCCATTTAACCCCGCAGTCACTAAGTAAATGATACGGGTGTCTAAGAAAACAAATTCTACATCAGTCGTCATTCGATCTTGCGACAGATGGAGACATGGAGTTTACATGGTGTCGCAGACTAAAATCAACCTATAACTGAGGCAGAAGGAACCAAAGATGCAACAGATATGAATGACGTAGTGTTGCACAAATTCTACCTTGTATTATTGTATAACTGATCTTCATCACTGAAACTACCACTTGAGCGGTGCGATGGTCTTTGAACTGCGTTAGACCACGGGTTTGGTGCAGGTAAGTCATCTGAAAAATATCTCCTCCTGATCAACTGAGAAAACAGGGAGTTAAATAATTAGACAAGATCTCTTAAAAAATTAAGCTTAGGAAGGCATTTGAGAGTAAGAACACAGACCATACGGAAAAATTTCATGACAGCTTCTTTGTCATATCTGGCCTCTTTGGCTGCCTGTACATGTGTACACACAATGAAACACAAGTGGTAGGGAAATAACAAAAGCAATTAGCAGTTATTGTTTGTAGCACCGCCCTGCACCCCACCCCAAAGGTTCGGGAGGTGGTGGTGGGTGCGTAGATTTAGTCCTACATCATGAGCATGTCAAAACAATGTATTAGTAACAGAGAACCCACTGGGGGAGCCAAAAACTCATTGGCGCATAAGGTTCCAATGTGACACAGATGAGAGCAGAAAATAAACTGATACATCCTTACACTAAAAAGATCCTCTGCATTTCTCACAAAGGAATGAGTGTATTAAATTAAAAATGTTTACGACCCAAGTTACTGGGAAACATGTTGACTTGAATTCATCTGACCATTTACAGCCACTTTTACGGCCATTGTCGAAGGCATAGCAGTTCCGGATCCAAAAAAGTGGTTACCGTGTACAATCAAAACCAGCAGTTTCGCACTCCCCACAATAAGAAGAATATTTAAGACCAAGAGACTCGCCAAAGGTCTTACTCATAGTACCCTGTAGGTGGCTCCCATGGTTTAAATGCCCATAAACCCTGCTGAGTAAAATCTGAGCTTTTTGTACTTTAAGAGGCTGTGAACTTTAGAATTAGAAATCTCACCGCTATAAGGCCTCCACTACCAGGAAAATTCTCCGTCAATGGAAGTTCCTCGCTTGATGGAAGCAAACCCTGCTTCTCAACCCATTGGCGAGCAACATCAACCAGATTGCCACTGCTTCCCCTTACACCCTCTTTTGCAGCAACGTCTGCTTTATTACCAATCACAATGTAAGGTACAGGGAGGCCACCAGGACCACCAGATCGTAGAGGTGCAGAGAATGTCCCAGTTGCTGCAATGTCGGCCGCCCACTTCTGCAAGCTTGTTTTTGTTCTTCTCTGAGATAGATCGTGTACAAAGACAACACCTGCACATGAATTCCAGAAAATAAAAGAACCAAAAAAGAATCGTGGATAGATAGAAATCATATATCATAATGGCCTGCCTTGCAACAGGTAATAACGCTACATTTAAGCCAGAGTAAAATGTCTTCGGTCTTCCAGAAAACATATTAATTTCTGGTGTTTGGCAGTAACGAAAAATCAAAGACAAAGAGAATGACTTGATTTTAGCAGAAAACATTTTTTCACTGTTCAAGGTGGACAACGTTTTCTAGATCAGCACTATTACAATACTACCATAGCACCACCTTTCAACCCAGCACCACCACTTCTGTTGCCACTACCCACCACCATGGTCCATGACTACCATAGTCTTTACTCTCTAGCACCCATTGCTTTCAGGTTTGCAACATAGCACACGAAACCATTTTCCATGGTATCCAATGAAAAAATGGAATACAACACTTAAGTAGTCTCAATTGACGGGAAATAAGAAATATCACGAAATCAAACGAAAAGCTGAGATCAAGTTTATTGACAAAGTTGAATGATTTATACTTCTCATTGAGGCGACTATAAGCTATAACACACAGTTGATAAATCAAGTGGCTTGTTAAAGAATCCAACTCAAAAACAATTGGCAATGATAGAAGATGCAACACAAATTCATCTACTAGTTTTGGAGGTGATAGAACCAACGTGGCACAAGCTGGTCAAAAAGATTAAACTCATGCATTATCATGAACATAGTTGTGAACTTGTGATTCTCCATGAAGCAATTAGATGCACTAAAAGTGTGCTGTTAAGCTCTACATAGTATTTCCCATGGTTGTTAAAACGGGACACATATCCTGTATTGTTTTATTCATTATATGCATCATATCGGGATATGTATCGGATATCATAAGACATGCCAATAAGTATAAATACAAATAGTCGAAAAAATAGTTATGCCATGTAATACATACGAAATTTATCACACGTGTTGAATAAAAACCTCGATGATACAAATTTCACGTTTTCAACTATATAACAAGTTCTAATAAGAAGAAGTATCATGTAGCATATCATAGATCGTGCAGCTATCTCAAGAATATTTAGTTAGACATGAAATGTGTTTAGAGTTATGTATTGGTTTACCTTCAAACATACCGAATCGTAAGATATGCATCCTAAGATTCATCTTGGTTGTGTATTGTGAGTTTTATTTGAACATAAGAAAGTTTAGAGATACATATCAATTTTACCTCTAAGCGTATTGAATCATAGGATCTATATCGCATTGAATCATAGGATCTATATAGCGTATCGATGGACACATCTAATGATACACAAATAGAAGCTCAAGAAAAAAGTTCGAAGAAGACAAGACACATGTGCTCACCGTTTATTTGTGAATAGAAGAGAGACCTGCAATCTTTGTACCGGTCATGTCCTGATACATCCCAAAGTTCAATGAAGAAATCCCTCTCACTGTCACCTTTAATGCTATTTGAAGAGCTACCAGAACCTCTGTAAGTTATGTGCTTCATTGACAATCAAGAAGACATTCAATGAAGGTTCAATGCACAGCCATAGTGACCTACACAAAGGAAAGTTTTGTCTTACCTTCACACCAACTGTACACCCAATTGTTTGAGGAGGACGAACGATGGAAGAACCTTTCACAATCAACTGGACAAGTGAACTCTTCCCCACTCCTACCAGAAATTTAAAAATAGAGATAATTTCTGACACCATAGTAAGAATAAGAGATGTACAGAAACACCATCCAAGAAAAAAAATATATAAAATGTTATTTAGTCGAATATGACTAACATCCAAATCAAAATGATCCTTTTCTAGGAACTTCAACAAACTCATTTATCAAGCACCACAAAGAATGAACATGTGCAAGCAACTTCAATACAATATTTCCTTTAGGAACTTCAACACAAATTCTTTTACCAAGCACCGCAAAGAATGCAGAACAATTTCTTAACCATAGCCCAATTCCTTCAAATATACAAAACAAAGATCTTGACCACCCCAAAAACCAAATTAATGACAATCAACAGGCATCGATTAGAATAGAATCCTTATGGAATACCACCCTATACATCACCACAAAAGATCATCACTATCAGAAGCAATAAAATATCAAACGAAATCCGAATTCGAGAATCGAAATACCAATAAACAAAAGAGCAGAATAAGAACATATTATTAGCAGAACCAACTACCTGAATCTCCAACAACAAGCACTCTGACTTGGCCGCAAGGCGGTCCGCTGCCGTTCAGCTCTTTGTTCTCCCTCTCCCTTTCCCTCCAAAACATGTTTCCTCTCCAATCAATAGAACAAATTCACCACCTAACAAAGCCAGAAATGGATACCCAACTACCCTCTTCTCTAACTTGCACATAAGCTCAATTGCTTACCACCAACACACTTAGAAACTCATAAAATCGAGTGGGTCTTCTCAAAACCTATCAAAAATCACTCAGACGAAGCATACAAAACACCCAAGAAGAACAATAGATCCTCTATATCCTTCAATACCCAGTTCCTAAAAACAAGGATTTCAACTGGGTCAGATTCAAATTCGATTCTGAAACAGTAAATCCCCGCACACACAAAAAGTGGAATACTTGAGAAATAAAAATGGGTTTCCTCTAAATTTCAAGCAGGTTTCAGTATTATCCGCTGCGTTGGGTGTGAAATGCAGAGACTGAAGAGAAGATAGTGATCTGAAAAGGCAAGAAAACGGTGCACAATTTCAATTAGGGTTGTGATTTACCAGTTGTGAGTTGCTGAGAAGAAGAAAATGTGGCGAGATCTGAAGGTTGTAACGTGTTGCTCACGCGCAATAAAGAGCGTGATGAAGCAGGTGGTCTGGTAGTTTGTGCCCCTGTTGTTCAGCTACTTGGCTCACAGCTTGAATTTTATTGGACGGTTTTATGCACATTTGAAACTTTCTCTTTTTCTTTACTTTTTTTTTTTTTATCCGTCTTTTTCTTTACTTCACAAAGGTGAAAGGTACCCGTCCCTCCTATGTCTGGAACGGAAAGTCTCCATGCGGTGACCGGTTTACCGCATGCCTTTTGAGATCCACTTCGGGTCTCAAAAAAATACAAAATAATATTCATAAATTTTAAAATAATATTTCGTGGGACTTTGAAAAAAATCACCTCCAACGGATATCGGTAGGTATGTTTTTCGGAATTCGTAGGAACGAAACTGTTTAGTTTTGCAATTTCATTCTTATAAATTTAAAAAACATATCTACCGATATTCGTTGAAGCTGATTTTTTACAGAATCCCATAAAATATTATTTTAAAATTTATGAATATTTTGCTGTATTTTTTTAGAACCCGGAGTGAGCCCCAATAGACGCGCGGTGGACGGTCACCGCGAATTGCATGTGGTGACCGTAGTCCTGCTCATGGACTAATCTCCGATGACTGCCACTATTAATATTAAATCCAGCCGTTCAAAAAATTGTTGGAGACTAGATTCGGTAAAAGTTTGTTTGAGCTTGATTCATGCCTAATAGTATTATGCTTGATTAATGTCGTGAACCAAAAATATAGATATTCTCTGTTCGGTTCGCGGTTTAATTTTAGTTTTAGTTTTTTTTCAATCATTACCTTATTTATTTCTCCAATCATTACCCTATTTTTTCAATTATTACTTTCCCATCTCTCTCTATCTCTCTCCAATCATTACCCTTATCTTCAATTATTACATTATTTCTCTCTCCACCCACTACCAAAATTAAACTAAACTAAACTCTCAACCAAACACAAAATTCCATGCTTAAACTTGACATGTAATTCCATAAACTTATACGTCTACAGTCTATCTTTAATAGTTTTTCATATGTACAAACTTATTTATGTCCAAAATATATATAACTATTGGGGTGCGCATGGTTTGGATTAAATTCTTAGGAATTCGAAGATTAAATCGTGAGTCACGATTCTTAGAAAATGTATTTCATGTCTGGCCCAAAAATCCTACGTTCAGTTCCAATGCAACTCGTTAGTCATGGATCAATTTCAATTTTATCCTCGGATTGCATTTCATAAAGAAAATAGCAACAACACAAAAAAAAAAAAAAAGGGGGAACCAGCTAGGTAAAATACTTTTTGTGTATAATATGGTTTTATCCCATTTACGGCAAAATTTCAGCATCTAAATTCTAACGTGAAAGCATTATTGTGAATATGTATAACATGTTTTTATCCCATTTGGAAAAAGTGTGAGATCCCATTAAAAGTTGTCCCACATCGATGGGAAAATGAGAATGACAGTAGTACATATATAACGAATTGTGAGCAACTATTATATAACTTGAGATTAATTTTTTGAAATACGTGATTTGCCTAAGGAATAGCAGGGTAGCTGACATGGGTAGAGCTTATACCAACCAGAAGTGTAAAGCGGATCCCACAAGGAGATTGAGGAGTTTGATGTGCTTAAATGGGTACTTTGTCACATCGCTTTGTGGCTGAAAGTTATTGGACGATGGGGGTATAACTCGAGGTTAACCGTTTGAATTGCGTAGTTTGGCTAAGGGTTAGCTAGACAGCTGGCGCGAGTTGTTACAAAATGAATTACATTTTACCTCCTTAGGTTTTATATTAATACACTATGTCACATTCAAGTAAAATTAATACTTAAATAGATAAAAATATTTGTAACAATAGGTAAAATTATTTACATATAAATATGTATTTGTATAAATATGAAAAATAAATATTTCACTGTCCGGTACGATTAATCCATGGATCGATCCGTATCTCACGATTTTTTAATTTTTGAATCCATGTTTGGACCATTAATCCACATATCTAATTCAAAACGTACGGATCGGTTTGATTCAAACCTACTTTACGATTACCCATTTTTTTGAGCAGTGCTAACCACTTGTAGACACCCCAATTTGGACTTGTCAAATTTTCTTAATTTGTGGCCCTGGGGCTCCCCGATGATGAATATGGATCAGAACAAGCCATGTACCAATTGAGACGTTGCTCCTTGGAGGAAATGACCAAAATCATTCCCAAGCACTTTAAAGCAGTCCAACGCGCTCCAAACTGTTTTCCAAAAACCACTGGCCTGACTCACTCTCGAGCGCTCGAGAGTGAAGCCCCAAGCGCTCGAGACCACTCCAAAGCGCTCGAGACCTCTCCCAGTGCCCAATGGGTGAAGAAGATTCCCACTATCCATGCAAGCCATCATTGCACCGGCTGAGGTGAGTCAACACTCAACCTCAGTCAGAGAAGAGATCAGCTGAAGATTTCTTTCTTTAAAAAACGGATTTATTTCAAAAATCACTTGATTTTCAAAACCATGGGTTATATCCCCTATATATATATACCATGTCTTGCAGCTGAAAGAAAAAAAAAATTTCTCTCTCTAAACTCTTCTTCTTCCCTCTTTCTTGTTCAAAGGAAAGGGTCTAAAAAAAAAACAAAAACTTCTTGCCCTACTTCAAAGGTCTTTTTTTTTTTTTTATCTAAAACAGGAGATCCAGGGTATTCTCAGTTTCTGATCATTCACAACTATCCAAGGAGCAAGGTGTCAAATAAAGGTAGAAACATTTCTATCCTTGGTTCAAATCAAGAGGTTGTTCTCCCTTTTGAGGGGGGTCTCTCAGCCTGTCCCAGTCCTCAATACTGGTGCATGGTTGGGATACCTTAATGAAAAAGCAAGAGCAAGCAGTCCACGAGAGATGTAGTCCCAAAACCCCAACTGAAAACACTCTAGAGCGCTCGGGACTGTTTCCAGTCCTATACATGGCATTTTTGTTATGCAGCAGGCTGGGATGAGATGCACTCTTAAACAAAATGGTTTTATTTTGGCATGCAGACACAGAAGATCATTTTCCCTAAAACATAAATGTTCCTTACAAATTTCAATTCAGAATAAAAGTTTTCCTAAGTTAAAAATAAGATCTTCTCTAGTTAAGAAGTTAGATAAGGGTGTTTGCATGGTGAAGCAGCGCCATTTTCTGTCTAAGAGTAAGCTGGTATACAGCCCACTCCTAAGCGCTTGAATCCATTCCCAAGCGCTCGGGAGTACATGCGTGCTATTGCGTTTCATTTTCCCAGCCTTCTGTGTTTTCCGAGCTTCCGCATGCATAGATGCGCACACTTGCTCTTTTAAAATCGTAGATCCGTTCGTGTAATGGCAAGGATACATGACTTGAAAACTTGAGGTCCCATCTCAGTTTTTCAAGTCCTCTGCTGAGCCAGTGGTCTGTGTGACAGCATTTCATTTTGCATTCTTCACATTATATTCTATCAGTACTAACAGAAATTGCAGGTGAGGGATCAGGAACTCCCAAGCGCTCAAGAGTGCTCTTGAGCGCTCGAGAGTGAAGCCAGTGAGCAGTATTTCATTTCTTGCTATCTTGCTGTCTTTCATCGCATAATTACCCTCCCATACACATGCACCAGTGTACACCGTTATTTGGCATCCTATTTGAGACTAACAAACTCTGCAGGATTTGGTCAGTAGCATTCCCAAGCGCTCGAGAGTTGATCCAGTATCAGTTTATACAGCTTTGCCATCATGCATGTGTCCATCATCATTTCATCACTCCTTGTACACAAGCACCAGCATACACCTTCTATTTGTCATACCTCTGGATGCCTGCTACATGTTTAACGAAACAAAATCCATTTGAAAAATCCCACAAACGTTTAGTAGAGACCGACATCGTGTCGGGTGAGGGGGGGTGCCGTAAAACCCTTCCACCCTCGTAACATGGCTTCCGAACCCTCGAATGACCTCTGGTTTTCAATTCAAATCAATCAATTTTCAAATCAAAAACGGTTTCTCGGGTGGCGAACCATAAATCCGGGTGGCGACTCTTCAAAATTTTCAAATCGATCCGATGGAGCGGTATGTGTTTTTCGGGCCGCCCCGATCTCACCCGGGGCTGTGGTAGCCCACACCACTATAGACCCGGATGAAAATAGTGTATCTTTGGTTCGTTAAGACTTGTGAATAAGCTCGAGCTCTACCCAATTAGACTAGTTTTGCTAGAGCTCGACTCCTTAAATTCGCAATGAGCTCAAGGTTGAGCTCGAGTTCACTAAAAATTCTAACAAACAAACCTAGACATTCTAAAACCTCAATTCATTCAACTTGTTTGCAGCTCCATCTATGACAAAAATTAACTGCACTTATAGCTGTTTATTTTTATAGAAAGTCTAACTGCACAAATTTTGTGCACAGATCACGGTGTGGGGCCCACTATGGGTCCCATAAAATGATCCAAGCCATTCGTTAAATGTAAAATATTTTTTCAAGGGTCCCCACGAAAACTCAGCACAATCTGATACCTATAGATATTCGATTCAATCATCTAACTTTTCAATATCCTGAAATCCAAATGGAAAGTTAGATGATTGGATCGAACACCTATATATCAATGATTGAGCTGATTTTTTCTTCAGAGACCCTTGAAAAACTATTTTACATTTAATGAACAGCTCGAATAATTTGTTTGGGACCCGTAGTAAAATTCACACCGTGATCTCTGTACAGTTAAACTTTCTGTTATTTTTAGCTTCCGCCACTCAAGTCATTGCCTCTTGCAATTGGTTTGTGTGACACCCGTAGTAAAATTCACACCGTGATCTCTGTACAGTTAGACTTTCTGTTATTTTTAGCTTCCGCCACTCAAGTCATTGCCTCTTGCAATTGGTTTGTGTGACAAGCATATATTCCTTCGTTGATTAAAAAAAAAACACATTTCAACGTTTGCTTGGGGGAGGCGTCGCCTCCTCCCTCGAGCGCATCTCTCTCTCTCTCTCTCTCTTCCTTTTTCTTCTCTCCTTCTCTTGCCGGCGCTCCTCTCCTCCGTGGACTGTCGCTCCCCCTTTCCCTTTTCCTCTTCCTTCCTCCCTCCTCGTTTCCACCCCCACCCCCACCCCCACCCCCCTCCATTAAGATCTTGCCGGATACTCTGTTGGGTGTATTCCGTTCCGCCGGCCTTCTGGATTCCGTTGTGAACCATTGTTCTTGTGATGACCCGAACCTCGGGCCAATTTTTTTTTCTGAATAAAATTAAACATTTTATTGACTTATTTTTGTAGATATAATTGATTTTGTTAATTGATAAATCTAAACTTAGACTTTCTAGGAAACCCTAGCCCTAATTCATAATCCTAAAAATCTAGGATAAGATTAGGTTGGATTTTGTTAGATATTATAAGATTTTGTTGAGATATGATAAGATTATATAAGATTATGTTTAGATATGATAAGATTATAATCTAGATTTGATATGACCTAGATTCTAAGTTCACTAGTAGAAATAAGCTCCCTCCCCTCCACCTACAACACACACCACACACCACCTAGTAAAATAGAGAAAGGAATGAGAGAATAGAAGGAGAGAGAGAAATTGCGCAGGTGTAGTAGATACAAATTAAGAGAGGGTAAATGGATTTAGTTGTCTCAATTAGCTTTTCCTTTATAAATTGTATTTGGCATCACATACATAGAATGGGGTCAATAGTCATAGCATTCGGGCAAAAGAAAAACAGTGGCCTTTTGGCCAAGATATATGGGTCTTGATAGCAAGAGGTGATCATGAAGTTCAACAGTGGCGATTTATTTGAGGTAATCCGGGGAGTATACGATATGCTTCCTACTTCCGGAATCCTTTCTTCACTCTCATCTTTGTACTCCTTTTGATTATCTCGTGATATTTGTTCAATCCTGTGGATATTATTGAAAAGTGGACTAATTGGTATCGAATATGATATTGTTGGCTGAGTATTATAGAATTGTTTAGTACATGGATCGAGTGAGCTCATGCACCAATAGCCTATCCAATAGCCAGAATGGGTCGAGGATGACTCAATGAGGAAGGTATTGGGGGAGTGTCACTGGTCATGTACTGAGGAGGACATGATATGAGGTCCCTTGTGATTGTTGCTTCGACTTGGTGGTCGATTATCGTTTATTGATTCCACTTATGAGCTTTGTTATTCTGTTGTATCGTATACTTTCCGGATAATTTCTTTTTCAAGTGTGGAGCCGAATTAGGAGAAATTGAATCGGAGCATATAATGATTAATTTGGAGAGGTCTCAGAAGAGTTGATAATTTTGGAGTATCTAAAAGATTATTTAAAAGGCGGTTTAAGTTTATTTTGGTGATGTAATTTATTTATGGAGAAAATAGGGGCTAGAAGTGTTTGAAATACAGTGTATTTTGGGGTTTATTTTTAGAAAATAGCGGGGCATTACAGTTCTAACTTGTTGGAGGTAACCGGTCTCTTGCCTAGCATTGCTTTGGCCGTTTTGGCCGTTTTGGGTGGTGGATGGTGCGAATTTGCTGGGTTGTTGGTGGCGATGTTGTGAGTGGATAAGGTGTGTTGGGATTGGGCATGGCGGCAGTAAGGGTTGTCGTGGTTCTTGTGGTTGGTGCGATGGTGTTGTGGTGGCTGTTTTAAGTGTTTCGACAGGTTAGGATTTTGGTTTTGTGTTTTGTTTCTGTTTTGTCCTAACTCTTGTTCAGTTTATGTCCGGATGTTAGGTCCGATTTTTGTCCCGGTGGGTTTTCCCGCGAGGTTTTGTTCCGATCCGATTTTCCCAGATTTGGTGACTGATTTCCACAGGTTTAATGTTATCTTTGATTCGGAGCTACGCCAACCCAAGATGATGGTGTCTGAGTACTAGCTCCATGTTAGCCGGCCATATTGACGGTGTGAAGAAGTGAGCGTTTGGCTCTTGCACAGGCGCTAGACACTAGTTTCGTCTCTTAGTCTTTTCATGTATTGTGTCTCTATTTTTCCGTATTTGGGGGAAATCTATACTTGCCGTATGTCATGTTATGTATTTGAAGTTCATCCGTAGATGTCGTATGGTTTGATTAATAAATTTGCTTCTTCCGATGAAAAAAACAAAAAAAAAGAACGTTTGCAGACAAGAAAATCCAAATCAATCTGGGGTTAATTCAGTGAGGCACTCTTGTAAAGTCACATATGGATCTCATACAGTCAAAAGTAAAGATGGTTGTTTGTTTTAATAATATATATTTTCCTTAATTAGCTATTAGTCGAGATTAGCGTCATTGCGAACTTTTATGTCTTGTTTTATTTTTTTTTTATCCGCCAGTTTTATGTCTTGTATGATACGATTTAAATAGTTACTTTTATTAGAAAATTAGTCTTAGTTTCATTATATGAACTTCATAAATCTACAAGTCCACCTATTAATTTTGTAAAGTCTTAAGTCCATTTTAGGGTACCCTAGAGTAGGGTAGGGTACCCTAGGGTTTAGGTATTTTCATAAGATTTTAGGGTGCATTTTTTATTATACGATAGGGTACCCTAGGGTAGGGTAGATTACCTTAATGTAGGAAAACCTAGGGTTTAGGCACTTTTATGGGGTTTTACGTTGCACTTTTCTATTATAAGGTTTTAGTGGTTTAGGCACTCTCATAGAGTTTAGGATTTTAGGCACTTTCAATTCATAGGGTACCCTAGGGTTTAGGTTGTGTGGACTTATGGCTTTACAAAATTATTAGCTGGACTTGTGGGCTTGTGAATTGTCTATAGTGGATCTATCACTAAATCTCCCTATTTTTATATCGCTTGTAATAAAGAAATAAAGCAAAAAATCTGTTTGGTTCAAGTTGTATATTTGCTTGTAACAAATGCTTTCTTCCCTTTCAGTAAGGATAACAAATGTTTTTTTTTTTTTCCCCGAATAGCAAATGTATTTTTTTTTTTTTGGTCAAAAATGAGAAGATTGTATTGATAAAATGGAGATCATTACAAAGAACTTGAACAAAGCCAAACTAATCATCTAACAAATACAAGACGAGTAAATCACAAGGCAATCGATGTCTTCCATTCTAACTCAGGCATGGCCTAACGCAACAACAATACTTTTAAACTACCTAATATCTAATTAGGAGTCTCAAACGAGAAAAAGTGCAAAGCTAAGGACAAAAGACACCAAATACCCAGACGATTAGATGCACTCCAACTAATGATAAACACATCAATGAACTCCCAAGAACTACAGATTTGCCAAGCCGTCACGAGTTGCCCTGCCAAAGACATCGTGTAGGGATAGAACGATGAAGCACAAATATTGTTTTGAAGCAACCTTGATTGAGAGAATCCGATATGTAGACAAAATTCGTCTAAAGATGAAACTAACAACTCTCGTAAAATGAGAGACAAATGATCAGACGACAAATTGTTGATCTAAAGAGACGGAAGAAAAAAAATGAAAAAGCAAGGAAAGAGAGTCGGAATAATACCATAGCCTTTCCCTCCCGTCACCGCACACGGATATAGAACCCACTGGGGGAGGGGGAGGGGAAGGGAGAAGGAGTTGTGGTGGCTAGAGTTGAGAGAGAGGGAGAGGGAGAGGGAGAGAAAGATGGGTCGGCAAAATTTGGGCTAATTTTTTTCTTCCCTTGGTAAGTTTCACATTATAAAGTGATGTTACACAACCGCTGGACTAAATATTCCTCTAATCTACTTGTAAGAAATATGAAGTACACAAAATACACAAAGTTTACACTACCATGCATGAGGGCTTGGTTTGGCCAAATTTATATAGTACAAAAACAGCTATTCCTTTTATCTTTTCTTAAATTTTTCTCCAGCAAAAATTCATTCTTCTCCTTGACGAGAGGCATTCACGAAATAAAAACCTTACCTTTGGGCCAAAATTTATTTTCCATTTTTGTTAACTTTTGTCAGTTTTCAGGAAAAAATATTGTGTGCAAAATTAGTTTTTTGTTTTTTATTTTTTTTACTTTTCCAATGTTTTAAACTTTAAAGAATTATGGATTGAAGTATTTTATTTTTATTCCAAATATGACAAGTCATTCGGAAAGAATCAATAATCTTTTTCAAATTTTTTTTGAATTTTGAAAAATTATGCACATGATTATTTTATTTTGTGTCCAAAAAATAACACGACTTCAAGAAAAGATTAAAAAAAAAAATTGAGATGGAGAGAGTAAAAACAATACTTAAAGATTGAAATAAGACGAAACAATTCATTTTTCTTTATTACGTCTTTTATATTTTCTGAAACTTCTTCCTAAATTGGTTCATAGTTTTTGGGTTACTCCCACAAAAACGAATTGAAAAATTAAAGTCTTTGTCAAAGACAAAAAAATAAAAAATTTGTAGTGTACTATATTGACTGTCGAAACAGGGACGGAGGTAAAGGTAAGGGTGGGGATGCCCAGGTCATCCCAATCTTACTGAAATCACCTTATATGTAGTGTAAAATACACAATAAATATTCTTAATTATTGTACTATATTAGCCTCCTCAAACTTCAAAAAATAAATTAAAAAATGGCTTCATGGTGAAAAAATAATAATTCTTTTTATGTGTGTATGTATGTTTTGCCAAGAATTAAAAAAAAAATTTGCTATGATTTTTCAGTAAAATGTTATGCATGCTTGAATTTCAAACTATTTATAAGAAACTTAAAATTTCAGCAACCAGGTAAATACGTGAAATTCCAAATTATAAGTTTTGGCCTTCCCTCCAAAGAAATCTTATCCAAACTCATCATTAATTGCCTAGTATTGGTAAATTGTAGAGACCCGGAATTTTTTTTAAAATTTTTGAAATGTTATAAGTTAATGCGAAATTTGTGGAGTTATTTTGGTTTGGGGTTTGATCGATAGAATCGTAATTGGAGGGAGTGTTAGTGTGATTTGGTGTGTGTGTGAGTATATATAGAGGGGTGTGTGTAGGGGATTAAAAACCCCCAAATATCTCTCTCTCCTCACGTCTCTCTCTCTCTCTCTCTCTCTCTCTCTCTCGGCTCTCCCTCTCTCTCTTCGGCTCTCTCACTCTCTCTCATCCTCTCACCCAAAAACTTCACCAATCACTTGAAATCCATGAAATCTAACCTTCAATCCGTCTCCTACGCGTGATTTGAGCCTTGGAATCGCGTGGGTTTGTGCTAGAACTCGTTCTTGGAAGATTTCGGAGCTTTGGAAGTTAGGGCTTGTTCGTTGATCTCGTGTTTGAAGCTTCTAACCTTGAGGTAGGGATTTCTTACTCATTCTATGTGTTTATGAGTTGATTTCGTGCTTTAATCGAGCTTTGATCGTCCTACTTCGTTCATTTGAAAAGCTGTCAAAATCTGCAGAAAATCGCCCAAAATCGCAGGGGGATCGATCCCCAAGCATTGGGGATCGATCCCTCATTCAAATCTGGAAAAAAAAATCTGACTTTTGCCCTTGGGGATCGATCCCCAAGAGAGGAGGGATCGATCCCTCCCTTCTCTGGAATTTCTGCTCGTCTTCTAGGTTTCAGCCCAACTTCAAACGGCCATAACTTTCTCGTCCGATGTCAGATTCATGCAAACTTTATATCGATTCGAAGGTCTTGAAGTTAGCTTTCATTTGCCACTGGAATCGCTTTAAGAATCTTAGTACACAAAAAGTTATGACCATTTGAGTAAAGGTGTGTCAATCTTCCGATGTCCGTGGTTTATCCTAAGGTTGTTCTCGTTCTGTGTTATGATTCCGCTTATGATTAGAACATGTTTAAGTCACTCTTGAGTATGATTGCTTACGTCCCAATAACTCATTGTTCGACCTTGTTTCTTGGCACTCATTAGAGCTAAATATTAATGAAGTTGGTTAGGGATCGTACCATGAGGTTGATAGGAATATCGTGGACCATAAGAGGTAATATGGTAAGTGTTGTGGGTAGACATGAGTTTTTCTAGTGATTAGATGGGTAGTATTGTGACTCGTATCCTTATGCTTCGTCCTGTTGAGCTCTCTAAGTTCCTTTGGCACCCGTTTTATAAGATTCTCTTATAGAACCTAGAGGGTGGTTTGTCGTGGAGTCGTCATGGGTTTGATACGTGACGTAGAGCATTGTGATAGACTTAGAGTAATAATGTGAACTTAATGTATTTATCAACGTACGATGTGACATGTTTACGAGTTTGCATTGCAAGGTGGATTTGAGAAATTGTTGCCTGTTTGTACGTTGAACGATGGTTTGTGTGTGTGTATGCTTGAATTGAGAATTCGAATAAAGGGCCCGCAACGCAAGGTGTGGTAATGCGAGGACTCTAGAGGGCCCGCAACGCAAGGTGTGGTAATGCGGAAACCCAGGTGGAGAGAATTTACTGTGACGCAAGTGGTGGTAACACAGTTGAATGTCTCACATGATGAAGGAAGTTATGATTGATTACAGAAGTTCATGTTATTGATTGAGCTGTGTATTAATGGGGATTGTAACCGTTGAAAAAGAGAATAAATGATTGAATTTATCAAAGTTTTTGAAAAGGAAAGAATTTGGTTTTGGAAAAAGGGATTTCTATAAAAATCCTCCGGCTATTCCTGAGCGAATCAACGGTTTCCGGTATTCATGCGCAGAATCAACGGACTCCGGCTATTCAGACTCGAACCAACGGAGCTTGACCCGTAAAGGTCGAGAGTTTTCCTGAAAGTATTTTTGGCAACCAAGAAAGGAACGTTTTTATAAAAAGGGGCTTAATGATGAATGGTAAGAAATGAGGAAGCTAGTTATGGTGTTCGTTGAGAAATCTTAAAACGGTATGAGAAATTGACGTAGGTTATTTGGATGGATGTGTGTGTTGAATGCTACTTCTGACTCGATATATGAATGGTTAGGGATAACTATAAGATGTATAGGATCCCGTAGTCGTAGTCTGTCGGTTCATTGTGGTGCTCCTTTATACTTCTTGTTCGTCTCATTGGAATTCATTCACTCTTGTTGCATGTTTCATCACATTTACTTATAGCTTGTGTATAGAATTCTCTACTGGGCTAGCGTAGCTCAACCTATCATTTTCAGGTAAAAAGCAAGGATTTGAAGCGGAGCGCATGGTGTGCATGCTTGACTTCACATCTTTTGAAAGCTGTCATCGAGGAATGATTTTATCATCCATTGTTTGATTTCTTGAAAAGGTGTAACTGTAAATCATTTGAATTCTCTTAACTTTGGATATTATGAAATCTCTAAACTTTACTATCTTTGTCTAATTATGGAATTTGGGCCGTAGTGCCAATGTTGTAAAATCTCTAAACTCTGAGACTTGGTTTGTAAGTGATCTTTTGGGAACTCTCTTTTGGGTATTATCAATATTAAGCGGAGATTGATTATTGAAATGGATTATTATTTATGTTGAAAATTGAGGGCGTGACATAAATGAACTTATAATCATTTTGGCAAATGAGCCCCAAGTTAGGGCATCAAACGGACGATCCCCTTGTGGCCATGTCTCATACGTGTGTAGTGTGTGCGGGTTCCATCCTTATTATGAGTGTGGTGGTAAAATGATTGATTGTGCAATACCTATGGGACAAGAGTGAACATGCATGTTTCTTTAGTCCCAATATATATCCCCTCTGCACTTTCATTGGAATAGTAAGGTGGCCAAACCTGCCCAAGAGCAAAAATTGATTTTTTTCCCTCTCAATTTGTATTTGTTTAATTATTTTCTTGTTTCATTCATGGGTTATTGTTTGGACTTCTCCGTTCTTTTAGACTTAACTTAAACTTAACTTAAATCTGAAAATTTTGTTCTTATTTGAATTTTTTTCGCATTTGTTAGTTTTGCGTCAAATTTTTTTGGGGTATTGATTGGTCTTGACAAGAGGAATCGGAAAAGTAAATTTTTTTTTTATACTTTTACCCAAGTATTTTGAGAAATAACCACTTTTTATATGTCATTTTTGTGCTAAAAAGTGGTTATTTGTCAAAATACTTGGGTAAGAGTGCCAAACTTTTACTTTTTCGATTCCTCTCGTTGAGACGAATCAATACCCCAAAAAAGTTTGGCGCAAAACTAACAAATGCGAAAAAAATTTAAATAAGGACAAAGTTTTCATATTTTTAAGTTAAGTCTAAAAGAACGGAAGAATAAAAAAAAAAGGCTAGTATGATTGTGTACTTGCATCCCATTTGCTATATTTCAGACACTTCTCCTCTTCTACCGCATGTAATATAGTGTATCTACCGCATGTAATATAGTGTATATGTACTAGTGCATGCCCATGACTGAAGACACGACTAGAAATTTGTATTTAACAAATTATCTAGTTTTGTCTCTCTAACCACTTGAAGATTAAGGTCCCATTCGCAAAATTTCAACTATGTAAAAAATTCTAACCACACCTATAAAAAAAATTACCACTTAAAACTAAACAGTTGAGTAATTTCGCCTCCTGCGAATTCAGAAAACATATCTAGCTATCAATATGCGATTGAACTGATTTTTTACAAGATCCATAAAAAATTATTTTAAAATTTATGAGTATTTTTTTTATTTTGTAGGGCCCACTCCAAACACCTTATGGGCGGTGGAAAAAAAAGAATGACCGTACACGTTCTGGTAAAATATGGATTTTGGCGGCATCATGGGAAAATTACTCGTAGTATGCTTACAAAATAGTGTAGTGTACAAACAACACAATTTCCGACCTCTAGGTCTAGGATCATGATCATGTCAAAAAAAAAAAAAAAAGGTCTAGGATCATGATACCAATTCAATAGTAAAATTCGGATTCGGGCATCACGAGAAAACCAGCCTACAAATATGAGTAGCTCACGGAAAACCCAATTTCCAACCTCAAGGACCATGACACCAATTCAATAACAAAATCAGGAAATTCTTAGCCGGTCTCATTTTTTATTTGAAGTTTCATGCAAATTCTTTTTTGTAGAGCTATCTCATTCTGCCTTTTTGTAAAGATGTTTTTACTATTTTATCCTTGTCGATCACTTTTCAACACTCCAAGAATTCACATCTCTCACATCCACAGAATTTACACCCCACATAATTCACTCCCCTAGAATTCACACCAAATAGAATTCACACCCCACATAATTTACATCCTAAGAATTCACACTCCAAGAATTCACACCCCACAGAATTCACACCCCTAGAATTCACATCAAATAAAATTCACATCTCATTTTTACTATTTATTCCCCTTTGCAGAATTCACACCCACTTGCAAAAATTCACACCCCTTGAATTGACACTCATTTGCAAGAATTCACACCCGTTTGTACTATTCACGCCCTCAAAATTCTGGGTAAATTATTTGTGTAAATTCTTGAATGTGTGAATTTGGCCCCAATACACCATTTGCAAAATTCACACGCCTTTAAAGATTCAACCTTGCTAGCACTACATACACTTACACACCCGCACTCACATGAGTGGTGGGTCCCACACACACTTGAGGGTGAGTGTGTATTTGGGTGTGTAAGTGTATGTGGTACTAGAATTATTGTTAAAGATTCAATTTCACATCCCCAAATTTCACATATCAATTTACACTAAAAAATACACAATTCACATTTGTAAATCAACTTGATATTTAATAAAGTAAGCTAAAAATGACCAAAAAAAAAAACTAGAAGTACAAAGGGTTCTTTGCAAAATTCACAGCCCAACTATTCACACGCCTTACACTATTCACACCATGTTTCATTCTTTGGGTGTGTGAATTTTTGAAGATGTGAATTCAAAAAGAGGTGATACAAAATTCACATCTAGATGTAAACAATATTAAAGAGAAAATCAATTTATATGAAAACAAACAATTTAGCTCATTTATTACAAATTTAAGTGGATTTTAGGTGTGAATTCTCTCTCTCTCTCTCTCTCTCTCTCTCTCTCTCTCTCTCTCAATTCAAATGAAAGGATTACAGAAATTCTGATGATAGCCACGATGAAGAAGAAGATGCTATATCTCTCTGTGATTTTCCAATCACAGCGAATAACAATCAAACAGCAGCAATGATCAGAAAATCAAACAAAATGCAATGGAAGCCCCGGAGAGATCCTCGATCATCCTCCAAATCCCACCACAGTGGTGCGGCACCTCCGCCACTCTCCCTAGTCGTAACTAAAAACTACATCGAAGACACCGCCGAGCACATGCCCCTGTCCCGCCTCGCCGAGTCCAAGCTCCAGTCGGCCGCTGCCATCATCCTCCACTCCCTCTCTTTCCTCCCACACACCGCTCGCCGCCTCCACCCGTGGTAGCTCGTCCTTTTCCTCGGCTCCGCTGACCGATCTGTCGACTCCTCCCTCGCCTCGCCGTTGAACTCCACCGCCTCATCCACGTCTACGTGTCGCGGAGGTGGCGGATACAGTCATGATGCTCTTTCTAAGGCTGCTTCATCGCACTCACCTGCTTTCTCGCCCATCGTATTTGCGGGTGAGGCGAGGATTTTAGGTACCTGACATAAAACAGGGCTTCTATGGATAGGGTTAGACATTGGGTGGGGTTGGATGGGTACACGGAGACAAAACTGGGCCGGCTTCGAAGAACTCCTAACAAAATTTGAATTCAGGCCTCATGAGAAAATCAGTAGGGGTTCTTACTGGCCGGCCCTTATTTGTCACAATCTACCTGTCCAAGCCCATAACATGTCGAGTCTATTCCGCATAAGTCCTGTTTTGTAACTACCGAAAATACCTTCATATACAGCGTTTAGATTGAAATAGGATTGATTGGTTCAGTTTAGTACTACAAGAAAACACGCCGCATCTCAACCTTCGATAACTCACAACTTGTCATTTCCCCAAATCTCAGTATGCTTATAAAATAGTGTACATAGAACACAATTTCCGACCACTAGGATCATGATACCAATTCAATAGTAAAATTTCGAATTCAGGCATCACAAGAAAATCAGTATTACAAAGTAGTGTATATAAAATACCATTTCTGACCTCTAGGGTCATGATACCAATTCAATAGTCAAATTTCGGCATACAAAGTACTGTACATAAAACACAACTTCCGTCCTCTAGGATCATGATACCAATTCAATAGTAAAATTTCGAATTCGGGCATCACGAGAAAATCAGTATTACAAAGTAGTGTACAGAAAACACCATTTCTGACCTCTAGGATCATGATGAGTTGTGCCACACACAGAGACTCACTGTGCATAGATTCTACACAGATCACGACATAGGGCACATTAAGGATCCCACACAAACGATCCGAGCCATTTTCATTAAATTTAAAATATTTTTTCAAGTGCTTCCGCGAAAAATCTGCTCAACATAGTAACTCTAATTGCTAAATCCAATCATATAGGTTTCCATTCAGATTTTAGGATCTTGAGCTGTTTTTTCGCGGCGACACTTGAAAAATATATTTTAAATTTAATGAACGGCAATGATCGTTTGTGGAGGCCCCGTAGTGGGCCCCACGGAGCCGTTTGTGCAGGATCTGCGCACAGTGTGTGTCTGCATGGGTAGAATTTCCTGGTTCATCATATACCTATTCAATGACAAATTTAAACTTTTTTTCCCAACACAAGTTGAAAGCAATAGATAGGGGAATTCAACAAGGAGAGGATTGAGCAGAAGAAGAAGGAGGTTGAAGAGTCCAGCCATTGGGTACCACGAGGGGGGGTTGGTTGTAGTACACCACACATGGGCTTTCATGGTTGTGCATTCCATCGTACGTTGTTATCACGTAGCTTGGATCCTCGCCGTCCCTTTCCACCCTCTTCTTCACGTTGCAGCCGCCGCTCGCACATTTGTAATAATTCCTGTTCATAATTGTGCGTTTTATTTTTTCAGTTTTAGTACAAAATCCAACGTAAAACACTAGCGCGGAAATACACGCCTTTCTTGAGTATGTACGGTATGGACCCTTTCATTCATAGTAATATACTGTATTTAGGAAAACGAAATGAACATGAGTACATGTATGAGGTTACATACACCTTTGGGATCCGTTTTGGGTACCACAAAGCTGATACGAGTCGCTCATTTCTGTTCAAAATATGTTGTTTGGGGTCATAGGCTAAATTCTGAAGCAAAATTAGATATCTCGTGAATAGTAGCTCTTACCAGTATCCAAATAAAGTAATATTTTATAAAAACCCTAAACAACATGTTTACAACAAAATGAGCAGCTCGAAACATCTTTTTTTGTGGGACCCAAAACGGATCCCAAAGGCTCTCGGGGGTACGTACCCCATGTATGTACTCATAGCACGGTTGGTTGGAACTTAGAAAAATTTCAAAACATCAATCTCAAATTCATAGCTTCTGGAAAAAAAAAAAAAAAAAAACTGCTCATAACATAAAGTAAAAAATGTCATGAATTCAAAGGGTCATATCTTATACACGCAAATACATGTATATATTGTAGAATTTCCTTTAAAAATATCAACCTAATCATGAGGCTTATATATGCTCGTCTTTATCAACTTTTGTCACGTACCACTTTACATATAGATGTGATCTCTTTCTGCCTGGCTACGATTGTGTAACAAACAATCTAACAGTCCCATCTCGTGTCATGCATGATGCATGTACTTCTACAATCAACAACCCGACTAGCTGCACAGCAAATGTGCACAGTGTACGGTGTGAGACGCACTACAAATCTCACACAAATAATTCTAGCCATTCACTAAATGTAAAATATTATGTTTGATGGCCATCGCAAAAAAATTAGCTCAATCCAATTTTATAGATGCTCGATCCAATCATCTAACTTTTCATTCAGATTTCAGAATTTTGAAGTGTTAAATGATTGGATCAAGCATCTATAGGTATTGAATTGAGCTAATTTTTTTCGGAGATCCTCGAAAAAATATTTTATATTTAATGAACGGCTCGAAACTTGAGTGGATCCCATGCCGTGATCTGTGCACATTTGCTGTGCAGTAAGACTTTATGTACAATCAAATAATTGATTTCTGGTACAATCATTAATGTAACCTAGGAGACGTACAAGCAAAGTAGACCTAGTGAAATGGTATATGTGGTCACAAGCAATTCAAGTTGGATGAATGGTATGCCCTAATTTACATAATTCACGTGCGGGTGTGTTAGCAGAAATATAAAAGTGTCTTTAAAATACATCCCAAACAACCCGAATTCACGAGAGCAATGATTGAGTGCGCGAGCGTAGTGCGAAGATCGAGAGTGAAAGCGTATAATATTTTGAAGAATTATGTGACGGTATGCCCAAGGAATATTACGAAATAATAGGCCTAGGAACTACTGTATAATTAAAGAAGCATTAACTAATCTTTACTTTCAAAACCGTCTCTTTTTAAAAAAAAAAACCATATTTGTCCCCAATGCCAAAAATGTTTTTTACTACTAAATGCGTAAACTCAACTACATCATAAAGCCTCAAATAACATTCGAAGTTATCTTTCGGTGGTCTCTTGCTCTTTTCATGATGATCAATCTCTCTCTCTCTCTCTCTCTCTCTCTCTCTCTCTACCATTTCATTTAGCAACTTTTGTCACTTTTAATGATTTCTTCGATTCATTTTTTTTTTTTTAATCTTTCGGTGGTCTCTCGCTCCTTTGCCACTTTCTCTCACTTTCATACAAATCCAATACATGTGATTCTTGTTAACTTTACATACAATTTTTTTTTTAATCGACAAAAGTCATTAACTGCACTATTGATGCTGTTGGACCGAAGACCTATTGACTTAACTTTACAGTATTGATCTCTCTAAAAAGAACTACTATATATTCTCTATTTCTTTTTTTTGTTAATTGTTTTGTTAGATTCCAAGCTCTTTAAACTTTAAAGTGACATCGCTTTTATGATCATTCTTCTAGACTAAGCTTGTGTTGTTGCTCTCTTGGATTTCAATTCAAATTTGTCCTACATTTTCTGATAAAAAAGAGGATACCTAAACTAAGCCACACAAGTACGTACAGAGAGAAGCCTGCACTGTTAAATTAGTAACGAATCTAAAGATGGTAATGGACCTGAACGGATGGATACCCATACCCAAAACGATATGCACCGATCAGTACAGTTTTTATCCTATCTTTTAACTGCGGGTTCAGTATTGATAAGCAATTTGAAAAAAAATTCGGTGTGTTTCTGTTGGATTCATCTTCATACAAAAAATTGATCGATCTGAACCGAAAAATCCTGAACAACCCCAATACTGATCCAATCGCATGGAGCCAAACTAAATGAAAATTTTAAAAAGTTTTTCAGTAACCATTTGGTTCATCTCAACAAAACTGAAATAAGTTCAGTCCAATAACATTTTCAAAAAACTAGATATGATAATGGTCCATCGAATTAGAGTTTTTTTTTTTTACACAGAACATTTTGTCATTAAACTACGCACTAATATATCCAAATTTTGCACACATTGAACGGTTCGGATCATAAAAATTTAATCGAAAACTATGAGATTGAGATTTAAGGTGTGTTTTTGGGTGTCCCTTGACGATTTCTCGCGAGTACCCTTAAAATCACGTTCTGATCACATTGAGCGGCTCAGATCATCGAAATCTGATCGGGAAAGCCGAGAAATGGGAAGGTCCGCATATAAGGTCCTTATCTTAATATCCTTATCTGAAGATTTATATATATATATATATATATATATATATATATCAATCTTTATCCAGTGAGGGATCCCACACGATTTTACTGTGCGGACATCACTTTCCCGATCAAATTTTTATGATTTGAACTGCTCAAAGTGATCAGAATGTGATTTTAAGGGTACCCCCGAGAAATCGACAAAAAAGATGACCGGGAAGGGCTTGATCGGAGCAGTTTTTATTAAATGATTTAATAAAAAACTGCTCAAATCAAGCCCTTCCAGGTCATTTTTTTATTGATTTCTCGCGGGTACCCTTAATCACGTTCTACACACTTTGAGCGGCTCAGATCATCGAGATTTGCTCGAAAAATGGGAGGTCCGCAAGGTAGAGCCGTAAAGGATCCCTCACTGGATAATATATATATATATATATATATATATATATATATATATATATATATACACACAGTCCGGTTCCGGTGAGGGATCCCGCACTTTCTTACGGTGTTGGACTCCCCTTCTCGATTGAATTTCAATGATCCGAGCTGCTCAAAGTGATCAGAACGTGATTTTAAGGGTCCCCACGAGAAATCAGGAAAAAAAATGACTGTGAAGGGTTTCATCGGAGCAGTTTTCATTGAACGATTCAAAAAAAACTACTCGGATGAAGCCCTTCCCGATCATTTTTTTTGCTGATTTCTTTCAGGAGACCCTTAAAATCACGTTCTACACACATTGAACGGATCGAATTTTCAAAATTTGATTGGAAAAATGAGAGTCCCGCATTTTAACAAAGTGATGGATCCCTCCCTTGATCCGTGGTGTGTGTGCGTGTGTGTGCGCGCGCGCGCGTGTGTGTGTGTGTATATATATATATATATATATATAAGTAACGTAGAAACAACCTTACAACCAAGCCACTAAATAGACCCGACTGCGCAATCCAAATCTTTGGAGATGCTAGCGCGGTCACACTAGTCACGGCCCCCTATTTACTACAAGGTACTCATCTTGTGAAAAATTGAACTCCAAATCTTGAGGAGTACTCCCAAAACTTGGACATCCACTTGAACCATAACCGTAACCTTTGGAGATGCTAGCGCGGTCACACCAGTCACGGCCCTCTATTTACTACAAGATACTTACCTTGTGAAAAATCAAACTCCAAATTTTGAGGAGTACTCCCAAAACTTGGACATCCACTTGAACCGTAACCGTGGGTGTGTTATGCACTACTATATTATTAACAGTACTATTCGGTGGGTGGCGGCTGGCGGGCTGCCTCTATATGAGAGGGCCACCTGATTCAAGACAGTGTCATCCTAAGCCACACAAATTAAATAGAAACATATAGTACTAAAGAATTACTCCTATATAGGACGAGCGTCTAAATCCGGGTGCGTTGAGAGCCTTTCAAGTTTTGTCTCCCCAAGTTGCATGTTTTTTTTTTTTTTTTTATCATGTTGTCTGCTACTCCTCACTGGGACCAGGCTCTAAATATATATTGGCATGTGTTTATATTTACAAGTTGATCGATAGTATGTAATAGGAGTGGGTATCGTGTTCGTGTTCATGTCGTGTCAGAATTTTTTTAATCCTAACCCGGCGTGTTTGGCTTTTTATATTCTCGTGTCGTATCATATTCTTGTTTTGTGTGAAAAATAATTGACCTAAATTCACTAACTTCGTGTTGGATTCTTGTGTCGTTTCGAAAATTTCCACTCATAATATGTTTGTACTTACGTACACTCCAATTTGAATAATACAAGTTGTATTTTGACATAGATATATTGATAATAGAACTGTATGTGTCCCGATCCCCCGAATTTTAATGTATCGTTTGTTAAGTTTTTAAAAATAAAATATTACTTCTGTCGATAGAAATAAATAAATTAGAGTGTTATAGCTCGATACCCATGACCAAATGCATGCATAATCAAATAGGACAAGACAAAGACAGCTACGGTCTATTGTGCATGCCAGCAGGTTATGCAGCGATGTAACAATAGGTTTGATGTTGGGAATAAAAATTTTATTCAAACCGTTCATTTTGCTCCGCTCACTATTACGTGTGGTGAAAGAAGACATGCTTTTGTCTTGAAAAAAATTTAACGCATACTAGGAATAGACAAAATTTCAAGAAGAATGTGCTTTCTTCGTGTATATATAGTACTAATGTCCAATAAGGGTATTTTTTTTGCACTTGTGACACCCAGACTCCGTTCCGTTAATGTTTTTATTTTTAAGTACGAATTTTTTGTTTTACGAGACAGATCACTCTCTCGTACAATACATCACATTTAATTTAAAAAATAAATATACTTACTTGTATTAGTGGAACGAGGCCAGTAAGCTAAACAAAATGTATAGTCGATATCACTTTTGTGGGCTCTAATGGGCTACTTTATGTGTCAAGTGTCAACCCAGGGTTGTTGTGCCTCAAATACAATAAAGATATTCTACTATTGATCATCTAATGATAAATGTTATTTATTAGACGCTTTTGCATTTTAAATTGTTAATTAAACTTCATTAATTTAGGGGGAAAAAAGTTATGAAAGGGAGTTGATCAAAGAGGCCCTAGCTAGGGCGTGATTCTCACTCATGGCTGGGTCAGCCATTGATAGAGGCCCTAGCTAGGGTGTAATTCTCACTCATGGCTAGGTCAGAAATTCTATCCCGCCGCTGCTGGATCGTGTCATAGTTAAATTTTCGATTGATTAATAAATCTTTGAAAATGATTATAAAGATCCAAAGGATGGATCGTGACATAGTTGGTTAAACAAACAACAATATCTTAATTGAAAGTTAAACTTAATTAAAAAAAACCCTCCATTAGTGAATATAATATGGGAGTCATTTCAATTAAATAAAACCCTATACTTAAGTGTGGCAATTATCCATAAGATGATGAAGTAGATGACTGATTAATACTCCATTATGAAGATTAATTAATCACGTACTACTATTTCAGCAAAAGCTCTCTCTCTCTCTCTCTCTCTCTCTCTCTCTCTCTCACTCTCTCTCTCTCTCTCTCTCCATGCGATGACTCGAAGCTGGCTAGTACTGAAATATGAAACTAGCTATCTCATCTCACTTGAGCTACTCATCCACTCTACGACAGCTTGAACGTGACTTTTATGCTTTTTTCTCTTCTTTTGTTTTTAAGAGAAGGATATACGTAATTTTGGATTTCGATATCGACTATACTATATAGTACATATAAATATATATGTTAGAAATTCAATAAAAACCGAATTTATTTTTAGACTACTAACAAATTAATAATTCCTACTGCCCCGTTGATTTTGCAGTTGCCGTGTTTTTGGTGAAATGAAATTATTTATCAAAAATAAATAAAAATACTCCGGTTCAAATATTGAACTTAACCAGTACGAAATAATAAAGTAAAAGCTAAAACACAAAGATATATATCAATTATTTGGTACGGTCATGATAATTGATAAATGATAGTAATTAAGTAATTACGGAGGAGTATATTGTTTACCTTGGATTTGGGCTGTTCTTAACCATCTTCTTCCCATACTTTCTCCACTTGTATCCGTCGTCCATTACCTCTAAATCAGATTTCGTTCTGAAAGCAACCCTACTCCCCGCTTGATCCGCCTTGCCTTTCCTCCCCCCGTTTTTATTCCTGCATCGAATCAAACCACGAAAGAAAAACTTTAGTTTTTGAGGTCGGAGGTACCCTCGATGAACATTGCGTTCCCGATATCGTCGCGTAACAATGAAATGTAAGTAGATCACATATATTTGGCCGAGAATGATTTGATCACGTGCATGTTACTGTGTGTCGATGGCGAAGCGCCGGCGGATTCCATAGATCCGTCGATGACATTATCGGAGGAAGCCAAGTTCTCTGGCGAACCTTCTTCGGCCGAGCCATCATCGAGCAGGAGAAAATCGGAGAACTCGAACTCCGGCAACGCATCAAAGTTATCGGAGAAATGAGTGTCGCAAGGGTTAGGGTTTTGAGGGTGATGGTGGTCGTGATCCATTGTTAGGAAGTCTTAGAGAGAGAGAAAGAGAGAGAGAGAGAGAGAGGAGCAAGCAAGATAAAAGTTGTCTGGGCGTGCGTTTTATTTTAATATTATTTTAGTGATTTCTTGGGGCTGCACCTTCGTGGACGTTTTCCTGGCACATACAATGAAGATGCTTTGCACTGACACGTGCTGATTCTTGATTGGATACAATGATGTCATCGGATGACGTAAGAAAATTCGCTTTGTGACGTCTGCCAGGGTTTTTGCTGTCCACTTATTGATTGATTCATATCCACAAGTATGTGGCCTTTGTGTATTGGGGTCGAAATCGCATTTTGGTCCTAATTTCTATCCTCTTAGCTTGTTTGGATTTCTAACGGGCTCCGGTTACGATACTTCCAAGTAGTTCAATAATCATAATAGTTACTACAAAAAATACAGGATGTGTTAGTATTAACCATACTTATGGCCATTCAGTAGAAAATTGTATCTACTGAGGGTGTGTTCGTACTTATTTTTTCGGATGCTATTGTCAATGTTCAAATTTTTAGAAACTACTATCATTTGTCTTGATGAGAGTGTTGCATCCATAGATTTTGGTTACACAATATTACTCTTTGCGACAGTTTTAAAAACAAACCTACGAATGCAATGTTGAATGCCACAAAAGAGACTTAATTGAAATTCTTCCTAAGATCAATTAATTTTAGGAGATATGATGGAAAATGGATCTGACATAGAGCAATCGGAAAGATATACGATATTATGACCAAAAGCCTTAAAAACGTTCATTAAAGAAAAAAAAGTTCAAAAATATAGTTTTTATTGTCTTTTGTTTGTCTTATATAAACTTTTTCCAATCTCATATCATATTCTTATATTTTTTATTTCTTTCGTCGAAACCGATGATTAATTTCAAAATTTTTGACAAAAAGGCAAACAAAATTTCACTAAACATCAAAAATACCCATTATCTCGAAAAAAACCAGGCCAAACAAGCTCACAGTTAAAGTAGTAAGGTACATCTATCACAATATTTCTTTTTGATCGGCAAAAAGAATTTTATTAAGAAACCTCAATAAGGGTACATCGAAGAGAAAAACAAGAACAAGAAAAAACACCATCTTAATGATTCATGAAGCAAAATGTTAAACCAAAACACCCGCTTCACAACATTACAGCCTCCTTCTTGTTTGTTTTCCTTTTCCTTTAGTGATCAAAATGACAACCCAAGTCATGGTGGTTTAGTGTTTATTTTTATAAATAGATTGTGGTTAACGTTGAAGAATATTTTTAAGTTCGATGAGCAATGGAATAAAAAGATTTCTTCAAAGCTCTATAAAACGGCCGGTATCAGTTTGTTTCCACAACCTCACATTCATGTGACATCAACGACTAAATGTATGAACCCAACATTGTTTGGTTGTGGAGGGACATCAAAGCAATAACCAATAACCACTGAGGTATTATTCGGTGCAAGAAACACCATAAGTGTAATAGGGATAAGTAAGAAACTTTAGAATTACCCCCAAAAAAAGAAGAAGTTAGAAGTATTAGACCGAGGATCTAGCCCAAGAGGCCGGGTCATGGAGGGGGGCTTTAGTGCCCAATGCCCCCGAGAGAGGTCTTATGGTAGAGTTATTGAAGTAGTACTGGTCTGTTGTTAGCCATGTTTCCACTAACAACCGGGCAACAAGTTTTATGCATTCCATCTATAATTTATTAGTTAGTGAAAGCACCTTGGTATTTTTTAACAACAATAAGTGATTCTTAAGTTATTGCCTACCGGAACTATACCCACCAACGTCACCCTATGAGGGGAAAAAAAAAGGTTTGTAGTATTAGGGATATATACGGAAAAATATCAAAGAAGGTTGTTTGTACCTGGGGTCAAAAACGATAGAATCTGAGGGTAGGGTAGTGAACTACAAAGAAAGTAAGAAGGATAAAGTTTGTCGAATCTGTCAAGTGGTATCTCATGAAAAGATTTTCAAACAATGCAAAAAGATAAAAGAGCAAGGCAATTAAGTGTGATTATTGTAGCTAGTGGAGTGGAGTGTTTGGCTACTATCACTGACCCCTTTTTATAATTATGAATTTTTTTTTTTTTAACTAGTTCCACTTCTTCTCCAAACCCAGCTAAATGTATATTAATTTCCTGGAAAATGTAGTAATAAAAGATGGAAAATTAAATATAATTCCACCATTTCAGGTTTTTGCCATCTTTTTTTCCCCATTTTTTTCTACATATAAATACATCAGGTAATTAAAGATCGGGGCGGTTCCGGAAATCCCTAAAAAACCTCTAAAAAAAACCCCTCAAAGTTTCCGATCGAATTTTGGTGATCCGAGCCGTTCAATGTGATTAGAACATGATTTTAAAAGTATTCGCGAGAAATCATCAAAAAAGATGACCGGGAAGGGCTTCGTCCGAACATTTTTTTATTGAACGGTTCAATAAAAAACTGCTCTAATCAAGCCCTTTCTGGTTATTTTTTTTGCCAATTTCTCATGGGGACTCTTAAAATCACGTTCTGAACACATTGACCGGCTCGGATCATCAAAATTTGATCGGAAATTATGAGATTAAGATTTGGGAGGTTTTTTTAGGGGTTCCCAAAACCGCCCCGATTAAAGATTATGCTTAAGTTTTGGATTTGCCGCTTAACTGAAGGACAAAGAACAATCATATTAGGGGCACACGAAATTTACGCATACACTTATAGGGTAAATTTGCTTGTCTTTTGCTTTTTCTGGACAAGAAATTTAATGTTAACTTGTAGATTGTTTTCTAATTTTATTTGAACCCAAGACCTTATATATCATACTAGTTCTAGCGACAGTGACTAATTTACCAAATGTTGTAATTACGATATGACTTTTGGATTGGATATAAAATTTACATGTGACATGATAGTGGACTGCACGAGAGGGAAGTTAAGGAAATGAAGGAGGACCATACGGTTGGCCCGCTTTTGGGCCCACCCCGAGCCCACTTTGATTATCGAAATCGTTAACTGTTTAGATATCGTCGAGACCATTAATCATGCCATAAATCACGTTGATCGAATATCGTTTAATACAATTTCGGAGACATTTATATTGAGATAAATAGGTAAAATGGGTCTGTGATCCAGTCTTGTAACTCTAGTTTTTTTGCAATATATATGTGCTCTGAAATTATGCCAAATGATATTTGATCAACGTAGTTTTTGATGTGATTAATGGACTCAAAGAGATCTAAAAAGTGCACGATTTCTATAATCAAAGTGGGCCCAGAGTGGGTCCACAAGTGGGCCAACATGACGGTCTGGTATATTTACATGGACTGGAGAGTAGTTGTATGCTAAGAAAATACAATTCCACATTGTTTCGGTATGGAATAAGTGATAACATATATAATGCTAGAGCATCTTCATCTAATAATTTAAGCTTTGGTGTTGGATATAAACTATTATAAAGTTTCAACAATAAGAGACAAATATGTATAAGAGATAACTTATTCACGAAACTCCGTGAGTAAATTATTACGGAGCTCAATTTCGGTCGTTCAAAAGTGTATTGGACGATTCAGATTAAAAATACTAACCTATTACTGCTAACAGATAATCTAATCCTAGTTATTATAGTTTGTTTTTACTTCGAACCGTTTAAAACACTTTTGGACAGTCGAGATTGAGCGTTTCCGTGAATAACTCATTCATGACTCCTCTGTAAATCAGTTATTCTATAAATAGATTCATATTCCTATGACTAAAACTTTAACTAGTAGACAAATTTTATTCTTCCGTAAGAATTGATAGAATGAAAACGCGCGAAAAAGTAAAAGAGGCCCAATTCCAAAACACCTTTTTAAAAAATAAGTATTTATTTCACATTTTCAAACTCAAAAATAATGTAAATGAAAAATAAATTTTCAATTTTTTTTGCACCGTATAAAGATCTCAATGAGATCTATCAAAAAATATCCATATTGATATGAAAATTATTTACGTAAGCACATAATTTTTAAGCTTAAAATTACTTTTTAAAAAAATAATTACTTATTTCCCTTTAGGTAACGGGCTGATTGGGAAACTCGGAGGAGAAGACCATCACTATCCCCACTGGTTTGTGGCACGAAATTGATAGATGTTTGAAAATGCAAAGAATTAAAGAAATGTCTTGACTGGTAAAAGTCTTGAACCGATGAAATCGATTACGAGGCTTCTTGTCTACATCCAGATTAATGGAGCGAAGCTTCATTTGGCAACCTCTTAGGGCAGGTCGTACGAGAAAAATTTCTTGTGAATCGTTTAGTCCTAGTCAGGGACGGAACCATAATTCCGTAAATGCGGGGGTCGAACTATGAACAAGATTTTTAAACTTCAAGGTTCGGAAATCTAATAGTAGTTTGTTTGGTTTAGGTTTTGAGTGAGATGTTTTAGGTAGTAAAAGCGGAGAGAGATAGAAAGAGGAGTAATTGAAGGAAAAACTTATAAGAGACCATGACGCAGAGAGAGAAATTGGGTTTTGGGGGCCAAAACGAACACATTTTTAAAGGATTTAGGAGTTCTTAACCAAAAAAAAATTACTAATTTATATTAAAATTAAGAAAAAAACAAACCGAAACAACGCGAGGTCATGGCCCCCACACCTAGAGCCATCTCTAGTCCCAGCATGGATGGTATTCCCTTGATACAATTTCATAGACATTTATATTGAGATAAATAGGTTAAATGGGTTTGTGATCCAGTATTGTAACTCTATTGTTTTTTCGCAATATATATGTGCTCTAAAATTATACCAAACGATATTTGATCAACGTAGTTTTTGACGTGATTAATGAATCTAAAAAGTGTACGATTTCGATCATCGAAGTGGCTCAGAGTGGGCTCAAAAGTGGGCCAACAAGACAGTCTAGTACATTTACATGGACCATAGAGAAGCCGTATGCTAAGAAAATACAATTCCACATTGTTTCGGAATGGAATAAGTGATAGTAACATATGTCAAGACATCTTCACCTAATAATTTAAGCTTTCGGGTTGGATATAAATTATTATAAAGTTTCAACAATAAGAGATGAATATGCATAAATAGATTCATACTCCTACGACTAAACTTCAATTAATTAGACAAATTTTATTATCCGCAAGAATTGAAAGAATGATAACGCGCGAAAAAGTAAAAGGCAATGACTAGGAAAGTCCAAGGAGGAGACCATCTCTATCACCACTGGTTAATTTGTGGTACGAAATTGATGTGAGAAAATGCAAAGAAGTGTCTTGACTGGTAAAAGTCTTGACCCAATGAAATCGATCATGAGGCTTCTTGTCTACATTCAGGATTAATGGAGCGAAGCTTCATCTGGCAACCTCTTAGGATCGGGCCGCATGAGAGAAATTCTTACGAATTATTTAGTCCCAACCAGGAATGGAACCAGAATTCTGTAAATGCGGAGGCCGAACTACGAACAAGATTTTCAAACTTCAAAGTTCGGAAATCTAATAGTAGTTTGTTTGGTTTAGGTTTTGAGTGAGGTGTTTTATGTAGAAAAAGTGGAGAGAGATAGAAAGAGGAGTAAGATAAATAATTGAAAGAAAAACTTATGAGAGACCATGACTCAGAGAGAGAAATTGGGTTTTGGTGCCCAAAAGGAACACATTTTTAAAGGATTTAGGTGTTCTTAAAAAAAAAAAAACTAATACTATTTATATTAAAATTAAAAACAAAAAAAAACCAAACCGAAACAACGCGGGGGTCATGGCCCCCATACGCCCACACCTAGAGCCATCTCTGGTCTCAGAGTGGATGGTATTCCTTTGATCACACATTCACATGGGAGATCAGAAGATCAAGAATGTTAGAAGTGCGTGTAAGCTAGCCCGAACACCCTTGCTTGTTGAAAAAAAAGAAAGAAAGAGGAAGCTTCGATAAGTATAATCATGGCCAACATTATAGTGGTGGCTCGTGAATTATATATACTAATACTATAACATGTAATTGAAGACTGACTTGTGCATTCATATGATTAGTTGCTTTTTTGTTTTCTGGCAATGTTTTGTCTTTTTTAACACGAAAGGGTAAAAGAGTAATTCCATTTACCACCTCGTGGCATTGTTTAGTCGTACTTTCTTATAAAAATCTAAAGATTGAGGATAGATTCAGTTTTTCGTTATGGAGTTCATGGGTTCCTTTTTTTTCTTCCTCTGAAGCTCTATCTATCGAGCATTTTACTAGCCTACTGTGCCGATTTCATGTTTTGTTTTTTTACAACTAATAATTACATTTCGTCATTGCAGATCACAAAAATTACATATTGTGACGCAATTAGGAAGATATTTTCACTATAGTATTGTTTGATAAAACTGAAACTAAAAGCTGAAAAAAAGATGTACTGAAAGTTGAATGCTGAATTTTTTAAATTGAAAAATTGTTTGATAATGATATTAAGCACTGAATTAAAAAATTATGAATAAATTTTAGTTCCATTAGTTATAGTGTTTCTTGTAGGGAGGTATTTCCAAACAAGCTCAATTAGTATCCAAACACGTGATACGTGGGACCATGGGATAAGTGAAGACAGATCACTCCGCCAATGAGAATGGTGGTCGGCAATAAAGATAGGTGACATGAGAAGTCACTAGAGGAAACAATCTGTTCGGCAATGAGATGGCCGAACAGAGGAAGAACACATGAGAATGCTACCTTAAGAGATAAGGCGGTGGGGATATTTGATAAGCAACCAAGATTGTATAATCTTGGTGATTAAAGTCCTCTAATTCGTAGCGTTTGAGTCTTTAAGTTATCGTTTTTATTTAATATTGCACGTAAGGTTGTTTTTGTTAGTTTCAGGTAAAACGTGGAAGCACCCAAGTATCCAAGGCTGCATGGCGGCTCTCCACCAAGTCCCGACGGTTGTTTAATTGAGTGGCGAAAGGTGCTCGGGTCGTTGGAAGGCCGTTCGGACTAACTGCAAACCAAAAACAGAAATCTGGAGACCCAGTACCGGTACTAGGAGCCAGTACCGGTACCCACTTGCCAGAGTTGTGATTTATCAGCCATTTGAAGACCCAGTACCGGTATTGGGAGTTGGCCAGTACCGGTACTGCTTGGGAAATTACTACATTTTTGTTCTCATTTTTCAACTTTCCTTTTATGGAATACTTGCTAATTTTGGCAAGTTTTTGGAGATATTTTGTGATATGTTTGGAGAGAGAAACCCTTGTGTTTATAAGCCATCCTCTCCTTCATAATTTCAAACACCTTTTATGCTTTAGTCTTATATTTCCTAGAGAAGAAACTCCATTGTTGCTTTTCAAGCTTTTAAGTTGATTTCCTTCAAGAACACATGTAAGTTTCAGTTGTTTATTAAATTCCCAAGTATTAAAGTTGTAGCTACGGTTTGGATCCTTAGTAATATCAAGTCAGTTTTCGTTTTTATCGATTAAATCTAATGTCTCAATTTTCTAGCATGTTTTCATCTTTCTAGTATGGTTGAGTAGTCACTTAGGCTTGGTCATGGGGTGATATCCTTCTCATGGCTTAGTTGTTTTAATGGTTTTTCTATGACTTGATCATGATTTTAGTAAGGAAATGGCTTAATCTCTAATTTTCGGCCAAACCAAAGGGCTAATACCTTCTTTGATTGTGTGTTGCCCGAAGTTTTAACCTTCGGTTTGCACACGGGGCTTGGGGTTTTTAACGCTCCCGGCATTTGAGTTAAATGTCTTCTAAACGAGATTAAGTCATTTTCGAGCTAATACCATGATGCTCGGCTTTTAACGTTGAGTGCTTCGGGTTAAGATTGTCTACGTCTTGGCTTGGAGTAGTTAGAAAGAAACGGTTAAATCGGCTAAGTCATCGGGCATTTTTAGCCCCTAGACCTTGCCGCTTGTTTTAGCTAAGTTCAAACCTCTTTTCTAGTCTTTTTACAATAGTTTTCCACTTTCTAAACAAAACTGACAGTTGGCCATCTTAAACGCCGAAAACCTTACATAAAGCCTACAATCCGAACAAGCTAAATTCGATCTCCCTGTGGTACGATCTCGGACTTACCGAGTTATTCTACAAACGACGAGAGGCCTTACGCTTCAGGCTAAACATCCAAGAGTATCTATCTTTAAGTCGTAAACAATATTCCAGAAAGTTCCAGTACAATTGTACTCTAAAAAGGATTAGGATCCCGTGAATAAAGGATCTATGTGAATCTCCTAATGAAGGAAAGGTGATCGGCCCACCATGTAAACGAGTCCTAAAAGGACTAAGGAATAAATCGGTAAGGGAACGGGAATTCGGATTATCCTGAGTTTTGTATACGAGATAGGAAACCTAGGTAACAAGGACGCTTGGCCAGTAAGCAAACGCATATCTATAAATACAAGGTAAACCTAGAGGCAAAGGGTACGCAATACGTTGCAATCACATTATTTTCCTACTGATAATTAGGGCTTTCTCCGATACGTGACACTAATTTAGGCATCGGAGGGCCTGTGCTGACGAGAGGCATAGGTGCGCTTACCCCTATCTGTTTTGCAGATGAGAGTTTTGGCAAGAAGCTAGGGTTCCGGCTAAACGGCACGAGTAGTTGTTGCATTCAAAGTGCTATTATAAGTACCATCAGTTTTTGTTCACCTACAATTGGCATCGTCTGTGGAAAACGAAAGAGTTCCCTTTGAAAAACGACCATGGTGGGAGAAGACCCAACGACACCACTCAACCGAAAGAACTTGCTGGATGGAGGGGTAGATAAATTCCCGCCATGTGCTCCGAGAAAGCCCAAAGTAGGACACGGGAGGAAGACAACAAGCAAGGGGAACCCTCTGACCATCCCCGATAGTTCTAAGAATAAAGAAGGAAGGACGGCTACGGGGTCCACACAGAGGGAAAAATCTCGCCGTGGGGAGGAGTTTGTTGCACACTCAAAAAGTGTGCACAACGATGATGATATCCTCTATAAAAAGAGACAAAAAATCGAGGAGTTCGCTCATTTGATCAAGAGACGAGAATGCGAAATTCGAGAGATAAAGCAGATCCGAGAAAATCCCGAAGATTCTGGACTTTCACGAAGAACCCGAAGATTCTAGACTTTCACGAAGAAACTCTAAAGAAGATAGAGTACTGGTAGAATACAAGATGGCTCATTCACGAAGAAGAAGGAGCGCAGAAGTAGAAGTCATACTCCAAAGTAGAAAAGAGCTTCTTCGCGAAAACGGAGAAGCAGAAGTAGAAGCCGTACTCTAGACCAGCGAAGGGCTTCTTCATAAAAAAAGAAGGAGCAGGAGCCAGAGCCCCACCCTCGAGGAAGGGAGGGACTAGGAAGCACCAAAGGGATAAGTATGATAAACCTGACTCCGATTGGGAGAAGAACGGAGCTCACAATACCAGAAGATGAGAGGACGAGACCGTGATTGCACCATAAGTAGCATGGAATGCCCTCAGCAACATAGTTGCCTCTCTCTTCGCAAGAAGTTTGGAGGAAGCAAGGTTGCCGAGTAGGGTGAAACACGGTGCGTTCGTTCTATATGAAACAATTGTGGATCCCGTAGCTCACGTCCAACATTATCAGCAAGCTATGTTCATGCACGATGGGGACAATGCCATCATATGCAAGATGTTCCCATCGAGTCTGGGGAAGGTAGCTTTGTCTTGGTTCCATAAGCTGGGCCGCGCTCCATACGACGATGGAGGTAATTAGCCGAAGAATTCACTGCTTGATTCCTGACGAGCAGAAGAGCACCAAAAACCTTTGAGAGCCTCTCCGCAATGAAGCAGAGAGAGAATGAGCCAATCAGGGACTACGCAAAGTAGTACTGGAAGACTTTCAACGAGATTGAAAGTTACAGTAAGGAGTATGCAATAGCAACGTTCAAATCCGGATTGCCTGTTCGGGGAGAGTTGCGACGGTCATTAAATATGAGTCCGGTGGACAAGTTAGCAAAATTGATGGAGTGAATCGAACAACATGCCAGAATGGAGGATGATATACTCCGAGATGATGGAAAAGTTGTAGCCGAATAGGCAAAAGGGCCCGCGAGGAAGGCGGATAAACCAAAGCCCAAGACCTACAGGGAGAGGAAAGAATACGGACAAACTAAGAAAGAGCCGTACAAGGAGAGGCAAAGCTCCTGACCCCAAGTCTTTCTTTTCAGTAACCACGATTTGGAAAGAACCAATATATAGAGTTCTTTATCAAATAAGAATCGCCCCTACTTCAAGTGGCCCCCAAGATTGGAGGGAGACAAGGATGCTAAGCGAGCTATGAGTTAGCACTGTAGCTACCATAAAGATTGGGGTCACGTGAAAGAAGATTGTGAAATGTTCAAAAGGCACCTTGAGTATCTGATGGCACAAGAATACCTTAAAGAGTTCATCTAGGGAGGAACCAAAGAGAATGAGAGGACAATGGAGTTGGATTACGAACAAAATCCAAAAGGTGTAATCTATATGATACATGTATTGGCCACACCTTATACGAGAAATGAGGTGAGACTGCTCCAGAGGCAAGTCAAGCACGACCAACATGTTATGCATCTAGGAAAGAAAAAAGGACGTGAAGGCGAAGTATGGGGCGAGGGCATAGTCTTCACGGATGAGGACCTATGAGGAGTTCAGGTGCCGCACAATGACGCTTTGGTCATAACCCTACGAATTGAGGAGTATGACATTGAGAGAATCTTGGTGGACTCGAAAAGTTGCACAGAGGTGCTGTACTACAAAGCATTCAAGAAGTTGGGACTGACTCAGGCATATCTGGTACAATCAATAACCCCTCTGGTCGGGTTTAGTGCAAGAGCAGTGTGGCCGCTAGGAAAAGTAACACTACCGGTTCGGGTAGGGTCAGTTGTACTACGAACCGATTTTTTGGTAATGGACATACCATCCTCTTATAATGCGATTATATGGAGGACATAGTTGCACAAGATGAGGGTAGTGTCTTCCATTTACCACCAGATGGTTAAGTTCACAAGGTCCAATGGGATTGAAAAGATTAGAAGCAACCAGAAGGTGGCGCAACAGTGTTTGATTTTCATAATCAAGAAGGGCCCTTGGGTCTAAGCTGTGGAGGTTCTAGATCAGCAGACCATCAAAGATGTCAGAGGAAACCCAGCCGAGAACATGGTTGAAGGTTTAAAAAAAGTATAGATCAACGAGACTGATCCAATTAGGTATTTTCTGATTGGCAAAACACTGGAAAAGGATGAGGAAGTCGAGCTGGTAGGGTTTTTGAAGGAGCACGTAGATGTGTTCGCATGGGTACGCAAGGAAATGCTCGGGGTGAACGCAAACGTGATTTGTCACCACTTGAATGTGGATCCCCAACATAAACCCGTAATTCAGAAAAAGAGAAGATCGGTCGTACAGCACGCGGACGCTGTCATCGAGAAGGTCAATCGTTTACTAGAGGCTAAGGCTATATGCAAAGTTTATTACTTGGAGTAGTTGTCCAACATAGTAGTTTTGAAAAAGATGAATGAAAAGTGGCGTGTTTGCGTAGACTTCACGGACT
Organism: Rhododendron vialii; assembly: GCF_030253575.1. Taxonomy (NCBI): domain Eukaryota; kingdom Viridiplantae; phylum Streptophyta; class Magnoliopsida; order Ericales; family Ericaceae; genus Rhododendron; species Rhododendron vialii. The sequence continues at coordinate 30,523,049 of NC_080566.1, read as the reverse complement.
TGAACAAGGCATGTCCTAAAGACAGTTTCTCTCTCCTAAGAATAGATCAATTGGTTGATGCGACTGCAGGGTATGAAAGGATGAGCTTCTTTGACGCATATCGAGGATATCATCAGATTGCTATGTTTGGCCCCGACCAGAAGAAGACCTCGTTTATCACGCCAAGAGGGCTATACTACAGCGTTATGCCCTTTGGACTCAGGAATGCCGAAGCAACGTATCAGAGGAGGTATACATAGATGATATGGTGGTGAAAGCAAAAGGAAGTAAAGCCACATCACCAACTTGAAAGAAGCTTTCGAGATACTGCAAAACTACAAATTAAAACTCAACGCCTAGAAGTGCACGTTTAAGGTCAGTTTTGGGAAATTCCTAGGTCACCTTGTGACAATAAGAGGGATAGAGGTGAACCCTGATCAAATAGTAGCCTTGCAGAGGTCGCGGAGTCCCAGGACGACGAAGGAGGTCCAAAGGCTAACTGGGATGGCAGCAGCTCTCGATAGGTTCATCAGCCGGTCAAGTGATAAGTGCAGACCCTTTTTTCAGTTGCTAAAAAAGAGGGAAGGATATGAGTGGGGAGCAGAATGTGAGTAGCCATTCCAAGACCTAAAGGAGTACTTGGCTACGGCGCCGCTTCTGTCAACTCCAGAGCCAGGTGAGTCTTTGATTTTGTACTTTGCGATTTTTGAACATGCAGTGAGTGCAGTGTTGCTAAGGAATAAGTGATCCGAACAAATCCCTGTGTACTACGTAAGCAAAACGTTGTTGGATGCAGAAACGAGATATCTGCCCCTCGAGAAGCTAGTTTTGGCTTTGAAGACAACGACAAGAAAACTGTCGCACAACTTCCAAAGCTACAGGATAGTGGTTTACACAGAGTTTCTATTGAGGTCACTGCTACGAAAGGCAAATTTCTCGAGACGAGTATCGACATGGTCGATGGAATTCAATGAATATGACATTGACTATTAGCCGCACACCACGATCAAAAGGCAAGTGTTGGCGGACTTTGTTGCAGAGTTCACCTTGGCTATAGCTCCCCTGCCTCCTACGAGAAATGAACAGGCATAAAGATTCTCTCCAGGGAAAATGAATCACCAGCCGAGCAAGACCCTCTGTAATGGAAATTGTTTGTGGATGGTTCAGCGTGTAATACTTAATCGAAGATTGGAGTTGTGCTCTTCCCTCCCAAAGGGGTAATGCTGGAGCTATCTATTTCACTGGGCTTCAGTGCATCAAACAATGTGGCAGAGTATGAAGCATTCTTGGCAGGCCTAAGGAGTGCAAAGACTTTGAAAGTGAAGAGGATAAGGGTATATTATGATTCACAGCTTGTGGTGAATCAACTGTCCGGGGAATACGAAGCCCGGAATGAAAAGATGACAGCTTACGTGTAGGCTGCCAAGGACCTGCTTGATACTTTCGAGAAGGTTTATGTTGAGCAGATAAGTTCTGGGCAGAATGCCCATACAGACTTGCAGGCTTGGTTGGCTGCAGCTGTTCCAACCGAGTTCAAGAGACAGGTGGCGGTAGACTACCTAAGTGAGCCTAGCATTGGAAGAAGTGTAGAGTTGGTCTTGGATGTGAACCAATGATCAAGTTGGATGGATCCAATTGTGGAGTTCCTACGAGATGCGACACTCCCCCATGACAAAAAGGAGGCTCATAAGATAAAGACAAAATCAGCACAATTTTGGCTATCCCCTGAGGGGAAGTTGTTCAGAAAGTCCTTTACGGGTCCTTATTTGCTTTGTGTGCATCCTGAGATGGTGCATAAATTCCTCCACGAGATTCACGAGGGAACATGTGGAAGTCATTCCGGGGGAAGATCTATAGCCCACCGAGCAATAACCCAAGGTTATTGGTGGCCGCACATGCAAGAAGATGCAAAAGTGTATGTGAAAATTTGCAAAAAGTGTTAGAAGTTTTCACCTATGATCCGAACACCAACCGAAGACCTAGTGCCATTAACAAGCCCTTGGCCATTTGCGCAGTGGGGATTAGACATCGTGGGTCCACTCCACAAGGCAACTAGGAACCGAAAATTCCTGTTGGTTGCAACGAACTATTTCACGAAATAGATTGAGGCAGAGCCATTGACCAAAATTACGGAACCTATGGTGGAAAGATTTGTCTAGAAAAGTATTATCACAAGGTTTGGGGTCCCCTATTCATTGATCACTGATAACGAGGCACAGTTCCAAAAAAAATTCAAAGCTTTTTGTTTCCAATATGGGATAAGAAACTATTATTCTACCCTAGCCTACCTTCAGAGTAATGAGCAAGCAGAAGTATCTAACAAGACTATTCTTAACGTGATCAAGAAGAGGTTAGACAAGAAGAAGGGCAAGTGGCCCGACGAGTTACCACTGGTCCTATGAGCGCACCAAACAATGACTAGGAGGTCTACGGGAGAGACCCCTTATTCATTAGCATATGGGACAAAGGTTGTTATACCACTTGAGGTTGGTTTGTCGACAAATAGAACCACTTTGGTTGAAAGTGGGGGCAATGACAGGGCTCTGGAGATTGAGTTGGATTTTGTCGAGAAACGAAGAGAGCGGGCCTTGGTACATTTGGCCTCTTATTAGGAGCAGCTCATGAAGAACTACAATAAACATGTTCATTCACGAGAGTTTAGTGTTGGAGACCTGGTGCTACGAAAGGTGCTCGGCAGCACCAATGAGACGAATGAGGGTAAGTTGGGGGCCAATTGGGAAGGCCGGTATCAAGTAACTAAGACTGTGGGCATAGGGGCTTATCGGTTGGCGGACTTGGACGGGAACCCGATGCCAAGGCCTCGGAATGTCCACAATTTGAGGAAGTTCGTTGTTTAAAAGACTTCAATTTATCCTCTTTCTATTTTAGGATGCATACCGTGATTGTGTGGGAGTTATGAATATAATTCCCTTATTTTTTTTTATATATTTTGTAGTTGCAAGGGGTACGTGTAACGCCCCCTTGAGTTCCGAATTATGAATACAATTCTGCTTTGGCAATGGACTATGAATTTTTCAAAATTTTTGTTTTTTTTTTTCTCCACGGTTCTTTGTGTAAGTACGAATACGGAGCTAGAAACTCGTGTGCTCTTTCTCCCTTCGTATTGGAAAGCAGAGAATAGGCACATATACCCTGGCGCGTATGAACAAACGCAAATTTGTAAAGTATGAGAAACTTATGTGCATATGAATACATACACGAACTCTCTAAGTCCGAAACACTTAGGGGCGTATGAGTAAACGCAAGCATACGAAACACTTAGATACACAGTGCATATGAATACATGTACAGTTTTTACTAAGTATGAAACACTTAATTTTACTAAAAGTCACCATGTATTTGTGTTGACGATGGGGGTGGAATGTGGAGTGATGATGGAAGTGGTGGTGGTGGTGGTGGTTGTGATGGCGACAGAGTGATTGTGGTGGAGTAATGGTGGTAGTACTAGTGATGGTGGTGGTAGTGTAGTGATGATGGTGGAGCTAGCGGCGGGAGCAAAGTGTTTGTGGTAGTGATAGTGGTGGCGGTGGTGGCGATGGAGTGGTTACGATGGTGGTAGTGGCAGTCGTAGCAGCGGCGATGGCTAAGTGTTTGTGGTGGAGGTGGAGTACTGGTGTTGGTAGTGGGGCAGTAGTGGTGTAGTGATGGTAGTGGTGCACTGATAATGGTAATGGTGGCAGTAGTGGCGACGATAGTGGTGGCAGCGGAGTGTTTATGGTAACGGTGCTTCGTCGGAGATGGAGGGTTGGTTTAATGGTGGCTATTTGTTTTGGCGGCGGTAGTGCTTTTGGTTTCGGGTTGAGGGCGTTTAGGTTAGGGTTAAGGTTTGTTTTATTGTTATTTTTTTTATTTAGTTTTGCAGGTGTGGTTTGCTAGTAGTTTGGTGGGGCGGCACTCTGGTGTAGTGCATCTGGTAGCAGTTGGGGTGGTTTTGGTGGCAACAGGTAATGGCGATGGTGGGGCTTAGGAGTTGTGGTAATTGGACTAGTGGTGTTTTGCTGGTGAAGGGTGGTGTTGGTGGTTGTGGGTGGGTCGTGGTGGGGCGGCCTGTTGTGAGGTGGTCGGGCCGTTCTTCGAGGTAGCAACAGAGGCTTGTTTCCCTAGCTTCGGGGACGGTGGTGGTAGCAGCCCGTCTCACTCTAGGTGGCAGCGTTTGGTGGTGGGTAGGGTTTCTATTTAGGCTGGCCCATATTGTATATGGGTTGGTCTTCGGCTAGGCCTATGTTGTCTATGGGTTATGCCTTTTAGTTTTTGGGTTAGGGTTTCGGTGCTTTGGGCTTTATTGTTGTATTTGGGTTTTGGATTTTTTGCGGGCTTTATTGTTATATTTATATCTATTTAGACCCCTTTGGTAATCTAGGCTTGGCCCTTTGGGTACTCTGTTGGTTTTTTGCCAACTTGAGTTTTGCTTTGTAATCCTTTTTTCTTATCAATAAAATTTTGCTTCTCTATTCAAAAAAAAGGAGTGTTAGTTGTAATGGTAGTGGTGGTGGTGGTAGTAGTGATGGTAGCGGTGGCAATGATAGTGGTGGTCGTATGAAGGACTCATAAATTCAGTCAAAACTACTTAATTTTTATCAACAGTTTGGCCTACATTTTAAGATGCACTTAATCTTTCAATAATGTAAAATATAGTTGTTAAACCTACTTAATCACTTATTACTTAATTCATTCAGTTTTAAGTGTTGCATTTGGTTTATCAAACAACCCCTATATCCACCTAAAATGGTACAATTGAAAATCGAACACACAAAAACGAGAGAACCTAATATATGTGTGATTCGGATTTGAGCATACATTCACGATGGAAAATAAGAAATAAATTTTTCTACGTGCATAATAAGATTAACAATACTTAGGGTATGTTTGATTCGATGAAATGGAATTGACAATGAAATGGAATTGAGGTTGGGATGGAATTGGAGGAAATGAGATTGAAATATCCATTCTCATTCTTAAGTTTGGTGTGGCAATAACTAATCTTGGAGTGACACTAATAATTTTGGTGTGGCAATGAAATGAAATAGCAATTGCTTTGTTTTTTTTGTGAAATGACAATTCATTTATTAAGGTGAATAGTAATCCTATTTGAAATGATCATTCCATCATTTAATAGTGAACCAAATATGGGAATAAGTATATTATTGGCATGACCATTTCATTCCAACTTTGATTCCATCAAACCAAACATACCCTTAGGCTCAATGTGGAGGTCAGTGAGTCGACACGTGAACTACCTCTGGGTGACAAATGGCAGTACTTCAATATGGTGGAGAAACGTGTCACAATTGGGTGTCATGACAAATGAACCCTGTGACTGTCAAAGGTCGCGATACGAACAAATTTGTTTCGGATAAAGGAGTACGTTTACAGGAAGAGACGCGAAGCTCAACAAAGGACTGGCACCATCCCTGCCCCCGCCCTGACAAGGCCTATTATGCACATATGAAATATATACATTGGCTTAGACACTGAGATGCATGTCTGGTCCAGTCAAATGAGAGGACCCGAGGGCCTCTCAAGATAAATATATTTCAAGAACATATCAAATAACATTCAATCAATATGATTTTCGACAAGTTTGATTTTCTCGACATGGTCTAAAAATTAGTTGGATTTTGATTATCAAAGTGAACCCAAAGACGAGCTGAACAAGACCGTCTCTAATCCCACCCGGGGAGGATCCAATTTCTTAAGTAATTGTGAACTAAAGCAAAACACATAGCACCTCACATTCTATGTGTGCATTGATATTCAAACAAATGAACTCTCCAACCAACTAGGACTAACTCAGTTGGCTAAGACTATTTTGCATTTCACTAGAAGGTCGGGAGTTCGAGTCATACCAGCTGCATGCGTGTGGATGATTTTTTCCTATGTAGTTGTTGGAATTATTTCCCCCCCTAATGGGATTTATATTGGGGATATGATTTTGGCACTCCACTTTTAGCCAGTGGCACTCTACTTTTTATTTTGTAATCTAACACGATCAAAACACAAACTGGAGTGTCAGTGGCTAAAAGTTGAGTGCCAAAATCAATTTTGCTTTATAGTATTGGATTGGGTTGGATTTATAGTGATTGTAGTCCATTTGATGGACTTATATTTACCTTGTTGAGTTGTTGAGGTTGGTTATTTTGTAAACGAGACACACTTAATATAATGTCTCGTGATTTATACTTTGTAAGTCATGAATACATAATATAATAATATCTCTTGGGTCAATCAAAAAAAAGAGTCCTGTTACACACACAACAATCTGTGTACAGATTGTGCATAGATTTCGTTGTGGGTCCACCACGGGTCCTACACAAATCATCCGAGCCGTTCATTAAATGTAAAACATTTTTTCAAGGGTCCCCGTAAAAAATAAGCTCAATCCAATACCTATAGGTACTTCATCCAACCATCTAACTTTTCATTCAGATTTCCGAATAATGAAAAGTTATATGATTGGATTGAGCACCTATAGGTATCGGATTGAGATTATTTTTTACGGGAACCCTTGAAAAAATGTTTTACATTTAATAAACGGCTCGGATGATTTGTGTGGGATCCGTGATGGGTCCCATAATAAAATCTGTGTACAATCTGTGCACAAATTATATGTATGTGTAGACTTTCTGAAAAAAAAAAAAAAAAAACAGAAGAAAAACAATCAACTCCTCGGCTACCTGAAAAGGCGCAAGTTTTCTGTCAAGAAGGTTCTACTGGATCGAAATCCCACTGAACAATGTGATTGATGAATGACTTGACTTGTACACCTCGAAACAAAAGAATGGCTTGACTTGTAGACCAACTTCTTCTATTCGAACAATCTATCTATTCTAATATATAAAGAAATAACACTTTTTTGGTGTTTTCCTTTAATCATGTAATTTTTTTTTTCAAAAATGTCCTTAAAAAAAATCAACACAATACAAAACAGTTATCTATAAGGATATATTAGATATTTTAACACAAAAAAAAAAAAATCCAAAAACAGTTACTGAATTTCACCTTTAGTCTTTGTTTGCAATTGTCATTGCCTTTTATTATTTTACATTAATACTCATCATTCTTGCTGTTACATACATAGACAATCTCTTTGAATAACTATTTTTGCTTTGTCTGTCACAGAAGGATTTAATTAACAGATTAAAATTAGCAAAACAAAAGAAAAAAATCTAACCAGGGTGTGTTTTTTTATTTTTTACTGCTTTTGCTTTATCTATTCTAAAATATAATCGAAAAGTATCACTTTGGTGTCTCCTTCTCCCTTTTTTTTCCCACCTTCTCCCTTTTTAAAAAAAAATAATAATAATAAGTACTGGATTAGGCAGAATATTTGATACTCTGGAGTGCAAATTTTGATTATTAGGTTGATTGTTGCAAATTTAAAAAGAAAAAGCGACCAAGATGACGGAGGTTTACATAGTTGTCGTGAAAATTGGTGAAGAGGTGAGGCAAGATAAAATAGGCTGATGTGCTTAGGGTTTGGGGACTGGTTTGGGTGGGCCGGCCCAGGTTTGGGTCGGGATTGGGTGTTCCGGGCTTTTCGTTGTTTATTTTGGATTTGGGTGGGGCTTTATTGATATTTTCATTGTGGACCCTGTAGACCCTCGGGTGTTTTCGGGCTTTTGCCCTTGTAATGTTCATCCAACTTTCTTGTTGGATTCCCTTCCCTATTCCCCGTTTTTTAATAAATTTCATCTTTGCCGATCAAAAAAGAAGAAGATAAAATAGGCTGACTTGCACATATTTATCATGCTAATTTACTATATGCATGTTAACTTCATATGGGTTTGTATGAGTTGGGTTCTGTTTGTGGGTACCAAATACACTTAATTTACTTTCTAAATATTTCTTTATTTTTTTTGGAAGGACATAACATACTAGAGGCCGGGCACACGCGATGTGTGTGCAAGTTGAAATTTTTTGTCAAAATATGCACAATACCTTCCTGTTTTTTGGTTGATCGAATTTTCACAAATTTTTATCAAAATTCAACTTGCACAAGCGTCGCGTGTGCCTTGGCTTCTAGTATTAATTAAAGGATTGACAACAAACCTTAAGTCAATTCCATGATTCGAAAGGTTTTTGAGAGCTTAACGGTTTCCTCCAAAAAGTTTATTTATAGTTTAAGGACTTCAATGATTGTTTCCGCTAAATGAATTTTTAGTTAAGGTATGAGATGAAAATTCATGTTCCCTCCCCCCCCAATCGATAGCCTTTGTTATTATTGATTACTGCAATGTAGAAACATCAGAGATAGCCTCTCTACATACCCAGTTCGAAAAATTGTCTTCTCAAGTCGTCGATAACTTCAAAGAAAAGGCATATTTGGTTATAGTCTTAACCACCCTATTACATTCATGAGGAACAAAAATAAACGAAACAGAATTAAAAAAACTAAGTAAACGCATTATGTCTGTGATAATCACCGGCCGCCAAACTGGCACTTGAAGTTTTCACCTCTTGAAGCATTTGGACAACATTCTTTGCATGTTTAGTTCGTTTAGATAGAGAAAATAGAGAAAACTGGCCCTCTACCCTTCTTCTTTTTTTTTTTTGGGTACCAGTCGGCATTTTGATGCATTTTTAACCTATTAAATCATGTGCAAAGATTTTTATATTGCAAGATTTTTTTGTACCAGTCGGCATTTTGACACAATAGCTGTAAATGCACCGGGACAGTGGTATTTATTTGGACTTCAATCACCACATATATCATATGGGCTGTCTAATGTGGCAGATAGGTGGGTTTTATGTTTATTTTTCAGATTTGGTTTCGGATTTTTTTTGTGGTTTTAAACAGAAATGATCCTCATCATATAATCCAAACTTATTTACTTCTTCTATGTTTTTCTCAAAATCTTTTGACCATATATTTTGCTTATTTGGGACTTAATTAATATTTGTTTTTAATTGTCTCAGATTTTTTTTTTTTTACATATCGTACTTAAAGAAAACTTCCTCAAAATAATAAGCGAAATATATTAGCAGCTGACAATTTTGACTACGTACTCTCTTTCGGACAATCTTCAAACTTTTGGCATATTTGTTCGACAATCTTCAAACATTTGAAGTGTCACTGATGGGGGCAGTTGACATATTTGTTCGACAATTAAACTCCAACTTTTGACATTTATCCGTTTTAGTAGCGCAGTTATTGACATCACACACTATAATTAATAATATTGACTTTCGCTAAAAAAAAAAAAAAAAAGCTTTGACCCTATTGACGTTGTACCAGTGGGGACTGGGAACTCTTCTAACTTTTGCCATCGTCAGGTATGGTACTCTCTTCTCTATTTTTGATATAGGTCTTGCTGGGCTGACAATAAACACACTAAGAGACAAGAAAAATACGTATTTCTGTGCACTTTTTACATATTTTAATACACATTCACACACCTACTATCGTCAGCTCATTGGGCTGATTTTAGAATTTTCCTTTTGATAATCTAGGGTATCTCGGATATGTCTTACACATATATCAATTAATTTTGAGGGATCAATTTAATCGTCCACTAGTGGGAGGCTAACTAGGACCGGAGCAAAATCCCGTGTGGACGGGCCCTATAAGAGTAGATAGTACTTATAAAGTTTCGAACTTGAAACAAATGATGGAGCACTGAAGCAAACCTCTAAGCCTCACAACCAATCCCGTGGGGTCTCATTTCGTCCTTTTTTGTTCGTGTCTTTATAAAAGCTGTGCATTATTTAAAAAGAAAATTGTATTTTTTTTGAACATTTTTAAATTTTTTTATACATCAATTGAAAAGATATAATTGAGCTCTTTTAATTGGTGCACAAAACTTCAAAAGATGAACCACAAGAGTATACTCTTCTTTTTCCAAAAAAAATAGACTTGTTATAAAAAAGGGTCAAACATGTAGGGGATTAATAAGTGAAGCAATCATACAGACACCACTTTAAAACACAACAGTGTTTAGAGTTGTTGGATGCACCTGGATTCAAATACATCCAACAGTTCTGGACACATGTTTTAAAATTGTGTTCCTAGAATTAGAGATTTGTAACAATATAGGTGTTTTCCTTCCGACACTCACTCACGAAATAGTATTTTCTCCTAAACTCTCAAAAGTATTTTGAAGTATGCTTATGAATATATTTCAAAAAAACTATGAGCAGAGACAATTCGCAGAGAACCACGCAAAGACAAATGCGTTTGGCCCCATTTCGGGTCCCAAAATAATCTAGAAAAATATCCATAAATTTTTGAATATTATTTTATGGGGCCCTGTAAAAAATCAGCTTCAGTGGATATCGGTAAGTATTACTTTTTGATACGTAAGGGCGAACTGAGCAGTTTCGCCCCTACGAATCAAAAAATAATACTTACCGATATCTATTGGAGCTGATTTTTTACAGGGCCCCATAAAATAATATTCAAAAATTTATGAATATTTTTTTAGATTTTTTTGGGACCCAAAATGGGGCCAAACGTGTTTGTATCTGCGTGGTTCTCTGCAAATTGTCTCTGTTTGCAGAGCTCTTCAAGATACTGATCAAAAGTGTTCTGAATTTTCAAAAGGGGCAGAACGTAGTGAACATGGACGCCTATTTATAGGTCTTGAGGGATATGAAGGATAGCTATGGTTGTTTGACATCTTTTTGTCATTCAAAAAACTCATCGTCTCCAACTGATGCGTCAACTCTTTTCACATCGGTAGTCTATTTGGGTAGTAACTTGGGTTTAAATATTTTGGGTATTGGAGTTGGGCTCCAACAAGTCAGTTGGACTAGTAGTCAGTCTACACACGTGGTGTTAAAACGTCACTTTCATTTCATGTCAAAATTAATTTGTGAAGTTTCATATGAATTAATTGCCAATAAGAATTTGTCCTTTTTTGACGGTTTGATTTGAAAAATACACGGAGCCCGTTAATGGCATTGGATTTGACATCAAGGTTGGTTATGCGGTTCATTTTGATTACAGGAAACCATATACTATTGGGATAATATATATATATATATATATATAGTCATTTTCAAATGAAAAAGTTTTTATTTTAATTAAAATATTGATCTTTCTATTTCTTCCATTTTTCATTCGAATTTCGATGATCTAAGCCGCTCAATGTGTTCAGAACGTGATTTTAAGAGTAATCGCAAGGAATCAACAAAAAAAATGACCGGGAAGAGTTTCATCCGAACAGTTTTTATTTGAATCATTTGATAAAAAACAAACAAAAACTGCTCGGATGAAGCCTTTTCAGTCATTATTTTTTACCGATTTTTCGTAAGTACCCTTAAAATCACGTCATGAACACATTGAACGGCTTGGATCATCGAAATTCTATTAGAAATGGGAGATCCTTATTTTATTAAGTTAAGATGGTCCTTAAGAAAAGAAAAAATATATATATATATATATAGTTTCACCCATTTTGCACATTCAAATACATTTCTGTGTGGAAAATGGTATGGAACTAGAATGATTAATCCTTGTGTCCAATTAGTATAAGTCAATTCCCTTCACCGGATTTGACATATCAACTGTACCTTGGCATGAGAGATGAGAATTGTGGATTCTTCCACCAACTTCAACTATCGCCTAATATGAATCCTATCGAGTCGTTATTGTTGTAATCTGAACCGTTTATATTGTAAGATTCGCATAGTAGTATTTCTATGCAAAACATCAACTTGATTAGACATTGATAGGTGTATCAAATTTTGAACTTCCGTTTATAAAAAGAACGGTCTGATTCTGTATATATAATTATAAAGATAAACCGTCCATTTTACAAAACGGAATTCAATTTTTGATATACCTATCGATATTGATGCCCAATCAAGTTTATTTTTGTGTGGATACACTACTATGTGGGACCTACAAGGTGGACGGTTCGGATCAACAATAAACACATGGTATGACTCAAAAAGGCGGTGGTGGAAAACCCCAGTTTTCCACCACCGACGAAAAGAACTTAATCTCGAGTGAGTTATGGCTTAGGACAGGATTATTAATCCCGTGGGCGCCCTAGTATGAAAATTTTCGTACATGCAGAGAATTTAGGAAGGATCAAACCCATAAGTGTTAGGCTTTGAATACAAGTCAACCATCCCTTGTGTTAGAAAAACTATAGAAGTTCAAAGTAAAGGACATAGTATACAGGGCTCGATTGGATGCGGTATTAGGTTTGGAGGTATTATATAAGAAGGGGGGATTAGATAGTAGGGGGTATTGGTTAATAAGGGATGGCCCGCATTAATGTGATATTTATGGAGGGGGGATTAAATAGTGATTGGTTTGGATGGAGTATTAGAAAGGGGGGATAAAATAGTACGTGGTTTGGATATAGGATAAAAAGGGGGTATTAGGAAGGGTGGATAATGTAAAAAGCTGTCAAATGACTTTTTTACCCTTGTGCAGTCTCATACTTAATTATGTATTACGTTATATGTATAATTACAAATATAATTAATCTTTCAAACTTTAATCCATAATATATATTTTTACTAAAAAATGTAATAATTTAATAATATTATAAAATAAAAAGTCAGTTTTAATTTGATAAAAATCGTTTTTTGCAAATAAAAATTCTGTTTATTTTTTTTGTTGCAAAAATACATTGTTTGGTAGTTGAAAAAGTGTGCAACAATTTTGTTAGGTGAATTTGCATGTGGCCAACATATTTTTTTGGTGAAAATGTGCCTAACTAATATAATAAGAATTATATAAAATAAATAAAATATTTACATTTCGTTTTTAAGTGCTTTATTATATTTATGAGAAATATTTTTATACTTGACGAAATTTTAAAATGTTAAAATACGTACCAATTATTTGGATAAAATAAAATAAGTTTTCTATAAAATGTTTGAACTGGTTATTTGTTGAAAATGTTGAATAAAAATAGTTAATAATGTTTAAAGTACGAAATTTTTTCTTTTTTTTAAAATGTGTAATAGAACCGAAATTTTATGCATTTTTTAAAAAACCAAAATTTATAAAAATGAATGGGGAGTAGATGGTGGTTGGAAACATGTGGGTGTTAGTTGAATTCATGTGAGTAGTAGGTTCAACAAATTAATTATATCAAAGTTTCTATAAATAGCACTCATTTTCCATATCTCATCTCACATCTCATATTCATTTCCTAATTTCGTAAATTTATTTTGTTCATCATTTCAATGGCACGCCGGGCTTGGAGCGAGGAGGAGGAGGATGCATTGTTAACAAACCTTACGAGCCTTGTAGATCAGGGGGTTTGGCGAACCGACAACGGAGGGTTTCGCCCTTCCTACTTGGGAGTTCTTAAAAATGAGATGCGAGTTTCTTTCCCTCAAGCAGGTATAAACGAAATTCATATTGAAGGAAGGATCAAGAAATGGAAGAGTGATTATCGTATTCTAGACGCTATGCTTAGGCGTCCTGGGTTCGGGTGGAATCCAAATGAAAACAAGCTAGTGGTGGCAAATGAAATTTGGAATGAATTTGTCCAAGTAAGTACTTTTCAATGTTTTTTCAATTTTGTATAAAGTATTGGTCTGTAAATTTTGTTAATGTTTTCCTAACTTTTATATGTAGGATCAACGACATCTGAGACATTTACGGGACAGGCAATTTCCCCATTTTAATCGATGGGCCTATTGCTTTGTTTCCGAGGAGAACTAGAAGTTCGAAGTTTAAGGCGGCCATTGGAAGAATAAATTGAAGTTATGATAATAAATGTGTTGACGAATAAATCAATGGGCTTCCTAATATGTTTTATGTATGGATGTGAGAGGGTGTACTTCTGTTGGGGCTCTGTATTGTACTATTGTTTTGAAGTGAAATTTTGAACCATCAAATAATTTATATCTTTCATACGTTAGTTATGAGAACAAAATATCCAAAAAACAATATGCCAACGTGATTGATGAAATAAAACATACAACTTACGAAATTTTTACAACTTATACAGTGTTCCCAACCTAATTTGTCCAAATTCTTGAAATAAAACTTACAACTTTACTCCGAATTGAACAGATGTGCCAATAAAATACAACTTACGAAACCTAACAAAAATATTACAACAAAGTATGTTGTTAGACTAGGTTGGTATTGAACTTCCAAAGCACTTGTGGATGTCGAAGCACCGTCATTTGATTGATGTTTGGTTCGGGCCAACTCCATGTCTTGAATTAGCCGGTATCTTTCCTCATGAAAATGCTAACAATGCTTCTTCCGCTTCATCTTGTACCTTTTCTTCAAGTTTCCCGCGTATCCATTGACTTGTAGTTCCGCGGTCGTCCAACTTGTATATATACCCGGTTTACGGCCAATGAAAACCACCCAAAACTTATCTTTGTCTTGACTTCTCATTGCAAATCTAGTTGGATACAACAATAACTATATTTATTGTCAAACAATATGTAGAGTATGCTTACAAATAAATATGGCTCAGATATATTCGACCGGCATTGTGCACTACTTGGCTACAAATTATGTTGCCGAACGGTGATTGAACTGTTGGCCCTCATAACTTGTCTCGCCAAGATAAGTGACTCACCTCAAATTGTCTCGTTTTATATCATCATGGCCAACATATAAGTTACAAATTGACAACAAAACAGCCTAAAAACAGCATCTGGTATTGAAAAATACATTGTTTGAGTTCACAAACTGCAGGTTTTCATGCACTGTCCAAAAACTACAGTGTCCCAAAAATGCTACTGCAGGAACCACAACTGGAACACAGGCAGCCACATGCTGCAGCAGCAAGAGTTTGGACACAGCAAACAACCACAAAAAACTGTAGAAACAGCCAGCAGTCAAAGGCTCGTTTAGATGCTTCACTGTGAATAGGTGGGTCAGAAAAGTTTCGTCATAGCCATATGTTAAAAACCAGCCCACGAAAACAATGCAGAACAGAAACCTGAAAACTGGATTGGCATGCTCAACACTTAAACACAACATCCCACACTCCATACTGGCCAGCATTACCTATGCCAAAGCATGACAATACACAGGCCCCACATTCACACACCAGCAGTCTCAAAATCAGTCTAAAAAACAGCTGACATACCAAAAATAACAGTCTCAAATACCAAAACAGAAACTGAACAGAAACTCAACTACAGAATACAGTACCCAGACACACCATACAGAAACATAACTGGAGAACCAGATCCTATGAAGCACGGATACTCCAAAACTAGTCACGTACGAGTATCGGATACGCGAGGGATACGGATACACGTCTGATAAGCACCCGAGAATGTAATGTAGGGTGCGCTAGTATCTAGTTTTAGTCAAATTTAATTACTTTTTAGTTATTATTAACGTGTTTGCTCGTATAGTGCTTTGGTTATGTTTTGTAGATAAATCGCCAAATAAAGGAATCTTTGAGGCCTAAGGCATGTCAAGGTGGAAACAGCCCGAGCAGAAGTTGTTTCGCCCGAGCAGAAGTTGTTTCGCCCGAGCAGAAGTTGTTTCGCCCGAGCAGAAGTTGTTTCGCCTGAGCAGAACCAGAGATGCCCAAGGCAGAAGCTGATTCGCCCGAGCAAAACAAGACTCGCCCGAGCAAAACAATACAGCCAAGGCAGAGGCAGGCAGCCAAGCGCCGAGTTAATGACCTCGGCATCGATGGGGTGCTTATCAGCGCCCGATACGGCCCGATACGTATCGGATACGGCAAATAAGTATCCTGCATTTAAATTAAATATTTTTTATTTCGGATACGTTTCGGATACGCGAGGGATACGTGGGGGATACGGCAGGATACGTTTAGGATACGGCGGGGGTTAAAATGAAATTTTTAAAAGAATCATAGAATGTTCAATGTTCCGTATCGTGTCGTATCCGTATCCCGTATCCATGCTTCATAGACCAGATCAGAACCTCAACAGAACATTCAGCTCCTGAAGTGGACAGATCAGAAATCGTAGTGGGCTCAGAAAATTAGTACGAAACGCACGAGGGTACGCATGGCTGCAACCAAAGTTGCCCCGCCAAGGCACTACCTTCATTTATATTGTAATTTTTCATCATTGCCCTATTCAGAACCACTTAGAATATAGAACAGCTAATTCGACACAGCAGATACAGCTTGCTTAAAACTGGACAGAGCAGAAAATTGAACACACACACACACACACACTCTTTGCCGCACACATTGCACCTGACACAAACACACACTACACCCCCTCCAAACTGCAGTACCAGAACTTAACCAAACTGCAGAAGCAAAACAGAACAAAACTTCAGAACTACACCAGTACATATATAATGTCAACTGCAGAAACCATTCAACTCCTCAAGTGGACAAATCAGAAATCGTAGTAGGCTCAGGAAGCATGAGACCATAGCCTTCTCTTATGTCATTTGGCTCAGAACTTATTCATCATAGCCATTTAGTTTACAACCTCATGCCAAAACTGCAAACAGAAACAGTCTAGCAAACAGAAACAAAACCCTTGCCAAAACTGTAACCTTTAGGGCCTGTTTGGAAGCAGAATTGTGAAGGGGGATTATGATATCCCCCCTCCTACATGACTAAGTAACCTGCAAAAACAGCCCACAAACTGCCCATTGAACTAGCAACACAGTTGCCCACAGAACTGAAATCAACTGCACAGAAAAGTGGAAGGAACAGGTCACAAAACAACTTTTCATCATAACCACCAACAGAAATTAACATAAAACCACAGCAAACACGTATTGGACACGGGGACACGGCGGGGACACGCCCAAATACGTATTGGACATGCGATGTGGCGTATCCAATAATAATTATTTGTTTTTATAGGGGACACGTGGGGGACACGTTGAGGACACTGCAATTTGGACACACAATTGGACACAGCTGAAAACTGGGGTGATAGGGCTCAGATCATGTATTTTTATTCACAAGGGTATGCATGGCTGCAACAAAAAGTTGCCCCGCCAAAGCACTACATTCATTTACATTCTAATTTTGTCATCATTGCCCTATTAGGGGTACCAAAACTGCACAAAATTGCTTCCCACAGTTGAGAACAGAAAGAATATGGCCAAAACATAACCTGCTATAAAACAGAACCTCCCACACAGACAGAGACCAAACTGAACCATTGCAATTGCCACACACAGAGACCATAAATGCACCTGCTACACATAAATGCACCTGCTACACACACACACAATCCCCCTGCACCTGCTACACACACACACACACACATTGCACCTGCTACACACACACACAACATCCCCTCCCATACTGCATAACCTGAACTTAACAATACAGCAGAACCGGAACCAGAACCAGAACCAGAACCAAAACAGAACATAACTAAACTAAACCAGAACAGAACATAATGTGAAGTGCAGAAACCTTTCAACTCGTCAAGTGGACAGATCAGAAATCGTAATGGGCTCAGTAAATTATTACGAAACGCAAGAGGGTACGCATGGCTGCAACCAAAAGTTGCCCCGCCATGCCACAACCTTCAGTTATATTGTCATTTTTTCATCATTGCCCTATTAAGAACCACTTACAATAGAAGAACAAACTGGAAGACAACACAGATACAGCTTGCTTAAAACTGGACAGAGCAGAAAACTGGACACACACACACTCTCTCTCTGCACATGCTACACACACACACACATTGCACCTGCTACACACACACACACACACACACACAACACCCCCTCCCATACTGCAGAACCTCAACATAAGAAATAGCTGCACCAGAACAGAACAAAACTGCAGTATCCAAAAACTACAAAACTGCATGCCATTCTGATGACAGGAAAGAGCAGTACTAATGTCCAGCCTTCAAAACTGCAGAATTAAGCTATAACAATCCATATACAACAAGCAACAAACCAGAAAGTGCAGAACATTAAACTGCAGAACATCAAACTGCTGTAAACAGAAAACAGCCCAGATTCAATTGTGATATCCCCCTTCTAGTCCGTGGGCCTGGCTATATGGCGTCGTTTGGGAAGTCAGTAACAGGTGGCTCAGCAAAATTTCGTCATAGCCATTTACTTATCAGGATTGATTCAGAGGCACATAGAAGTATCATCATAGGCCAAATGACCCAGTTCTATGCCATTACAAACACCACTGCAGAAACCAAAAGAAACTGAACAGAACATAGACACCAAACACGTATTGGACATGGGGACATGCCCAAATACGTATTCGACACGCTACGTGGTATTTTAATTCATAATAATTATTTATTTATAGGGGACACATGGGGGACACGCCGAGGACACTGCATTTTGGAGACAGCATTGGACAAAGCTGAAAACTGGACTGGTAGGGCTCAGATCATGTATTTTTATTCACAAGGGTATGCATGACTGCAACAAAAAGTTGCCCCGCCAAGGCACTACATTAATTTAAATTCTAATTTTGTCATCATTGCCCTATTAGGGGTACCAAAACTGCACAAAATTGCTTCCCACAGTTGAGAACAGAAACAATATGGCCAAAACTGAACCTGCTACAGAACAGAAACCAACAGCTAAACACTGAACAGAACCATCACATTTTCGTACACCTCATGTTCTATGCAATTACAATAAGCACTATAGAAACCAACAGTTCAAAATTCCTTCATTGCCATTTACTTAACTGCATTGATTCATGCACTGCATTGGAGTTATGACAGGGCTCAGATCATATATTTGTTATCACAAGGGTAGTCATGGCTGCAACATTTGTTACCCCGCCAATGTTTCTACGTTAATCACAACTAATGTATTTTGTCATCATTGCCCTATTAATGGATTGATTCATCATTGCCATGGATCATCAGTTTAGGTAGGATTTTTATGACAGTTGAACTGCACCTAATCACACAGACACACACACTCTGCACATGCTCCACAAAGCTACCAGTAAGTGGACAGAGGCTCAGAAAAATTTCATCATAGCCTTCAATGGGCTCCGACAATATAATTCCATCATTAGGGAACTCAATGGCTGCAACTACCGTTACCCCGCCACGGTATCTACCTTAAATAAGAATTAATCGCTTCATCATTGCCCTAGTAAGACTCACTTTAGTTGCAAACAACCTGTCATGCAAACAAACTTCATATTACAATCCCCAAATATTAACAAAATGTATGCATCAAATGTACAAAATTGCCAAGTTTAAGATCAAAGTGCATTAGTTCATATATATACTTCATAATACATTCCCAAATATTAGCAAAAACTATGCATCCACATGTACCATATTACATTACAAAAGGCAGCAAATGTTCATTAGGGATTAACAAAAGGCTTCCTAATTATGCCACTACAAAAAAAGTGGGTAAAGTACCATTCTTGCTTATAATGGTACTTTAGCCACTTCAAAAAGGCATTCATTCCTCAATGCCACTAGATGGGACCATACACTTCACCGGCAAGGATGGCCTCCACAAAAGCTTGCCTCTCCTCGGGCTTAGTCCCATAGAAGTCATCCACCCTCTCTTCCGCTTGCACGATTACTGCACTTAGCTTGAACTTCTCTGTCAAGGTGATATCAAGCTTCGATAACTCATCTTTCACCATCGTGCGTCGGGCGGATAACTCTTTGTCATAGCCAAACGAATTGGCCATCTTCTCCATATAGGTACTACTTGACTTGAAGAAATTGTCCATGCTCGCATGGATGGACAACTCTGCATCACCCATTCTTGTCCTCTTTCTCTTGTTTGGGACTCCAGCATTGGCCGCCGGCATTGACCCATGGGGAGTGGACGTGGGGAGTGACGAATGAGGTGTGGGAGTTACGGGAGTTGTAGGAGTTACGGGAGTTGTAGGAGTATTGGGGAGATGTTGATCGTAGTTATCGAATAGGGCATCGTAAAAGTCAGTAGAGTTGTGTGGCTCCACACTTTCATTGGGAATATCCGGCCGCGCCATTTCGTCATAATCTTCGGCGGCTGCCCCCGTAGCCCTATCCTTGCCAAATATGGTTTGCCAATCTTCAAAGTACGGGAAAGACTTCCCATACAAGCCTTGGGCCTTTTTAGGATAGGCCTACACAACCATTTAAAAATTTACTACGAATTCTCATGCCTTAATATTCAATTTAAAGCATTGGAATTCAAGATGGGGACTTACCTTTTCATACGCATCCCATACAACTTGGTCCACGTCGATGCGTTTGTTGACCGCATCCCACCCGTAACCACTTAGGTTTGTAATGTCTACAATTCTAGCCCATACGCATTTCCAATACCTCACCTTAGAGTCAATGTGGGGGTTTGCTTTAAGGTTGCAACCCGGGAGCACTTTCTCTAACTCCTTCTCCAAATGGGTGAAGTAACCCGTTTTGAAGCCATTATCGGCCTTCCACTTCTGTGCTGCTTCATTGAGCATGCACTTCATTAGTGCATCCTCCTCCCTTTTCCTCCAAGTCCTACGTTTTTGCTTTGTAGGCCTTTCCACTTCCACTACTTCCACATCGTTAGTAGCCATAGCTACAAATGCATTTAAAAGTGGCCAACAATTGTAATAGTACGACCTTAAACATTACGTTATGAAAAATACCGGCAAATTCAATAGTACGTTACAAGTTGTTCACAAATATAAGTTTCGAACAAGTTCGAATTATTAGAATTACAATGTTGTACACCACAAAACGAAAATATAATCAAGGAAGGATGCCCTCCACTTGTCCCCCACCATTGGCTAACCAATGGTTATACATGGCCGCCGCTAGAGCATCCCTCCCCGCAGTCCACTCATTGGAACTCTCAACGTTAACAATGTTATCATCAACAGGGACATCGTTCACATGTGCTTGTTCCCACGCAGTGTACTCGTGTTCAATGGGATCGTTCGGCATCTCTCTCTTAATTAGGTTATGAAGCAGACAACATGCTGACACGATACGACATTGAGTCCTTATAGGGTAATACGAGGGAGATCTCAAAATTGCAAACCGCATCTTGAGAACCCCGAAGCTTCTCTCAATGACATTCCTAGCGGCAGAATGTTTCATGTTGAAGAACTCCTCTTTGCTTATTGGCATGTGACCTTGCCTCCAAATGTTAATGTGATATCGCTGTCCACGGTATGGTGCTAAAAAACCGTTGCCATTGGTGTAGCCGGCATCAACAAGGTAATATTGTCCTGTAACGAATGGAAGACAACACATTGATGGGTGGATAACTTTAATGGAGTCAAAGTAAACTACAACTTAGGATATGAAACATACCACGGGGAACTCTAAGACCGTGGGGTCTTTCCATGGCATTTCCAAGGATTCTAGAGTCTGTGGCCGATCCTTCCCAACCAGACAATACATAGACAAATTTAAGGTCCCGGGTACAAACACCTAAGACATTAGTAGCAATATCACCCTTCCTCGACCTATATCGTGGCCTATCCGCGGCCGGGGGATTTACTGGCACGTACGTCCCATCCAAGGCCCCAAGACAATTCTAACAAAAGTGGACAAGAGTATTAACGTAAGTGAATATGTGGAAGTAAAAGAGGAAAGCTTGACAATGGATGACATATGAACAATTCAAAAGGACTATACCTGAAACCAATTCCACCTATTGTCTTCGTAGTTAGCAGGTACAGGGTTGGGCGTCTCTAGGAGCATTCGGTGAAGGCGCAAGACAGCTTGGAGTACAGCATTGAAATGCCTACTTATTGTCTCAGTAGACCTATAGAATTCAAATTTTGTACGCCTCTGCTTCGTATGGTGACCGAGGACCCACAAGAATATTGCTACCCTCTCCTCGAGACATACGTTGCGTGAGTCGGTTAACCCAACACCTCGGACTAAACAACACAATCTCATAAAAGTTTGTCTATTCACCCTCAACTGTTCATGGCAGTCCGCGTCACTACCCCTTACAAGCCTATTGATGTTGTTTACGTGCGTCTGGTAAAAGTCTGGATTTGGAGACAACTCCGGACGACGAGGGCGAAACGTGGACGTGATGAACAAGTACAAACGAAAAACACCAATGACAGCGTTCATAAAGGCCTGTAATGCCATCAATCCCTCTTGCTCTTCTCTTTTCCTTTTTTGTTTCCTATTTAATCTTGCCATTCTACAAAAACCTTACAAGATTTAGGGTTTTTTATGAAAACCTAATCTTTAAATCTTAACTAACAATGATGAACCCTAACTATTCATAAAAAATCAAATCCATATCATTAGGGTTTGGGTTTTTAGGTAAGGTTTCATATTATTCACCAATAATGAACACAATTCAATGGATATATACACATATACAAATTCCAAACTCATACTCATCTACTTACTTTGTTTTAATTTAAACTTCATACTCATCATATGTTTTATCGTACCTATTTACCATTATCCTACACCAGACCTCTTTTGCCATATTTTAGATGACATAAAAATCATCAAACTGTGTTCTCCAACCCAACTTTATGGGTTACGACATATTATTCACCAACAAAACAATCCACAACAACAAATCCATGGATTTTCGTCCATAGAACCCACAAAACCACAAAACCAAAACGAACACTTAATCAATTAAGAGATTGGTGGGTATTTATAATATTGTAGTGTTGTGCAATTCATTCCATATAAGAAAAATATACAGCAATAATTTTTATATATCCTTGTGGTGGGAGAACATGCATCGAAGGAGCTACACACCTATCATAATTTATTATTTTCCTTTCTTGCCTTTGTCTAGAAGAAGGAATCAATATAATGTGAAGCCACGACTTTGAAATACCCAAATTCGCCATATTCTTTTTTTCAGTCATATTTAAGAATAGTCAGAAAGTGTTGGTGGATTTACTAATTTCTCTTTCATAATATATATTGTAATTCCACAAAATCCGTCGGACACAAATATAAATGTTCATATACAATCCAGAGCCATTTGACTTGTGCGAGTCCAACGTAAATCGTTTAAGATACATACATAAATCGAATACTTCAATCTGGGCATATTTATAGCCGTATATATCATTTTTAACTTTTCAATACTTTTTAACATGTCTATAAACAAGCAAATGTAAAAACAAATTTATGAACACACAATATCACGCCCATAGCTTCGGACCATCCTACATCGGACAGCTTCGAACAGTTCAAACCCACATAACCCACAAACCAAATCGAACCCAAACTCTGCCGGAATAAAAAATGGCCACCAAATCGAACCTAAAAAACAACAGAACCAGTTCAAAATAGAAGACTCCTGTTCATACCTGAGTGAATCCAACTGAAATCGACCAAAGCACCAAATCGCCACAAAACTCTTCCAGCCTTTCTTCTCGTTCCAACAACCACAGACCAAGAAGAGTAGAGACAGAGAAATGGTACCTGGAGTCCACACCCACAAAACCCACAGATCAAATCGAACAAATACACTGCTGGAATGATAAATCAACACAAAATCGAACACAGAAATGCACAAAAACAGTAACAAATCGAAGAATGTTGTTCATACCTGGAGTGAATCGAACTAAATCGACCAAAAGCACCAAATCGCCAGAAACCTCTTCGAGGCCTTTTCTTTTTTCGAACAAGAAGAGACCGACAAGAGTGCGGCAGAAATGATGCGTGGGGATGGGTAAGGGGGATTAGAAGGGGTAAGATGGTCCGAATGATGGGGGGATTAGGGCGGATTCGAGATGGCTTGCTCAAACCCTAGCTATCTCCAAGCCCCCCTCAGGCTGTATTGGGAGGGATTACCGAAGGACTGTGTAAAGATATCCACCCTGGTATTCAGTTTCCCAAACCACGCCATAAACGTGGCCCCACGTATTAGGAGGGGGGATATCATAATCCCCCTTCACAATTCTGCTTCCAAACAGGCCGACATATTGATATATTGTGGTGGTTTGGTTGCACTTTATCAGACAAATAATTAAATTTTCTTCTTTATCACTTCTTTCCACGGACAGGATTAATAGTGTCATTTTTATTTTATTTTATAACATTTTCTTTTGTTGATGATGGGACTACAACAAACAAACAAAGAAAAAGCGTTTTCTTCTTTTCATATCAATTTATCAAGATGTTCGAATTATTTTATGCGTACATTAACAAATCTCCGAGGGACCAATCACAAATAAAAAGTGTTCTAAAATTCATTTAGTTTAAATTCCTGAATCCCGAGATTAATTAGCTTGACAGCTAGATCTTGATCACCTTTTCACTCTACCTTGCACGTACATCCCCTCTAGTAGAACTATGTTCTGGCCTTGTAATTGGACGTGGAATCAATCCACACAGATGAGACACAATTTTCAACTTTATTAAGTCTCTCTTATAACCACGAGAACCATTGAACTTAACCCTTTGCAAAATGAATGTGGGCAATAAAACTCACCAACTCTAAAGAAGAGTCATTGATTGAAATTCACAAAAGGCAAAATAATTCACAGATAAACATTTTCACACGAAGAAATTATCCAGAGTGATGACATGATTGGAAAGTTATTAACATAATTAACCAACTAGTGGAAAATTCCAAGGGGTAGGTCGAGTAGCTGTTAGTAATTTAATTTAATTAACGGGTATCTGTAATCTTAACGTAGGGAGATTAATAAGTATTTAATATCATGGAGCTCGTAATATAATTGAGATAAGGACGGGAGTGCAATTATAATTCTGTAGTTTGGTGAATTATAATTAGTGAAATAAGAAATAGAATCTTAGTGGATTAGGTTTTCTTATTTACACTGGGAGCCCAGACTTATTACTCTTTAGGTTCCTATCGTAACCCTATATATACACGTTATGTTCTCTAGGTCAGTTGGAGGTTTTTCCATTATTCAGTAAATAGAGGCAGGCTTAGAGAAAGCAAACAGATCACGAAAGAATCCACACTTGGTTCGTGTTCTAGACGTGGAGGGAAAACGATAGAAGATCGTAAGGTACGGTCGAGCAATATTCGTGATTTATAGCAAGGCGTGCTATAACAAGTTCAACCAGCGTTCGTGTCGCAGGGAGTTGAGGTAAAACCCTAATTCCGCTTTATAGGGTTTAACAATTTTTTGTTGTCTAATCTGTACGTGTCATTAGTGGGTCTTGGGGATTCGGTTTCTCAACAGTGGTATCAGAGCATGCTGTAATCACGCGTATGGATTAAACAGGCCATGTTGTCCATAGGTTATAGAGAGTAGAACGTAGAACTGTGCTAACTATTGTTTTGCAACGTTCTTACCCAGCTATTACGGTCACATGATTTTTGTTGATTTTATGTGATTGGATCCCACGATAATTTTTTCGTGGTTATTGTTATTTATTGGGTACCACGATTATTTTTCGTGGTTGTAATAATTAACGTAGCATGTGTTATTTATTGGGTGCCATGATTATTTTTCGTGGTTGTAATAATTAACGTAGCATGTGAACTCCAATGGGGGCATAAGATCAATATTTGTATGTTTCTTCGATTGTAATAGCATTCGACAGTTATTCAGAGATCGAAGATGGTAGATACAAAAGATACAAGTTGTTTGGCTCGCAACAGATTTTTTTCAAATTCGTAGGGTCTGATTGCAGGGCTATTTCGACCCAGTAAACATTGGAATTAGAAAATTCGTTCTTCACGAAAATTGTAGAGAATTGAATTTCGAATCCAACCCAATTTGAATCACTTCAATTGGAGGTCAGATGAAGAAGATATGGCCAAAATACTGAAGGCTGTGTAGTTTACGCAGAAATATGTTAAATCCGAAATTTCTTGCCTAAGCACGGTTGGATTTTGGTTTCCTTAATTGATTCAAACTATCTAAGTCTTCTACACAAGTATAGCCGAAGGATTTCAAGTTTGGAAGGACTCCTTATTGCTTAAGGATTTCATATTTGAAAGGATTTCTTGTTGCTCAAGGATTGCATCTTTGACCATAATAGTTGGGATGCATATTTTATTATGTTTCCTTATTTATATTTATGCATGTTTCCATGAGTGTTTGCTTATGTGATAGTTTACCATATTGGGACATGATAATATATGGCCTTTAACCTAGATAACGTTTTTTACAAACTCAAAAAATTTTGACAACCCTCACAATTTTTTTTTTAAATAACTAAGTGGGAGAGGGAGTTTATTTTTATAAATCCCACAGTCTCCATTACTAGTATGTAGATGATGTAATTAATTTTGTGTGATGGTTTTAGAACCTTCCCCCCATCGGGCAAAATTAATTATGGCCTCATCGGTACAGACTTTCTTAAAGGATAGGTCTATGATAATTGTTGTGTGAATTACTTCACCATCTGAGGTAATTCATAACGGAACAATGGGTCATGGGGCTAGGTAATGGTATACACTTAGCTATAAATAATAGTATCCTCATCATCTGAGTCACTATTATTATTTATAGGACCGAAGCTATATTGACTATTTAATTTTGTTTGGCACGGTATAGTGTTTGGATAGTAAAATTGAAAGGTTGTGCCTATCTACACGAATGATAAAGAGTAGAGACTTCCCATCGAGGCATGCTCTTCACGGTGTGTAGGGTTGCCAATGTTTTTCTTTTAACATGTGGTAGAGGGAACCAATATTAAAATGAAATTCAAAATTTTTATTGCCCTTCATAATTGATTGTTATGTTATTTGATTCTCAGATTCAAAAATGGGCTCTTTCAATCCATTTGCCATTATTCTCAAAAAAAAATAAACTTACTGGACCAAACTATGTTGACTGGAAAAGAAACTTGAATATTGTGTTAACTGCTAAGGGCCGCAAATGTGTGCTATCTATGGCGTGCCCTCTTATACCTAAAGAAAATGCCACAGAACAGGAAGCAAAGTCTCATAAAGATTGGGTTAAGGCTAATGAGATGGCGCGGTGTTATATTTTCGCTTCTATGTTGAATATATTGCAACATCAGCATCAAGCTATGGAAACTGCTTCTGATATGATGCTGAACCTCAAAGAAATGTTTGGGGATCAGAATCGGACAGCAAGGCTAGTTGCTATGAAAGAATTAGTGAGCATCATCCATGTTGAAGGGACCCCGATTAGGGATCATGTTATGAAGATGATAGCTCTTCTTAATGAACTAGAGATCCTTGGAGCTGAAATTGATAGGAAAACCTAGATCGATTTCGTTCTTAACTCATCGCAGTCTGAGAGTTTTAAGCAGTTTCGCCTGACTTATTCTATGAACAAAATGCATTTATCTTTGGCAGAACTTCTTAAGGAACTCTAAGCAGCTGAGGGTCTTTTGGTTAGGAAGAAACCACCATCAGTGT
This sequence comes from Rhododendron vialii, assembly GCF_030253575.1. NCBI lineage: Eukaryota > Viridiplantae > Streptophyta > Magnoliopsida > Ericales > Ericaceae > Rhododendron > Rhododendron vialii. The sequence continues at coordinate 30,495,898 of NC_080566.1, read as the reverse complement.
TAGTGGCAGAGAAGGCTTCTACTTTTAAGCCGAAAGGCAAGAAGAAGCAAAACAAGTCTCAGAAAAAGATTGTGGAGGCAATTCATGCGCCTTAAGGTGGAGTGAAAAAGCCTGCGGGTAAGTGTTTTCACTGCAAGCAAAAAGGACACTGGAAGAAGGAATGTCCAGCTTTTCTCAATAAAGTGAACAAACAAGGTAAATCTTTTTCACTAGTTGTTGAATCATGTCTAGCGGTGTTATCTACCAGTACCTGGTGGGTAGATACGGGAGCCACTAATCATGTTTGCAATTCAATGCAAGGGTTCCAGGAAACCAAAAGACTCAGTGATAGGGAGATTTATCTACATATGGGTGCTACGAGAGTGGTAGCAGTTGCAGTAGGAAATGTTTTTTTAAATTTTAGTAGCAATAGGAGTTTAATTTTGAGAGATTGTCTTTATGTTCCTACTATTAGAAGAAACTTGGCTTCAGTTTCTAAGTTAATAAGGATGGATATTTAGTTTATTTTAGTGTCTCTGTGATTATTAAGTTAAATAAACATTTTATCTGTTCTGGTTCATTGGTGGATGATCTCTACATTATTAATCCTATATTTCCTACAGTGCAACTGCATGAATTGAATAACACTAATGATTTACCATGTAAGAGAAAAAAGCCTTCTAAATTGAACCAAACGTATCTTTGGCGCTTACGTCTTAGTCATATTAATCTGAATAGGATTTCTAGACTGGTTAGAGATGGACCTTTAGGTTCATTAGAAGTTAAGGAACTTCCAGTCTGTGAATCCTGTTTGAAAGGTAAGATGACCAAAAGGCCTTTTTCAGCAAAAGGATATAGAGTCAAAGAGCCGTTGGAATTAGTTCACTATGGTTTATGTGGGCCTATGAATGTCCAAGTTGGAGGTAGTTTTGAGTACTTTGTCACTTTTATTGACGATTACTCAAGGCATGGATACATTTATTTGATGCACCGTAAGTCCGAATGCTTTGAGAAATTCAGGGAGTATAGGGCGGAAACGGAAAAGCGTTTGGGTAAATGTCTCAAGACACTACGATCTGATCGTGGTGATGAATTCCTTTTAGGAGAGTTTAGGGACTATTTGTCAGCTGAAGGGATTCCATCCCAGTTGTCAGCTCCAGGTATGCCACAACAAAATGGTATAGCAGAGAGGAGGAATAAGACTCTTATGGATATGGTAAGATCAATGATAAGTTATTCAGATTTACCAATTTCGTTTTAGGGACATGCACTAGAAACAGCAGCGTATATTCTTAACTTGGTACCATCTAAGTCAGTACCATCTGCACCCACAGAACTATGGACTGGGCGCAAACCTAGTCTACAGTATGTTCAGGTTTGGGGTAGTCCAGCACATGTGCTGAATGGGAACACAGATAAATTAGAATCGAGAATAGAAGTTTGCTTGTTTGTAGGGTACCCTAGAGGAATGAGAGGTGGTTTGTTTTATAGTCCTATGGATAAGAAGGTCATTGTTAGCACTAATAATCGGCTCTTAGAAGAGTGGTCTATATGATAGACCACAAACCCAGAAGTAAAATTGTTCTAGAGGAATTGAGAGGAGAGAAACCAGCACAAACTTCTTTACCACCAATAGTGTAGGAGAAAATGCCACAAGAGACATTTGTAGAGGCACCTATTGACACACCGGTACCTCGTCGGAGTGGGAGGGTTACTGTTCCACCCAGTCGGTATACGTTGTTGGGAGAGTCTTTTGAAATGATTCCTGATGATCAACATGCTGAACCCTATAACTACAATAAGGCACTTCAAGATAAAGATGTGGAACTTTGGCAAAAGGCTATGAAATCAGGGATGGAGTCTATGTACTCTAATCAGGTCTGGGATCTTGTAGAACCACCTGAAGGGATTAAACCCATTGGATGCAAGTGGATCTATAAGAAGAAGAAAGGGGCGGATGGGAAGGTGCATACCTTCAAAGCTAGGCTTGTCGCGAAAAGGTATACTCAGAAAGAAGGGGTCGACTATGAGGAAACTTTTTCGCTAGTAGCCATACTTAAGTCCATCCGGATTCTCTTATCCATTGCGGCTCATCTTGATTACGAGATTTGACAAATGGATGTAAAGACCGCGTTCTTTAATAGAAATCTGGATGAGTGTATCTATATGGTGCAACCTGATGGATTCATAGCAAAAGGTCAACAGCACATTTGTGCAAGCTCAAGAAGTCTATTTATGGGCTTAAGCAAGCATCTAGATCTTGGAATATTCGTTTTGATCAAGCAATCAAGTCTTTTGGTTTTGATCAATGTCTGGATGAGTCATGTGTGTATAAGAAGCGCAACGGAAAAGTTGTGGTGTTTCTAGTACTATATGTCGATGATATCCTCCTCATCGGAAACGATGTGGGAGTGCTATCTTCAGTGAAAGTGTGGTTATCTGGCTAATTCGAAATGAAGGACTTGAGAGAAGCTGGTCACATCCTAGGGATTAAACTTATACGAGATCGCAAGAATAGGATGTTGGGCTTATCACAAGCTACTTATATCGATGTCATTCTAGCCCGTTTTAGCATGCAAAATTCCAAGAAAGGGTTTCTCCCTTTTAGACATGGAATCAACCTATCCAAGGATCAGTGTCCGAAAACACCTGAAGAGGTGAAGAAAATGAAGGCAGTTCCTTATGCCTCGGCAGTAGGAAGCCTTATATATGCTATGTTGTGTACTAGACCTGATATTTGCTTTGCCGTTGGCATGGTTAGTAGATTTCAGTCTAATCCAGGGCAAGAACATTGGACTGCAGTGAAACATATACTCAAGTATCTGAAAAGAACTAGAGATCATATGTTGGTATTCCAGTCAGATAGTCTGGTACCTCATGGGTACACAGACTCAGATTTTATGTTAGATAGGGATTCCAGAAAGTCTACCTCAGGATATGTGTTTACCTTGAGAGGTGGAGCCATAAGTTGGAGGAGTATCAAACAATCTTGCATTGCTGATTCTACCATGGAGGCAGAGTATGTGGCAGCTTCTGAAGCAGCCAATGAGGCTGTTTGGCTTAGAAACTTTTTATTGGATCTGGAAGTGGTCCCTTCAGTACAATTAGCCATTACAGTCTATTGTGACAATAGCGGTGCAGTTGCTAATTTGAAGGAGCCAAGGACTCGCAAGAAGGGCAAACACATTGAGCGTAAGTATCATCTGATTCGAGAGATCGTACAGAGAGGTGATGTTGCTGTGACCAAGATTGCATAGACGAATAACCTGGCAAATCCTTTTACAAAGAGTTTACCAGCTAAGACTTTTGATAGTCACGTAGAGGGAATAAGAGTGAGATGCATGGTAGTATGGTTTTGAGTCTTAGTGGGAGTTTGTTAGGAAATTATGTAAAAGTTATGTTTTTATATGATGGATTAATATTTAATTATTAATGAATTTTATCCATTTTTGATGAGAATCTTTTATGGGCAATATTTGCATGATATTTTTGTATGTTGTGCGTGTGTGTCTTTTATTCTACATAGTAGATAATTCAGTGTGTAGAGTACGGCTTACACACAGAAGATTGGATCATCGGTTCTTGTGAAATATAAGTCATGGTTCATAGTCTTAGATGGAATTTGACACACCATCGGTGGGATTGTAGCACAATATTTTAGTAGGTCTATCTTGACTACAGGGAACGGTCTAGTTCTAACTCATTATGCTAGTACACTTTGTGTGTATTGAACGGGACCGTATTGAGGTAATTGTCTTTATACTAACTTTATAAAACAATTGGAACCTCATAATTATTATGAATGCTTATGCTCTTAATCCAAAAATAATTATTAGAGGTGTATATTTGTAGGGGGATGAAAACAATTGGTACTTCGAATCAACTGGATCGCAACGGCTTATTCGTGCCTCTTCACCGGAACCCTAACTCGTCGTCTGAACCCTAATCTGCAAAATAGACAGGGGGTGAGTGCACCTTTGCCTCTCGTGGCAAAGGCCCTCCGATGCTTTTGTTAGTATCACGTACTTGAAAACTCAATCCTAATTATCAGTAGGAAAGTAATAATAATGCAATGTATTGCGTACCTTTTGCCTCTAGGTTTACCTCATATTTATAGATTTGCGTATGCTTGCTGGCCAAGCATCCGTGTTGCCATAGGGTTCCTAACTCATATAGGAAACCCAGGATATCAAGGAGTCTCGTTTCCTTTATTAGTTTATGGAAAAGAGTCTTTTTGGGATTCTTTTCCATTATGAGCCGATCATCCCATACTTGTTGGGTATCTTTCTCAGATCCTATATTCTTGAGATCTTATTCCTTTACGGAACATGAATATTCTGGAATCTTCCAGAGCATTCCCTCTGCTCCTACTCTCGATTGGAGCTCCATCTTTGTTCGGCCGTCTCATGGCCGAACAGACGGCTTGGACCAGTTACTTCACATGTAACTGGTCCTTGAGCCCGTACAACCTTCCTGGACCATTGACTTCTCATGTCACTGGTCCATATTGCCGAACACTTGTTTAGCATGATGACTGTCCTGTCTATATTCAAACTATGGTCCTACGTACCATTTATTCGGATATCGATTGCATTGCTTTCAACCCGTGATCACTCGTATCATGTGCTAGGTTCTTTACAACATCCGTTCGGCTGTATCATAACCGAATAGTCTGCTTGGACCAACTACTTCACATGTAACGTGGTCCAATGTAATCAGAATGTCTCTAACTGCCGAACAGTCTATTTATAGCCATGACTTCTCATATCACTGTTCACCGAACTGCCCGGCGGTAAGTCTAGTCGTATTTACCACGTGTTCCTAAACATTACGTGTTCGGTAACTAAATGTACCTGCTCGGGAATACCTCCCTACAATATTTAATGTTGTTGACTTTGATTCATTAAAGAGTGAGATTTTTATACGGTCAATAGTCTCGGTGAGTTATGTAGCAACATTATGCATATGATAACTATTAATTATTGATGGAATTTACGTCCCAGTAGGGATTGATGATACCCCTTGAGTAAACTTATAAGTTTCGATTATGTCAAACCCTGCAGGTGGATATTTGTATCCGACATATTGAATAAGTTAAGCGGATAGTCTCAAGTTAAGATGTTGATTAAGTGAGAGATTGTTAGTAATTTAATTTAATCAACGAGTATCTGTAATCTTAACGTGGGGAGATTAATAAGTATTTAATATCATGGAGCTCGTAATATAATTGAGATAAGGACGGGAGTGCAATTATAATTCTGTAGTGGGGTGAATTATAATTTGTGAAATAAGAAATAGAATCCTGGTGGATTAGGTTTTCTTATTTACACTAGGAGCCCAGACTTATTACTCCTTAGGTCCCTATCGTAGCCCTATATATACACGTTATGCTCTCTAGGTTAGTTGGAGGTTTTTCCATTATTCAGTAAACAGAGGCAGGCTTAGAGAGAGAAAACAGATCACGAAAGGGTCCACACTTGGTTCGTGTTCTAGACGTGGAGGGAATACGATAGAAGATCGTAAGGTACGGTCGAGCAATATTCGTGGTTTATAGCAAGGCGTGCTATAACAAGTTCAACCAGCGTTTGTGTCGCATGGAGTTGAGGTAGAACCCTAATTCTGCTTTATAGGCTTTTACAATTTTTTGTTGTCTAATCTGTACGCGTCATTACTGAGTCTTGGGAATTCGATTTCCCAACAGTAGCAACATGGCATACGTGTTGGTTAAGGAACTAGTTTGTGGATGTTAAGAAATAGAATCCTGATTTCAAGATTGATAGTAAGAGGGAGGTTTGGCTGAGCTATTACGAGGTTCTTTTGAATTTTTGAAACTTGGACACTTTCAGAAACATTGGCAAAAAGTGGGGTGATTTCATTATTTTAGATGAAGCAATTTCAAACGGGTCTTCTTTTGTAGTTGGAAAGGTGAAAATTCTTACCGGTATCTTTTAGTAATTTATTCTAATTAATGGGTATCTGTAATGTTAATGTGGGGAGATAAATAAGTATTTAATATCATGGAGCTCGTAATATAATTGAGATAAAGACGGAAATGCAATTATAATTCTGTAGTGGGGTGAATTATAATTAGTGAAATAAGAAATTGAATCCTGATGGGATTAGAATTTCTTATTTATACTGGAAGCCCGGACTTATTACTCCTTAGGTCCCTATCGTAACCCTAGATATACACGTTATGCTCTCTAGGTCAGTTAGAGGTTCTCTATTATTCACGAAATAAAGACAAGTTTAGGGAGAGCAAACAGATCACGAAAGAGTCCACACTCGGTTCGTGTTCTAGACATGCAGGGAATATAATAGAATATCGTAAGGTGCAGTCGAGCAGTATTCGTGGCTTATAGCAAGGCATGCTATAACAAGTTCAACTAACGTTTGTGTTGCAGGGAGTTGAGGTGAAACCCTAATTTCACTTTGTAGGGTTTTGTATTTTTGTTGTTGTTTAATCTGTACACATTATTACTGGGTTCTGGGAATTATTTTCCCAACAGTGGTATTAGAGCAGACTGTAATCACGTTTATGCATTAAACAGGCCATGTTGTTCGTAGGTTATAGAGGGTAGAATGTAGAACTGTACTAACCCTTGTTTTGTAACGTTCTTACCCATCTATTATGGTCTCATAATTTTTGATTGATCTAGTGTGATTGGATCCCACGATATTTTATTCGTGGTTATTGTAATTTATTGGGTACCATGACTGTTTTTCGTGATTGTAATAATTAACGTAGCATGTGTTATTTATTTGGTTCCATGATTATTTTTTCGTGGTTGTAATAATTAATGTAGCATGTGAACTCCAATGGAGAAATAAGATTGATGTATGTATGTTTCTTCGATCGTAAAGTATTCAATGGTTATTCGAAGATCGAAGATGGTAGATACAGAAGATACACATTGTTTGGCTCGCAACAGATTTCTTCTAGATTTGTAGGGTCTAATTACAGGGCTATTTCGACCCAGTAAACGTTGAAATTTGAAAATCTATTCTTCATGGAAGTTGTAGATAATTGAATTTCGAATCCAACCCAATTTGAATTACTTCAATTGGAGGTCGGATGAGGAAGATATGACCAAAACACATAAGGTTGTGCAGTTTATGCAGGAATATATCAAATCCGATTTTTTCTGTTTAAGCACGGTTGGATTTTGGTTTTCTTGATTGATTCAAAGTATCTAAGTCTTTCACATAAGTATTGCTGAAGGATTTCAAGTTTGGAAGGATTGCTTAAGGATTTCAAGTTTAGAAGGATTTCTTATTGCTCAAAGATTGCATCTTTGACCATAATAGCTAGATTCTTTTATCTTGTGTTTTCTTATTATTTGTATTTTTATATTGTTTGCATATGTGATAGTTTATCATATTGAGACAATATGGTAATATTTGGCCTTTAACCTAGATCACATTTTTTGTAAACTCAAAAATTTGATAATCCTCACAAATTTTTTAAATAACAAAGTGGGAGAGGGAATTTAATTTGAATAAATCCCTTGGTCTCCATTGCTAGTTCATAGGTGATATAATTAATTTTGTGTGATGGTTTTAGAACCTTCCTCTCTATTGGACAAAATTCATTGTGGCATCATCAGTGCAAACTTCCTAAATGGATAGCTTTAAAATATTTGTTGGGTGGGTCACTTATCCATCTAAGGTTGTTCATAACGGAACAATGAGTTTAAAAGCTAGGTGATGGTATACACTTAGCTATAATTAATAATATCCTCTCTATCTGAGTCACTGCTATTATTTATAGGACCGAATCAATATTGGCTATTTAATTTTGCTTGACATGGTCTAGTGTCTAGATAGTAAAATTTAAAGGTTGTGCCTATAGAGACGAATGATGAAGAGTAGATGACCTTCCCATTGAGGCTTGTGTAGGATTGTTGTTTCTTCACAAACAGTGTCAAAACCAAATCGGCTTGTGTTGCGGGCGTGCCAGGACAGGTTCGCTGTCCGAGTTGTTTTTAAGGCATTCGTGCCTCAAAACCTGACTTCTTTCGAGGGATTGTGCTTGGCCTAAAGGGTAAGGCCTCGTGATGGTTCGTTGGTTGCCTTTGCGAGCTAAGGACGTAAAATTTTCTAATCGTTGCTAGAACAATGGAAAGAAAGATAAAGCGAAGCTAAACTTAGATCAAACGAATTCCATTAACAGTTTAACGAAGCTTGGGTACAAGAAAGTGATAAAAACTTAAACTACTTTGAAGTGAATACAAGTAATGCTTGAAATGAATGAAAATGTAGGTGCATAAGCTGTGAGCTCTTGAGGTCGTGGACCTTTGCCAAGGCCTTCAAAACTATGATTTATAGGCATGAGCCTCAGGCCTTCCGTTGCTTCAAATGCTTCAATGCATGGCTGCCGCGTGGCCCTCTTGTGCTGCTTCAAAATGCTTTAATGAAAGGCTTTTCTTTTTGACCAAAACGTGCCTTTTACTCCAACAGAAATGGCCAAGGCCTGAAAATCCTTCTTGCTTGCATAAAATTCTGCAAAAGGGCAAAGGGAATTTCAGCTCTTCCAGAATCTAGCCCTTTTGAGCTGTTTCAACACTCAAGCTACTGTCTGATTGAACATCTTCTAGGACCACCAAAGTTGAAGACCGAACCTCTTTCAGGCCTTCCCACCATTATACTAGACCTTGTATCTCTTGTGGGCCCTCCAAATCCTCTAAGTCTGATTCCTTATGGAAGAAGAATCAAGAAACAAAGAATCCACCAGACCTGGGTGAGCTGCTTGTGAGTAGCTTGCTTAGGTCTACATGAGTCATTGACCAGTAGCTCCAAGGGTTGCATGTACGCCACCTGTCCCTGGCCTTGCTTCATGCTGAAGGATGGTGGCCACTCAAGCCTTGAGCTGCTTGTAAGCAGCTTGTCCAGATTTGTCATGCAAGAACATTATAGGCTTTTGAGTTGTTTGTGAGTAGCTTTGAGGCCTTTTCTAGCCAATTAACAAGCCATAAGTAACATTTAAGGAAGTAGGCCCATCTATCAATTGGGTCTGAACTTAAGTTGAATCACGGGCCTCCATTTTCTTTGTAAGCCTCGTGAGCCCAATTTTAGAGAGAAAATTTGGGTTTTAACTAATTTGGACCTATTTAGAAAGCCTTATTATTCCTTAAGAAATTGGCCTAGGCTTGGATAAGGTGTTCGGGCTCAATGGGTCAACCCAAAATCTCGGCCAGTCCTGGGCTTGAGTTTATGGAAGTGATATTTTGAGCCTTAATTTGTCCCAACTCTTTTGCAAACTCGATTGCCCTTTTCGCATTAAAAACGGGCCCATTTTGGTAAGTGGTCGATTTATAAGGCCTTCCAAAGCTTGATACCAATGTTCAAGGCCTCCTTTCAACCAACAAATTGATTTCTGGATTTTGGCCAAAAATGGGTGTAAACAATTGTCAATGTTTTTCTTTTAACATATGGTTGAAGGAACCAATATTAAAATGAAATTCAAAGTTTTTATTGCCCTTCATAATTGATGTTATGTGATTTTCAGATTCAAAAATGAGTTTTTTTTCAATCCACTTGGCATTATTCTCAAAGAAAAAGAAAACTTACTGGACTGTATTATATTGATTGGAAAAGGAACCTGGATATTGTGTTAACTGTTAAGGGGTACAAATTTGTGTTGTCTGAAGTGTGTCCTCCAAGACCTGATGAGAATGCCATAGATCAGGAAGCAAAATTTTATAAAAATTGGTGAGTATTAGCCATGTTGAAGGGACCTTGATTATGGATCATGTTCTGAAGATGATAACTCTTCTTAATGAACTAGAGATCCTTAGAGCTGAAACTGATGGGGAAACCCAGATCGATTTCTTTCTTAACTCACTGCAGTCTGAGAGTTTAAGTAATTTCGCATGAACTATTATATGAACGAAATGCATTTATCTTTGGCGAAACTTTTTAAAGAACTCTAAGCAACTGAGGGGCTTTTGGTTGTGAAGAAACCATCATCAGTGATAGTGGCGGAGAAGGCTTCTACTTATAAGCTGAAAGGCAAGAAGAAGCAGAACAAGTCTCAGAAAAAAGGTTGTGGTTGTTCAAGCACCTCAAGGTGGAATGAAAAAGCCTACAGGCAAGTGTATTCACTTTAAGCAGAAAGAACACTAGAAGTAGGAATATCTATTCTATCTCAATAAAGTGAACAATCAGGATAATTTTTTTTTCACTAGTTGTTGAATAACGTTTAGTGGTGTTAGCTACTTGTACCTGGTGTGTAGATACGAGAGCCACTAATCATGTATGCAATTTGTTGCATGGGTTTCAGGAAACTAGAAGACTCAGTGATAGAGAAATTTATCTACATACGGGAAATGCTACGAGAGTGGCATAAATTGCAGTAGGAAATGTCCTTTTAAATTTTAGTACTGATAGGAGTTTAATTTTGAGAGATTGTTTTATGTTCCCTCTATTAGAAAAAATTTGGTTTCAATTTCTAAGTTGATCAATGATGGATATTTGGTGGATGATCTCTACATTATTAATCATGTATTTTCTACAATGCAACTGCATGAATTGAATAATACTAATAATTTGCCAGGTAAGAGAAAGGAGCCTTCTTAATTGAACCGAACGTATTTTTGGCACTTACTCCTTGGTCATATTAATTTGAATAAAATTTTAGACTAGTTAGAGATGGACCTTTAGGTTCATTAGAAGTTAAGAAACTTCTAGTCTGTGAATCCTGTTAAGAAGGTAAGATGACCAAGAAGCCTTTTTCAGCTAAAGGATATATGACCAAAGAGCCATTGGAATTAGTTCACTCTAATTTGTGTGGGCCTATGAATGTCCGAGCTAGAGGTGGTTTTGATTACTTTGTCACTTATTGCTAATTACTCAATGTGGGCACGCTGCCCCAAAATCTAGCTTGTGAAATTGGGTGCGGCCCTTTTTGTTGTTGGAAGAGCGCGGCGAAACGCTTCGATTCAGAGTCGCCACTTGGGTTTTAGTGGTGAGAGCACCCAAGGAACCGAACTCGAAAAACGTTTGCCACGTTTGTTTGATTTTGAAAAAGGTTTGTAGACTGGTCCGTCGTCACCTTCGATATCTGAGGTTCGGGAGCCAGGTTACGAGAAGGGAAGGGTTTTATGGCACCCCCTCTCGCCCAATCCGGAGATCGGTCTCTACTCGGGCATTTTGTAAAAACGTTTGCATTTTTCTCTCATTTGATCATCTTTTAGCCAGTTAGGGCGGGGGAACAGTTAACGGGGGCTAAAACTATAACAAGTTGTGATTTATGTGGCAAAATGTTTATGGATGACTTGATTACAATGCTAAATATAGATTGAGAAAAAGCACTGAGCAAACTGGACAAATTGCAGTATGCTGCCCCGCAGGGGCATGAGCAAATTCTACCAGCATGCACTGGTCGAACCACTGCATGTTGGTTAGACTTGCGCACGCCATAGAAAGACTGGCGTACTCCACTTATCTGGTTTCACAATCTTTGTTTGCAACCCTCTGGGCTCTGGAAGAGGACCAGCGCACACCCAGGACAAACCATGCAGTTTAATAGAACATAGCATATATATTTACAGACAAGAGAGACGGCTTCAAGCCAAGAAAAGTAGCATAATACCCCAAAAACAGTGTGGGGATATAAAAGGGGCCAAGATTAAACTAAGATGCAAGGGCCAATCACTGGATCCAAGTTTTAACTACCGTACGCCAGTCATGGACTGCCGTACGCACGTTTGACCCTAATCCAGGGCTTGGCTTTTGCATCATCGGGGCTCTGGAACATGACCAGAAGGATCCCAGAGGCCTTTTGAATAGACAAAGAGTAGGCAATAACTACCACATCTAAACAGTTCTAAATATACAGAAAGCAGTAAACCGGTTATTTAGCATGCTAAGGTGATCGACTGAAATGAGAGATAACAGAAATGAGGATCCATGATCCCCACGCCAGTAGTGCTCGTACTGCCATGACTGGCGTACGGCATATATATACTGGCGTGCGCCAAGGTCCATCTCATACGTTTGTCGTATTTTACCAGTTTGAGGCCAGGACTAGTATTACTTACTAGCCTGGGCCTTACTGGTTCCCCTCAGGGGCCAAAAATAGAAAAGGACACAAAGGTGGTATACCTTTTTGTTTGAGGATTGAAGGTGGTATTGAACTTAAAGCTTGGAGATGGAAGCTTAGATGGTGACTGGATATCAGTAGGGTGTGTGGAAGTGGGTTGTTTTCCTTTCTCTTTCAATGGAAGAAAAGAGATGGAGAGCAAGAAATAGGGAAGAAGAGAGCTTTTTCTTCTTAATGAGGCTAACCCCTTGCAAATGAATGCAAGGGGGGTATTTATAGGGGAGAGAGACTGAGACCAGTCTGGTGCTAGGGCCTGTTTGGCTGGCTTGGGTCAAGAAGAGAGCCTTCCCATGCATTAAATGCATGGGACTAGTTGATGGGGGGTGTAGGAGAGAGGGGGAGCGGGCCTGGCCGATATAATCATCAGGGGCTACTGTGGCCGACGTCAGGGTGGCACAAAAGTCTCGTCCATGTGGCTGAATAAAGTTGATTTGACTGGGTTTGACTGGCGTGCGCCACACATTGATTGACGTGCGCCACTTTTAACTGGGTCAACGGTCGATGACTGACACGTGGCAGATAACTGGCGTATGCCTCCAAGGCACTGGCGTAGGCCAGTCGGGTTTTGTTAGGGCTGTTTGGCCCTGGTTTGAAGGGTTTGAAATGGGTTCGAAAGGGGTTTGGGACGCTCAAAGCTCAAACACACCCTCGTCCTTAGACTGTTTTCGACCAAAATCATCATTGGGGAAATAAAAGATCGACAAATAACGTTATCTGGACAGTCCAGAATGGGGTGTCTACAGAAGCCCCCCTTTGACGGCACTTGAAGCACCATTGACTGGAGACAAGTAACGTCAAAGGTTTTCTAGACACCCTCTTCGAGGCTATTCAGAATACATGAACTTTAAAGGACCTATTTGATTTGAAGTTGGGGCGGATAGACCGCTGCTTTGTTGTCTTTGACGGGCGAATTACGCAAAGTGGACTCTCCTGGGGAATGATCCTTTTTGCAACAGCATCGACTCTGTTGGGGAAAGCAGACTGTGGGACAGGTGGACCATCGTTGATTCGAAATTAGACGGATAGATCGTTGTTGATTTGAAATTGGACGAGTGGATCGTCGTTGATTTGAAACTGGACGAGCGGATCGTCGTTGATTTGAAACTGGACGAGTGGATCGTCGTTGATTTGAAATTGGACGGGCAAACCGTTGTTGATTTGAAATTAGACGGGCGAATCGCCGTTGATTTGAAATTGGACGGGCAAACCGTCGTTGATTTGGTAAGGGACGGGCAAACCGTCGTTGAGGGGATCAAGCTATCCTTGGCACGAATAGTTCCAACAATCACGGGTAGGTCGCGTCAGGGAGGTTAAATTCCATCTGTTGGGAATCAGAGCCAATCTCCTTATCAAGGACCATCCGAGACAGAGCAATAGGACTGCTGGAAAATGTGCTCTAAGCTGGACTGAAGTAAAGGTAGTCATTCAGAATGGACGGACCATCGTTGAACATGGATGATGGATCATCGTTGAGGATGACTCGGGAACCATCGTTGATTTGAGACGGCGGGTCATCACTGAAGGACGACTCGTTGAACCATCGTTGATTTGAGACGGTGGGTCATCACTGAAGGACGACTCGTTGAACCATCGTTGATTTGAGACGGTCGGTCGTCACTGAAGGACGACTCGTTAACCATCGTTGATTTGAGACGGTGGGTCATCACTGAAGGACGACTCGTTGAACCATCGTTGATTTGAGACGGTGGGTCATCACTGAAGGACGACTCGTTAAACCATCGTTGATTTGAGACGGTGGGTCATCACTGAAGGACGACTCGTTGAACCATCGTTGATTTGAGACGGTGGGTCATCACTGAAGGACGACTCGTTGAACCATCGTTGATTTGAGACGGTGGGTCATCACTGAAGGACGACTCGTTGAACCATCGTTGATTTGAGACGGTGGGTCATCACTGAAGGACGACTCGTTGAACCATCGTTGATTGATTGAAAAGACGATATTCTGATCATTGTTGATTGATTGAAAAGACGATAGGACGACATGGCTGATCGTCGTTGATTTGATTGAGAAGGACGACTTGATTGAGAAGGACGACATGGCTGATCGTCGTTGATTTGATTGAGAGGGACGACATGGCTGATCGTCGTTGATTTGATTTGAGAAGGACGACATGGCTGATTGTTGTTGATGGATTGAAAGGGACGACACGGCTGATCATCGTTGATTTGATTTGAGAAGGACGACATGGCTGATTGTCGTTGATTTGATTTGAGAAGGACGACACGGCTGATCGTCGTTGATTTGATTTGAGAAGGACGACATGGCTGATCGTCGTTGATTTGATTTGAGAAGGACGACAAGGCTGATCGTCGTTGATTTGATTTGAGAAGGACGACACGGCTGATCGTCGTTGATTTGATTTGAGAAGGAACGACATGGCTGATCGTCGTTGATTTGATTTGAAAAAGAACGACATGGCTGATCATTGTTGATGGATTGAAAGGGACGACACGGCTGATCGTCGTTGATTTGATTTGAGAAGGACGACACGGCTGATCGTCGTTGATTTGATTTGAGAAGGACGACACGGCTGATCGTCGTTGATTTGATTTGAGAAGGACGACAGGGCTGATCGTCGTTGATTTGATTTGAGAAGGACGACATGGCTGATCGTCGTTGATTTGATTTGAGAAGGACGACACGGCTGATCGTCGTTGATTTGATTTGAGAAGGAACGACATGGCTGATCGTCGTTGATTTGATTTGAGAAGGAACGACATGGCTGATCGTCGTTGATTTGATTTGAGAAAGAACGACATGGCTGATCGTCGTTGATTTGATTGAGACGGGTAGCACAAGCCATTGTTGCTTTGAATTTGTATTCTGATTGCCAAAGTGTGCTCCAGGTGCTAGTGGAGCGTGACAGTGAGGCTGTGTGCTTGACATTTGTCATGGAGAAATAGATAAGGAGAACAACATGTGGCACCCCCCCTTACAATTTGCACTTTCCCAGAGCAGCGGCTTCGGCTCCAGTTCCAGTAGTGACTAGATCCCACGTATGAACCCCCAAAATCCTGATTACTTGCTGCTTTCGATACTGGACAGGCATGCTTTGACACTGGATAGATTTTCCCTATTTTCAACAGTTGATATACAATATGCAATGATATATACTAAATTGCATGCACAAATTGAAAATGCAGACGCAAGCTAAGGGCGGCTCCTAAGAGAATGATGGCCTAGGATGGCCACATAAACAAGAGTTACACAAAGCGGTACTATCACCTTATCCACAGCTCAAAGATACGAGAGCAATAGAAAACCAGCGGCTAGAGGTGCGCAGTTGAAAGAAAGGCCCATAGAAAGGGTGGCTCGCACCAAAGAGTCTTCAGAGGTTCAGAGAGAGTAGTCTGAGAGATTGAGAGAGAGTGTGAGAGAAAGAGAGCCTGTCAGTGAAAGCCTCCTCAGAAGAGGTGGATGGGATAGGAGCCCCAAATACTTCAAGGAGACTAAGAGTGACGACAACGACGAGAACGAGGCTGAGCTCTACCACTGAGGACTACCACTGAGCCTCTTTACTTCACTGTCCTTTGCTTCTGAGATGTGCTTCTAGATAGATAGACGTTGAGCGGGCCAGCATGCCTCAGTTGACATTTAGGAGTGGCATTGGGTCGACGTACCCCTTTTCTTTGATGCTGGGGCGGATGAGCCCCATAGATAAGCTTTGTTTGGCCTTGAGCCGACATGCCCTCGCTGCTCACAAGATTCCACTGCTTGTGGACCACAGATGGTAGGGTAGCAATGTAAATTGCATTTTTTAGTTTATTTGACTTTCTTTTGAGAATGTCAAAAAGAATGCATAAACCAATCGCTAATATCTAATTTGCATTGACAAATGAGCTGAGTCGACACACAAATATAGGCACATATGTACAGACTTCGCCTAGCTCGAACGGAAAGGGAGAAGAGCCCCGGATATGTCACGGACTCCTAGACATATGGAAAACAATAAAATTTTGGGCATTAATGTGCCAAAATTCACAATATCCCTTAGACAGGTGAAACTGACACTTGCATAAGGTCAAACAAATGTACATTGACCTGCACAAATCGGTAAAATTAGGAAAAGCATCCCGATATGACAATGGATTGAAAAACTTGAAAAGTGTCGCAAAGATGGACAAAGACGCAAATGATGACTCATATAGGCCCGGACTGAAACCGACACCCCTGTGCAGTCACATTAGGACCATATGACTTGCACAGCATGACAGGACTTAGTAAAAGCCCCTTGAACGAGATTTGAGGTGCTTTGAATTTGAAATGTGCCCCCGAGGGTCTAAAAATCTCTGTTAGGCGTGATGGCTGCCTACTGCTGTCTGCTGCAGGGAATGAAGAAGCACGCGCATGCTTAAGATCAACGCGCATCGCTTTTGTACAAGTGCGTGTGAGCCTCAAACTAACGCGCGAGATTGCAAAGCTACTGCAGCCGCTTAAAATAGACGTTGCTGAACTTAGAATAAACCGTGAGCCGTTAGGCCTCATAAGCATTTCGTTCTGTTTTTTATGCTTCAAAATATTTTAAGGCTTTTGCTCAGCTTTAAAATTGAAATAGCAGCTTGCAATAAACTTGAAAGACGAATGGCTTCCCCCTTCTGATTCTCCAATGAATCGATGGACTTCAGCCTACCAGTCAGCACTTCAGCTTGTCTTGTTCTCGACCTTTCTTGACTCTTGATGTGCACCAAAACGTCAATCATGGATCCAATTGATAAAATATGACCGAGCCTCGAAGAGAGACTGCCTACGTATCCCTTTCTGGGAATCAGGTCAAAACGTAGTTCAGGCAAAGGTTCACTCGTGTGTTCTACCTCTCCTTTTATGCTCTAACTTTTGCCTAGTACCGCCCTTTCAGGTTTTCGGTCTAGCGAGCTTTCGACTTTTTGCCAACTTTTGCCTAGACCGCCTTCATAGGTTTTCGATCTAGCAGGCTGCTCTAACTTTTGCTTGGAACTGCCCACCCTTGGGGTTTTCAGTCCAACGAGCTTCTCTCAGGAAAAAGCAACACTTGTGTTGATCCATGTTGACCAAGGTATTGATGTGCTGCCGTCGAGGTCGATGATCTTTGATTGTAGCCCCAGATAGAACGGCTTTGATAGTGAAAGGGTCCTGACTGCTATAATTGGAAATGCCTCGCTCCAGGCCACTTTTGCACCCTTGTAATGTGCGCTTGATGGAACGCTGTTGTTACTGTTTTGCGTATGGTACGAGGCCTGGAGCCTTCTGAGCTACTGCTTTCTGGCTTGGCATCCGGTAGCAGGGAATTTGATATTTCTTTATCCCATGATCAACGCCAGGCGTGTCTTTGTGAGACCATGCCAAGGTATTGTTGAATTCTTTGAACAAGTCTGAACGGGCGCAATACTCTTATGGGGATAGCGTTGAACCAATTTGAACCATCCGGGGGTCTGCCCCATCTTTCAAGTTTATTTGAAATTATTATTTCTTTTAGAGGCTGAGCATGCCTTTCGTCTTCCCTTTCGGCGAGGGGACACATTTCCTTGGGGATGATCCCATCGAAATCTATCCCTTCGTCGTCGAGGTCGACACGGTTTATTCAAAAGCCAGCAAAGTACTTAAAAGCAGGATAATGCATATCATAAGAACCCTCGGGGTTTCCAAGCACAACAAAAAGACTCAAATTGAGAATAAAAGCTACGACACGGAGGGCCAAGAGGCACAAACTCCGACTCGGAGCTAGACTTAGACGACTTGACAGACACTGCGTCAGACTCAGACTCGAAAGTGTCCATGCAAAAGAGACGCGATTTGAAAATGCAACTTTTATAGTTACCCTTGACTTCTTCGCAGAGAGGTGGGAGCTAGAGGACAACAGGCTCAAGCAACAGCACTTCGGCTTCTTCAGCTTCTCCATCCAAACCCACTTGAGAGAACTCCTTGAACAACAGCCCCAAATTCTCATGATTGAAGGATTTCAGCGAGTTCGTTTTCTCCTTTGAATGATTAAGCTCCCTCTTGAATTCCTTCTTTGTAGGCTCCTCATCACTGTCAACCAAGGTGTCAGTAGTGAGGACATCGACTGCACCTATGGCCATCAGGTTAACCTCAAGTTTGGATGGGAGAGACAAAATTTGTTCGGCTTGATTTTCTGGGTTAATGAAAAGGGTTGGGTTGAATATGGTGGAGCTAGGTTTGATTTGAGTGGAGCTTGAGTTGATTCGAGTAGAGTTGATGGATATCCGGCTAACACATGGGTTGGAACGGTGTTGGGGTATGAAGTTGGATATGACATTGGGCTTTGATGAGAGTGGAGCTTGAATGGTGCCATTATCAATGAGATTTTGAATTTTATGTCGAAGGCGGAAGCAGGCATCGGTGAGATGGCCAGGTATTTGGTGGAAAGCACAATAGGCATTTGGATTGTAAGATGCCGGGAATGTTCGAGGTGAAGGAGTTGGAAGGAGTGGCTTGAGGAAGCCAGCTTCGAGGAGCTTCTCATAAACCGAGGACAAAGGTGTGGAGAAGCGGGAGAAGGTCCTTGGTGGGTTCCGACGACCAGATTGAGGAACATGATGCACTCTTTTGCCTTTGGGATTGATTTCTTTGCCGCGCATGTCCTCCTTTTTAGCGTTGGCTTTGAACAGGGATCTAGCATCTTCCTTCGGGTGAGTTCTGGCTTCATGAAACTCAGCCAGGTCTTTGAACACGTCTTTCGAGCACAGCTTGGTTCCAACCGCAGGAGTGTGGCGGGCCTGAAGAGGTTCTTTGACTAGCCCCAGATCCGTCTTTGAAATGACAGAGGTAAAAAGGTCAACCAGTCCCTGGACCATAGCCATTTGTTTGTCCATTTTCTGGTTCATTTCTTGAACAGCCCTCTTCAGCTCAGTCAGCTCTGTTTGTGCTGCCATTTTGGATTAATGGTTGAGGAGGGTGATATGGCTTTGGAAGTGACAGTGAAACGCCCCTGGCAGACGCTCTCGAGTAGGCTTGGCTCTTTCTTTCAGTGAAATGGCCTAGAGCTCTTGACAGCAAAGTAAATGAGAACTCAGTGGCGTTCCTGCAGCAAGCTTTTTGAAAGAATTTGAAGGAATGCAAAGCGCATGTCATCGTCGTCGGTGTCCTCCTAGACTCTATGACTAAAGAGTGTCTATCTTATGACATTTGGACGTTGCCATGAATCCTCGGATATTCTTTTCAAGGGTGTATCCTTGATTGAATCAACTGTCACTAAGAGATGCCAAAACAGCCTAAGCCTTTGACTTTTCCCTTCTCGAAGTTTCAACTTCGGAGTTTTCTGTTTGAAACCTCGATCGGGCGTTAGACAAGGACTTAGAAAGTCTTGATTTCCCAAAGTCTCGTTGATCCAAGGACTTTGAAAATTGAAAACATGCACCATCGAGATGCATGACTCGTCATCGGGCCAAGGCAACGCCGAATGGGCGCAAGACTGACTCGACAAAAGATATCCTAAAAGCCACCCTAGCATGCTCCTACGCAAAAACGGTCATGAATGTATGTACAAGCATGCGATATGGAAAGCGGTAACACATAGACAGGATATGGGGTTAGAAGCAAGTAATCCTACCCTGCGGGTTCCTGTCTTAGGTTGAAAGGTTCTAGTGCTTTGTAAACGCTGTAGAGGTCGGTTTTGGCTTAAAGGGGTTCCTTTGACTAGAGCCGCGATATACCTCCCATTGCAACGCGTGGAGCAAAGCAATGGTCGAACGGTAGTACGACTCATCATCGTCCAAGGTTGTTGGGCATTCGAGGACCCCGGGCTCCAGTAAACTATGCCGGTTACCCAAAACACCTCAACGGGGTTGACCAACCATCGATGCGAACGGAGAATGCCGAAGAATGATTCAATGAGAGAGAAATGCAATGCTTTTGAAAACAAATGCCTTTTGAAGCTTGGCTCACTTTTGGTTAATTGATATTTGGAGAAAACTACACAAGAGAACAGTAGTAAAAGCCCCAGTTCGGATTGGTCGGATGCTGAGATCCTGTTACGTTACCATTCCGTTCTTCAGCAGCGCGAAGCGTACTGTTTTGACAAGCTTTTGAGAATTGTTCAATTATGTATTAATCGCTACATATCAACCAACGCAATTGTTCCCCAGCAGAGTCGCCACTGTGGGCACGCTGCCCCAAAATCTAGCTTGTGAAATTGGGTGCGGCCCTTTTTGTTGTTGGAAGAGCGCGGCGAAACGCTTCGATTCAGAGTCGCCACTCGGGTTTTAGCGGTGAGAGCACCCAAGGAACCGAACTCGAAAAACGTTTGCCACGTTTGTTTGATTTTGAAAAAGGCTTGTAGACTGGTCCGCCGTCACCTTCGATATCTGAGGTTCGGGAGCCAGGTTACGAGAAGGGAAGGGTTTTATGGCACCCCCTCTCGCCCAATCCGGAGATCGGTCTCTACTCGGGCATTTTGTAAAAACGTTTGCATTTTTCTCTCATTTGATCATCTTTTAGCCAGTTAGGGCGGGGGAACAGTTAACGGGGGCTAAAACTATAACAAGTTGTGATTTATGTGGCAAAATGTTTATGGATGACTTGATTACAATGCGAAATATAGATTGAGAACAAGCACTGAGCAAACTGGACAAATTGCAGTACACTGCCCCGCAGGGGCATGAGCAAATTCTACCAGCATGCACTGGTCGAACCACTGCATGTTGGTTAGACTTGCGCACGCCACAGAAAGATTGGCGTACTCCACTTATCTGGTTTCATAGTCTTTGTTTGCAACCCTCTGGGCTCTGGAAGAGGACCAGCGCACACGCAGGACAAACCATGCAGTTTAATAGAACATAACATATATATTTACAGACAAGAGAGACGGCTTCAAGCCAAGAAAAGTAGCATAATACCCCAAAAACAGTGTGGGGATATAAAAGGGGCCAAGATTAAACTAAGATGCAAGGGCCAATCACTGGATCCAAGTTTTAACTGCCGTACGCCAATCATGGACTGCCGTACGCACGTTTGACCCTAATCCAGGGCTTGGCTTTTGCATCATCGGGGCTCTGGAAGATGACCAGAAGGATCCCAGAGGCCTTTTGAATAGACAAAGAGTAGGCAATAACTACCACATCTAAACAGTTCTAAATATACAGAAAGCAGTAAACCGGTTATTTAACATGCTAAGGTGATCGACTGAAATGAGAGATAACAGAAATGAGGATCCATGATCCCCACGCCAGTAGTGCTCGTACTGCCATGACTGGCGTACGGCATATATATACTGGCGTGCGCCAAGGTCCATCTCATACGTTTATCGTATTTTACCAGTTTGAGGCCAGGACTAGTATTACTTACTAGCCTGGGCCATACTGGTTCCCCTCAGGGGCCAAAAACAGAAAGGGACACAAAGGTGGTATACCTTTTTGTTTGAGGATTGAAGGTGGTATTGAACTTAAAGCTTGGAGATGGAAGCTTAGATGGTGACTGGATATCAGTAGGGTGTGTGGAAGTGGGTTGTTTTCCTTTCTCTTTCAATGGAAGAAAAGAGATGGAGAGCAAGAAAGAGGGAAGAAGAGAGTTTTTTTCTTCTTAATGAGGCTAACCCCTTGCAAATGAATGCAAGGAGGGTATTTATAGGGGAGAGAGACTGAGACCAGTCTGGTGCTAGGGCCTGTTTGGCTGGCTTGGGTCAAGAAGAGAGCCTTCCCATGCATTAAATGCATGGGACTAGTTGATGGGAGGTGTAGGAGAGAGGGGGAGCGGGCCTGGCTGATATAATCATCAGGGGCTACTGTGGCCGACGTCAGGGTGGCAAAAAAGTCTCGTCCATGTGGCTGAATAAAGTTGATTTGACTGGGTTTGACTGGCGTGCGCCACACATTGATTGGCGTGCGCCACTTTTAACTGGGTCAACGGTCGATGACTGACACGTGGCAGATAACTGGCGTATGCCTCCAAGGCACTGGCGTAGGCCAGTCGGGTTTTGCTGGGGCTGTTTGGCCCTGGTTTGAAGGGTTTGAAATGGGTTTGGGACGCTCAAAGCTCAAACACACCCTCGTGCTTAGACTGTTTTCGACCAAAATCATCATTGGGGAAATAAAAGATCGACAAATAACGTTATCTGGACAGTCCAGAATGGGGTGTCTACACTCAAGGCATGGATACATTTATTTGATGTACCGTAAATCCGAATGCTTTGAGAAATTTAGGGAGTATAGGGCGAAAACGGAAAAGCGTTTGAGTAAATGTCTCAAGACACTATAATTTGATCGTGGTGGCGAATACCTCTTAGGAGAGTTTAGGGACTACCTGTCAGTTGAAGGGATTACTTCCCAGCTATCAAATCCAAGTATGCCACAACAAAATGGTGTAGCAGAGAGAATAGGGATGGCATTCGGGTCAAACGGGGCGGATATTGGGTATTCTGTACCCGATACCCGAAACCGAAGTACCACCCATATCCGCCCCGATAACCGAACGGGGAGGGAATTGGGTAACCATAATCGAACCAAATGGATATCGGGTAATAACCGAACCGAACGGATAACCGAAATAAAGCAAAAATTCTGATCCTTTAATTTTAATCAAGCAAAAAAACTGATCCTGCCAAGTTTAAGTTAAAGAAAGAAACTGATCAAGCAAAAAAACTGATCCTGGATCAGATTTCATTCCCACCCCTATGAGGAATCAGTATCCAAATTTTATGATACTAAAGCTAAAATGTAATGCTAACAAATACCACAAATAGAATAAGTTTTGCTAGCTGGATTTGTACAAGAAGGAATGAAAAGCTGAAGCATGCATGATAAGCATCAGAAAATCTCTGGCTCTCTCACATGATCATATTCATCGGCAGCAGGCTCCATGCTACCATTTTATACCCCATGGAAATAGATACAATTCCAGTGACTCCAGTCATCAGTGGACAATTTTATGCCCCAACATTCTCAATAGACAATAGCTACCAACATTCACAACAAAACACTTACCACATGCTGCCAATCAGTCCACAAAACAACTACAAAGCAAAGTAAAAATAATACAAAGTTCAGTCAGTCCAGTGACTCCAGTCACCACATGCACACCAATCAGTCTAGCCAACCACATCACAAATTTTGAAATAATACAAAGTTCCATTTGCAGAATTAAGAGATGGAAAAACAAAACAATAGAATCAATTCTGATTTCCATCTTGAAATGCTAACTTCCATTTGCTGAGTTCATATTTGTTAAATTGAAGGGCAGAAAAAGTGAATTAATATCAACAAAAAAAAGTTAAATTAATATGAGTAATATGTAATGTTAAAACCACGAGAGACGTAAGACAAATGTCAATTACCTCACGAGTTACGCATGAATCCCCCGTTTCCGCATCATCTAATATTGTGGCGTACCCTGATGTTGATTCACCTAACAAATATAAAGCAAAAAAATTCATAAGTACTAGTTTGAGTTTACTAAAGTAGAAAAATGCAAGATTCTAAGTTCATTACCTTTCATTTCGGTAGCCCATAACTAACTTTGAGCACACATCAAGGCTTCCATCGTATTGGGATGAAGTCTACTGCGATGTGGACTCACCAACCTACCACTCGTGCTAAATGCTGACTCAGAAGCAACTGTCGATACCGGAATAGTTAACAGATCCCTAGCCATGGCTTGCAAAATTGGATACTTGGGTTGATGTGATTTCCACCAATTCAAGACATCAAATCCTGCAGATTTTGGCAAGACAGCTTCCGACAAATAATGATCCAACTCCAATTTTGCAGTATCGATTGTCCTACTTCTCTTCGACTCCCCAAGCATGTAGACATCATACTTCGATAGTGACTCTTCATCAATGAAACTTGATTGGAAAGAAGAGTCACCAATATCCTCCATCATTGAACTAGGATATTGATACTCCTTAAGCAATTTATAACAAAGTGCTCGAACTTTCTCAACCTCTTCCTTATAAGTTGTTGGAAATAATAATTTAAAGTAGAACTCAAACACATTGATCTTATACCTAGGATCCAACATAGCAGAAACCCCCACAACACCATTTACCACAGACCAATACTTGTCAAATTTTTCCACCATTCTTTTGGCCATTTCCCTAATCACCTGATTCTCAGAACGGAGCCAATCTCTCAATTCAAGTCTAATCTCACATATATTTAGAAAGCATTAATTAGTAGTGTGGTATTTAGTTCCAGAAAACAACTCTGTCACCTTAATTTTTTTTTTTAGCTTTTGACAAACATCTCTAGCAAACCCCCACTCACGTTCACTTGGTAAGGAATTATATTGAGCATCCCATTTGCTTAAGTGAATGAACACATCGTTATAAAGTAGGGCTGTTTGAAGAATCAAGAATGTTAAATTCCACCTAGTCGCACAATCAAGTCCTAACTTCTTAGTACTAGTCACATTCAATTGGCGGACTGTTTTTTCAAATTTTTCCTCTATTTTTTGTGATGTTGTCCAATATGCTATGCTGTCCCGAATTTTCTCAATACCCACCTTGATAACATCCAACCCATCTTTAACAATAAGATTAAGAATATGCGCACAACAACGCATATGAAACAAATCCCCACCCAACATGAGCGACATATTATCAAGTTTGTCCCACAAACGATCAATCATGGCATCATTGGTAGAGCAATTGTCAACCGTTATACTTGAAATCTTCCTATCAATGTTCTAATCCATCAAACAATTCAACAATTGATCACATAAAACTTCTTTTGCATGTGGACATGGCACATATATGAACCTAACATGCAATATTGATATTTAGTTAAAAATGAAAAAATGAAGATTTACATTGCAGAAGGGAATAAATATCGATATAAGTTAGAAATACCTCAAAATGCGACTTTGCAAAGTCCAAGAATCATCAATAAAGTGCGCTGTGACAGCCATGAAGCCTTTCTTTTGATTACTCGAAGTCCACATGTCCGTTGTGATAGTTAATATACTTGCATTACTCACCACCAAACTCATTGTCTTCCCCATCTGGTACTCATAAATCTTAAATATTTCAGCTTTTATTGTGTTCCTACACGGCACCTTAAATAAAGGTTGAAGAGCATTTGAATAACTCCTAAATCCAACATGGTCCACAATTGAAAGGGGATACTCATGCATGATTATGGCACTTGTAAGTTCTTTCCGTGCCGTCTCATGATCAAAACTATATGAAGTTAGTAGCGGAGGACGGTCTTTGTTCATAAAATTGTTTGTTAGAACTTGTTGCCTCATGTTATCCTTCTTTTGGTGTTTCCATAAATAGTGTTCTTTCAAATGCGAAGTTTCATTCCTTGTTTCTCTAGAAATTTTTGCTCCACAATACTTGCAAATTGCCTTGTAAACCCCGATAATTTTCACCCTATTATAGTGAGCCCTATAAGGACTCCTTAACCTTTTTCCACCATCATCATCATCGAATTTTTCTGATACAACTTCGACTTCATTAGTAGGATTGTCACTTGGATGAGTAGGATTGTCACTTGCATGGTTATCAAGAGGGGATGATGATAGTATGGGGCTACCACTTGGTTGTGATGGTCCAGAACCATCAACCAGATTTGATGACTGAGCACTCGAACCGATAGGCGATTCAAACATAATTAATCTAGTCCTAAGAAAACACCAGCAGATTCAGACATGATTCAAGCTACAATTACAGATTTAAGCTACAATTATAGTTCAAGCTACAATTAGATCGCAAGCGTGCTCCCAATCAAATCACAAGCTACAATACCAAAAGACTACAATCAAGCTAGTTAAGCAGACTGGAGGGGCTATGCCGCTGCCTCGTTCTCAACATAATTTCGTGGGATTATGCCATCGCCACGTTATATAACTAAAAGCAATAAAAGACAATTGATGCTCAATCTAGCTTCGTTACACCTCAAGTCGAATTGGTGGCTCGGTTAGAGGTATCCGCTAAATTGAGCTCAACTGATCCACAAACAAACAAACATACAACAAATTTTAACAACTACCAACTGACCCACATGCAACAAATTTTAACAACTAACAACTGACCCTAATCAAACAAACAACTCAGCCTAATCGAACCCCCACTCACTTGACTTGAATCGATAAAAATTCTGATATATAACAATTGACCCATATGCATTAAATTTTAGTCCAGTCAACTCATCCACTGGTACACTAGTCTATGAACAAAATCAAACACTTGGCCAACATGCAGCAAATTCAAGCACATAGATCTGAAGCAGATTATACTTTCGAGCACATGAGAGAGAGAGAGAGAGAGAGAGAGAGAGAGAGAGAGAGAGAGAGAGAGAGAGAGAGAGAGAGAGAGAGAGAGATAAACCAACGATAACAGTCGACCGAGTCAACTGGGCTTTGAAAAGTGGCGACTGTGGACTGCCGAACTGCTGCAACTGATTTCCTGAAAAAATTGAGAGATGAGAGACAAGATCGAGATCGAGATCGAGAGAGAGAGAGAAAGAGAGAGAGAGAGAGAGAGAGAGAGAGAGAGAGAGAGAGAGATATCTCACGATTGAGTCAATTGATCATCGTAGCTTGTAAAAATAACCTGTAAAAATAGAGTTACAGAGACATGAGATCGTGCAATAGAGATTGGAGAGTCCAGATTGAGAGAGATACTGAGAGAGAGAGAGAGAGAGAGAGAGAGAGAGAGATCTCACGGAGTAGTCGTTGCTCTGGAGCTGTGGAGTGGAGTCTGGTCTGGAGAAGTCCGAGAGGACTGAGGAGTGGCTGAGTGATCAGAGAGTCCAGATTGAGAGAGAGACTAAGAGAGAGAGAAAGAGAGATATATCGCTGCTTTGGAGCTCTTGAGGAGTGGAGGGGACTGGGGAGTCGATCGGATCAGCTCTAGGAGAGTGGGGGTAGCCGAGTGAAATGATTATGAATGAAAACCCTAAGTGAATGGGAAGTGTGTGTGTATATATATATATACAAGGGTATTTTGGTAAATACTCTGTTTCGATTCGGGGAACAGTTCGGTTATTTGCTCCACCATAACCGAACCAAACCTGTTCGGTTATCTTCCGACCTCCACCATATCCTCACCAACGGGGAATTTTTCGGTTATGGTTCGGGAAAAAAAAGCGGTTACGGTTTGGGTACCCATCGGTTCGGTCGAGATTGCCATTCCTAAGAGAGAAGGAATATGACTCTTATAGATATGGTCAGATCAATGATGAGTTATTCAGATTTAGCAATTTCGTTTTAGGGACATGCACTAGAACAATACATTCTTAACTTGGTACCATCTAAGTCAGTACCATCTACACCCTCAGAACTATGGACTGGGCGCAAACCTAGTCTGCAGCATGTTCGAGTTTGGTGTAGTCCAGCACATGTGCTGAAAAGGAACGCAGATAAATTGGAATCAATGATAGAAGTTTGTTTATTTTTGGGGTACTCTAGAGGAACGAAAGGTGGTCTATTTTATAGTCTTACAGATAAGAAGGTATTTGTTAGCAATAATAACCGGTTCTTAGCAGATGACTATGTGATAGACCACAAGCCCAGAAGTAAAATGTTCTAGAGGAATTGAGAGGAGAGAGATCGGCACAAACTTCTTTACCACCAATAGTGCAGGAGGAAACACCACATGAGACATCTATGGAGGCACCTATTGACACACCGGTACCTCGTTGTAGTGGGAGGGTTATTATTCCATCCAGTCGGTATACATTGTTGGGAGAGTTTTTTGAAATGATCCCTGATGATCAATATGCCAAACCTTATAACTATAATGAGGCACTTTAAGATAAAGATGTGAAACTTTAGCAAAAGGCTATGAAATCAGAGATGGAGTTTATATACTCTAATCAGGTCTGGGATCTTGTAGAACCACCCGAAGGGATTAAACCCTTTGGATGCAAGTGGATCTACAAGAAGAAGAGAGGGGCGGACGGGAAGGTGCATACCTTCAAAGGTACGCTTGTTGCGAAAGAGTAGACTCAGAAAGAAAAGATCAATTATGAGGAAACTTTTTCGCCAGTAGCCATGCTTAAGTCCATCCGGATTCTCTTATCCATTGCGGCTCATCTCGATTATGAGATTTGGCAAATGGAAGTTAAGACTGCGTTCCTTAATGAAAATCTAGATGAGTGTATCTATATGATGCAACTAGATGGATTCATAGCAAAAGGTCAAAAGCACATGTTGTGCAAGCTTAAGAAGTCTATTTATGAGCTTAAATAGACATCTAGATCTTGGAACATCTGTTTTGATCAAGCAATCAAATTTTTTGGTTTTGATCAATGTCCGGATGAGTCATGTGTGTACAAGAAGCGCAACGGAAAAATGGTGGTGTTTCTAGTGCTATATGTCGATAATATCCTACTCACCAGAAACGATGTGGGAGTGTTGTCTTCAGTGAAAGTATGGTTATCCGTCCAATTCGAAATGAACTTGGGAGAAGCCGGTCACATCCTTGGGATTAAGCTTATGCAAGATCGCAAGAATAGAATGTTGGGCTTATCACAAGCTACTTATAAACGATGAGATTCTTGCCCGTTGTAGCATGCAATAATCCAAGAAAGGGTTCTCCCTTTTAGACATGGAATCAACCTATTCAAGGATCAGTGTCCTAAGACACCTGAGGAGATGGAGAAGATGAAGGCAGTTCCTTATGCCTCGGTAGTAGGAAGCCTCATTATGCTATGTTGTGTGCTAGACCTGCTATTTGCTTTGCAGTTGGCATGGTTGGCAGATTTCAGTCTAATCCAAGGCAAGAACATTAGACTGCAGTGAAACATATACTTAAGTATCTGAAAAGAACTAGAGATCATATGTTGGTGTTCCAGTCAGATAATCTAGTACCTCATGGGTACATGGACTCAGACTTTATGACAGATAAGGATTCTAGAAAGTCTACATCGGGATATGTGTTTACCATCGAAGGTGGAGCCATTAGTTGGAGAAGTATCAAGCAATCTTGCATTGTTGATTCTACCATGGAGGCCAAGTATGTGGTAGCTCCTGAAGTAGCCAAGGAAGCTGTTTGGCTCAAAGACTTTTTACGCTCACATAGTGGGAATGAGAGTGAGATTGTTAGAAAATTATGCTAAAAATCATGCTTTTGTGTAATGGATTAATATTTGATTGTTATTTATTAATCAATTTTTTCTTTTTTTGATGAGAATCTTTTATAGGCAATGTTTGCATGATATTATTGTATGTTGTGCATGTGTCTTTTATTTTACAAAGTAAATGATCTGGTGTGTAGAGTTCGACTTATACATAGAAGATCAGATTATCGGTTCTTGTGAAATATAAGATACGGTTCACAGTCTTAGATGAAACTGGACACACCATCGGTAGGACTGTAGTACAATGTTTAGTAGGCCTGTCTAGACTACAGGAAACAGTCTAATTTCAACTCATTGTGCTAGTACACTTTGTGTGTATTGAACAAGACTGCATTGAGGTAATTGTCTTTGTACTAACTTTATAAAACAATTGGAACCTCATGGTTATTATGAATGCTTATACTCTTAATTCAAAGATAATTATTAGAGATATATATTTAATGTTGTTGACTTTGTAATGTAGGACAAGATTTGAGGATTTTTATATTTTATTTCTATTGCGTTACAATGAGATTTTTACTAGGAATATTTTCGTTTAGGTTAGAATTATTAACTTTTCGTATTCGGTTTGATTTTAATTTCTACCATTATTAGGATTCTTGGTCTACAAAAATTAGAATATTATTTAATTAAATAGAAAATATATTTTCTTTAATGCCGATTGTTTTGACATTATTTAAGATTTCTTTTTCAGTAGGATTTCTAGGGTTAGCATCTTATAAAAAGGATTGTAACATATTCAACTTTTAAGCGTTTTATCCAAAATATTCAAAGATTCTCTCTTTCTTTCTTGTGCGCAAGATTTGCTCGTTGCGACGAGTTGTTTATCTTGTTTGGACTAGTACGCTAACTAGTCTCTCGTGAATTCCGCTGCGTCAAGTGTTATCAAAGCCACGCTTTTCCTGGTTCGATGGCACCAAACACGGTTGAAGACACACCCATTGACGTTGGTCATGTGGAAGAATTTAATAGAACTCACACTAAGGGATTTGCCCATGGTCAATCTGTTAAACACAAAGTTGATAAAAACAGCGTTGAGGGATTTGCCCGCAATCAACCTATTAATCAAAACGTCTCCAAAAGATATTCTTAATATCAAATAACCCTGGTTTACATGGTGGGGGCCACCTCTAGAATCTAGTACAAGCACAATGATTGTGCTATACAAAACTAAGTGTCACACTATAACCACTAGGAGGAGGTTGCTGGGCTAATACAACAAGGACAACGAGGAGAAAGTTGTTGGGCCAATGCAACAAGGACAACGAGGACGTGCATCCAGTGTTGTTAAAATCGTATGCTACGTGATACGTATTGTATGTAAATCTATACGTATCAGTCGTCGTATCGTCTTTGAACAGAAATCGAATGCTACACTTAGAGTATCGTACGAGTCGATACGTATCAGGATACGAGGTAGTATCGTACGATTTTCGAACACAATAAAAAGGTACCTTATTAAACCCCCGAGTCAACTTTAATCCCATACGGATCATACCCTAACTCTTTTACCCACCGAGATACACCATGGACGACTCCTAAGCCCTAGTTGACTCCACTATCCGACAAGTCTCTGACGCAATCAACGGTGAAAGGACTCCTCTCTCCGACTGCTACTCTCCGATCTCTGAAAGCTTTACTTTTTTCGTTGACTGAGAGGTATGGTTTTGGTCCGATCTCTGAAATCTTTACTCTTTTCATTGACTGAGAGGTATGGTTTTGGTCCGATCTTTGAAACTCTGCTCCTTTCACAAATCTGGTCAACTTTGAGACTTGAGAGGTTCAGTGCTCTGTTTTTGTTGCTTTCTATGTCTATTGTATAGTAGTGTGTGTCTACTGTATAATATATATATATATATATATATATATATATATATATATACATACATACATACACACAAATGTTCAAGTCCACTCCTCTTACGGTCCACACCGTCCGGACCTACCCTTTCCCGATCGATTTGCGATGATCTGAGCCGCTTAATGTGTTCAAAACGTGATTTTAAGGGTACCCGCGAGAAATCAACTAAAAAAATAATCGGGAAGGGCTTGATCCGAGCAGTTTTTTACTGAATCGTTCAATAAAAAACTGTTCAGATCAAGCCCTTTCCGATCATTTTTTTGGTGATTTCTCGCGGGTACTTTTAAAATCACGTTTTGATCACATTGAGCGGCTCGGATCATCGAAAATCAATCGGGAAATGAGATATCCGGACGGTCTGGACCGTAAGGCGTTCGGACCTAAAAATAACTCATATATATATATATATATATATATATATATATATATATATATATATATATATATATATATGTAGTAGCAGCAGACAGCAGTACACTATGAAATGTAAGATAAAGCCCACTGAGTGGGGTTTTATGTTTGACACTTTGTCTTCATTATTCATATTACTACCAGTCTACCACCAACCATTTTTTCTCAGTTTTCAAAGCCCTTTCTTGATATCAATGACCAATGATCTTTTGGTACACCTTAAAATAAGTAAAGCATGTCCCTTTCTTATTCCACTAAGTGACAACAAAAACAGAGCACTGTATTTGTTTTTTTTTTTTTTTGATCATCACAGCCCACAGAGCACTGTATTTTATTATCCAAATATCCCATAACTTTCTTTTACAGTTTTAAATATTTTTTTATGCAATCTTTTGTATTGTTTTGTAGTGTTATGGCTCCACCAAAAAGAAAAGTAAGAATGTGGTAGATCCCACATGGAACCACTGTGTACGTGCTACTGAGCTAACAGATCTTGAAGCTGTTGATAACACTAGACTAAAACTAGTGTGCAATTATTGTGGTAAGATATTGTCCGGTGGTGTGAGTAGAATGAAGCACCACTTAGCTCGTACACATCATATTGCAAAACCTTGTGAAAAAGTTCCAGAAGATGTTACAAAGATGTTTCTAAAAATATTGAGAGAGTTGAAACAAAGAAATTGCATTGAGCAAGATGATGTGGATTGCTTTGATGAGGTGAAAAATGTGATATCTAATAGAGGAAGTATGGATCAATATGTGAGCAAAACAAAGACGAAACAAGTCACTTTGCCTTCTATGTTGAAGGATCAAACAAAACCATGTGCTGACATATGTAGAATGATATATGCAGAGGCTTTGCCCTTTAGCTTGGTAAAGAGTTCATGGTTTCACACCGCCGTACAATCAATCGAGGAATATGGCAAGGGCTTGAAACCTCCTTCACATCATGAGGTTAGAGTCACATTCTTGAAGAAAGAGGTTGATAATGTGCATTCAACTTTAGACAAGTACAAAAGTGCGTGTAAGAAAACAGGTTGTTCTTTGATGTCGGATGGATGGCAAGATGGGTGTGGACGTTCTATCACTAATTTTCTTGTTAATAGTCCAAAGGGAACCATTTTCCTAAAATCATTGGATACCTCCTCAATTATCAAGAATGGTGTTGCTTTGTTTGAGTTGCTTGATACTTTTGTTGAGGAAATTGGTAAAGAAAATATAATACAAGTAGTCACCGATAGTGCATCCGTTTTTGTCCTTGCCGGTGAGTTGCTAATGGACAAGAGGAAAAAACTCATTTGGTCTCCATGTGCGGCTCATTGCATTGATTTGATGCTTAAAGATATTAGTAGGCTATCGGTGCATCATGACACAATCACCAAAGCAAAGACACTCACCGTTTATATCTACCAACATACTTGGATGCTTAATCTGATAAGGAAGCATACAAAGAATCATAACTTAGCAAGGCCCACCATGACAAGGTTTGCCACCGCTTACCTTACTTTGAAAAGTATATTGACTCAAAGAAATGGGCTTAGAACCATGTGTACTTCTTCAGCTTGGTGTAAAATTTCTTATGCCAAGACTCGTAATGGGTTAGATGTCCAACAAATAGTGTTGGATTCAAAGTTTTGGAATGCAATTAGGTATTGCTTGAAGGGTGTACTTCCCTTGGTTAAAATCCTAAGACTAATTGATGGTGATGCAAAACCCGCCATGGGTTATATTTATGAAGCAATGGATAGGGCAAAGGAACAAATTGAGAATTTTTTTAACAAAGTGAAAAGAAGATATGCTGCGATTTGGAAGATTGTTGATGAGCGTTGGGCATTGCAACTTCATCGACCTCTTCATGCGGCGGCTTATTTTCTTAATTCTAGGTAACATTTAATCTGTCAATAATGAAATCATTTCTTCTTGTGACTTTCTATCATGAATGTTAGTTTCAATGTTCATTTTAGGTTTCGTTATGATGCTTCCTTTGAGGCGGATGAGGAAGTG